>NC_139622.1:7936928-8536928 GCF_964270895.1 Podarcis filfolensis
GGGGCTGTTTCCCATACGATTTGGTACCATTGGTCCAGCTTACTCCTGACAGGTCTCTCCAGTGTCTGGTTATGGTGTTTCTGGCTGCTGAACGTAGGTGGGTTATGAGTTCTTTGTGGTGTGACAGTATTGTGACAGCATCGTATCGTAAGGGAGGAGGCCAGCAGCTGCGGTCGTGGAGAGGCAACGGGATGCTCCCCTCACGGCCACTGTTTCGGAAGAGCATCGCCTCCTCCTGAACTCCAGATAAAACACCTTTGGCCCACCCCTTTCCCAAATCCGCCTCACCCATGCAGTTCTTCATCATCATGAACCCACTTTCGTAGCCCTCAAAGCATTCACACTCAAAGCTGCCAGGTGTGTTGACGCAGGAGCCGTGGCCGCACAGGTCGGGCGAGATCCGGCACTCGTCGATATCTGCGAGGGGTGGAAGAGAGGTTCAGGTCGTCGCCGTGGGCACAGCAAGTCTCCCCAGGGGGGAACCCCCACCCGAGTTGGGGACTGGCTTCTGAGAAGGGCGTTTACGGTGTCCCGCTTACCATAGCTGTCAACTTACAGATTTGAAAATAAGGGACCAGCAGCCTCGAAAATAAGGGATCAGCAGCCAAAATAAGGGATTTCCCAAGAACAGGTATGTTCAACTTCTGAGCCCCTCCGAGCCAAAGGCAGAAAGCCCAGCCAGCAGCCAAACGAAGCCTCAAACGGTGGTTCCCACAGCGCAGCAACCCGGCAAAGGGGATGCAGCAAGGAAAACCACCGTCACCTCTCCGCTGGGAAGCGCTGAGCAAAGGCGAGTCCCCAGGCAACGCGGCCGATTTGATCAGCACAAGGCATGCAAGCTCCACCCCTCAGTCGTTCTTAGACTCCTTACTGAGTGAGCAACGCAGCCAAGCAACACAGTTGGAGCCTCCCTCCTCCCTGGCTGGCAGGGAGGGAGGGAAAGGAGCTGCTTCCTTTGAAACCCGGGAAATTTAAGGGACATCATCAATAAGGGACAGCAGCGGGACACGGCGGTGGGATAAGGGACTGTCCCACCAAATAAGGGACGGTTGATAGCTATGCCGCTTACCTGTACAGTTTCTCTCCTCAGCGTCCAGGGCAAAGCCGTTGCCGCAAAGACACCGGAAGCTGCCGATGGTGTTGCGGCAGGTCCCATGCGTGCAGAGGCCGGAGAATACCTTGCACTCGTTCACATCTAGAGGGTCAAAAAGGAGGCCGGTTAGGAAAGGCTCTCGTTTCAGCCTGCCGAGAAGTTGATTGGTGGCAGAAGTGGGAAGCTAAGGCCAGCTCTCATCATTCTTGACCACTGGAAGATGAACGGATCTCAGAAACATCTCCAGGGCCACAGGTTCCCCAGCCTTGTGTTAAAGATAAAGGGACCCTTGACCGTTAAGTCCAGTTGCAGACGACTCTGGGGTTGCGGTGCTCATCTCGCTCTATAGGCCGAGGGAGACGGCGTTTGTCCGCAGATAGCTTCCAGGTCATGTGGCCAGCATGACTAAGCTGCTTCTGACGAACCAGAGCAGCGCACGGAAATGCCGTTTACCTTCCCACCGGAGTGGTACCTATTTATCTACTTGCACTTTGACGTGCTTTCGAACTGCTAGGTTGGCAGGAGCAGGGACCGAGCAACAGGAGCTCACCCCGTCGCGGGTATTCGAACCGCCGACATTCTGATCGGCAAGCCCTAGGCTCTGTGGTTTAACCCACAGTGCCACCCGCATCCTGGGGTATTTGGTGGTAAACCCATCCACTAGGTATTCAAATTAAACTATCTGGGAATTACATTCCATCATAGGCTTCTCCGGTGCAACGGTGGTGAATGCCAGTAAGTTGTCTATGCAGTTGTCTATTTCTGTGATTTGTCCCCCCCTCCTCTGCGCTCCTGGGGGATGATGGTCTCCATCACACACACCCCAACTCACCTTTGTAAAAAGGCCGCCCGGATAAGACATCTCCCCGATTGGCAAAGCCAGGTCCTCTTGGGCAGATGGCCTTGTATTCAGCCGAGCCCGGCTTGGGGCACTCCTCGCAGTCGAAACCCCAAGCCGCACCGACAGAGCAGCAGCAAAGGTCGATGCGGTATTTCCCTGGCAGTGGCGCCGTGCACTCGTCTTCGGCCCACTTCATGTAGCATTGCTCCAGCCGCACGTCTGGGGGAGGAAAGGCGAAGGTCAGAGACGGACAGCAAGGAAGACGCCGTCTCGAAGCTTTTGCTAGCGGCCGGCGGCTGCGTGCCACGCTAATCGTAGCCCGAGCTGAGCCATCAAAATTCAGGGACATGGCTGACGGAGGTCTGCTGGTCTACTCTGAGCAGAATTTAGCTGGGTGCAACCCCGAGACTGGGCTCTTCTTGAGAAGATTAAGAGGAGACATTGATTGATTGATTGATTGATTGATTTGACCTAACAAAATCCGTATGCTGCTTAAAACGATAAATGAAACCTCTAAGAGGTTCTCTCTCTCTACACAGACACACACACACACAGGTGAAAATCCAGACACAACAGTTGTTGAGTTGTTGTTGTTTTTTGCAAAGTTGCAGAGCTTTTTAAAAGTTGTTGGAAGGCAGAGGGCCTTCTCGGTGGTGGCGCCCGCCCTGTGGAACGCCCTCCCATCAGATGTCAAGGGAATAAACAACTATATCTGACTTTTAGAAGACATCTGAAGGCAGTCCTGTTTAGGAAAGTTTTTTATGTTTCATTTTTTAAAAATCATGTTTTTAATGTTCTGTTGGGAGCCTCCCAGAGTGGCTGGCGAACCCCGCCAGATGGGTGGGGTATAAATAATAAATTATTAGTACAGTGGTACCTCGGGTTACATACGCTTCAGGCTACATACGCTTCAGGTTACAGACTCCGCTAACCCAGAAATAGTACCTTGGGTTAAGAACTTTGCTTCAGGATGAGAACAGAAATCGTGTTCCGGCGGTGCGGTGGCAACAGGACGCCCTATTAGCTAAAGTGGTGCTTCAGGTTAAGAACAGTTTCAGGTTAGGAACAGACCTCCAGAACGAATTAAGTACTTAATTTGAGGTACCACTGTATTTATTTATACATACCCCACACATCTGGCTGGGTTTCCCCAGCCACTCTGGGCAGCTTTCAACAGAATATTAAAATACAATAGTCTATTAAAAATTAAAAGCTTCCCTAAACAGGGCTGCCTTCAGATGTCTTCTAGAACTCAGGTAGTTGTTTATTTCCTTGACATTTGACGGGAGGGCATTCCACAAGGCGGGTGCCACCACCGAGAAGGCCCTCTGCCTGATTCCCTGTTAACCTCACTTCTCCCAGGGAGGGAACCGCCAGAAGGCCCTCGGAGCTGGACCTCCGTGTCCGGGCTGGACGATGGGGGTGGAGATGCTCCTTCAGGTATACTGGACCGAGGCCGTTTAGGGCTTTCAAGTGTTTCGCTTGGGGCTCCCCCCCCAAGACGTATCAAGGTCCTTCCCATGGAAGATGAGAAATAAGGATGTCATGGGAAATGCGGGGAAAGGGGAACCGAGAGCCTGTGTGGCTCATGCCTCTTCTACATCCTCACCAACACATGTCCTGCCAGAGCCGTCCAGCGTCAAGCCTTCGGGACAATCGCAACGGAAGGACCCCACTGTGTTCACGCAGTGGCCGTTGGAACAGACCCCCGGGAAAACCTCACATTCGTTCACATCTGGGGAGAGAAAAACGTCGTGAGGGTCGCTGCAGGGTGTGTTAGTCAGCGGGTGGGGACTGGGAGGGGGGATTAGCAGCAAAATATCCATTTGGGGGTCTAAGAAAAGCCACTCGCTGCAAATCCAATGCACAGGTCCTCAGAACACCCATTTCACAGATGGTAAGTTAAAGGACCCCTGGGCATAGCTCTCAACTTTTCCCTTTTCTTGCGAGGAATCCTATTTGGAATAAGGGAATTTCCCTTAAAAAAAGTTATGCCCCTGGGCGGTTAAGTCCAGCCAAAGGCGACTATGGGGTTGCGGCATTCATCTCAGGCCGAGGGAGCTGGCGTTTGTCCGCAGACAGCTTTCCGGGTCATGTGCACAGCAGGACTAAACTGCTTCTGGCGCAATGGGACACTGTGATGGAAACCAGAGCGCACGGAAATGCCGTTCACCTTCCCGCTGCAGTGGTACCTTTTTATCTACTTGCACTGGCGTGCTTTCTGTTAGGTTGGCAGGAGCTGGGACAGAGCAACGGAAGCTCACCCCGTTACGGGGATTTGAACCACTGACCTTTTGATCAGTAAGCCCAAGAGCATGGGTAGGCAAACTAAGGCCCGGGGGCCGGATCCGGCCCAATCGCATTCTAAATCCGGCCAGCGGAGAGTCTGGGAATCAACGTGTTTTTACATGAGTAGAATGTGTGCTTTTATTTAAAATGCATCTCTGGGTTATTTGTGGGGCATGGGAATTCGTTCATATTTTTTTTTCCAAAATATAGTCTGGCCCCCCACAAGGTCTGAGGGACAGTGGACTGGCCCCCTGCTGAAAAAGTTTCCTGATCCCTGCCCTCTTGGTGGTTTAGATCACAGCGCCACCCGTGCCACCTGCAGATGGTAAAGTGGCAAGTCTAAAGACGTGGGTGCTCTGTTGAGGCAGGCAGGCTCACATTGCCTTGTCCAAAACTACCGTATTTTTCGCTCTATAAGACGCACCAGACCACAAGACGCACCTAGTTTTTGGAGGAGGAAAACAAGAAAAAAAATATTCTGAATCTCAGAAGCCAGAACAGCAAGAGGGATCTCTGCGCAGCGAAAGCAGCAATCCCTCTTGCTGTTCTGGCTTCTGGGACAGCTGCGCAGCCTGCATTCGCTCCATAAGACGCACACACATTTCCCCTTACTTTTTAGGAGGGGAAAAGTGAGTCTTATAGAGCAAAAAATATGGTATGTTGCCCCTGAGCAGGGCAAATTCAAGGGAAGAGCTATCAAAGGCACAAGGACGCTTCTGTTACGTGGGGAGGTGATTGGGGTTTCCCCGGTAGGCCCCCCCAGGATACGAGCTGTCACAGCGCCCCATACCTTCGCAGGAGACCCCCTTCATCCTGGCGTAACCCCTCGGACAGGCGGTGTCTGTGGCAAAAAAGAAAATGAGAGAGCAGCTGAGAACCGCGAGACTTTGCCAAACTCGGAGACCCAAAGGTGCTTTGGAGACCAAGACCCCTTGCACGCTGCAATTTGGCCAGTGCCAAAGTTCGGACAGACATTTACCAATCTCGCAGCGTTCACAGGGACTGCCCCAGGCAGCGCCCAGGGTGGCGCAGCACTCGGACTTCAGCGTGGCGCCATTGATGTTGACTTCGCAGCGGCCTTCCTGGATGTTCAGCCAGCAAGTCCCTTTCATGCTGTCTAGGGGAGGGAAGCAGAATAGGTGAGTCAGATGGGTTGCTATGATAGATAGGTAGTTAGGTAGGTAGGTAGGTAGGTAGATGATAGATAAATAGAGAGATAGATAGATGATAGATAGATAGATAGATAGATAGATAGATAGATAGATAGATGATAGATAGATATAGATAGATGATAGATAGATAGATGATAGATAGATAGATAGATAGATAGATAGATAGATAGATAGATATAGATAGATAGATAGATATAGATAGATAGATGGATATAGATAGATGATAGATAGATGATAGATAGATAGATGATAGATAGATAGATAGATAGATAGATAGATAGAAAGATAGAGATAGATTAGATAGATATAGATAGATGATAGATAGATAGATGATAGATAGATAGATGATAGATAGATGATAGATGATAGATGATAGATAGATAGATAGATAGATGATAGATAGATATAGATAGATGATAGATAGATAGATAGATAGATAGATAGATAGATGATATAGATAGATATAGATAGATAGATGGATATAGATAGATGATAGATAGATGATAGATAGATAGATAGATAGATAGAAAGATAGAGATAGATTAGATAGATATAGATAGATGATAGATAGATAGATGATAGATAGATAGATGATAGATAGATGATAGATGATAGATGATAGATAGATAGATAGATAGATGGATGATAGATGATAGATGATAGATGATGATAGATAGATGATAGATGATAGATAGATAGATAGATTATGTATATATATATTATGTATATATATTGCATTCAGTGTGAATTTCCCCATTAAAATGCATTTTTTTTTGCTATTCTTCTTCTTCCTATTTGCTTTTTGCTATTATTATTTTTTTGCATTTCAGTGTGTATTCCTCCTACTTTAAGGAATTTAAGGGCATATAAGGATAAGAGGATTTGAAGAAAAGCAGAACAGAAACATCGTGGAAGTAAAGATAGGAAATAGAAAAGCAAAGGGCATATCGCATCGAAACTGAATTGAATTTGTTAAACGGTATGAAAATCGATTTCCAACAACACAAGAGACAACTCTGCACATGGACATCACCAGAGGGGCAGCATTGAAATCAGATTGATTATATTCTCTGCAGCCAAAGATGGAGAAGCTCTATACAGTCAGCAAAAACAAGACCTGGAGCTGACTGTGGCTCAGATCATCAGTTTCTTATAGCAAAAGGCTGATCGCCGAAGAATGGATACTTTTGAATTCTGGTGCTGGAGGAGACTCTTGAGAGTCCCATGGACTGCAAGAAGATCAAACCTATCCATTCTGAAGGAAATCAGCCCTGAGTGCTCACTGGAAGGACAGATCCTGAAGCTGAGGCTCCAAGACTTTGGCCACCTCAGGAGAAGAGAAGACTCCCTGGAAAAGACCCTGATGCTGGGAAAGATGGAGGGCACAAGGAGAAGCGGACAACAGAGGACGAGATGGTGGGACAGTGTTCTCAAAGCTACCAGCATGAGTTTGACCAAACTGCGGGAGGCAGTGGAAGACAGGAGTGCCTGGCGTGCTCTGGTCCAGGGGGTGACGAAGAGGCGGACACGACTAAACGACTAAACAACAAAAACGAAAATCGATTTAAAAAATTACGAAAAAAGAGACGCTCTTTACCAACACAGATGGTGCCGCTGGAATCCAGCTTGCTTCCTGGGGAGCACTCGCAGGCGAAAGAGCCGGCGTTATTCCTGCATATGCCATTAATGCACGGGTTCGAGGTGCACTCGTTGATATCTGGAAGGAGAGAACCTTGCTGAATTTATCCCGCACAGATCTTACGCCGATCTGTGTCGCCTCTCCCTTGTGGGAAGCCATGGGACGTTCGCTAACATCCCAACTTCTCAAAGGACAGGCAAAGGTGCCTGCTTGGCTGGCGCTAAAACCTTAATTAAAGAGCCAGTTTCGTTGACAACAGAGATCCGCTCCCTTTTTTGCCGGCACCGGGCCCAAACACTTACCCTCGCAGGTGTCCGTCTCCGTCCGGAAGACAAATCCTTTGGGGCAGCTGCAGCTGTAGCTCCCTGGGGTGTTGCGGCAGAGGCCGTTATCACACAGCAGCCGGTTGACGGCACACTCGTCCACATCTGGAGAGACAGGCGCACGAATGTGAGCTGTGCATGGAGGCCGGCCGGGTTACAGCACCCAGCACCCAGGGCCGGATTTAGGTTCGATGAGGCCCTAAGCTACTGAAGGTAATGGGGCCCTTTCTATGTCCAGCTGTCCTTTGTCAACAACCAGTTGTCGCTGTTTTTTGTGCTGAATATATGCTATATGGTAATTGATGGACCTGATAGGTATCTCAAGCCATTTGCCCATGTTGCCATGCAACCAGTCCATGCAGAATGTAGGTACCCTATATATAGGTAAAGGGTAAAGGGACCCCTGACCATTAGGTCCAGTCGTGACCGACTCTGGAGTTGCGGCGCTCATCTTGCTTTAATGGCCGAGGGAGCCGGCGTACAGCTTCCAGGTCATGTGGCCAGCAGGACTAAGCCGCTTCTGGCGAACCAGAGCAGTGCACGGAAATGCCGTTTACCTTCCCGCCAGAGTGGTACCTATTTATCTACTTGCACTTTGACGTGCTTTTGAACTGCTAGGTTGGCAGGAGCGGGGACCGAGCAACGGGAGCTCACCCCATCGCGGGGATTCAAACCACCAACCTTCTGATCGGCAAGCCCTAGGCTCTGTGGTTTAACCCACAGCGCCACCCACGTATAGAAGGGACCCACCCTATATATACAAAGGAGCAAACCAGGGATATTTTAGGGAGCAGGCAGGGCCCTGGACTTACATCCTAGGAGCCTACACAACACAAAACATTGTTCCTGTATGAACTAGCTCCAGAGTGGTTCTGTTTCACAGCTCGAACTGCGCATGCCACAGGCTTGTCTGCGCATTTGTGTCGAGGTTGCGTCCATCTCTAGGCGGCCCTCCAAGGGCCCTCCATGACCCCGCGAAATCACTCACCCACACAATTTTTGCCCG
This sequence comes from Podarcis filfolensis, assembly GCF_964270895.1. Lineage (NCBI taxonomy): Eukaryota > Metazoa > Chordata > Lepidosauria > Squamata > Lacertidae > Podarcis > Podarcis filfolensis. The sequence continues at coordinate 7,945,292 of NC_139622.1, forward strand.
TGGGGTCTGACTCGTAGCCCAGGTTGCAGATGCAGCGATAACTTCCCCGTAGATTCTCGCACATCCCGTTGGGGCAGATGTCCGGGTTCAATGCGCACTCGTTGATATCTGGACACAAGAGGGGGGATTTTGGAATTAATAATACAGCGGACGCTCGGGTCGCGAACGTGATCCTTGTGGGAAGCACGTCCGCAACACGCAGCGCCACGTTTGCTCATGTGCGGGTTGCGATTCGGCGCTTCTGCACATGCGCAAAGCACAGTTTAGCACATCTGTGCATGCGACAAAACCCGGAAGTAACCCGTTCCACTACTTCCGGGTTTGGCGTGGTACACAACCCGAAATCGCACAACCCAAGGCATCTGTAACCTGAGGTATGGCTGTAAAACCATATTTATGCGAATCAAAGCGAAAATGATCAATTACAGGAGGTCCAGTGCTTTCACTCGCAGACTGAGTTGGGACCACGGATTTTAAGACTACGTCCCAATGAAACACCACCGGGACTGAGTTTCTGCAGAGGCCCCAGCCTTGCACAACCCCCCACAAGCTGCTGAAGGGTGGGGTGGGGGTCACTTTCCCCGAAACTTACCTCGCCCGTCAGCTGTGATGCCAATGCCACTGCTACAGAGAGCCTGGAATTCAGCTGCAAAAAAACACACAAGTCTTTGTCAACGCAGCAATTCTAAGGCTTTTTACATTCACGTGCTGAAAGAGTCGCTGTATTCCATGGACACTGAGAATCCTCAGACTAAGACACCCCTTAGGAAAACAATTTACTTACTTTTCAGAGCCAAATCAATCAATGTCAATAATAGATTATGTTTGGATTACCAGCGAATTAACACCAGGAGTAACAAAATAGAAATACAACCAAAAATACTTTCGGATCATAATGCAATCAAGTGTGAGATAAAAGAAAGGGAGGAAAAAACCTTTCGATGGAGGTTAAATGAAAATTTATTAGATGACCAAAAAATAAAGAAGAAAGCGCAGAAGACGTTGATGGAATATTTTGTGATGAATAGTAATAAAGAAACAAAAATGAACGTGCGCCACCCGCGTCCCATCTTGAGACTCCTTAGGGTAGTGATAAAGCGGGATATAAAATCCAAACTCTTCTTCTTCCTTTGTTGGACTTCTTATCTACTGCCATGGGGGCGGGGAGGAACCTGATTCCCAGAATCCTTACAGGCACGTACAAATCGCTTTTCTCCAACTCACCTGAGTTCTTGGCCGGGCAAGGCTGGCAAGGCTCCCCGAACCCGTGGTCCGGGTTGGCACAGCAGCACTCGGACTTGGTGACAGCGCCGGGAAAAGGCCTGGCACAGGTACCCTTCTTGATGCCACCGTAGCAGGTACTGCGGACGTGCGTGTCGACGCAGACTCGCCCATCCACACCGATGGCCAGGCCCCCCAGGCACTCGCAGCGGAAGGAGCCCTCTGTGTTGATGCACCAGCCATTCATGCAGATTCCAGGGGTTTCGCACTCGTCAATGTCTGCCAGGGAAAGGTAAAGGTAAAGGTAAAGGGACCCCTGACCATTAGGTCCAGTCGTGGCCGACTCTGGGGTTGCGGCGCTCATCTCGCTTTATTGGCTGAGGGAGCTGGCGTACAGCTTCCGGGTCATGTGGCCAGCGGGACTAAGCCGCTTCTGGCGAACCAGAGCCGCACATGGAAACACCGTTTACCTTCCTGCCAGAGTGGTACCTATTTATCTACTTGCACTTTGACGTGCTTTCGATCTCCTAGGTTGGCAGAAGCAGGGACCAAGCAACGGGAGCTCACCCCATCATTGTGGGGATTCGAACCACCAACCTTCTGATCGGCAAGTCCTAGGCTCTGTGGTTTAACCCACAGCGCCACCCGTGTTCCAGGGTGGGGTAGAAATAATAAATTATTATTTTTATTATTATTATTAGGAGCTGCCATGTGCCATTTTTGGCAGAGAAATCCTGTCTATGTCTGGGAAATTCTGGACATTTGTCAGCCCTAGTACAGGCTAAAGCTCCTCTGGTGACGAATAACTTTAATGTTGATATACCGTATTTTTCACTCTATAAGACGCACCAGACCACAAGACGCACCTAGTTTTTGGAGGAGGAAAACAAGAAAAAAAAATTCTGAATTTCAGAAGCAAAAACAGCAAGAGGGATCGCTGCGCAGTGAAAGCAGCAATCCCTCTTGCTGTTCTGGCTTCTGGGATAGCTGCGCAGCCTGCATTCGCTCCATAAGACGCACACACATTCCCCCTTCCTTTTTAGGAGGGAAAAAGTGAGTCTTATAGAGCAAAAAATACGGTATATACTATGTCAGACTGTTTATTGTGGGTCTACGGACCGTAATAAAGCCGTGTGCGGATTTAACAAACAGAAAAACCTTGGGAGAACACCTGATTAGGGTTGTTGCAAGTGGAGGGCAAAGACTTTGCTCATGTTTTTGGAAATTCAAACTTCCCCCACTCGCGATCCCTGGTAAAGTTTTCCTGCCATCTACCCACCGACACAATATCGCCCATTGGGAGCCAAGACAAAGCCCAGCTTGCAGATGCACTTGAAGCTCCCGTCCTCGTTGATGCACATCCCATTGAGGCACATGTTGGTGGTGGCGCATTCGTCGTGATCTGCGGGAGGGAGGGAGCAGGTCACCATGGAGATTTCTCTCCCCCCCCCGTGGCCTCCCCTGGTGCCACTCGCTCAGGGAAGCCCCTTTCCAAGGTGGGGGAACTTCCCTTCCCTTCCCTTCCCTTCCCTTCCCTTCCTTCCTCTCGTTAGCTTCAGGTGACCCTGAAATTTTGGGTCCCCCTCCAAAGTGACGCCAAAGTTTTGTGCTGGCTTTGTGACGTCGTTTGCTGCAAACCCCGTGTTTTTGCGGGCCCCCCCCAAATAAACTGAGTAATCGACACAGCAAACAGGGGTCAGGAGTTAACTGTCATCAGTTTGATGGGGGTCCCAAGTTAGTGAAACTCATTTCTTTCTTGCTTTGTACCACTCATTCCTTCCTTCCTTCCTTCCTTCCTTCCTTCCTTCCTTCCTTCCTTCCTTCCTTCCCTTTCTTTCTTTCTTTCTTTCTCTCCTTCCTTTTCGCCTCTCCCTCTCACCTTTTTCTCCCTCACTAGGTCTTCCCAGAGGCTTCAACCGATTGCTTTCCCCCCCATCTACAGACCCATCCATTTTGGCTCTCTGCTCCATCTTGTTCTTCCCTCACCCTTCCTCCTCCTCCTCCTCTCTGGGCTCCCTTTGCCCTGAAGGAACCAGACTGAGGGCTTCGTATGCCCCGCCCCTTACCCCCCCCATGACAAAAAGGGCCTAATCCTTACCCGCACAGTTCTTCCCGTCCGGAGTGATTTCAAAGCCGGCGTTGCAGATGCACTGGAAGCTGCCGTCGGTGTTGACACAACGCCCGTTCCGGCACATCAGTCCGTTCATGATGCACTCGTCAATGTCTAGCGGGGAACCAAAAAGGCTTTAAGTCAGAACTGTCCGTTTGCATTTCTTAGTACAGAAAGTATTGATCTGATGTGTAGAGATCTGATTAATTCAAGAGGGTTCTGGAAGGTTTCTTTCTACGTGAAAGAAACAGGCAGGAGGTTTCTGTTGTTTGGGTTATTCCTTCCGGGAAGTTGAGTACAGCTGGTTTAAATGGATTCTGCTATCTGTCTGTCAAGGTCATACTGACTATAATAGGCCAGAAGGAGCCTGGGTCTTACTTTGCCTTCTCCTCACTTTGTCCTGGCGTGGTGTTCTATATTCCATAATGTTAAAGTTGTAAGTCCTGCAACTGAAGAAGTGTGCATGCACACAAAAGTTCATACCAATAACTAACTTAGTTGGTCTCTAAGGTACTACTAAGGGATGAGGGTGGTGCTGTGGGTTAAACCACAGAGCCTAGGGCTTGCCGATCGGAAGGTCGGCGGTTCGAATCCCCGCGATGGGGTGAGCTCCCATTGTTTGGTCCCTGCTCCTGCCAACCGAGCAGTTCAAAAGCACGTCAAAGTGCAAGTAGATAAATCTGGCAGGAAGGTAAACGGCGTTTCCGTGCGCTGCTCTGGTTCTCCAGAAGCGGCTTAGTCATGCTGGCCACATGACCCGGAGGCTGTACGCCGGCTCCCTCGGCCAATAAAGCGAGATGAGCGCCGCAAACCCAGAGTCGGCCATGACTGGACCTAATGGTCAGGGGTCCCTTTACCTTTACCTTAAGGTGCTACTGGAAGGAATTTTTTAATTTTTTAATTTTATTTATTTGTTTTGTTTTGTTTTGACTATGGCAGACCAACACGGCTACCTACCTGTAACTGGATTTTTATGGACTGCGCCAACCCTGAAAGTACTGGATTTGTGACCATTATGCTCATTTGGGGGCTGGTCTTGAGCTACAGGGCAGGCAATTTCAAAAGTCTATATAAGGGCTTGCACACCATTGTTTGGGGTTCTCCTCCCTCCTGCGTGCGATGAGCGGGGGACCCTGTTGCAACAGCTCCTTGAATAAAGATCAGGCTTACTAGCTGCTTCTCAATATTCTCTGGCTGGCCTGCTGATTTATTGTCCAAGGTTGTTCCGAAGGATCAACACTGTACCTATGTACAGAAACTGGGTTTGTACTGAGATTGTAGATGACACACTGCCCAGTGGTGTTCACAGAAAGGGGGAGGATGTTGGTTTCTGTGTGTTGCCACTGTGCAGTGCTTTTGAGTCACAAGACTCTGTTTACATTCCAGAGATTCCAGGGTGTTGGAAGTCTCACGGAAGACAGGAGACGGATGTGATGTTACTGGTTTCCTGTTCCTTTCTTGTTCAGTTGCTCTCTGCTCTCACAGAGAGAGCACGTATGTTTCTTTTCTGTCTGCATAGTTAGGAATAAAACGCTCTTTAGCTATCTAGCTCAAACTTCTCGTCTCTTCCCTGTGCTGGATACTCTGCAGAATGGGGTTTTATCAAAGGCTCAGGTCGTTAATAACGTCGGAGGCGATTCCGGAGGACTCAACCGGAGGAGTCGCTCGGTCAAACGCAATTCTGACAGGCCTCTCTTAATTTCTCCTACTGACAGAAAACCTACTTAAGGACTCTATATGGGCTCTTGGGTACTGATAAGGGATAAAGGAGCAGTTTTTTTATTATAACAATAACCACCAATCCGAAAGGAGAGATTTTTTGCACCGGTTCCCCAAGATGGTACCCAGCTTCTCCCCGAAATTACCAATACAAGCTTGCTTGGTAGGGGTGCTCTGAAATCCCTCATGGCACTTGCAGTGGTACGAGCCGGGCGTGTTCACACAATCGCCGTGGAGGCAGGGGCTACTCGAACACTCATCCATGTCTTGGCAAGGAAAGGCGGAGAGAGATACCAAGGGAAGATAAAAGACCGTTTCTGTATGCAACAACCATAGCTGTCAACTTAAAGATTTGAAAATAAGGGACCAGCAACCTCAAAAATAAGGGATCAGCAGCCAAAATAAGGGATTTTCCAAGCACAGGCATGTTCGACTTCTGAGCCCCTCCGAGCCAAAGGCAGAAAGCCCAGCCAGCAGCCAAACGAAGCCTCAAGCGGTGGTTCCCACAGCGCAGCAACCCGGCAAAGGGGATGCAGCAAGTGAAACCACCGTCACCTCTCCGCTGGGAAGTGCTGAGCAAAGGCGAGTCCCCAGGCAACGCGGCCGATTTGATCGGCACAAGGCATGCAAGCTCCACCCCCCAGTCGTTCTTAGTCTCCTTATTGGGTGAGCAACGCAGCCAAGCAACACAGTTGGATCCTCCCTCTTCCCTGGCCGGCAGGGAGGGAGGGAGAGGAGCTGCTTCCTTTGAAACCCGGGAAATTTAAGGGACATCATCAATAAGGGACAGCAACAGGACACGGCGCTGGGATAAGGGACTTTCCCGCCAAATAAGGGACAGTTGACAGCTATGGCAATAACTGTGGCAAGAATTCTCTTAGCATGAGCATGGCAGCTTTGCTCCGACAGCCAAGGCTGCGCATGCACGCACCCAGTGGTCCCACCCCCCAACTCACCAATGCATTCTCCCCGCATGTCCTGCTTGTAGCCCATGTTGCATTCACAGCGGTAGCTGGACGGGGTGGGGATGCAGCGCCCGTTCAAGCACAGGTTGGTGAAATGCTTGCAGATGTCGATGGTCTGGTTGAGGGTGGCTGTTCCTGCAAAAACGCCAGGGGTGGTTACTTTAATAAAAGAAAAAGAATTCAAACCGCTGACCTTCTGATATGCAAGTCCTAGGCTCTGTGGTTTAACCCACAGCGCCACCCGTGTCCCTCTGTTCTATTCTGTTCTTAGACTGAGGTAAAGTTCGCAAACTGGGACACTACTTCAGGTTTTGCAGCGTTCGTAAACTGAATCGTTCTTAGACTGGACTGTTCTTAACCCGAGGCACCACTGTACTTTCTATGGGAAAGCGTGCCTTGTTTTGGAACGCTTTGGTTTCAGAACAGACTTTTGGAACGGATTATGTTTGAGAACAGAGGTACCACTGTACTGCTTTGCCTGGCGGAAAATCCTAGGTTAAATCTCCAGCATCTCTTGGGCTCAAAGTCCTGACTCGGCATAAGGCAGCCCTTTCCCTCTAAACCATGAGGTCTAGAAACTTGATGTTGTGCCTTTTTTTCACTTACCGATGCTTGAGCTACCAGGCCCCATCCCAGGCAGTCCGGGGATCCCACCTTGACCGTTTGCGCCATTTGGACCAAAGGCACCGGGACCACTAATTCCTGGCCCAACTCCGTTGGGGCCGAAGCCAGGGACCCCGGGAAAAGTTCCAGGGAAGCCCGGAACAACTGGGAGGCCTTCAATGCACAGCCGGCGATATTCATCTGGGGAAGACAAAGCAGAGAACCAAATCGTCATTTCCTGCTTAAGGTGGAAGGATAAAGCAGCTTCATAAAGAAATGTGGCAGCAACTACAGGCATACCTCGGAATCCATTCCCGAAGTCCGTTTGACTTCCAAAATGTTCAAAAACCAAAGTGCAGCTTCTGATTGGTCGCAGGAAGCTCCTGCAGCCAATCGGAAGCCCCGTCGGACATTCGGCTTCCAAAAGAACACCCGAAAACCAAAACAATCACTTGCGGGTTTCGATCGCTCGGGAGCCAAAACCTTTGAGAACTAAGCTGTTTGAAAACCAAGGTACGACTGTAATTGGTGAAGCTACTGTATTTTTTGCTCTATAAGACTCACTTTTTCCCTCCTAAAAAGTAAGGGGAAATGTGTGTGCGTCTTATGGAGCGAACGCAGGCTGCGCAGCTATCCCAGAAGCCAGAACAGCAAGAGGGATTGCTGCTTTCACTGCGCAGCGATCCCTCTTGCTGTTCTGGCTTCTGAGATTCAGAATATTTTTTTTCTTGTTTTCCTCCTCCAAAAACTAGGTGCGTCTTGTGGTCTGGTGCGTCTTATAGAGCAAAAAATACGGTAGCAGCTAAAACCAGAGAAGCCAGATGATTATTGTTTGTGGAAGAACGGAAGCTTTTTTTCGGATTCCTTAAAGGAATACTATAGCACGGCGTATTCGTGAGCAGGATTTGAACCTCGAGCGACAGAAGGAACGAGAGCTTGTTGTATTGTTGGTGTGGTATAAGAGAGAGAAGAGAGGGTGCAGCAAATGGGGAGAAATCAAAAACAGAAAACGGGCAGAATTTGGGGAAAAATTGAGGCGAATATTCAGGCCAATATGGCATACCGTATTTTTCACTCTATAAGACGCACCAGACCATAAGACGCACGTTTTTGGAGGAGGAAAATAAGAAAAGAAATATTCTGAATCCCAGAAGCCAGAACAGCAAGAGGGATCTGGCTTATGGGATAGCCACGCACAGCTCCCCCTTCCCGGAAGAGGCTGTGTGCGGCTAAGGCAGAAGGCTCCCCTAAGAGCCGCGCTCCCTTCAAAGAGTGCGCGGAGCGTGTGTGCGGGAAAAAGCCCCCAAGAGCCGCACACACGCTCCAGGCGGCTCTTTAAAGGGAGCGCTGAACAGAGCCTCCCGCCTGCATTTGCTCCATAAGACGCACACGCATTTCCCCTTACTTTTTAGGAGGGGAAAAGTGCGTCTTGTTGTTGTTGTTTAGTGGTTTAGTCGTGTCCGACTCTTTGTGACCCCCTGGACCAGAGCACGCCAGGCACTCCTGTTTTCCACTGCCTCCCGCAGTTTGGTCAAACTCATGCTGGTAGCTTCGAGAACACTGTCCCACCATCTGGTCCTCTGTCGTCCCCTTCTCCTTGCGCCCTCCATCTTTCCCAACATCAGGGTCTTTTCCAGGGAGTCTTCTCTTCTCATGAGGTGGCCAAAGTATTGGAGCCTCAGCTTCAGGATCTGTCCTTCCAGTGAGCACTCAGGGCTGATTTCCTTCAGAATGGAGAGATTTGATCTTCTCGCAGTCCATGGGACTCTCAAGAGTCTCCTCCAGCACCAAAATTCAAAAGCATCCATTCTTTAGCGATCAGCCTTCTTTATGGTCCAGCTCTCACTTCCATACATCACTACTGGGAAAACCATAGCTTTAAGTATACGGAGCTTTGTTGGCAAGGTGATATCTCTGCTTTTTAAGATGCTGTCTAGGTTTGTCATTGCTTTTCTCCCAAGAAGCAGGCGTCTTTTAATTTCGTGGCTGCTGTTACCAAAGTGCGTCTTATAGAGCGAAAAATACGGTACATACAGACAGCTTTCTTCCATAAGTGTATCACTCATTTTCCAAAATATTGTTGTCATGCTGCCCAGCCAATGCTGCCAGATCAAGGTCAGCTGGCCTTGCTAACCCCCTCCCTAGAGCTCACTCACCTGACCCCCTCACAGGGCACATTTCCGGAGTTTGACCGATGGCCCAGCATCTCCCGGAATCACAGCAGCACTGCATTTTCGCGTATTGCCCAGGTAGCTCCCCCGCACAACGACCGCCGATGAGTGCTGAGAAGCAAGTGCCGATTCGCTGGTCTGGAACGAGAAGCGGGAGAAGGTGTCACTGATGCGCAGAGCCTGCTTGGTGCATGAGATCAGAGGAAGGGACCCCTGACAGTTAAGCCCAGTTGTGGATGACTCTGGGGTTGCGGCGCTCATCTCGCTTTACTGACCGAGAGAGCCGGCGTTTATCCGCAGACAGTTTTTCCGGGTCATGTGGCCAGCAGGACTAAGCCGCTTCTGGTGAAACCAGAGCAGCGCACGGAAACGCCATACAATGCCACAGCACCACCCGCGTCCCTTTAAGACAGGCAGAGGTACCACTGTATTATTATTTGTCCCCCTCAAAAAGTTCCCATCCCCAAATAGGGCGGGGGATTTTGAGAGAGACCACCCATCCTTCACTTGAGGTTAGGGCTTGCTCAGATACGGCGGTCTTCGCCACAGAGGGAACATTCTGTGCAGAAGAGCATTCCAGTTCCCTGTATGTAGAAAATCTAGCATGTCAGGGGGCTTCCTGGCACACTGGCTGTCTAAATGCAAGGCGTTTGGTTGCCCAACTCCCCTTCCCTGCAGCGGCCAACTCCCCTTCCCGCTGCGCTCTGTGTTTGTGAACCAGGCCTCAGCAGGGGGGAAGGAAACCTGGAAAGGTTCCTCGTGAAACGTCCCGGGAACGCTGGATTTTTTGGGCTCTGACTCACGGCCATTTGGGAGGTGTCTGCAAGGAAATTCGCTCGCAGCCAGAGTCCCACCCAAGGCTTCATTAGCCTTTTGACGTTTGCATCCCGGGCTGTTAATTGCGAGGTTTTCCAATGGAGGGGTTGCGAGAGCGGATGATTAAAGACGGCGTTTCCAGGGCTGGCCAAACGGGGCAATTAACAGCAAGCACTTTGCAGGGGGCGCCTCATCATCCAGCTCTCCTTTGGCGCACAGGCAGCCCTGACGAATGAGTCAACCAGGTTTGTATATACTAAGCAGAGGTGTGGGGGAGGTCCTTCTCCCCTTTCCTCAATTTCTTTGCCAGTGGGGAGTTTTGGATGTGATTTCTCGCAAGAGGTCGGCGATTCGTTTTTCTTGCCATGCTTTCGAGGTCCTTGACGCGGGTGTCTTTGCGGGTGGGGAATGTGGATCGCGGCTTCGCCTTGGAATTCCCCCTTCCTGGGGAACCTGGTTAAAAGCCAGAACGAAATGTGCTTGGGCATGCTGTTTTATCTATCTATACCAACGAGGGACACGGGTGGCGCTGTGGTCTAAACCACAGAGCCTAGGGCTTGCCGATCAGAAGGTCGGCGGTTCGAATCCCCACAACGGGGTGAGCGCCCGTTGCTCGGTCCCTGCTCCTGCCCACCTAGCACTTCGAAAGCACCTCAAAGTGCAAGTAGATAAATAGGTACCGCTCCGGCGGGAAGGTAAATGGCGTTTCCGTGCGCCGCTCTGGTTCGCCAGAAGCGGCTTAGTCATGCTGGCCACATGAACCGGAAGGTGTACGCCGGCTCCCTCGGCCAGTAAAGCGAGATGAGCACCGCAACCCCAGAGTCGGCCTCGACTGGACCTAATGGTCAGGGGTCCCTTTAGCTTTATACCTCTGCATGTGAACAGGATCCGTTCCAGAGCCCCGTTCGCATCCTGAGCAGAACGCAACCCGCGTCTGCGAGTCTGTGCGGGTTGCGGTTCACCGCTTCTGTGTATGCGCGTGACGTCATTTTGAGGGTCTGCGCATGTGTGAGCGGCGAAACACGGAAGTAACCCGTTCCGTTACTTCCAGGTTGCCGCGGAACGCAACCTGAGAATGCTCAACCTGAAGCTACTTTAACCCGAGGTGTGACTGTAAAAACAACAACATCAACAAAAACAACAATTTATTATTTATGCCCCACCCATCTTGTTGAGTTTCCCCAGCCACTCTGGGTGGCTACCAAGAGAATATTAAAAACACAATAAAACATCAAACATTAAAAACTTCCCTAAACAGGGCTGCCTTCAGATGTCTTCTAAAAGTCAGTTACTTGTTTATTTCCTTGACATCTGAAGGGAGGGCGTTCCACAGGGCGGGCACCACCACTGAGAAGGCCCTCAGCTTGGTTCCCTGTAACTTCACTTCTCACAGGGAGGGAACCACCAGAAGGCCCTCGGAGCTGGACCTCAGTGTCCGGGCAGAACGATGGGGTGGAGATGCTCCTTCAGGGATACTGGGCCGTTTAGGGCTTTTAAGGTCAGCACCAACACTTTGAATTGTGCTCGGAAACATTCTGGGAGCCAATGTAGGTCTTTCAGGACCGGTGTTATATGGTCTTGGCAGCCTCTCCCAGTCATCAGTCTGGCTGCTGCATTCTGGATTAGTTATCTTCCAGAGGTGGTGGAGATGCAAAGCTCTCCAACAGTTTCTTGAGGAGGTGAGGTCTCACCGTTATCAAGGATACCACAGGGTCTTTTCCCAAGTGCCAAAACTGAGTGGGGTCAAACCCGAGGGTGTGCGTTGTGCCAGCTCAACAGATTCACAACCTCGTAGGCATAGAGGTAAAGGTAAAGGGACCCCTGACCATTAGGTCCAGTCGTGACCGACTCCGGGGTTGCGGCGCTCATCTCGCTTTATTGGCCGAGGGAGCCGGCGTACAGCTTCTGGGTCATGTGGCCAGCAGGACTAAGCCGCTTCTGGCGAACCAGAGCAGCGCACGGAAACACCGTTTACCTTCCCGCCAGAGCGGTACCTATTGTTCTACTTGCACTTTGACGTGCTTTCGAGCTGCTAGGTTGGCAGGAGCAGGGACCGAGCAACGGGAGCTCACCCCGTCGCGGGGATTCAAACCGCTGACCTTCTGATCGGCAAGTCCTAGGCTCTGTGGTTTAACCCACAGCGCCACCCGCATCCCTTGATTCATAGGCATACACACACACAATAACGCACAGACACACAATCTTGGGTACACACACATCCGCACACCCATGGAGATCAGCAGGGAGCTATTTCCTTCCCTGTCACAGTTCCAGTGTTTCCCAAACTCAGGTCTCCAGCTGATTGGGGACTACAGTTCCCATCATTCCCGACCACTGGTCTTGCTAGTTAGGAATGATGGGCGTTGTAGTCCAAAAACAGCCGGAGACCCAAGTTTGGGAAACCCCAAAGAGGCATCCCCTCCTGAGAAACAGGATGCGTCTCAGAACAGGGATGATGGGAATTGTAGTCCAGCAACATCTGAAAAACCCCAGGCTTCCACCGTGAGCACCTTTTTCAGGATTTGAACTCAGGGCTGCCAAAGTTCAGGACTTCGCGATTAGCCGCTCCATGAAAACTTGACCTGACGAATTTCTGCACATCAAGGAGCTGTTAAAGGCAGAGGAGCATGGGCAGCCATGATAAGTTGGCAATATTACTTGCAGGCCAAAGAGATTGAAATATACTCGGAGTCGAGTGTGGATTTCATGCTCTTTATTCAGTTCATAGTAGTGAGGACGAACGAAAGTTCCCCCAAAATATCTGCTTTATATACATTATTTATACAATGGGCCGCACGTGATTGGCTAATTCCTGGATTCCCCTGTAGGCCAATCAGGTTGCGGATTCACTTCTACCTGGAGCTGGATTGGGTGGCTCCTGAGGACCAGTCATACTGTTGCATTGTTCTAGGACCAATCAGACTGCTGCATTTTGGCTCCTATTGTTCTAGGGCCAATCAGACTGCTGCATTTGGATCCTATTGTTCTAGGACCAATCAGACTGCTGCATTTTGGGTCCTATTGTTCTAGGACCAATCAGACTGCTGCATTCTGAATCCTCTTGCTCTAGGACCAATCAGACTGCTGCATTTTGGATCCTATTGTTCTAGGACCAATCAGACTGCTGCATTTTGGATCCTATTCAACTCAGTACATAACAGAGATATTGGTGGATGGGAATGCAAAGCCAAGATTCGTTGTGAAGAAACAGTTAAATGGACAGGCCCTGACTCTTCGGCCATACTGTAATGTTCTGCGCTGCGTGCCACAAATTTGCCTTTGCGCAACCAGGTCTGCAGGGGGGAAGAGAGAGGGAGGGGCGATGTGCCTCTTGGTCCTCATTAACTTTGACATCTCCTTTTGATTAAACTCAGATGCTTCCCGCAAATTACTGAGGCCGCTTGTTGACTCTCCTCTCAAAATTAAGGTCACAAACTTCCATTTCTGCCGGCGGCTCGGTTGATCTGACACGAACCTCGCCGTGAGGCGGCTGGGAAAAAACAGGGGGCTCTTTCAGCTTCTACCTCCCTCCCTCTCAGCAGCCCCCCTGCCCCGTCTCTTGGCTGAACTTATTGCTTTCACGGCAGGTACACAGAGCAGATGCCTGCAAAAGCGTCGGCGTGGAGGGGGCAGCGGCCGTGGACCACATTTCTGCTGACCTCCAAACCCTTTGGAACTTTCCCCGCTATAAAGGCCCCCAAACCACCCCCTGAGAGCTTGGTCCAAGGGATGCTCCTTCAAAAGGAAGATCTGGAAATGGCAAGGAGGGTTTCTGGGTAGCCAGTGGACTACAGTCACAATCAGGACTTCCCCCAAAGAATTCTGGGAGCTGTAGTTTGTTCAGAGCTCCAAGACCTCTTAGGTAAAGGGACCCCGACCGTTAGGTCCAGTCGCGGCCGACTCTGGGGTTGCGGCGCTCATCTCGCTTTACTGGCCGAGGGAGCCGGCGTACAGCTTCCGGGTTATGTGGCCAGCATGACTAAGCTGCTTCTGGTGAACCAGAGCAGCGCACGGAAATGCCGTTTACCTTCTCGCCGGAGCAGTACCTATTTATCTACTTGCACTCTAACTGCTAGGTTGGCAGGAACAGGGACTGAGCAACGGGAGCTCACCCCGTGGCGGGGATTCGAACCACCGACCTTCTGATCGGCAAGTCCTAGGCTCTGTGGTTTAACCCACAGTGCCGCCGGCGTCCCTCCAAGACCTCTTAGGAGGCCTCTATGTCCCATGCTCTGAATTACAATTCCCAGAGTTCCCCACAAAGAGGGATTGATTGTTAAACAGCTCTGGGAATCGTAGCTCTGTGAGGGGGGACCGTATTTTCCAGGGACAATCCTGGATTTGCAGAAGCCGTCCCAGTTTCTGATTCGATCCTGGAATGTCCTGTTTTTCCTAAGGCGTCCCTATTTTCATCGGAGAAATGTTGGAGAGTATGGAGTAAGGCGTCCTTGTTTTCATCAGAGAAATGTACGACACCCAGAGAACAATTGTTACTGGCTCGCGGATTCACAGTAATAGGGTGTTGTTGTTGTTTAGTCGTTTAGTTGTTTCCGACTCTTCGTGACCCCCTGGACCAGAGCATGCCAGGCACTCCTGTCTTCCACTGCCTCCCACAGTTTGGTCAAACCCATGCTGGTAGCTTCAAGAACACTGTCCCACCATCTCGTCCTCTATCGTTCTCTTCTCCTTGCGCCCTCCATCTTTCCTAATATCAGGGTCTTTTCCAGGGAGTCTTCTCTTCTCATGAGGTGGCCAAAGTCTTGGAGCCTGAGCTTCAGGATCTGTCCTTCCAGTGAGCACTCAGGGCTGATTTCCTTCAGAATGGAGAGGTTTGATCTTCTTGCAGTCCATGGGACTCTCAAGAGTCTCCTCCAGCACCAGAATTCAAAAGCATCCATTCTTTGGCGATCAGTCTTCTTTATGGTCCAGCTCTCACTTCCATACATCACTACTGGGAAAACCATAGCTTTAACTATACGGACCTTTATCGGCATGGTGATGTCTCTGCTTTTTAAGATGCTGTCTAGGTTTGTCATTGCTTTTCTCCCAAGAAGCAGGAGTTATACAAATTTAATTAATAATGATGATGATTGTGATGATAAATTTTACAACTATGGGTTGTATTCAACTGAATTCTACTCAGACGGATTACCATATTTTTTTGCTCTACAAGACTCAATTTTTCCCTCCTAAAAAGTAAGGGGAAATGTGCGTGCGTCTTATGGCGCGAATGCAGGCTGCGCAGCTATCCCAGAAGCCAGAAGAGCAAGAGGGATTGCTGCTTTCACTGCGCAGCGATCCCTCTTGCTGTTCTGGCTTCTGAGATTCAGAATATTTTTTTTCTTGTTTTCCTCCTCCAAAAACTAGGTGCGTCTTGTGGTCTGGTGTGTCTTATAGAGCGAGAAATACGGTAATTGCTCTTAGTTAAGTCATTTCAACGGGCCTACTTTGCGCGGACCAATATTGGGTTTGGTTCGACTAAGCTTTCCCGCTGAAATGGACAAACGCAGCTAAAACAGGTCCGTTCATTTCAGTGGGTCTACTCTTGAGGAAAAACAGGGCTGGCTACAACCCAATCCGCAATACACACAGAGGAGAAATGACTGCAGCTATTCAAAAAAGGAAGGGAAAAAAGAAAAACACTTAAAAAGTAAAGCCGAAATGGAGTTATTTCCTGCTCAGAGTGTTGGGAAACAGCTTTGGCCATGTCTGGCAGGTTGAGAATAACTCCTAGCAATGCCAGAATGTTTTGAACTATTCATAGCTGGGTTGTGTTTTAAAAATAAATACATAATCGCCGCTCATCTACGGGGAGGAAGGGAAGCCTTCGGAACGTCCAGCGCGATCCGCCTCGCGAGGAATTCTTGTCCTGTCCGGTGGAACAAAGGAACCTTTCAGAAAGCAGGACGTAATTTGAGGACCCACTGGGACGCAGGCCTCCCCGGCCAGAGAAAATATTGTTCCTCTCAGCGAGTGACGGCACATTTACGGCACATGTTCGCTCTGGGTGGTGTGGGGGAAGGCAGGGAAAAAGAAGCCCCAACGCATGACGTAGCCAAGGTAAGAACCAGCCAGCACTGCAAGTGGTCCCACTGGGAGAGGCAAGTTATTTTTCTTTTAAAAAAAACCAGGCTCCTTAATTAAATTTGCGCAGTCTTTTCTGGCAGCCTCGAAAGGATGCTAGCGGCCATATGTGCCATCCTAAAAAAGAAAAAGAGCACCTCCTTTCTCCTTACCCGCCCCACTCCATCTTGTAAACTCAGCAGCGCCGGATTTACGTATAAGCGAAACAAGCTATAGCTTAGGACCCCACTCGCTTGGGGACACCAAAAAATGTAAAGGGGAAAAAACCTGGATGTACATTTCCAAAATATAAGATAAAATAAAGTCTACATATAGCAACAGTAAGGGACGCAGGTAGCGCTGTGGGTTAAACCCATGATTTACATCATAGGAGCCTACACAACACAAAACACAGGTAAAGGGACCCCTGACCATTAGGTCCAGTTGTGGCCGACTCTGGGGTTGCGGCACTCATCTCGCTTTATTGGCCGAGGGAGCCGGCGTACAGCTTCCAGGTCATGTGGCCAGCAGGACTAAGCCGCTTCTGGCAAACCAGAGCAGCGCACGGAAACGCTGTTTACCTTTCCGCCAGAGTGGTACCTATTTATCTACTTGCACTTTGACATGCTTTCGAACTGCTAGGTTGGCAGGAGCAGGGACTGAGCAACAGGAGCTCACCCCGTCACGGGGATTAAAACTGCCGACCTTCTGATCAGCAAGCCCTAGGCTCTGTGGTTTAGACCACAGCGTCACCCGCGTTAGGGGCCCCTAAGTGTAGGTCACCCGTGCCCGCTACCAAAGCTTCCATCTTCCAATTCTTGCAAAGATAAACCAGACTGGACATTGAACCTTCGCTGTTCAGTCCCCTGAGTTTCTTCATACACAAAACGTCCTGCAATTTTCCATGATCACCCAAGTCAAAATGTCACCTCCACACCCCAGCCGTACCCTAAAATAAACCAGTGGGCTGAAACCAATTCAACTGTACTCCAGGGTAGACTCACTGAAATTAATGGACCTGAGTGAGTTGCAGACCTACAACATTGGGTCAACATTGGAATCAACCTGACATCCTCTTTGTCCATTGACTTTCAGCATCTCGAAGCTGGTGGGTTTCATGGTCCTTACAAGACAGGTTCCCCAAGATTTTGGAATAACAGAATGGGGAGCGGAGGCTCAGAAAGAGTGCAGTGAACATTCAGAATCTCCAGAAGGAAAATGTTTCAGCTGCTAACCCTCCCCCCTTTTTTTTGCAGGCCATGAGGAATTTTGCAACTTTCCAGCTGATAAAGGACAGGAGCTGCTTCATGATATAATGATATATTATGATGCAGCGTGCATTAGTTGGTTAAAGGAATGGATATCACAGGACTGTTGGATTTAGAAGGATATGGGAATCTGTATGGATGGCATGCTTATCTATATGATATGGTAAAAATGCATAGAGATTTTCTGAATCATGGCATAAGGAGAAGCTTATATGGCGTTTGGATTAGATGCCGAGATTTAGCCAACAGGAAAACACCTTTATGGTTGTAACCTATAGAAGCCAGTGCACAAAAGAAATTAAATCTGATGGAAAAGTGAGACAAATACAGGGATAAAGTGGAAAAGGTTCAAAGAAACTAGAGAAAGGCTATCAGGTTGGTTTCAGTATTATCAAATCAACGAGTATTTCAAAAGAGAAAGCGTGCAACAGCGGATCCGAATCTACAGAAGGTGTGGGAAAAGAACCAGCTGCTAAACATTTCTTTTTCTCAGTCCATAAAGAATTTTGAAACATTTCCAGATGAGAAAGGAAGGAAGTTCACATACTCTCCCTCCCTCACTCCTAGAAATTGCGCAAATATCTTCACATTGAGACAGTCACACGATCAGGGCAGGAAAATGAGGGATGTGAGGACTCAGACACATTAGTCAAGAAACATCATTTGGAGTGCATTATAAACATGAAACACCAGATGGCGCTGGAGAGCAAACAAAAAATCTAAGAGATTTTCTATAGTGTTTTTTTCTATTGTTATAACAATTTAATTTCTGACTTATTTATAGTGTCCCCCCCCTTGCGTGTAGGTCCATCCAGAGAAGGCGCCATTTCCCAGTTCATTCCACGGTTGTATCTCTTCTACTGCCATTCGTCTCTTGCCAAAAACTACGTTATTCATCGCCTTCCCAAAGGACCAGCCACCACCAGTTTGAAACATAGCTGTCAACTTACAGATTTGAAAATAAGGGACCAGCAGCCAAAATAAGGGATTTTAGTCAACCAATTAAAAGGGACCAGATAATTTTAGAGAGCAGCGCCGCTTTTTAGCCCTTCGTTTCCAAAGGTTGCTGCTCAAGACACCAGCCGATGAAACAATAACTACAAGCAGGAACCACTATTCACGCAAAACGAAGTCCGAGCTACGAAGATGCTGCTGCAGTTCTGTATCTTTTCTCTCGTGCTCCATCTGCAGCTCTCAGTTCCATCAGGTGGGGCGGGAGTAAGGGGGGGGGGAATAGCGCCCGAAGTAAACCCGCAGATCAGACCATCTATGCTAGTCTACCACTACAAATCTATGGGAGAAGCGCTTGCATGCCAGGCTGACCATCTCATCCGGGTCCTTCGGTGGCACAGCGGCAGTACGGCCTAGTGGGAGTGGCAGTGACGGGCAGAGGGGAGGCCCCAGGCAGAGACGCTCAGTTCGGCAGCCGCGAGGAGGATGGTGGCGGAAGGCCCGAGGCTCCCACCAGTCCCGGCGGGGATGGGCTCCCGGGGGCGGAGGCTGGTGAGAGGAGGCCGGAGGGGGGCGGGCCGGGCAGCCAAGCAACACAGTTGGAGCCTCCCTCCTCCCTGGCTGGCAGGAAGGGAGGGAGAGGAGCTGCTTCCTTTGAAACCCGGGAAATTTAAGGGACATCCATCAATAAGGGACAGCAGCGGGACATGGCATTGGGATAAGGGACTTTCCCGCCAAATAAGGGACACTTGACAGCTATGGTTTGAAAAGAAACACCCCAGTAAGTCCACAGCGGCAATGGCGAATTGAGCAATCGATTCTCCATCTTACCCACGCAACGGGAGCCATCTGGACTTGTCATGAAGCCCCGGGGACAGGCACAGACGTAGCTCCCTGCCGTGTTAGTGCACTCGCCGCCGTCGCAAACTCCTGAGACGCTGGTGCATTCGTCCACATCTAGGAAAGAGCAATTGCAAGAACCGTGAGAGTAGACTGGCATGGTGATGTAGTAGTCTGGGTGTTGTAGCCCAGGGGTCAGCAAACTTTTTCAGCAGGAACAGTTTTTCAGCAAGAACAGTTTCAGGTTAAGAACAGACTTCCAGAACGAATTAAGTACAGTGGTACCTCGGGTTAAGTACTTAATTCGTTCCGAGGGTCCGTTCTTAACCTGAAACTGTTCTTAACCTGAAGCACCACTTTAGCTAATGGGGCCTCCTGCTGCTGCCACACCACCGGAGCATGATTTCTGTTCTCAACCTGAAGCAAAGTTCTTAACCTGAAGCACTATTTCTGGGTTAGCGGACTCTGTAACCTGAAGCGTATGTAACCTGAAGTGTATTTAACCCGAGGTACCACTGTACTTAACCTGAGGTACCACTGTAGTTCTTTATCTCCTTGACATCTGATGGGAGGGCTGTTCCGCAAGGCATGTGTGGACCTCTGCCTGGTCCCCTGTAGCTTCATTTCTCACTCCTTGACATGGTCCCTTCCAACTCTTTTGATTCTTTGACAGACACTTTTCAGCTCCTTCTCCTCCAGACACCCCTCTCGGCCTCCTGGCTCTCGCCCAGGGCTCCACCCGTCCACCTTGGCTCTCACCCAGCTCCCAGAGAAGCTCACACCTCGCCCACAAACCCCCACGAAGGAGAGGGTTCCTGGAAACCTCTGAGATCACCGCAAACTCCCTTTTTACGGGCAAGCCCCATGGTG
The DNA here is from genome assembly GCF_964270895.1 of Podarcis filfolensis. Lineage (NCBI taxonomy): Eukaryota > Metazoa > Chordata > Lepidosauria > Squamata > Lacertidae > Podarcis > Podarcis filfolensis. Next base: position 7,964,889 of record NC_139622.1, read on the forward strand.
GATGTTGAGGTTCCCCAGGCTGCCTGCAGCTGTATCCCATTCAGCAATCAGCCGGTCTCTCCAAACCCAGTTCCAAGGCTATACTGGGTTTGGTGGGCTCCCTGAATGGGTGAGTTGGTTTCCCTAGGAAACCGAACAACCCTCCCCAATATTTGGCAAATATTGTCTTCTGCTGCTGCTTTTTGCCAATTTCATATTCACAGTCGTACCTCGGTAGTCAAACGCCTTAGTTGCCGCACAAATCGGCTCCCGGATGCCACAAACCCAGAAGTGAGTGTTCCGGTTTGCAAACTTTTTTGGAAGCTGAACGTCCGGCGGCCAGTCGGAAGCCACACCTTGGTTTTTGAACCGTTTCAGGAGTCAAACGGACTCCTGGAACGGATTAAATTTGAGAACCAACATAGAGTGGTACCTCGGGTTAAGTACTTAATTTGTTCCCGAGGTCTGTTCTTAACCTGAAACTATTCTTTACCTGAAGCGCCACTTTAGCTAATGGGGCCTCTTGCTGCTGCCGCACCGCCAGAGCACGATTTCTGTTCTCATCCTGAAGCAAAGTTCTTAACCCGAGGTACTATTTCTGGGTTAGCGGAGTCGGTAACCTGAAGCGTATGTAACCTGAAGCGTCTGTAACCTGAGGTACCACTGTACGACTGTATTCACTTATTATAGCCATGGATCTCAGAGCTGTCTGCAACATAAATTTCTGCATACAGTGGACGCTCGGGTTGTGAACGTGATCCGTGCGGGATGCGCGTTCACAACCCACAGCGTTCTCAACCTACAGCGGCGTGTCTGCGCACGTGCAGGTTGCGATTCGGTGCTTCTGTGCACGCACCAAGTGCGATTTAGCACTTCTGTGCATGCGTGACCCCTGAAACCCGGACGTAACCCGTTCCGGTACTTCCAGGCTTCGGCGAGGCCATAACCCGAAAAAAGGCAACCTTAAGCGTCTGTAACCTGAGGTATGACTGTATACAAACCCCAGAATCCTGTTTTGCAATATATTCCAATATATTGCTATGCTGATTCTCGCTAACATATCCAGGAAGGGGTAGGAATAATTTCCTCTTTGTATCCAGGGCTGGATTTAGGTTTGATGAGGCCCTAAGCTACTGAAGGTAATGTGGCCCTTTCTATGTCCAGCTGTCCTTTGTCAACAACAAATTGTCACTGTTTTCTTGTGTTGAATATATGCTATATGGTCATTTATGGACCTGATAAAGCCAGCAGTACTAAGCCGCTTCTGGTGAACCAGAGCAGCGCACGGAAACGCAGTTTACCTTCCCTCCGGAGTGGTACCTATTTATCTACTTGCACTTTGATGTGCTTTCGAACTGCTAGGTTGGCAGGAGCAGGGACCAAGTAACGGGAGCTCACCCCGTCGCGGGGATTTGAACCGCCGACCTTCTGATTGGCAGGTCCTAGGCTCTGTGGTTTAACCAACAGCGCCACAAGTTAGGAAGGATATTAATAAGCAATATATCCTCTCCTGCCACCCTGAACATTCCCACATATTTCTCCTTCAGAAATTTCCGGCCCCTTTTTCTCACCTTCACACTTGTGGCTCGTCTCGCTCTGCTTGTGGCCCACTGGGCACTTGCATTCGTAGGACCCCACCGTGTTGAGGCAGTTTCCTCCTTGGCAAAGCCCGGGGATCGCCTGGCATTCGTCCACATCTGCAGGGAGGAAGTGAGGAGACACAAATGAAGACAGTTGGGAACGCTGAAGGGAAAGGTCACCTTCATTTTGCCAGGTCAGCACTCTGCGGCACAGTAAACCCTGGTTTGCACAAACCATCGTTCAGAACACTATCTGTGACGGACCTGCCAGTGTGGTGTAGTGATTAAGAGCGGTGGACTCGTAATCTGGTGAACCGGGTTCGCTTCCCCGCTCCTCCACATGCAGGTGCTGGGTGACCTTGGGCTAGTCACACTTCTCTGAAGTCTCTCAACCTCACTCACCTCACAGAGTGTTTGTTGTGGGGAGGAAGGGAAAGGAGAATGTTGGCCGCTTTGAGACTCCTTAAAGGTAAAGGGACCCCTGACCATTAGGTCCAGTCGTGACCGACTCTGGGGTTGCAGCGCTCATCTCGCTTTATTGGCCGAGGGAGCCGGCGTACAGCTTCCGGGTCATGTGGCCAGCAGGACTAAGCCACTTCTGGCGAACCAGAGCAACGCACGGAGACACCGTTTACCTTCCCGCCGGAGTGGTACCTATTTATCTACTTGCACTTTGACGTGCTTTCGAACTGTTAGGTTGGCAGGAGCAGGGACCGAGCAACGGGAGCTCACCCCATCATTGCGGGGATTCGAACCGCTGTCCTTCTGATCGGCAAGCCCTAGGCTCTGTGGTTTAACCCACAGTGCCACCCGCATCCCTTGAGACTCCTTAGGGTAGTGATAAAGCGGGATATCAAACTCTTCTTCTTCTCTCCCACCCTCTGAGCCAGGGGTCAGCAACCTAAGGCCCATGGACCACAAGTGGCCCTTGGTGTCGTTTAACAAGCCCACAAGCCACACCCGAACTGAGCCGCCCGCTCGGCGAGTCCCTGCGCACTGCACTAAACCGGCACAGCATGGCGACTCGCTTCCGCAGCGCCGGAAATCGTGCCAGTGCAGGCTCCGGAAGTCACGTCTGTGCAGAAGCCGGAAATTACAGGTGCGCATGCTGAATCCAGGCCACAGAGGAATCGCTGCTGGAGTGAACCGGCCCAGGAGAGGTAAACTGTGCTTTGTAGCTGCTCGTCTGCTTTTGTGTGACATCAAATCAGCAAAAAAACCCACCCCATTTTCTTGTGTTTGGGGACTCCTGGTCATAGCTGTAAACTTACAGATTTGAAAATAAGGGACCAGCAGCCTCAAAAATAAGGGACCAGCAGCCAAAATAAGGGATTTTCCAAGCACAGGTATATTCAACTTCTGAGCCCCTCCGAGCCAAAGGCAGAAAGCCCAGCCAGCAGCCAAACGAAGCCTCAAGCGGTGGTTCCCACAGCGCAGCAACCCGGCAAAGGGGACGCAGCAAGGAAAACCACCGTCACCTCTCCGCTGGGAAGCGCTGAGCAAAGGCGAGTCCCCAGGCAACGCGGCCGATTTGATTGGCACAAGGCATGCAAGCTCCACCCCCCAGTCGTTCTTAGACTCCTTATTGGGTGAACAACGCAGCCGAGCAACCCAGTTGGAGCCTCCCTCCTCCCTGGCTGGCAGGGAGGGAGGGAGAGGAGCTGCTTCCTTTGAAACCCGGGAAATTTAAGGGACCATCAATAAGGGACAGCAGCGGGACTGGGATAAGGGACTGTCCCGCCAAATAAGGGACGCTTGACAGCTATGCTCCTGGTTTGACTGCTTCAAAGGAGTTTTAGAAGCAAGAAAACCCTCTCTTGGGCTCAAAGGAGAGAAACTATTTTATCAGAAGTCCTTTTGATTCCATCTCCCTTGAAAAGCAGTGGTTAAAGCTACCCGAAACATCATCGGCTACGAAAGGCCTGTTTGAGCAGGACTGTTTCGCAAAGGGCAGCATCCAGCAGCTTTGGTGCCGCCACTAAAAAGGTCCCGTCAATCACGGCAATGGTTCTGAGCTTCCAGTAGGGGCGAGGAGGAGTTGTGGAGGAACTTACCTTGGCAAGCGCCAGTGCGTATGTTAGGGATGAAGCCCCGGCGGCAGGGGTGGGGCTGGGCGGGGCACATCTCGCAGGGGTGGCCCCATGCCCGGCCGATGGTGGCGCAGCACATGGTCTTGGTGCAAACGATGCCACTGAGTTGCCCTTGGCACATCTGGTTGCTGACTTGGCTGAAGCAGGGGCCCGTGCGGTAATCTAGAAGAGGAACAAGAAAGGGGATATGTTTATGATTTTGAATCAACATCTTAAAAAGCCAATGGAAGGCACTCCAGGCCATTGAGGCCACCTGAGCCTTGAACGACAGCAAAGGATTCAGGACAACCTCCCAAGCTACAAACCCCTGAAGGACCAGGTGCGCAGCCTGGGGGTCATTTTGGACTCACAGCTGTCCATGGAGGCACAGGTTAATTCTGTGTCCAGGGCGGCTGTCTACCAGCTCCATCTGGTACGCAGGATGAGACCCTACCTGCCCGTGGACCGTCTCGCCAGAGTGGTGCATGCTCTAGTTATCTCCCGCTTGGACTACTGCAACGAGCTCTACATGGGGCTACCTTTGAAGGTGACCCGGAAACTGTAATTAATCCAGAATGCGGCAGCTAGACTGGTGACTGGGAGTGGCCGCCGGGACCACATAACACCGGTCCTGAGAGATCTGCATTGGCTCCCAGTACGTTTCCGAGCACAATTCAAAGTGTTGGTGCTGACCTTTAAAGCCCTAAACGGCCTCGGTCCTGTATACCTGAAGGAGCGTCTCCACGGCCAGCGTTCTGCCCGGACACTGAGATCCAACACCGAGGGCTTTCTGGCGGTTCCCTCTTTGTGAGACGTGAGGTTACAGGGAACCAGACAGAGGGCCTTCTCGGTAGTGGCACCCACCCTGTGGAACGCCCTCCCTCCAGATGTGAAGGAAATAAGTAGCTATCTTCTCTTTAAAAGACATCCGAAGGCAGCCCTGTTCAGGGAAGTTTTTAATATTTAACGCTGTACTGTTTTTAACACTTGATTGGGATCTGCCCAGAGTGGCTGGGGAAACTCAGCCAGATGGGCGGGGTATAAATATTAAATTATTATTATTATTATTACAAACATGTATGTGTTTTCTCTTTGCAGTTGAACAGCTCTTACAAAATCATAACCACATTTGGCTTGACGGTTCCAAAAATTGAGTTCTGTTCTGCGGAGACCCACTAAAATTACTGGACCTAAAGCAGTAGTCCCTTGATTTCAGTCCATCTCCTCAGAGTACGGCTAACACTGAATATAACCCATTGTCTATCAGCTTCCAACCTGGTCATCATTGTATGGTCATAGATGTTTCCTTCCTGCTTTCTACCTGCTGGAATTCCACAGGTAGGCAGATGATGGAATTTTCGGAGCTAGCCGACCTGACCAGAAAAGTATGTGACCAGAAGGAGGAGGAAGAGGAGTGGAAGAAATTCAAAACCATTTAGCTATATATCTTAAGATAATATAATTAGAATTACTTGCGAGTACCAAATAGGCCTCGGATTTGAAAATGTGATGTGTAAAATATTTTGTCAAGGTTAAAAATGAAAAGAAAGTAAGATGTTAATTGACCAAGTAAATTTTATGGGGAAATAGTTTTGGAAAACTGTTACAATGATTTATATGGAAACTCAGCCAGGGGGATTCAAAGAAATCACCTAACAATGTTAACAAAAGTGGAATTATTATAATCAGGATAAATGTCTGTTGGTTTGTTGGTTTGTTTTGATTTTCTTTTTCTTATCTGTTATAAATTTGGAAAATTAATAAAATCTTTTTTTGGGGGGAATGAATTCCAGAGGTAGGCAATTTCAACTTCAGCAGGCGATACAAGCATAAAAGAGAGAGATGTCAAAACTCTCTAAGTGTCCCTATTTTCCAGGGACAGCTCCAGATTCCCAGAGGCTATCCTAGTTTCCCATTCGATCTCAGAATGTCCCGCTTTTACTTTTTGTTGTTGTTTAGTTGTTTTGTCATGTCCGACTTTGTGACCCCCTGGACCAGAGCATGCCGGGCACTCCTGTCTTCCACTGTCTCCCGCAGTTTGGTCAAACTCATGCTGGTAGCTTCGAGAACACTGTCCCACCATCTCATCCCATAGTTTTTACTATACGGACCTTTGTTGTCAAGGTGATGTCTCTGCTTTTTAAGATGCTGTCTAGGTTTGTCATCGCTTTCTCCCAAGAAGCAGTCGTCTCTGAATTTCATGACTTTTCCTTAAAGGTAAAGGGACCCCTGACCATTAGGTCCAGTCGTGGCCGACTCTGGGGTTGTGGTGCTCATCTCGCTTTATTGGCCGGGGGAGCCGGCGTACAGCTTCCGGGTCATGTGGCCAGCAGGACTAAGCTGCTTCTGGCGAACCAGAGCAGTGCACGGAAATGCCGTTTACCTTCCCGCCGGAGCGGTACCTATTCATCTACTTGCACTTGGATGTGCTTTTGAACTGCTAGGTGGGCAGGATCAGGGACCGAGCAACGGGAGCTCACCCCGTCATTGCGGGGATTCAAACCGCCGACCTTCTGATCGGCAAGTCCTAGGCTCTGTGGTTTAATCCACAGTGCCACCCGTGTCCTTAGGATGTGCCTATTTCCGCCGGAGAAACGTCGGAGGGTATGAGCTCTCCCCAGGAAACCCAAAAGCATAGCTGGGATGAGAGCGGCTGCCTTTTTCCTCCACAGGCCTCATGTATTTCCACACAACCCAAACAAGGCCAAATATTTTCTACAGGGGATTGCCGGGTGATCGGAAACAGATTGCGGGACGCAACTCTCTTCCCTATTTTTCAGCTGCGCGACGTCTCTACAGCTCATTAGGACCCAAACTTCATGTGTAACCGTTTAGCTCATTCTACCAAAAAGGAGAGAGGTTAAAACGGAATCTTTTCATAATGTGGAACAGTTGGTCTCCCTCCTTCCAACCAAAAAATGTGATTAAAACGAGCAGGGGGGTGGAATTACCCATCCATCGTGAAATCTCCTGTGCTGAGTGAGAGAGTCTGTGCTTTGGAATCTGGAGCAATTGAGGCAGATGTTCCAGACGGATGCCTCTTCTGGGCTTTGACATACCCTGATAGTGTGTCTCTCCCACCGCAGGCTTAGAAATGGTTGAGGAAGGAGTGTCTGAGAGGAAATGGCAGATTTGTTGTTATTTAGTCGTGTCTGCCTCTTCGTGACCCCCTGGACCAGAGCACGCCAGGCCCTCCTGTCTTCCACTGTCTCCCGCAGCTTGGTCAAACTCATGCTGGTAGCTTCGAGAACACTGTCCCACCATCTCATCCTCTGTCGTCCCCTTCTCCTTGTGCCCTCCATCTTTCCCAACATCAGGGTCTTTTCCAGGGAGTCTTCTCTTCTCATGAGGTGGCCAAAGTCTTGGAGCCTCAGCTTCAGGATCTGTCCTTCCGGTGAGCACTCAGGGCTGATTTCCTTCAGAATGGAGAGGTTTGATCTTCTTGCAGTCCATGGGACCCTCAAGAGTCTCCTCCAGCACCAGAATTCAAAAGCACCAATTCTTCAGCAATCAGCCTTCTTTATGGTCCAGCTCTCACTTCCATACATCACTACTGGGGAAACCATAGCTTTAACTATACGGACCTCTGTTGGCAAGGTGATGTCTCTGCTGGGCACCAAGAAGGATTAAGCCATTCCAGATATGCATCTTTTGGAGCACCAGCAGCAGCTACTGTGTGCGGCATTCAAGAGACGTAATGAGTCACGGGCTCGGAATAAGGCAGCTTCATAGAATTGTAGAGTTGGAAGGGAACTCCAAACATCATCTAGTCCAACCCTCCCAAAAGACCTACATTGGTTCCCAGTACGTTTCCGAGCACAATGCAAAGTGTCGGTGCTGACCTTGAAAGCCCTAAATCAGGGGTCAGCAAACTTTTTCAGCAGGGGGCCGGTCCACTGTCCCTCAGACCTTGTGGGGAAGCTGGACTATATTTTAGAAAAATAAATAAAAATGAACGAATTCCTATGCCCCACAAATAACCCGGAGATGCATTTTATATAAAAGCACACATTCTATTCATGTAAAAACACCACGCAGGCCCCACAAATAATCCAGAGATGCTTTTTAAATAGTTTCAGGTTAAGAACGGACCTCCAGAACGAATTAAGTTCTTCACCCAAGGTACCACTTAGAACCAAAAGGTCTTTAGTTTGTGGGTGGGATTTAGGTTGTTTTCAATGAATTCGTTTATTTGTTATAGTAGTTCTGTGTATGTTTGTTTACTGACTGAGGGAAGCATAATTATATCTGCTTACTTCCAACGATAACTTGCTCTGCTTTATGTATTTGCTTGAAAACCTAATAAAAAATATTTAATCATAACAATATAAATGTATTATTATTACTAATTGCTGGGAATTAAGTACTTAACCCGAGGTACCATTGTAATTCGTTCCAGAGGTCCGTTCTTAACCTGAAACTGTTCTAAACCTGAGGTACCACTTTAGCTAATGGGGCCTCCCGCTGCTGCCGGAGCCCGATTTCTGTTCTCATCCTGAAGCAAAGTTCTGAACCCAAGGTACTATTTCTTGGTTAGTGGAGTCTGTAACCTGAAGCGTATGTAACCTGAAGCGTCTGTAACCCGAGGTACCACTGTATACTACATTTTTTTAGATTTGCCTTGAGAGAGTCTTTGAACCTCTTTTGTTGATCACCAGCATTACACTTTCCATTTTTAAGTTCGTTCACACACACACACACACACACACACACAACCATTCATTCGCCCCCCCCCACATTTAAACCACCCCCACCTCCAATCACATAGAAAGCCCCCACATTGCAAGCAAAACGTCTCCTCAGTAGTGCAAAAGAAAAAGACAGAGTGTGCGAGAGACGGAGGGAGGGGGAGAAGCAGACTCGTGCGAAGGAGGGAGGGGGGTCGGGAATCGCCAAAAATAGATCTTTTCGGATTTCGTTTCCAAGCCTGGGAAGGGAGCAGCGACAAAGCAGCTTGTGAGTTTGAAGCAGACAGGCCAGGGCAGGTTGGCCGCGTGCCAGGAAGCATCTGGGCCTGATTTTAATGGGTCATATGATTAAAGATTTAATGAGGCTCCAATCAAACTTTATTAAGGCTCGGGGACGTGATTCCTGCGCACCCACCCCACTTCCGTGCCCAAGGGGGGCTGGGCTATGCCCCCAGGTATGTTTGGAGCGCAGTCCGCCTCCCCAACAGCTGTGGAAAGGACACAAGGAACCACCTCCCCACATTCTCGCATGTCGGCTCCGAAAGTCGCCTTTCCGAAGGTCTCATCTGTCCAAAGTCAACCCGCTGGATTTGCCCCAGGGAACAAGGGAAGCTTTACTTCTGAGGAAACTGGGCGCCGGATCGGGACGCGTCTCACGGCGCCGTCCTCACACGGAAAGCAGTTTCATACTGCTTTTAACCATTGCGGCTTCTCCACCGAAGACTCCTAGGAACTGCAGTCCACAAAGGGTCTGAGAGTTGCCAGGAAAGCTCTCTCAGTTCCCAAAATTGCCTGGGAAGAGTGAGCCGATTGGTTCAACCGCTCTGGGAACTGTAGCGCTGTTTGAGGGAGAAGCACCCAATGCCGTAGAATGAGAGGAATGGGGTCCCCAATTCCGGCAGCAATGGCCGGCTAGATTTCCGAATTAAAACGCAGTGCAGTGGTTAAGAGTTAAAACCAGTCTAGTGGTTAAGAGCGGTGGACTCGTAATCTGGTGAACTGGGTTCGCATCCCCCCTCCTCCACATGCAGCTGCTGGGTGACCTTGGGCTAGTCACACTTCTCTGAAGTCTCTCAGCCTCACTCACCTCACAGAGTGTTTGTTATGGGGGAGGAAGGGAAAGGAGATTGTTAGCCGCTTTGAGACTCCGTAAAGGTAAAGGGACCCCTGACCATTAGGTCCAGTCGTGACCAACTCTGGGGTTGCGGCGCTCATCTCGCTTTATTGGCCGAGGGAGCCGGCGTACAGCTTCCGGGTCACGTGGCCAGCAGGACTAAGCCACTTCTGGCAAACCAGAGCAGCGCATGGAAACGCCGTTTACCTTCCCACCGGAGCGGTACCTATTTATCTACTTGCACTTTGACGTGCTTTCAAACTGCTAGGTTGGCAGGGGCAGGGAGCGAGCAACGGGAGCTCACCCCATCATTGCGGGGATTCGAACCGCTGACCTTCTGATTGGCAAGTCCTAGGCTCTGTGGTTTAACCCACAGCACCACACACGTCCCTTTCTTGAGACTCCTTAGGGTAGTGATAAAGCGGGCTATCAAATCCAAACTCCTCCAACTCCTCCTCCTCCTCTTCTTCTTCTTCTTCTTCTTCTTCTTCTTCTTCAGGAGCCGTCTATAAACACCATCAAGTCTAGGGGAGGGATGGGAAGATCTATCGATTTTGGTTATCATTCTTCTGGTCTTAAGTTCAGTTCTGCATGTTTTCATGCTGGTCCTGTTAGCTAGGGATGATGGGAGTTGTAGTCCCAAAACATCTGGAGGGCCGAGTTTGGGGACGCCTGCTCTAGGTGGTCCAAAAAAGGCATCCATTCTTCCATAAAACACTCCTCATTAGATGGTCTTAATTCTGCTGTTAATTCCCCCCCAGTTCTGCCCTGTCCATAATCTTACTTATCCGTTCCTCTTTGGCAAGAACGCCTTCTCCTTTCCATTTTATTTATTTGTGCTTTTAAGTCGCGTTTCTATCTGGCGAACCGCCCTGGGATCTTTTGATGCCGGGCGGGATATAAATCAAATAAATGAATAATAATAATAATAATAATAAAGACCGAGCTACATTTTAGACAGATGCCCGCGGTGGAGATTGGCACTCGTTTCGTCAATGGCACAGATCTCTGCCACTCCAGCTTGCCTGGGGCTCACCCTGCTCCTCCTTGCATGCCATTTGGCCAGGTTTTATTTTTTCAGAGAAAGAGAGAGCACGAGAGAGAACGAGAGAGGTCCAAAGGATTTCTTCCCTTCCTTCCTTAAACAAACAAGCAGGCCCGCCAGCCAAACCTCCCTCGAATCGGATTCCTTTCCCACAACAGTGCTGGAAGGTTTTCCTCTCCAAACAGAGCTGGGGAATGCGGCTGGCAGGCTCTCCGGCCGGCGGAAAGGAGGTCAGTGGGGCACAGGCCGCCCTTGAAGGCCCGTCCGAGGCTGTTGTGGGAAGTTCGCCCTCCTGGCAAGGAGCGCCCCCCTCCCGGAGTCTGAGCCAGCCCCACCTTGCCGCTGCAGAAGAAGAAGAGTTTGGATTTGATACCCCGCTTTATCACTACCCGAAGGAGTCTGGAAGCAGCTAACATTCTCCTCTCCCTTCCTCCCCCACAACAAACCCTCTGTGAGGTGAGTGGGGCTGAGAGACTTCAGAGAAGCGTGACTAGCCCAAGGTCACCCAGCAGCTGCATGTGGAGGAGCGGGGAATCGAACCCGGTTCACCAGATCACGAGTCTACTGCTCTTAACCACTACACCACACTGGCTCTCTTTGGAATTAACCCATACTCCCCGCTTTCCAGGAACCGGGGAATCGCAGCGTTGGAAGGGACCCTGGGGTCATCCAGCCCAACCGGCTGCAAATCAGGTCTCTTGTTGTTGTTGTTTAGTCATGTCCGCCTCTTCGTGACCCCCTGGACCAGGAGACTCTTGAGAGTCCCATGGACTGCAATAAGATCAAACCTCTCCATTCTGAAGGAAATCAGCCCTGAGTGCTCACTGGAAGGACAGATCGTGAAGCTGAGGCTCCAAGACTTTGGCCACCTCATGAGAAGAGAAGACTCCCTGGAAAAGACCCTGATGTTGGGAAAGATGGAGGGCGCAAGGAGAAGGGGACGACAGAGGACGAGATGGTGGGACAGTGTTCTCGATGCGACCAGCATGAGTTTGACCAAACTGCGGGAGGCAGTGGAGGACAGAAGGGCCTGGCGTGCTCAGGTCCAGGGGGTCACCAAGAGTCGGAAACGACTAAACGACTAAACAACAACAAAGTTACATATGAACGAATTGCATATCGACGCAAATTAAGAATGGATAAATATGAAGAAATCTGGAAGGGATACTTAAGCGATAAGGCGGACAGTGGCGGGAAGTAGGGGGACGAGAAGTCTGGAAATATTGTTAAAAGGGTGTAGTTATAGGTATATCAGTACTCAAATCTGAATTGTTAAATTGTGTTATGAGTGTTATTGTGGTTTTTGTTGTATGTGTTTTTGGTGGTTGCTGTATGTACTGAAAAAAATGATTAAATAAATTAAACAATAATAATAAAAAAGACGTAAGGAATTGCGTTTAGTCCCCACACTCCTCGAAAATTTAAATGTTGCAGTGACAGAAAAGCTGTCCACATGGCCGGAGCTTGGGTTTCATGGTAGTGCCCGTTTGCCATCAGGAAACTGTAAATCCAGCCGGCGGAAAAGCCAGCAAGATTGCGTCTCGCTCTTCGATTTCCTCTTGGGTGTTTTTTCAGCCCTCGGAATGTCTGGCCCTGCAAAGGGAAGCCGGCCAGATTTTCCCTTTCTACAAATAACCAAAACACGGGAATGTGATTCCCTGAACAATGAGGTAAGGGAGCGGAGAGGTGGCCTGTGCGTGCGTCTCAGCCTTAGCAGGAGATGAACAAATTTCATGTTTCTCTGTCCCTCTGGTTCCCAGCCCTGGATTCACTTATCCACATTTCTGCAGCAATTCTGGGGACAACATTATTATTATTATTATTATTATTATTATTATTATTATTATTATTAGTTTCCATTGATTTATTGGTTGGTTTGATGCCTGTATAGGAGACTCTGTTTTTAAATGTGTGATGTTGTGTTGTGTTTTATGTATGCAAAGAAAGAAAGAAAGAAAGAAAGAAAGAAAGAAAGAAAGAAAGAAAGAAAGAAAGAAAGAAGAAAATAGGAAGGAATGAAGGAAAGAAAGAAGAAAATAAGGAAGGAAGGAAGGAAATGGAAGGAAGGTAGGAAGGAAGGAAGGAAGGAAGGAAATAGGAAGGAAGGAAGGAAGGAAGGAGGAAAAGAAAGAAAGAAAGAAAGAAAGAAAGAGGAAGGAAGGAAGGAAGGAAATGGAAGGAAGGAAGGAAATGGAAGGAAGGTAGGAAGGAAGGAAGGAAGGAAGGAAGAAAATAGGAAGGAAGGAAGGAGGAAAAGAAAGAAAGAAAGAAAGAAAGAAAGAAAGAAAGAAAGAAAGAGGAAGGAAGGAAGGAAGGAAGGAAGGAAGGAAGGAAGGAAGGAGAAATTAAGGAGGGAAGGAAGGAAGGAGAAAATAAGAAAGGGAGGGAGGGAAGGAAGGAAATTATTATTATTATTATTATTATTATTATTATTATTATTATTATTATCTTCTGCTATGTGAGTATCTCCACTAGCAGAACTGCTTCACTGAATAACCCCCACTGAAGTTAACGGACCCAAGCTAGTTGTCTCCATCATTCACAATGGGTTCGCTCTGATCAAACGCAGTAAAGACAGACTTATGAGCTCACAGAATCGCACTCTTAATGAACTTCCTGAAGTGCCTGTTTGCGTTTGCAGTCACTTCTCAAAGCGCCTGACACATCCGCTCCTTCAGCTGATACACTTATGGGCTCATTTGCATCTCCTATTTCTGAACAATAACACTTGACTCCGAGAAAGAACAATGAACCCTTGTGTTAGGAAGCCGGCGGTAAAGAATTTATCCTTTGTTTCATGCTAGGAAGCAAGGCTTGGATGAAGAGTTAATCATACTATGGCATGGGTCAGCAAACTAAGGTCCGGGGGCCGGATCCGGCCCAATCGCCTTCTCAATCCGGCCCGCGGACGGTCAGGGAATCAGCGTGTTTTTACATGAGTAGAATGTGTGCTTCTCTTTAAAACGCATCTCTGGGTTAGTTGTGGGGCATAGGAATTCGTTCATTATTTTTTTCCAAAATATAGTCCGGCCCCCCACAAGGTCTGAGGGACAGTGGACCGGCCCCCTGCTGAAAAAGTTTGCTGACCCCTGGGCTATGGCCAGGTCTCTGCATCAGACATTTAAAGCACTATGATACGACCTCAGATACGATTCCAACAGATTTCACACGAAAAATGCTTCTGTCCCTGTGGAGATGGCAGTCGTGAATCGGTGGCGCATGCCCTTCTGGCTTGCACTCTTTATAAAGACTTGAGGAATGAGATTATCACCCCTCTTTTATTGTCCATTCCGGGTCGCCCAACCACTGCCACAGTGTCCTTTCTCTTGGCAGATCAAGATGAGAAGGCGACAGCAAAGGTGGCAAGGTTTTTAGCTGGGGCAATCAGAATAAGATCCACTATTTGACTATTGATTCAAAACCCTAAAATGTATTTTATATAATTGACTTTTTACTTCTGTTCTTAGTGAGAGCTGGACTATAAAGAAGGCTGGTCACCGAAGAATGGATGCTTTTGAATTCTGGTGCTGGAGGAGACTCTTGAGAGTCCCATGGACTGCAAGAAGATCCAACCTATCCATTCTGAAGGAATTCAGCCCTGAGTGCTCACTGGAAGGACAGATCCTGAAGCTGAGGCTCCAAGACTTTGGCCACCTCACGAGAAGAGAAGACTCGCTGGAAAAGACCCTGATGTTGGGAAAGATGGAGGGCACAAGGAGAAGGGGACGACAGAGGACGAGATGGTGGGACAGTGTTCTCGAAGCTACCAGCATGAGTTTGACCAAACTGCGGGAGGCAGTGGAAGACAGGAGTGCCTGGCGTGCTCTGGTCCAGGGGGTCACAAAGAGTCAGACACGACTAAACGTCTAAACAACAAAAATTTGTATTCTTTGTGCAGTGGTACCATGGGTTGCATACGCTTCAGGTTACAGACTCGACTAACCCAGAAATATTACCTCGGGTTAAGAACTTTGCTTCAGTATAAGAACAGAAATTGTGCTCCGGCGGCACAGCGGCATCAGGAGGCCCCATTAGCTAAAGTGGTGCTTCAGGTTAAGAACAGTTTCAGGTTAAGAACAGACTTCCAGAACGAATTAAGTTCTTAACCTGAGGTACCACTGTATATCGTATCGTTATTTTATTGCTATGGCCGATGGCTGACGCAAATAAAGATTCATCCATTCGTTCCTGGGGACGTCATGTGCTTCTTGGGGAAGCAAAAAATTTCGGAGGGATGTGGGTTTCGAAGGGAAGCCACATTCCAGTTTGTGCATTGGTTCAGGAAGTACAAATTGAATGGAGGGAATTTCTCCCCACAACTCTCCAAAGAATCTCAACCAAACCCCATTAGTGTTGACGGAGACTTGTGGCTGTGATGCCTTCGTTTGCCATTTGAGCCAGTGTGGTGTAGTGATTAAGAGCGATAGACTCGTATCTGGGGAACCGGGTTCGCTTCCCCGCTCCTCCACCTGCAGCTGCTGGGTGACCTTGGGCCAGTCACACTTCTCTGAAGTCTCTCAGCCCCACTCACCTCACAGAGTGTTTGTTGTGGGGGAGGAAGGGAGAGGAGAATGTTGGCCGCTTTGAGACTCCTTCGGGTAGTGATAAAGCAGGATATCAAATCCAAACTCCTCCTCCTCTTCTTCTTCTTCTCCTCCTCCTCCTCCCAGATCTACAAATCCCAGAAGCCCTAACAAACTACAATTTCCAGGATCCTTTGGTCCTCAAGACCCACTTCCTTGCCTTCCATATCCCTTGCGCTCTCAAGCAGATACCGTATTTTTTGCTCTATAAGACTCACTCCCCCCCCCCTAAAAAGTAAGGGGAAATGTGTGTGCGTCTTATGGGGCGAATGCAGGCTGCGCAGCTATCCCAGAAGCCAGAACAGCAAGAGGGATTGCTGCTTTCACTGCACAGCGATCCCTCTTGCTGTTCTGGCTTCTGAGATTCAGAATATTTTTTTTCTTGTTTTCCTCCTCCAAAAACTAGGTGCGTCTTGTGGTCTGGTGAGTCTTATAGAGCGGAAAATATGGAGCAGCTTCGATACGGATGTGCCAGCCAGCCCCCTTCTTCCAGCTCCCCCACTACACAAAAAAGTCTGTTAGGGGCAGGAAATGATCCAAGTGGGAATTGACACAACCCTCCTCATTAAGCGATTTGCCTCTGAAGTGGGCACCGCAATCAGAGTGCCATGTTCCTCTCTTAACAAAGACGTCTCTCTCTGTCTCTCTGTCTATCCCCCACTGTGTGGGTCTTTGTGGGTTTGGCATGTAGGGTCCGCGGGAGGGGAAATTTGGCACAGGTGGGATTGGGAAAGCGGCAGTCATTTGCTTTTGCTTTTTTAAAAAGCACACAAACAGGAACGGAGGGGTGGTTTGTGTGTGTGTGTGTTTGCACCAAATGCCCAGTCCAGAAATTTATTTTCCTTTCTAGGTAAAGGGACCCCTGACCATTAGGTCCAGTCGTGACCGACTCTGGGGTTGCCACGCTCATCTCGCTTTACTGGCCGAGGGAGCCGGCGTACAGCTTCCGGGTCATGTGGCCAGCAGGACTAAGCCGCTTCTGGAGAACCAGAGCAGCGCACGGAAATGCCGTTTACCTTCCCGCCGGAGCAGTACCTATTTATCTACTTGCACTTTGATGTGCTTTTGAACTGCTAGGTGGGCAGGAGCAGGGACCGAGCAACGGGAGCTCACCCCGTTGCGGGGATTCGAACCGCCAACCTTCTGATCGGCAAGTCCTAGGCTCTGTGGTTTAACCCACAGCGCCACCCAGGTCCCTTTCTAAGAAACGGGCAAAACCTCCCAACTCCTTGAGAGTCCCTCAGAGCAGATACAGTCGTACCTTGGATCTCAAATGCCTCAGCTCCCGAACAAATCAGCTCCCGAACGATTGAAACCCGGAAGTGAGTGTTCCGGTTTGCGAATTATTTTTGGAAGCCAAACGTCCAGCGGGGCTTCCGATTGGCTGCAGGAGCTTCCTGCAGCCAATCAGAAGCTGCGCCTTGGTTTCCAAATGTTTTGGAAGTCGAACGGACTTCCGGAACGGATTCCGTTCGACTTCCGAGGCACGACTGTACTCTTCTCCTTTGACGTCTCCCGCGGAAAAGAAATTGTCCAAGCGCCAATCAAAAACCCGAGAATTTTGAGATCAAAATGATGAAACGTCGTAGAATATCTAAAGAACTATTATAGTTGCATGAAAACGCAAGCTGGATTTGAAATGCAAGTAACCGAAGAAAGACATGAAGGCTAATAATATGTGGAGAGATATAAATTAAAATACGCAACATTAAACACAGAACACCGTGGGGGGGTGGGAGCGAGATGGGAAGTCGATGAATAAAGTAAAGGTATTGTTGATGGCACAGAATGTAAGCTTCTGAAAACCAAATACAGTGGTACCTCAGATTACATACGCTTCAGGTTGCATACGCTTCAGGTTACATACTCTACTAACCCAGAAATAGTGCTTCAGGTTAAGAACTTTGCTTCAGGTTGAGAACAGAAATCGTGCTCCAGCGGCACGGCAGCAGCAGGAGGCCCCATTAGCTAAAGTGGTGCTTCAGGTTAAGAACAGTTTCAGGTTAAGTACGGACCTCCGGAACAAATTAAGTTCTTAACCCAAGGTACCACTGTAAAGATTTGTTTTTTGGGGGGGAACCCTCAATAAATACATAAATACTTAATAAATAAAAGAATAACAGACGCAGTCTACACAGAATTGAACATCCTTAGGCATCTTCTTACAGCACCCAGGGATTGACAGCTGATTGACAGGTGAGCATCACTCTGGGCATATGGGTTTTGGAGGAATCCACAACAAAGGGAGCGGACCATACCCCCGGGAGGGGGAAATCTGTGGGGGACTGTTGGTTCTTCGTTGCTGGAAGCTGAGAGCGAGACTGGCAGGGAGAGGGCACTTTGAAACTCTATCCTATCTCTGCAGCACACACAGCAAGCCCTCTGTTTGTCTTGGCCGGGGCAAGTCGGTGTGTAGACACAGCTGCGGAGCTTGTTTCATCTCCAGCTCTGAGCCAAATCCATTCACCACAAAGCGAAAGAGGGAGGGAGAAGCATTTGATTCAAGGCTTTTGTACCTTACAAGATCATAGCTGTCAACTTACAGGTTTGAAAATAAGGGACCTGCAGCCTCAAAAATAAGGGACCACCAGCCAAAATAAGGGATTTTCCAAGCACAGGTATGTTCAACTTCTGAGCCCCTCCGAGCCAAAGGCAGAAAGCCCAGCCAGCAGCCAAACGAAGCCTCAAGCGGTGGGTCCCACAGCGCAGCAACCCGGCAAAGGGGATGCAGCAAGGGAAACCACCGTCACCTCTCCGCTGGGAAGCGCTGAGCAAAGGCGAGTCCCCAGGCAACGTGGCCGATTTGATCGGCACAAGGCATGCAAGCTCCACCCCCCAGTCGTTCTTAGACTCCTTATTGGGTGAGTAACGCAGCCAAGCAACACAGTTGGAGCCTCCCTCCTCCCTGGCCGGCAAGGAGGGAGGGAGAGGAGCTACTTCCTTTGAAACCCGGGAAATTTAAGGGACATCATCAATAAGGGACAGCAGCAGGACACAGCGCTGGAATAAGGGACTTTCCCACCAAATAAGGGACAGTTGACAGCTATGTACAAGATCCCTCCAAAGTTGGCCCGAGGCCGGGAACAGGTGCAGAGCAACGACAATTGCCATGCGCTTAGGATCCACTCCGGGATCAAATCTATGAGCCTTTCGATCCGGTTTAAGCCTCACAACTTGAATACATCCCAGGCTGCCTTCTTTCAACATGTTGCTACGCATCAGATCTTATTTGAATAAATAAACCTACCCGGACCCTGTGGTCATCTTCTGAGGCCCTCCTTCGTGTGCCCCCTCCTCAAGAGGTCCAGAGGGTGGCGACACGAGAACGGGGCCTTCTCTGCAGTGGCTCCCCATCTGTGGAATGCTCTCCCCAGGGAAGTTCACCTGGCGCCGTCATTATACACCTTTAGGTGCCAGGCGAAAATGTTCTTTCTTAACCAGGCCTTTGGTTCATCTGATATACATCCTATGCCCTTTTAAAATGTGGGTTTTTTTAAGGAGGGGTGCTATTGGGTTGCTGTTTTTATTTTTTATTATGTATTTTGTGGTTTTGATTTTATTCTGTGAATCACCCTGAGACCCCTGGGTATAGGGCGGTATCTAAATTCAATAAATAAAATAATAAATATTTTCTCCTCTTATTTTTTTTAATAGGTTTTTATTAAAGCTTTGCAAAAGTACGTGAATCGTCTCTCTTTTCAGGTTATAGAGCCTTTTATTAAATGTTTTAATGAAAATTAGAGAAGAAAGGATGTGAAGACCTTTGTAGATGGTCTCTGGCAGTGTCCCTATTTTCCAGGGCCAGTCCTGGATTAACAAAAGCCATCCTGATTTCTGATTTGATCCCGGAATGCAAGTCACAACCTTTGATTTCAACTGGTAAAAAGGTAAAAAGGTAAAGGACCCCTGGATGGTTAAGTCCAGTCAAAGGTGACTACAGGGTTGCGGCGCTCATCTTGCTTTCAGGCTGAGGGAGCCGGCGTTTCTCCACAGACAGCTTTCCAGGTCCTGCGGCTAGCAGGACTTAACCGCTTCTGGTGCAACAGGACACCGTGACGGAAACCAGAGCGCATAGAAACGCCATTTACCTTCCCTCTGCAGCGGTACCTATTTATCTACTTGCACAGGTGTGCTTTCAAACTGCTAGGTTGGCAAGAGCTGGGACCGAGCAACGGGAGCTCACCCCGTCGCAGGGATTCGAACCGCCGACTTTCCAATCGGCAAGCCCAAGAGGCTCAGTGGTTTAGACCACAGCGCCACCTGTGTCAACGGGTCAACACTGAACATGACTAACATTAAATGCAACTCGCAATACGTACGGCGGTGCTTTAAAAAACCTAAGCCTGAGCTCCACCCCTGAGAAACTGTTGGGGGATTTCTCCTCTTTGAAGAAAATCAGGTAAAATTGTGTGTGTGTGTGTCTCAGTTTCTCTGCTTGCAAACTCAGAGGAGAATTCCAAGAGGCCTTCATGACGCAGTCTTGAAAGTTGGGTTGCAGCTAACAAAGTTGTGCTCAGAGTGTTGTTGTTGTTAAGATACTGGGGACTGAACCTGGAACATGCAAATCTTGTGCTCTGTTGTTGTTGTTTAGTCGTTTAGTCGTGTCCGCCTCTTCGTGACCCCCTGGACCAGAGCACGCCAGGCTCTCCTGTCGTCCACTGCCTCCCGCAGTCTGGTCAAACTCATGCTGGGAGCTTCGAGAACACTGTCCCACCATCTCGTCCTCTGTCGTCCCCTTCTCCTTGTGCCCTCCATCTTTCCCAACATCAGGGTCTTTTCCAGGGAGTCTTCTCTTCTCATGAGGTGGCCAAAGTCTTGGAGCCTCAGCTTCAGGATCTGTCCTTCTGGTGAGCACTCAGGGCTGATTTCCTTCAGAATGGATAGGTTTGATCTTCTTGCAGTCCATGGGACTCTCAAGAGTCTCCTCCAGCACCAGAATTCAAAAGCATCGATTCTTCGGCGATCAGCCTTCTTTATGGTCCAGCTCTCACTTCCATACATCACTCCTGGGAAAACCATAACTTTAACTATACGGACCTTTGTTGGCAAGGTGATGTCTCTGCTTTTTAAGATGCTGTCTAGGTTTATCATTGGTGAGTAGACCCGCTGAAATCGATGGACTACATTAGTCGTGCCTGTTAATTTCAGCGGGACAATTCAGAGAAAGATTTAGCTGGATTCAGCCCCGACGATTGTAGCCAAGGCAGTGTTTATGCAATTTTTGGAACTATATGCTTGATTCCGTCCCAGATACAATGTTCAGTGCTATCCGGGTTCTGACAAGTGATGGCTTCAGAAGAACTTAGGGTAGCATAGCCAGCGCAGAGCTAAGTTACAGCCACATAAGCATGGAATAGTACAATTGGAAGGGACCCAAAGGTCATCTAGTCCAACCCGCCGCAATGCAGGAATCTCAGCTAAAGCATCCATGACAGATGGCCATCTAACCTCTGCTTAAAAACCTCTGAGGAAGGAGAGTCCACAGTCATCTCCAGTGTCAAACAGCTCTTACTGTCAGAAACTTGTTCCAGATATTTGGCTGGAACCTCCTTCCTTGTAGCTTGAAGCCATGGGTTCGAGTCCTACCCTCTGAAGCAGGAGAAAGCAAGCGTGTTCCTTCTTCCTGTGTGAGTGTCTGGAAGCGGTTGGAGGATGGATGGCGGCTAACAGATTGAGGTTGAATCCTGACAAGACAGAAGTACTATTTTGGGGGGACAGGAGGCGGGTGGGTGTGGAGGATTCCCTGATCCTGAATGGGGTAACTGTGCCCCTGAAGGACCAGGTGCACAGCCTGGGAGTCATTTTGGACTCACAGCTGTCCATGGAGGCACAGGTCAATTCTGTGCCCAGGGCAGCTGTCTACCAGCTCCACCTGGTACGCAGGCTGAGACCCTACCTGCCCGCAGACTGTCTCGCCAGAGTGGTGCATGCTCTGGTTATCTCCCGCTTGGACTACTGCAGTGCACTCTACGTGGGGCTACCTTTGAAGGTGACTCGGAAACTACAACTAATCCAGAATGCGGCAGCTAGACTGGTGACTGGGGGCGGCCGCCGAGACCATATAACACCGGTCTTGAAAGACCTACATTGGCTCCCAGTACGTTTCCGAGCACAATTCAAAGTGTTGGTGCTGACCTTTAAAGCCCTAAACGGCCTCGGTCCAGTATACCTGAAGGAGCGTCTCCACCCCCATCATTCTGCCCGGACACTGAGGTCCAGCGCCAAGGGCCTTCTGGCGGTTCCCTCATTGCGAGAAGCAAAGCTACAGGGAACCAGGCAGAGGGCCTTCTCGGTAGTGGCGCCCGCCCTGTGGAACGCCCTTCCAGCAGATGTCAAAGCGATAAACAACTACCTGACATTCAGAAGACATCTTAAGGCAGCCCTGTTCAGGGAAGTTTTTAACGTGTGATATTTTATTGTATTTTTGGTTTTTATGGAAGCCGCCCAGAGTGGCTGGGGAGGCCCAGCCAGATGGGCGGGGTATAAATAATAAAATATTATTATTATTATTATTATTATTATTATTATTATTATTATTCCATGGGACAGCCCTTGAGATATTTGAAGATGGCTATCACATCTCCACCTTTTCCAGGCTAAATATACCCAACTCCCTCGACTGTTCCTCATCAGGCGTGGCTTCTAGATCCTTGATCATCCTGGTCACCCTCCAGGTTGCCTACATCCTTCTTAAACTGTGGTGCCCAGAATTGGACTACGCGGGAGTAGACCCCGCAGAAATTAATTGCCTAAATGAGTCGCGCCTGTTCAATTTCAGTGGGCTGATTCGGAGAAGAATTTAGCTGGCTTCAACCCCGACGGCTGCAGCCAAACGCAGCGTTGATGCTATTTTGGGAACCTGAAAGAGTATATTCTTGATTCTGTCCCAGAGACGATGTTCAGTGCTGTCCAGGTTCTGACTTTGAGTGATGGCTTCGGAAGACGTTTGGGCTGTAGCCAGTGTAGAGCTACGTCGTAGCCAGTTAACGCCACCCTTGCTCCCCTGGCAAAATGGTTTGCGCTGGAGGGCATGTTTGCGCAGAAAAGAAGTTGCTGGGAACTTCGTGGCACAGCCGAAATCCAGTGAATTACTCTAGTGTTGGACTCCTTGGTTGCACAATATTGAAACTCACCTGTCTGCTAGTGCAAGAGCCTTGGCGGACAGAGGACGTTGGCTACAGTCCCACAAGTGCAAAGGGCCTCCGTCTTGACACAAAGGTAAAGGGACCGCTGACCATTAGGTTCATTTGTGACAGACTCTGGGGTTGCGGTGCTCATCTCGCTTTATTGGCCGAGGGAGCCGGCGTACAGCTTTCGGGTCACGTGGCCAGCAGGACTAAGCTGCTTCTGGCGAACCAGAGCAGTGCACGGAAGCGCCGTTTACCTTCCCACTGAAGTGGTACCTATTTATCTACTTGCGCTTTGACGTGGTTTCGAACTGCTAGGTTGGCAGGAGCAGGGACCGAGCAATGGGAGCTCACCCTGTTGCGGGGATTCGAACCGCCGACCTTCTGATCGGCAAGCCCTAGGCTCTGTGGTTTAACCCACAGTGCCACCCGCGTCCCTTGTCCCTGTTATACCTAACTGCAAATTCAAATGTATCCCTATCGCGTTTTATGACTTCCTTGATATTGTATGTGGGCTGGAACTGGTCTGTGACCGAAATAAGAAAATTCATTCGTTCATTCTAGCATTGGATTCCTTGGTTGCAGAATACAGCGGTACCTCGGGTTGCAGACGCTTCAGGTTACAGACTCCACTAACCCAGAAATAGTGCTTCATGTTAAGAACTTTGCTTCAGGATGAGAACAGAAATCGTACTCCGGCAGCGTGGCGACAGCAGGAGGCCCCATTAGCTAAAGTGGTGCTTCAGGTTAAGAACAGTTTCAGGTTAAGTACGGACCTCCGGAACAAATTAAGTACTTAACCCGAGGTAAAGGTAAAAGTAAAGGTAAAGGGACCGCTGACCATTAGGTCCAGTCGTGACTGACTCTGGGGTTGCGACGTTCATCTCGCTTTATAGGCCGAGAGAGCCGGCGTACAGCTTCCAGGTCATGTGGCCAGCAGGACTAAGCCGCTTCTGGCAAACCAGAGCAGCGCCCGGAAACGCCATTTACCTTCCCGCCGGAGTGGTACCTATTTATCTACTTGCACTTTGACGTGCTTTCGAACTGCTAGGTTGGCAGGAGCAGGGACCGAGCAACGGGAGCTCACCCCGTCGCGGGGATTTGAACCGCCAACCTTCTGATCGGCAAGTCCTAGGCTCTGTGGTTTAACCCACAGTGCCACCCGCGTCCCATAGGTACCACTGTATTAAAACTCACCTGTCTGCTAGCGCAAGAGCCTTGGCGGACAGAGGATGTTGGGTACAGTCCCACATAAGTGCGAAGGGCCTCCGTCTTCACGGACGACATGCAAGATGCATAATCAGCCACAACCTACCTCTCTCGCACTGGGGCCCCGTGAATCCGTACACGCAAGCGCAACGATTTGGCCCAATGCATCGACCTCCGTTCTGGCAGCCGCTTTCGCAGACAGCTGTGCGGGGAGCAGAGAGAGAGAGAGAAAAAGACGGAGTTTGAATTGGCCAGGAATCAATTAGATCTCTCCAGGAAATGCCGTCGTACGGTGGGGAACCGGGAAGCCGGCCAACGTCTCCGCTCCTCCTTTCTGCTGCTCGGGACATTCAGAGAGCCAAAAGTGATGGGAGACTGTTTCGGAGGAGCAGGGAGGGTGTAGTCACCCAAATGGGGTAAAATCCTGCATGAGATGCGGAGAGCTGTGCCTGAGAGGCAGGGGTCTTTGGGGGGCTTAAAGGAGGGACGGCGAAGCATTATTCCAGAGGCCATGTCTCACCCCACCGCCAGGCAAGTTGTCAGCAGTAGGTAATATTGCTGGCTAATGGATTGAGGCTGAATCCTGACAAGACAGAAGGACTGTTTTGGGGGGACAGGGGGCGGGCAGGTGTGGGGGACTCCCTGGTCCTGAATGGGGTAACTGTGCCCCTGAGGGAACTGGTGCACAGCCTGGGAGTCATTCTGGACTCACAGCTGTCCATGGAGGCGCAGGTCAATTCTGTGTCCAGGGCAGCTGTCTACCAGCTCCATCTGGTATGCAGGATGAGACCCTCCTGCCCGCAGACTGTCTCACCAGAGTGGTGCATGCTCTAGTTATCTCCCACTTGGACTACTGCAATGCGCTCTATGTGGGGCTACCTTTGAAGGTGACCCGGAAACTGCAATTAATTCAGAATGCGGCAGCTAGACAGGGGACTGGGGGCGGCCACCGAGACCACATAACACCAGTATTGAAAGACCTACATTGGCTCCCAGTACGTTTCCGAGCACAATTCAAAGTGTTGGTGCTGACTTTTAAAGCCCTAAACGGCCTTGGCCCAGTATACCTGAAGGAGCATCTCCACCCCCACTGTTCTGCCCGGACGCTGAGGTCCAGCGCTGAGGGCCTTCTGGCGGTTCCCTCATTGTGAGAAGCAAAGCTACAGGGAACCAGGCAGAGGGCCTTCTCGGTAGTGGCGCCCGCCCTGTGGAACACCCTCCATCCAGATGTCAAAGAGATAAACAACTACCTGACATTCAGAAGACGCCGTTTACCTTCCCGCCGGAGCGGTACCTATTTATCTACTTGCGCTTTGACATGCTTTCAAACTGCTAGGTTGGCAGGAGCAGGGACCGAGCAACGGGAGCTCACCCCGTTGCGGGGATTCGAACCGCTGACCTTCTGATCGGCAAGTCCTAGGCTCTGTGGTTTAACCCACAGTGCCACCCACGTCCTCTTTGGCAGTTTACATATATCATAATTTCTAACCATCTTCCCCCCCCCCACACTTACTTTAATCATAAATAACTTCACATTTTATCACTTATAAAATACACTATCTTCTACTTCTAACCCTACCAGCTATATCCACTTCCAAAGCTATTCTAAGATTTAAATATTAACGTATTTTTTCAAATATTCCTTAAACTTCTTCCAGTCTAAAAATGCCCACCTTTTGGTCATCTGCATTGGTTGTTCAAGGGGCTGGGAGGGGGTCTGGGTGCGAGTTAGAGAACCGTAGAACTGTAGAATCGGGAAGTTGGAAGGGACCCTGCAGGTCATCTAGTCCAACCCCTTGAAATGCAGGAATCTCAGCTAAAGCAGCCACGACAGATCTGCTTAAAAACCTCCTAAGAATCTGCCTTCACACGGGAGTTGCAGTGGCCCCCTGTTGGTGGCCTTGTGTACTGCACCGTGTCGACAGCCTTACGTTTCTATGTATATAGGAAGGAAAGGCACAGGAAGTCAGATGGATTTCCACGCTCATTTCTCCTGGTATATGCATTTTCGGTACACAAAATCAGAAAGTTCTTCCTGATGTTGAGTCGGAATCTCCTGCCTTATCATTTGACTTTGTCGGTTCGTCTCCCATCTTCCCCAACCACGGGCCATGCTAGCAAGGTCTGGCGTTGGCTCCCCCTGCCATAGCTGTCAACTTTTCCCTTTTCTTGTGAGGAATCCTATTTGGAATAAGGGAATTTCCCTTTAAAAAAAGGAAAACATTGACAGCTATGCCCCTGGGCGGTTAAGTCCAGCCAAAGGCGACTATGGGGTTGCGGCACTCATCTCGCTTTCAGGCGGAGGGAGCCGGCGTTTGTCCACAGACAGCTTTCCAGGTCATGTGGCCAGCAGGACTAAACCGCTTCTGGTGCAACGGGACACCGTGACGGAAACCAGAGCACACGGAAATGCCATTTACCTTCCCGCTGGAGCGGTACCTATTTATCTACTTGCACTTTGACGTGCTTTTGAACTGCTAGGTTGGCAGGAGCTGGGACACAGCAATGGGAGCTCACCCTGTTGCGGGGAATCGAACCACTGACCTTTTGATCGGTAAGCCCAAGAGCATGGGTAGGCAAAGTAAGGCCCGGGGGACGGATCCAGCCCAATCGCCTTCTAGATCTCAACTCAGGGTTTGCTCTTTTGCCTTTTTCTGAGCTCACAGCATGCACGCCCCGGTACTCACGCTGGCCGCAGTATGTCCCAGTGTATCCCTTCTGGCACAGACAGGCTTCCTCGTTGCAGCTCCCGCCATTCATACATCTCACATTGCAGGACTGAACTGGGGGAGGAAGAAGGAGACAGGTTTATGGAGGTGGCCGAGGAGGAGAAGGAGAATGGAGAGATGCAACGGCGGAGAGTTTAACGGTGAAGCTAATAATAATAATAATAATAATAATAATAATAATAATAATAATTTATTATTTATACCCCGCCCATCTGGCTGAGTTTCCCCAGCCACTCTGGGCGGCTTCCAATCGAGTGTTAAAAACAATACAGCATTAAATATTAAAAACTTCCCTAAACAGGGCAACCTTAAGATGTCTTTTAAAGATAGGATACTTACCATATTTTTTGCTCTATAAGACTCACTTTTTCCCTCCTAAAAAGTAAGGGGAAATGTTGTGTGCATCTTATGGAGCGAATGCAGGCTGCGCAGCTATCCCAGAAGCCAGAACAGCAAGAGGGATTGCTGCTTTCACTGCACAGCAACCCCTCTTGCTGTTCTGGCTTCTGAGATTCAGAATATGTTTTTTCTTGTTTTCTTCCTCCAAAAACTAGGTGTGTCTTGTGGTCTGGTGCGTCTTATAGAGCGAAAAATACGGTATTTCCTTCGCATCTGAAGGGAAGGCGTTCTACAGGGCAGGTGCCACTACCAAGAAGGCCCTCTGCCTGGTTCCCTGTAACCTCACTTCTCGCAATGAGGGAACCGCCAGAAGGCAATCGGAGGTGGATCTCAGTGTCCGGGCTGGATGATGGGGGTGGAGACGCTCCTTCAGGTATACTGGGTGGAGGCCGTTTAGGGCTTTCAAGGTCTGCATCAACACATTGCAGTAGTCCGAGCCTGAGATAACCAGAGCATGCACCACTCTGGCGAGACAGTCTGTGGGCAGGTAGGGTCTCAGCCTACATACCAGATGGAGCTGGTAGACAGCCGCCCTGGATACAGAATTAACCTGCACCTCCATGGACAGCTGTGAATCCAAAATGACTCCCAGGCTATGCACCTGGGAGTCATTTTGTGTGTTACACACACAAAAGTCATTGTGTGTTATACACACACAGACACACAGACACACAGACACAGACACACACACACACTTTTCAGGTTTATGTATGTGGTGGTATTATGTGGGGCTGGAAATATTTTACTTCTTTGGTTTTCCTTTTCTTTCTTTTTTCCCTTTTTCTCATTATTGTTTTTTTCTTTTTTGGTTATGTTAAAGTTATGTTTTGATATGAAACTTAATAAATATTATTGGGGGGAGGGAGAAAAACTGCCCCAGCTGTTTCCACACCTGACAATAATTTCCTCACTGATACAACACAGCAGAGAAGACCTTTGTGTCCCCTAATAAATGTAAAGGGACCCCTGACTATTAGGTCCAGTTGTGGCCGACTCTGGGGTTGCGGTGCTCATCTCGCTTTATTGGCCGAGGGAGCCGGCGTACAGCTTCCAGGTCATGTGGCCAGCAGGACGAAGCCGCTTCTGGCGAACCAGAGCAGTGCACGGAAACGCCGTTTATCTTCCCGCCGGAGTGGTACCTATTTATCTACTTGCACTTTGACGTGCTTTCAAACTGCTAGGTTGGCAGGAGCAGGGACTGAGCAATGGGAGCTCACTCCGTCGCGGGGATTCGAACTGCCGACCTTCTGATCAGCAAGTCCTAGGCTCTGTGGTTTAACCCACAGCGCCACCCGCATCCTTTTGTGTCCCTTACTGCTTTCGAAAAAGCTTTGAACCTCTCCAAAGTTCAGCCATAGGAAACCAACATCCACTTTGCTCTCTCCATCTGGCCTCACACCCTGTTGTGGAGGCAGCCCCCCCCCAAAAAAAATGCCTTGTGAAATCTTAACTCCCTCGCCCAGCGACCCCCCGGGGACCACCGGAATGCAGGCAATGCAGCCCCTTTCCCAACGCCCCTCCCCAAGCCTGAATTCCTTACATAGCTGAGGAGATTGCTAACATCTGGGGTCTCCATCACAGTGAAATTGAGAGCAGAAGGGGCTTCATGTATATTAAGGTGGTGATGTATGGAAGTGAAAGCTGGACCATAAAGAAGGCTGATCGCCAAAGAATGGATGCTTTTGAATTATGGTGCTGGAGGAAACTCTTGAGAGTCCCATGGACTGCAAGAAGATCAAACCTCTCCATTCCGAAGGAAATCAGCCTTGAGTGCTTACTGGAAGGACAGATCCTGAAGCTGAGGCTCCAAGACTTTGGCCACCTCAGGAGAAGAGAAGACTCCCTGGAAAAGACCCTGATGTTGGGAAAGATGGAGGGCGCAAGGAGAAGGGGACCACAGAGGACGAGATGGTGGGACAGTGTTCTCGAAGCTACCAGCATGAGTTTGACCAAACTGCGGGAGGCAGTGGAAGACAGGAGTGCCTGGCGTGCTCTGGTCCAGGGGGTCACGAAGAGGCGGACACGACTAAACGACTAAACAACAACAACAACATATTAAGGTGGGGGGGAGCCGCTGTAAAAAGCACATTGCACCCCCCAAAAAAGAGGATTTTGTGGTCCTGAAGCAGCACTTTGAATTGGACCCGGAAACTAAATGGCCTCGGTCCAGTATACCTGAAGGAGCGTCTCCATTGTTCTTCCCGGACACTGAGATCCAGCCCCGAGGGCCTTCTGGCGGTTCCCTCCCTGCGAGAAGCCAAGTTACAGAGAACCAGGCAGAGGGCCTACTTGGTGGTGGCGCCCGCCCTGTGGAACGCCCTCCCAACAGATGTCAAAGAGAAAAACAACTACCACACTTTTAGAAGACATCGGAAGGCAGCCCTGTTTAGGGAAGCTTTTAACGTTTAACAGACTATTGTATTTTAATATTTTGTTGGAAGCCGCCCAGAGTGGCTCGGGAAACCCAGCCAGATGGGAGGGGTATAAATACAGTGGTACCTCGGGTTAAGTACTTAATTCTTTCCGGAGGTCCGTTCTTAACCTGAAACTGTTCTTAACCTGAAGCCACTTTAGCTAATGGGGCCTCCCGCTGCTGCCGTGCCGCTGGAGCACGATTTCTGTTCTCATCCAGAAGCAAAGTTCTTAACCCGAGTTACTATTTCTGGGTTAGGGGAGTCTGTAACCTGAAGCGTATGTAACCCGAGGTACCACCTTGAGGTTACCAGAGCATAGACGAGAGTAGCTAGGCTACCCCAGTCCAGATAGGGGCGTGGCTTCTAGGGGCTGTGGGCGTGGCCTGGGGCAAAAGTGGGTGGAGCAACAGACAACGGCGCTTATTCTTGTCCAGCAGCTTACATCCCAACCGTGCAAAGGCTGGGGGTTTTGTGCACCCAGCCGCCCACCTCGCACACATGCGCATCTCACACAAAGTCCCCTTTTGCCTCACCTCCTCCGGAGCCGCAGTTTGGGGACAGCTGTCCATTGGAGCAGGTGCACATATTGGGTCGGGAGCAGAATCCATCTCCACAAGAGTTCCGGCAAATGGCTGTTGGGGAAAAGGGGGGAGAGAAAGAGAAAAGGAGTTTAAAGGCCCTGTCCTTTCATCCCTACCCTAACTTTCCTCCGAGGAGGCTCTCCAATCCGGCCTCACAACAACCCTGTGAGGTGGGCTCGCCTGGGAGCTCACAAGGTCACCAGGGCCGAATTTAGGTTTGATGAGGCCCTGAGCCACTGAAGGCAAGGGACGCGGGTGGCGCTGTGGGTTAAACCACAGAGCCTAGGACTTGCCGATCAGAAGGTCGGCGGTTCAAATCCCCGCGATGGATGGGGTGAGCTCCCGTTGCTCGGTCCCTGCTCCTGCCAACCTAGCAGTTCAAAAGCACAACAAAGTGCAAGTAGATAAATAGGTACCACTCCGGCGGGAAGGTAAACGGCATTTCCGTGCGCTGCTCTGGTTCGCCAGAAGCGGCTTAGTCCTGCTGGCCACATGACCCAGAAGCTGTACGCCGGCTCCCTCGGCCAATAAAGCGAGATGAGTGCCACAACCCCAGAGTCGGCCACGACTGGACCTAATGGTCAGGGGTCCCTTTACCTTTACCTTTAAGCCACTGAAGGTAATGGGGCCCTTTCTATGTCCAGCTGTCCTTTGCCAGCAACAAATTGCCGCTGTTGAATATATGCTACATGGTTATTTCTGGAGCTAATAGGTATCTCAAGCCATTTGCCCATGTTGTCATGCAACCAGTCCATGCAGAATGTAAAGGTAAAGGGACCCCTAACCATTAGGTCCAGCTGTGGCCGACTCTGGGATTGCGGCGCTCATCTCGCTTTATTGGCCGAGGGAGCCGGCGTACAGCTTCCGGGTCATGTGGCCAGCACGACTAAACTGCGTCTGGCGAACCAGAGCAGCGCACGGAAACGCTGTTTACTTTCCCGCCAGAGCGGTACCTATTTATCTACTTGCGCTTTGACGTGGTTTCGAACTGCTAGGTTGGCAGGAACTGGGACCGAGCAACGGGAGCTCACCCCCTTGCAGGGATTCGAACCGCCGAGCTTCCGATCGGCAAGTCCTAGGCTCTGTGGTTTAACCCACAGCGCCACCCGCGTACCCCCAGCACTCTTAGGAAACTACAATTCCCAGAACTCACTGGGTGGAGCCTTGACTGTTTAAAAGGCGATAACGCTGTGTTAAGTGGGAGCTATACCAGGCTTGCAAACCAGTTGTTAAACTTCTTTATAGTTTAGCCCTGGAACGAGCTTTCAAGCAGCTGAAACAAAAGAGCTCTTGCAAAACCAACTTTTCTGGTTGTGTAATTTGAGGATCTTCATGGGGGGTGGGGACAAATCTAGATGGAGCTTTCCATTTGTTTGAGTGCTTGTTTTGATTCCAAGGATAGCTCACGCTTGTAGGTAGAACATCAAACTGAAACGTCTTACTCCAATAAAGCCAAACCGTGGAAACGGCAATTTTAAGAACATTTCATGCCCCAAAGTTAAGGCTGCCTGCGCAAAACCAACTTAATAAGGAATGTTTTTAAAAGCAGGAGTATATAAGCCGTTAAATCATAAGAAAGAAACCGTAAACCAGCTCAGATCCCCAGCTAGATTGAATCAAATGGGTTATCGCGAAAGCCAAAGAGGTAACGGCTGAGCCTATACAGCAGCGGACCCCAACCTGTGGCCCATGGGCCGGAAGCAGCCCACAGAGGCCACTTAACCGGCCCACAAGCCGCCACTGAACCGAGCCGCCTGCTTGGCAAGTCCCCGCGCACTGCGCTAAACCGGCGCAGCGCGGCGCAGGCGGGGACTCTCTTCCGCGGCCCTGGAAATTGCTTCTGCACATGCCCAGATGCCGGAAATCGCTTCTGCGCATGCCCAGATGCCGGAAATTGCTTCTGCACTGGTTAGTTAATTAATGCACTGGTTCCCACAGGGGAGACATAACCCTGGCTCATATGGACAACATACTGGATCCCACAGAGGAGACATAAACCTGGCTCATACTAACAGACAATGCACTGGTTCCCACAGGGGAGACATAAACCTGGCTCATATGGACAACATACTGGATCCCACAGAGGAGACATAAACCTGGCTCATACTAACAGACAATGCACTGGTTCCCACAGGGGAGACATAAACCTGGCTCCTACTCATGAACAACGTACTGGATCCCACCAGGGAGACATAACTCTGGCTCATACTAAAAGACATTGCACTGGTTCCCACCAAGGAGACTTAACCCTGGCTCATACTCACAAACAATTTACTGGTTCCTATAGGGGAGACATAAACCTGGCTCATACTAACAGACAGTGCACTGGTTCCCACAGGGGAGACATAAACCTGCCTCCTACTCATGAACAACGTACTGGATCCCACCAGGGAGACATAACTCTGGCTCATACTAAAAGACATTGCACTGGTTCCCACCAAGGAGACTTAACCCTGGCTCATACTCACAAACAATTTACTGGTTCCTATAGGGGAGACATAAACCTGGCTCATACTAACAAACAGTGCACTGGATCCCACCAAGGAGACATAAACCTGGCTCCTACTCATAGACAATGCACTAGTTCCTATAGGAGAGACATAACCCTGGCTCCCACTCACGGACAATGCACTGGGAGACATAACCCTGGCTCCCACTCACGGACAATGCACTGGGAGACATAACCCTGGCTCCCACTCACGGACAATGCACTGGGAGACATAACCCTGGCTCCCACTCACGGACAATGCACTGGGAGACATAACCCTGGCTCCCACTCACGGACAATGCACTGGGAGACATAACCCTGGCTCCCACTCACGGACAATGCACTGGGAGACATAACCCTGGCTCCCACTCACGGACAATGCACTGGGAGACATAACCCTGGCTCCTACTCATGGACAATGCACTGGGAGACATAACCCTGGCTCCTACTCACGGACAATGCACTGGGAGACATAACCCTGGCTCCCACTCACGGACAATGCACTGGGAGACATAACCCTGGCTCATACTCATGGACAATGCACTGGGAGACATAACCCTGGCTCCTACTCACGGACAATGCACTGGGAGACATAACCCTGGCTCCCACTCACGGACAATGCACTGGGAGACATAACCCTGGCTCCTACTCACGGACAATGCACTGGGAGACATAACCCTGCCTCCTACTCATGGACAATGCACTGGGAGACATAACCCTGGCTCCTACTCACGGACAATGCACTGGGAGACATAACCCTGGCTCATACTCACGGACAATGCACTGGGAGACATAACCCTGGCTCCCACTCACGGACAATGCACTGGGAGACATAACCCTGGCTCATACTCACGGACAATGCACTGGTTCCCACCGGGGAGGGTCTTCCATCCTGGGCAGCAGTAAGAGTGGAACCGGGATCCGCAGACGTTGGGCCTGAAAGTCAATGAGAGAGTCACAAGCTGAATGTTTGCTCCCTGCTTGCAGCGGCCGGCAAACCTGTAGGTGGGGCAGATGGTGGCATTTGCCTGGATGCTACCTGTCTCTGGGGTTGTTCGGAGCAACTGCAAAACACCTGAGACTTCCTGACGCTGAGTGAGACTACCGTCCACCTTAGCATCGCTTACACTGATCGGCAAAAGCTCCTTGGAGTCTCAAGGCAGAGTGTGGGCTTTTCCAAACTTGCAGCTGAGATCCTTGTGGAGCTGGATTCATGCTGACGCTGATCTGACTGGCAGCAGTTTCCTGGGGTTTCAGGCAAAGACTCTGACCTGGAGACCCTAGGACCTGTTGCATGCCATTGAACCCATTGCCAGGGATTGGTCAACTGTGATTCCTGCATTGCAGCGGGTTGGAGTAGATGACCCTGGGGTCCCTTCCGTTCTATGAGCAACAGAAGAACTTAAAGATTATAGCAGCATTGTTGAGACATCAGAGAGAGAAGACAGGGTACAGCAGAGGGAGAGAAATAAAAACAGAATGGAAAAGGGGGTGGTAAGTCAACAAAAATAACGGTTTTACTATGTATTGAAATGTATGTGTTTATTTATTTTTGAAAAGTTAAAAAGATGAGAAGGAATAAGTGTGAATTTTGGGGAGATAGAATCATAAAACTGTAGAACTGTAGAGTCGGAAGGGAACCCAGGGGTCATCTAGTCCAACCCCCTACAATGCAGGAAACCTCAACTCAAGCACCCACGACAAATGGCCATCCAACTTCTGCTTTGAAACCTCCAAAGCAGTCTGCCCACATCCCAAGGGAGACCGTTCCACTGTTGAACAGCTCTCACTGTCAGAAAGTTCTTCGTGATGTTGAGTTTCTTGTCACTTGAAGCCATGGGTTCGAGTCCTGACCTCCCAGAAAAGGAGGAAAAAAAGCTTGCTGCATCCTCCATGTGAGAGCCCTTTAGATATTTGAAGATGGCTCTCATATCTCCTCTTTTCCAGGCCAAACATACCCATCTCCTTCCATCGTTCCCGCGCTTCAGTTCCCATATTGTTTTGGGACATAGCTGTCAACACTTCCCTTTTTTAAAGGGAAATTCCCTTATTCCGAATAGGATTCCTCGCAAGAAAAGGGAAAAGTTGACAGCTGAAAGTTGGACCATAAAGAAGGCTGATCGCCGAAGAATGGATGCTTTTGAATTCTGGTCCTGGAGGAGACTCTTGAGAGTCCCATGGACTGCAAGAAGATCAAACCTCTCCATTCCTAAGGAAATCAGCCCCGAGTGCTCACTGGAAGGACAGATCCTGAAGCTGAGGCTCCAAGACTTTGGCCACCTCATGAGAAGAGAAGACTCCCTGGAAAAGTCCCTGATGCTGGGAAAGATGGAGGGCACAAGGAGAAGGGGACGACAGAGGACGAGATGGTGGGACAGTGTTCTCGAAGCTACCAGCATGAGTTTGACCAAACTGCGGGAGGCAGTGGAAGACAGGAGTGCCTGGCGTGCTCTGGTCCATGGGGTCACCAAGAGTTGGACACGACTAAACGACTAAACAACAATGTTTTGGGAAGAGTAAACCAGGCCTTCAAATGCAATTGGAATCAAATTCCTCCTACATCCCTAGCTGTGATCGGCTGACTTAGCTCGCGATGCTTTGCAGACTCCCCTGACAGCAAGGCTCCCCGCGTTTACCTGGGAGTAAACCTCCTCGAACTCAACGGGGATTAACCTCTCAGCCAAGAAAAGGCCTGGGAATGAGTCGTTACACAGCAACACGACCCTGAAAATGCTCTTCGGGAAGAGAGCAGCCCCAGTTCCAGCGAGGCTTCGTCCCAAGATGTGTGTGGGCTGGACCTCAGCCTCAGACATACCTTTGCTTGGAGTTCTTGTATCAATACATCTGCTATATGTTTACATTATGGGCTGGAGGTGGGGGTTAGGAAGAGGGGGGTTCTCTCTCACAAACACGAACATCCAAGAACGACAGAACATGCTTATAGTAAAGGATGCTGTGGTCTAAACCACTGAGCCTCTTGGGCTTCCTGATCAGAAGGTCGGCGGTTCAAATCTCCGCGATGGAATGAGCTCCCATTGCTCCATCCCAGCTCCTGCCAACCTAGCATTTCGAAAGCACGCCAGTGCAAGTAGATAAATAGGTACCGCTGCGGCGGGAAGGTAAATGGCATTTCCGTGCGCTCTGGTTTCCATCATGGTGTCCCGTTGCGCCAGAAGCTTTTTAGTCCTGCTGGGCACATGACCCAGAAAGCTGTCTGTGGACAAACACCGGCTCCTTTGGCCTGAAAGCGAGATGAGTGCCGCAACCCCATAGTTGCCTTGGACTGGACTTAACCATCCAGGTGTCCTTTACCTTTAAAACGTAAAGGGACCCCTGACCATTAGGTCCAGTCACGGATGACTCTGGGGTTGCAGCGCTCATCTCGCTTTACTGTCCTACCAATGGACTCCCTTGGGAGGTGATGGATTCTCCTTTCGGATAGATAGAAAGATAGATATAGATATAGATATAGATATAGATATAGATATAGAGACAGAGAGAGAGAGAGAGAGAGAGAGAGAGAGAGAGAGAGAGAGAGAGGTTTTTTTAGATTTTTCTAATTTACATTTCATTTAGTAAAGGTAAAGGGACCCCTGACCATTAGGTCCAGTCGTGGCCGACTCTGGGGTTGCGGCGCTCATCTCGCTTTATTGGCCGAGGGAGCCGGCATACAGCTTCTGGGTCATGTGGCCAGCAGGACAAAGCCGCTTCTGGCAAACCAGAGCAGCACACGGAAACGCCGTTTACCTTCCCGCTGGAGCGGTAACTATTTATCTACTTGCGCTTTGACGTGCTTTCGAACTGGTAGGTGGGCAGGAGCAGGGACTGAGGAACCGGAGCTCACCCCGTCCATCGCGGGGATTCGAACCACCGACCTTCTGATCGGCAAGCCCTAGGCTCAGTGGTTTAACCCACAGCACCACCTGCATCCCAGATAGATGATAGATAGATAGATAGATAGATAGATAGATAGATTTTTCTAATTTACACTTCATTTAAACAACCTTAAATCAATGACTTCCCTTCTTCTCTTTCCATACTTCCTTTTGCATACCATCCATCCCTGCATATTTTAAACAAACTAAACCATTCATTGTTCCATTGTTGCAGCCATGCAAAACTTATCTGCACTGTTGAATTTATCTTAATGCTACCAGCGTTTTGAAATGGGCACCATTTTCACCCATATAATCAGTAAACATTTCCCAGTCTTTTTTTAAACATACATCCTTCTCGTTCTCTTGTTCCATATGTTAAATCTGCAAGCTGCACTTCTTCCATCAGTTCAAGTTCTTTGGCTGGGACCTTTTTGGTTTTCCATTTTGGGGGCTAGCAAATCACGGGTGTCAAAAAAGGCTATTTATTTCTGCTACTGATGCGGCCGCCTATGTTTTAATGAATTCTTCTTCCTTGTACGTTTTTAAGCAGAGGTTTGCAGGCCATCTGTCATGGATGTTTTAGCTGAGATTCTGTCATTGCAGGGGTTGGACTAGATGACCGCTGGTGTCCCTTCCAACTCTACAATTCTACGAGTTTATGTAAATCACATAACTCGCATTCAGTTGATAAACATCAAAGCAATGGCTTTGCATCCAACGTTAGTCCTTCTCGGAGTAGACCCATAGAAACGAAAGAATATTAGTAGGAGTATTTATTGTATTCTAGCTGTTTCCTCATTCATTTCCCACAGCAACCCTGAGAGGCAGTGACTAGCCCTCAGGGTTGAAAGCGAGCTTCATGGCTGAGCAGGAATTTGAACTCGTCTCCCATTACCCTCATCATGGAAACATAGAGTTGGAAGCGATCCTGATGATCAATGCAGGAACCTTTGACCTATGACCCTGAGATTAAGAGTTTCGTCCTCTAACAACCGAGCCATCCCATGCCAACATTTCCCCCTAAGCACGACATTTCACTGGTTCTGAATTCAACCCAGGTTTTCCTGTTTGTATTAGCTGTCCAATAGAGCCGACAAAATTTTGTGGTGCAACAGCTAAGGTTCTTCTGTGCTGGGGACCACGGATGCAAAAACACACCTCTTTGTATTTCTGCAATTTGGTGATGGCCAATAGTTTCTCCACTGACAACATGTGACAGTCAGACTGATATTTTCAACAGCTAAATTGTTCTGAGATACAGTGGTACCTTGGTTCTCAAACGCCGAAAACCCAGAAGTAAACCCGGTTTTAAAACATTTTTCAGAAGCCGAATGTCCAATGCAGCTGCAGGCTATTGTTTCTGCACCAATCAGAAGCCGCGCCTCGGTTTCCAAACATTTCGGAAGTCAAACGGACTTCGGGAACAGATTAAGTTTGGCACTTTTGTTTTTGCTCTTTATTTTGCGTTTTTTGTTTTTGAGGCTTCTTCGGTTCATTTGTTTTTGTGACTGTGTGGAACCCAGTTCAGCTACTGAATGATTGATTGATTGATTGATTGATTGACTGATCGACCGACCGATCGATCGATCGTGTGACTGCGGAAATGGATAAATGCCCCCCATCCAAACAGTGACTCTCTTCAGTGCAGGTAAGAATTTTTTTTTTTTATCATCTATGATACGGTCTTATTTATTTGATAGTACAGTACATTTATTTCCTGCCAACCTAGCAGTTCGAAAGCACATAAAAGTGCAAGTAGATAAATAGGTACCGCTCCGGCAGGAAGGTAAACGGCATTTCCGTGCGCTGCTCTGGTTCGCCAGAAGCGGCTTAGTCATGCTGGCCACATGACCCGGAAGCTGTACGCCGGCTCCCTCGGCCAATAAAGCGAGATGAGCGCCACAACCCCAGAGTCGGCCACGACTGGACCTAACGGTCAGGGGTCCCTTTACCTTTACTTTACATTGATTATTGCTTTCATTTTATGGATCAATGGTCTTGTTAGATAGTAAAATTCATGTTAAACTGTTGTATTGGGGCTTTTTTAAAAAAAATCTGGAACAGATTAATCCATTTTGCATTGCTTTCTATGGGAAAGCACACATTGGCTTTGGAACGATTTGGTTATGGAATGGACTTCCAGAACGGATTAAGTTTGAGAACCGAGGTCCTGCTGTATTTTGCAGGGAGCAATCCATAAATGCGACAGAATGCAGGGGGAATGAGACACCCAGGCAGGAAATGGTCAGAGAATCAATTTAAGCGCAAAAACATTTGGGCGAAGAAGAGAGCAGATCACACGACGCCTCGCCAGCTGCAGAACCAAATGGAAGGCAAACAGCCACCTTTTGTTGCAAAGGATGAACCACCCACGACTATGTCTGTCAAGTTTATTAATGGATTCCGATGCCTCCATCTAACGGCTGGTTTTCCTTTAATGCTTTTAACACACTCTGCCCAGCTTTCTTGCCCAAGGAGCAATGTTATGATTCTAGGTAAAGGTAAAGGGACCCCTGACCATTAGGTCCAGTTATAGCCAACTCTGGGGTTGCGGCGCTCATCTCGCTTTATTGGCCGAGGGATCCGGCGTACAGCTTCCGGGTCATGTGGCCAGCAGGACTAAGCCGCTTCTGGCGAACCAGAGCAGCGCACGCAAGTGCCGTTTACCTTCCCGCCGGAGTGGTACCTATTTATCTACTTGCACTTTGACGTGCTTTTGAACTGCTAGGCGGGCAGGAGCAGGGACCGAGCAACGGGAGCTCACCCCATCGCGGGGATTCAAACCGCCAACCTTCTGATCAGCAAGTCCTAGGCTCTGTGGTTTAACCCACAGCGCCTCCCACATCCCGCTTTTATGATTCTACAAACGCTTAAAACACATTCAGTCATGACGCACTGGGCAAGAGATTTGGAATATAATAGTCAGATGGCAGACTGGGAAACGCGCCTGGCACCCACAAATTTTGGTGCCACAGCCATGGCACCCACGGCACTGGGCACCCACAGTTGTGGCGGAGCCAGGTTGGCGCTCCTGCCCGCAGCGCCATGCGCGATCTACAAAACCCGCTTGTTTCTTTGAAGACCGTGACATATTGGTCCGTTCCCCGCTGAAATCGGAAGCTGCCCTCCTGTAGCCCGGTCGCCAGCGGCGTGGAAAAGACAGTGCATTTGTCCGCTTTAATACAGGGGTCAGCAAACTTTTTCAGCAGGGGGCCGGTCCACTGTCTCTCAGACCTTGGGGGGGGCAGACTATACAGTCACACCTCGGGTTACAACCGCTTCAAGTTGTGTTTTTTTGGGTTGCGGAATGCTGAAACCCAGAAGTATCGGAACGGGTTACTTCTGGGTTTCGGCGCTCACGCATTCGCAGAAATACTAAATTGCGCTTTGCGCATGTGCAGAAGCACCGAATCGCAACCCGCATGTGCGCAGACACGTGTTGCGAACACTGCAGGTTGCTAACATGCATCCCCCATGGATCACGTTCGCAAACTGAGCGTCCACTGTATTTTGTAGGGGGGGGAAATGAACGAATTCCTATGCCCCATAAATAACCCAGAGACGCATTTTAAAGAAAAGCATACGTTCTACTCATGTCAAAACACCAGGCAAGCCCCACAAATAACCCAGGTAAAGGTAAAGGGACCCCTGACCATTAGGTCCAGTCATGACTGACTCAGGGGTTGCAGCGCTCATCTCGCTTTACTGGCCGAGGGAGCCGGCGTACAGCTTCCGGGTCATGTGGCCAGCAGGACTAATCCGCTTCTGGCGAACCAGAGCAGCGCATGGAAACGCCGTTTACCTTCCCGCCGGAGTGGTACCTATTTATCTACTTGCACTTTGAGGTGCTTTCGAACTGCTAGGTTGGCAGGAGCAGGGACTGAGCAACGGGAGCTCACCCCCTTGCAGGGATTCGAACCACCGACCTTCTGATCGGCAAGTCCTAGGCTCTGTGGTTTAACCCATAGCGCCACCCGCCTTCCGCAAATAAGCCAGAGATGCATTTTAAATAAAAGGACACATTCCACTCATGTAAAAACACCAGGCAGGCCCCAAAAATAACCCAGAGAAGCATTTAAAATCAAAGGACACATTCTGCTGATGGAAAAACATGCTGATTCCCAGACCATCTGCGGGCTGGATTTAGAAGGTGATTGGGTCGGATCCGGCCCCCGAGCCTTAGTTTGCCTACCCATGGCTTACCCTCTCAAAGTGTCGTGGCCTCTTCGCCTCACTCTGCTGGGGGGCTGCTTGCTCTCGTAGCTGCTTGCAAATCTGTCAGGCTGGAGGTCTCCATCATGCTGTCCACTGGCGAACTCTTGGTAGAAGGCAAGAGACGTGCACCCCAGGAGGAAGCGGGTCACCCACAGGGGTCCCATAATGGGTGCAAGGAATCAGGCCACCAACACCTTGGGTCCAGCGGGAGGGTCTCTGCAGCCCAACAGCAGGAAATCGGAGCTTCCTTTTCTGAGCTGGAAGGGAAAAGAAATCAGATAAGGTCCCGAACTTCTCAAGTGCTTCATGGTCCATGATATTTATATATATATTTAGTGGGACGCGGGTGGCACTGTGGGTTAAACCACAGAGCCTAGGACTTGCAGATCAGAAGGTCGGCGGTTTGAATCCCTGTGACGGGGTGAGCTCCCGTTGCTCGGTCCCTGCTTCTGCCAACCTAGCAGGTTGAAAGCACGTCAAAGTGCAAGTAGATAAATAGGTACCGCTCCAGCGGGAAGGGAAATGGCGTTTCCGTGCGCTGCTCTGGTTCACCAGAAGCGGCTTAGTCCTGCTGGCCACATGACCCGGAAGCTGTACGCCGGCTCCCTTGGCCAATAAAGCGAGATGAGCGCCGTAACCCCAGAGTCGGGCATGACTGGACCTAGGCTCTGTGGTTTAAACCCCAGCGCCACCCGCATCCCTTAAAGTGGCCTTGTAGCGCTTTAAATATGTGGTGTTGCTGTGGCCTTTGTCTTATCTAAATAACTGGCTTTGCTTTGGAAGTGGGGCTCATAGAAGAGGAATCTGCCCCTGTTGCATATATATATATTCCAAATCTTGTACAATGCATGTATCTCCCTCTCGGCAGTTCCTTAATCACGCACATCTGCGCATCGATAAACACACTGCGGAAAGGAGAGAGGAATGTTGACATGAATCAATATACAATTCGGTTGTGTGTTGATAAAATCGCTGGCAAAAACACGGAACAGCCTGGTTCACGCAATGCATGGTTCATGATGGTTTAGTAAACCACGGTTTAGGGCACTGGCGGACAAAGGTGGGGGCAGGGGGGTGGTTCGCCTCGGGTGCCATCTGGGGGGTAACATTGCAGCAGCCCCCGCTCCCTGGGACGTTCGTATATCGCTGCGCACACCCCAGGAAGCGCGCCATGCACCCCGCGGGTGGTGAGCCATTCCACCTGAGATGTGTAATAATAATAATAAAAATAATTTATTATTTATACCCCCCCATCTGGCTGGGTTTCCCCAGCTACTCTGGACGGCTTCCAACCTAATATTAAAAACAATACAGTGGTACCTCGGGTTACATACGCTTCAGGTTGCATACGCTTCAGGTTACGGACTCCGCTAACCCAGAAATATTACCTCAGGTTAAGAACTTTGCTTCAGGATAAGAACAGAAATCGTGTTCCGGCGGCGTGGCAGCAGCAAGAGGCCCCATTAGCTAAAGTGGTGCTTCAGGTTAAGAACAGTTTCAGGTTAAGATCAAACCTCTGGAATGAATTAAGTACTTAACCCGAGGTACCACTGTACAGCGTCAGACATTAAAAACTTCCCTAAACAGGGCCGCCTTCAGTTGTCTTTTAAAAGTAAAATACTTGTTTATTTCCTTGACGTCTGTTGGGAGGGCGTTCCACAGGGCGGGTGCCACCACCGAGAAGGCCCTCTGCCTTGTTCCCTGTAACATCATTTCTCGCAGGGAGGGAACCGCCAGAAGACCCTCAGAGCTGGACCTCAGTGTCCGGGCAGAACGA
This sequence comes from Podarcis filfolensis, assembly GCF_964270895.1. Taxonomy (NCBI): domain Eukaryota; kingdom Metazoa; phylum Chordata; class Lepidosauria; order Squamata; family Lacertidae; genus Podarcis; species Podarcis filfolensis. The sequence continues at coordinate 8,006,764 of NC_139622.1, forward strand.
TGGGGGTGGAGACGCTCCTTCAGGGATACTGGACCAAGGCCGTTTAGGGCTTTAAAGGTCAGCACCAACACTTTGAATTGTGCTCAGAAACGTACTGGGAGCCAATGAAGATCTTTCAGGACCTGGATGTACTCTGGCCGCTCCCGGTGCCAGAGCAGGTAGCTTTGCCACTGGTTTACGGAAGGGATTTTCAGCCGTTGTGCAATGGCACCCCGGGGTGCCTTGAAGGATGGTCCGTGGTGCCGTGGGCAACACTAGCCTCCATCCCTCTTTCCTTCACTCCCTCCTCTGATGCCCTCTCGCATCTCTGCCTCCCAAATGCTTGCATGACTGTTCGTTGTACCAGCCCTGGCTACAAGCCCCACAGGTGAATGGATCGCCGAAGAATGGATGCTTTTGAATTCTGGTCCTGGAGGAGACTCTTGAGAGTCCCATTGAAATATACTCAGAGTTGCAAAGTGATTTCATGCTCTTTATTCAGCTCATAGTGGTGAGGAGGAATGAATGAAAGTCCCCTCAAGGTATCTGCTTTATATACATCATTTACACAATGGGCTGCACATGATTGGCTAATTCCGGAATTCTACTGTAAGCCAATCAGGTTGTGGATTCACTTCTATCTGGAGCATGATTGGGTGGTTCCTGCCAACCAATCATACTGCTGCATTGTTCTAGGACCAATCAGACTGCTGCATTCTGAATCCTATTGTTCTAGGACCAATCAGACTGCTGCAGTTTGGATCCTATTCAACTCAATACATAACACCCATGGACTGCAAGAAGATCAAACCGATCCATTCTGAAGGAAATCAGCCCTGAGTGCTCACCAGAAGGACAGGTCCTGAAGCTGAGGCTCCAATACTTTGGCCACCTCATGAGAAGAGAAGACTCCCTGGAAAAGACCCTGATGTTGGGAAAGATGGAGGGCACAAGGAGAAGGGGACGACAGAGGACGAGATGGTGGGACAGTGTTCTCGAAGCTACCAGCATGAGTTTGACCAAACTGTGGGAGGCAGTGGAAGACAGGAGTGCCTGGCGTGCTCTGGTCCAGGGGGTCACGAAGAGGCGGACATGACTAAAAGATTCACCAACAACAAATAGGGTTGTAACAAGATGGTTTTGGGGTGTGGTGTTTTGCCAGAGTGTGGGAGCATATACAGTGGTACCTCGGGTTAAGTACTTAATTCGTTCCAGAGGTCCATTCTTAACCTGAAGCACCACTTTAGCTAATGGGGCCTCCCGCTGCTGCCGCGCTGCAGAAGCACGATTTCTGTTCTCATCCTGAAGCAAAGTTCTTAACCCGAGGTAGTATTTCTGGGTTAGCGGAGTCTGTAACCTGAAGCGTATGTAACCCAAGGTACCACTGTATACACACCAGCTCAATGCCGCACAAAGGGGTCTCATTGCAATCAGAAAAAGAGTCAAGATTAGTTGGAAGGGACCCGGGGGTCATCTAGTCCAACCCGCCGCACATAGAAGCACATCAATGCACACGACTGCACATCAGCCATGTGGAAGGGGAAAGAAGCAAAGGAACAGAAACCTGTGGCAAACAACCCACACTCTGATTGTGAAATTAACTTTTGACATTGAAATCAGATGGTGCAAGAGAGAGCAATGTTCAGGGGGAAAGACCCTAACTATGGAATTCTGCAGATCTGCCAGTTTGGGTTTCGTCCTGTTTCTCATTCGCCCAGCCTTAAATTCAGTTTAGATTTCTACATCTCTACATTAGGTAAAGGGACCCCTGACCATAAGGTCCAGTTGTGGCCAACTCTGGGGTTGCGGCGCTCATCTCGCTTTACTGGCCGAGGGAGCCGGCGTACAGCTTCCGGGTCATGTGGCCAGCAGGACTGAGCCGCTTCTGGCGAACCAGAGCAGCGCACGGAAACGCCGTTTACCTTCCTGCCGGAGTGGTACCTATTTATCTACTTGCACTTTGAGGTGCTTTCGAACTGCTAGGTTGGCAGGAGCAGGGACCGAGCGACGGGAGCTCACCCCGTTGCGGGGATTCGAACCGCCGACCTTCTGATTGGCAAGTCCTAGGCTCTGTGGTTTAACCCACAGCGCCACATTAGTTGATGGTTTATTTTTCTATTATTATTATTAACATCCTCATGAAAACTCATCAGCATTTTTGTTGTGAATTATTGCTATCTGGGACAGGCTGCAGCTCAGCTTTGCGTGCTGAAGAACCCTGGAATTTCCAAGTGCAGAATGTCCCGTTTGCATCCCCAGAGAGGGGCTGCCAGTCTGAGCAGACAATATGGGGCTAGATGGACAAATACTCCGAGCTGTTCTAAAGCAACTCCCTATATGCCTGGGTTTAGAAGATCTCTGGCATTTCCAAGTGCAGAATGTCCGAGGCCGGTTAGGGCTTTCAAGGTCAGCACCAACACTTTGAATTGTGCTCGGAAACGTACTGGGAGCCAATGCAGCAGCTGCCAGTCAGAGCAGACAATATGTAGTAGTAGTAATAATAATAATAATAATAATAATAATAATAATAATAATAATAATTTATTTATACCCTGCCCACCTGGCTGAGTTTCCCCTGCCACCCTGGGCAGCTCCCAATCAAGTATTAAAAACAATACAGCGTTAAATATTAAAAACCTCCCCGAACAGGGCTTCCTTCAGATGTCTTTTAAAGATAGGATAGCTATTTATTTCCTTCACATCTGAAGGGAGGGCGTTCCACAGGGCGGGCGCCACCACCGAGAAGGCCCTCACTTCTGGCAATGAGGGAACCACCAGAAAGCCCTCAGAGCTGGACCTCAGTGTCCGGGCTGAACGATGGGAGTGGAGACGCTCCTTCAGGTATACAGGACCGAGGCCGGTTAGGGCTTTCAAGGTCAGCAGCAACACTTTGAATTGTGCTCGGAAACGTACTGGGAGCCAATGCAGATCTCTCAGGACCAGTGTTATGTGATCCCGGCAGCCACTCTCAGTCACCAGTCTAGCTGCCGCATTCTGGATTAATTGCAGTTTCCGGGTCACCTTCAAAGGTAGCCCCACATAGAGCGCGTTGCAGTAGGGGCTAGTTGGACAAATACTTTGAGCTGTTCTAAAGCAACTCCCTATGTGCCTGGGTTTAAGCACCCAGCCTAGTGTTTTCCTGCCATATGGCCCACCCCCTCCTGAGCCTACATTCCAGCTGGAAGGGGCTTTGTTATTCCACCTGAAGACCACCCAATGAGTTTACAACCTGGATGGCATCCGAAACAAAGGCGTCTCAAGCCCCTTAGAGCCTTCGCCTGCAATTCTATGCATGACTGAGAAACTCAATTCAGATTGCAGTTACAGGCAAACAGAGTATAATTTGCACTCTCCGCAACAATGCACAAACATTGCTAGCCTTTGAAAATTCGCAGTTTCCTGAATTTTGCAATGCATTTCTTCAGTCAAGTACCGTATTTTTCGCCCTTTAGGACGCATTTTATCCCCTCCAAAAATGAAGGGGAAATGTGTGTGCGTCCTATGGGGCGAATGCAGGCTTTCGCTGAAGCCTGGAGAGCGAGAGGGGTCGGTGCGCACCGACCCCTCTCACTCTCCAGGCTTCAGGAAGCTATCCGCAAGCCTTGGGAGCCCGGTGGGAAGTCCCAAGGCTTGCAGACAGCAGCCTGCAGCCCGAAACCCAGGGAGTGGAGCGGAGTGTGCCCTGGGCTTCGGGCAGATATCCGCAAGCATGGGGAGACCGGCGGGAGTTCCTGCCGGGCTCCGAAGGCTTGCGGATAGCAGCCTGTTCTGGGGGCTGGGGTCAGGGGAAGCTCGGGCTTCCCCAGCCCCACGCCCGGGGGGGGGAATATTTTTTTTTCTTTATTTCCCCCCAAAAAAACTAGGTGCGCCCTATGAGCCAGTGCATCCTATAGGGCGAAAAATACGGTAAATGTGTACAGCAATGCTTAGAAATGCACCTACTTGCATTCATGACATTATTGCAATAATGCAGTATAACCAGGAGAAATTTCTTTGCAAAAGCGTGCATTTTTAGTAGCAATGTTGCTAGAGGGGTGCTGGGTTTTTATGAGGACTTAAAAAAATTAGTTTGCAGACTGATGTGGCAATACGGAGAACCAAACTGAAAGCAGGATTGCCACATTTCAAAAAAAGAGAAAACCCAGACACAAAAGTCTAGATTTCTGACATGGTTTGCCATAAGTCCGGATTTTCCTGGGCATTTCAGTGATTTCCACCCAGAGACTGTTTCTGAATGCCATATTCTGGCTGTGTCCAGGAAATTCCGAACGTAGGACAGCTCTAACTTAAAGTGTGGAGAAATGAGAAACAGAGAAAAACAGAAATTGAGAGATTCGCCCATTCCTCCCTGGGAGGAAGCCCCAATTAAAAAGCACTGTTTGTATAGTTACTCATCTCCTCATTTCAGGGGTTGCAAAACTCCCTACCTGCCAACGTTTCTCTAATGAAAATAGGGACGTCCTAAGGAAAACGCCGGTGGCGCTGTGGTCCAAACCACAGAGCCTAGGGCTTGCCGATCAGAAGGTCGGTGGTTCGAATCCTTGCGACGGGGTGAGCTCCCGTTGTTCGGTCCCTGCTCCTGCCAACCTAGCAGTTCAAAAGCACATCAAAGTGCAAGTAGATAAATAGGTACCGCTCCGGCGGGAAGGGAAATGACGTTTCTGTGCGCTGCTCTGGTTCGCCAGAAGCGGCTTCGTCCTGCTGGCCACATGACCCGGAAGCTGTACGCCGGCTCCCTCGCTCAGTAAAGAGAGATGAGCGCCGCAACCCCAGAGTCGGCCATGACTGGACCTAATGGTCAGGGGTCCCTTTTACCTTTAAGGGAAAGCAGGGCACTCCAATCAGAAACCAGGTCAGCTTCTGTAAATCCGGGACTGTCCCTGGAAAATAGGGATACTTGGAGGGTCTGCATCTAGTCCAACTGCTTGCAAAGCAGGAATCTCAGTTAAAGCATCCCTGATAACCAAAGAAGACAGCCTTCTCCTCTTATTGGCAAGACAGAGGAATGTGCTCTCTCGGAAAGTGATGGACTCTCCTTCCTCAGTTCTCTCTCTCTCTCTCTCTCTCTCTCTCTCTCTCTCTCTCTCTCTCTTGTAAATTGATCTCATCAGGGCCTCTAAGTCACATATCATTATTTAGCTCCATTGGTAGAGCATGAAGCTCTTGGGCACATGGGTTTGAGCATCACCTTGGGCAAAAGACGCCAGCATTGCAAAGGTAAGACTAGATGACTCATGAGGTCCCTTCTGACTCTACAATTCTACAATTCTTCGTATAAAGTGGTACCTCGGGTTAAGAACTTAATTCGTTCCGGAGGTCCGTTGTTAACCTGAGGTACCACTTTAGCTAATGGGGCCTCCTGCTGCCACCGCACGATTTCTGACCTCATCCTGAAGCAAACTTCTTAACCTGAAGCACTATTTCTGGGTTAGCGGAGTCTGTAACCTGAAGCGTCTGCAACCTGAAGCGTCTGTAACCTGAGGTACCACTGTATATAGTTTTCTGCCCTGTGCTACTGGAAGATCAAAAGTCTCTCTCTTTCTCTCTCTTAATTGGTAAGCTAAAAGGTAAAGGACCCCTGGATGGTTCAGTCCAGTCAAAGGCGACTACTGGGTTGCGGCGCTCATCTCACTTTCAGGCCGAGGGAGCCGGCGTTTGTCTGCAGGCAGCTTTCCAGGTATATCTGAAGGAGCGTCTCCACCCCCATCTTTCTACCCGGACACTGAGGTCCAGCACCGAGGGTCTTCTGGCGGTTCCCTCGCTGCGAGAAGCCAAGTTCCAGGGAACCAGGCAGAGAGCCTTCTCGGTGGTGGCACCCGCCCTGTGGAACGCCCTCCCACCAGATGTCAAAGAGAACAACAACTACCAGACTTTTAGAAGACATCTGAAGGCAGCCCTGTTTAGGGAAGCTTTTAATGTTTGATGTATTATAGTATTTTAATATTTTTTTGGAAGCCGCCCAGAGTGGCTGGGGAAGCCCAGCCAGATGGGTGGGGTATAAATAAATTATTATTATTATTATTATTATTATTATTATTATTATTATTATTATTATTATTATTATTCCAGGTCATGTGGCCAGCAGGACTAAACCGTTTCTGGCGCAATGGGACACCGTGACGGAAACCAGAGCGCACGGAAATGCCGTTTACCTTCCCGCCAGAGCGGTACCTATTTATCTACTTGCGCTGGCATACTTCGAACTGCTAAGTTGGCAGGAGCTGGGACAGAGCAACGGGAGCTCACCCCATCGTGGGGATTCGACCCGCCGACCTTCCGATAGGCAAACCCAAGATTCTCAGTGGTTTAGACCACAGCGCCACCCACATCCCCCTCTTAAATGGATCTCATCAGGCGCTCTCAGTCACGTGGGACCACTATCACAGTCAAACGCATTTTTGAGAAGCTCTGGTTATCTGCTCAAGACATGCCTGTCCGTTCCCTCTTCCCAATTTGGGCAACTGTAGTAAACATCTCCGCTACTCTCCCCTGGTTTATCTTGCTCTGGAATCCCTTTGAGCTCATGACGCGCCTCTCTGAATTGGGATTAACGTGACAGGGAGTATTTTAATCTTGATTTTTAAGTTGTACAGCGGTACCTCGGGTTACATACGCTTCAGCTTACATACGCTTCAGGTTACATACGCTTCAGGTTACAGACTCCACTAACCCAGAAATAGTACCTCGGGTTAAGAACTTTGCTTCAGGATGAGAACAGAAATCGTGCTCCGGCGGCGCGGCGGCAGCGGGAGGCCCCATTAGCTAAAATGGTGCTTCAGGTTAAGAACAGTTTCAGGTTAAGAACGGACCTCCAGAACGAATTAAGTACTTAACCCGAGGTACCACTGTATTTCAATCAATCGTTTTACATCTGGTGTTAGCCACCTTGGCTGGGGAGGGTGGGGTATAAATAAAATTTATTCTTATTATTATTATTAAACTGGGAAGGGTAGCTGACGCCACAGAAGACAGAATCAGGATTCAAGGTGACCTTCAAGAGTGACAAACGTCAGAGTCTACTCTTAAACAGAAAAAACCAACTGCACAGGTATAAAATTGGTGACACCTGGCTTTATAGTAGTACATGTTGAAAGGATATGGGGGTCTTGGTGGACCACAAGCTTCACATGAGTCCACAGTGTGATGCAGCAGCAACAAAACCCTAATGTTATTCTAGTGGGCATCAACAGAAGTCTAGTTTCCCGATCAAGGGATGTCATAGTCCCGCTATATTCTGCCTTGGTCAGACCACACCTGGAATACTGTGTCCAGTTCTGGGCACCACAATTTAAGAAGGATGTTGACCACCTGGAAGGTGGGCAGAGGAGGGTGGCTGAGGTGATCAAGGGCCTGGAAACCAAGCCTGATGAGGAACGGTCGAAGGATCTGGGAATGTTTAGCCTGGAAAAGAAGAGATATGAGAGCCCTCTTCAAGTATCTACAGGGCTGCCACATGGAAGATGGAGCAAGCTTGTTTCCTCCTGGTCTGGAGGGGAGGACTTGAACGTGTGGCTTCAAGTTACATGAAAGAAGACTCCAGGAAGAACTTTCTGATGGCAAGAGCTGTTCAACAGTGGAACGGACATCGGTGGAAGATGGAGGTTTCTGCTTTGCAGGTTGTACTAAATGAGACATGTAAAGGTAAAGGTAAAGGGACCCCTGACCATTAGGTCCAGTTGTGGCCGACTCTGCGGTTGTGGGACTCATCTTGCTTTATTGGCCGAGGGAGCCGGCGTACAGCTTCCGGGTCATGTGGCCAGCAGGACTAAGCCACTTCTGGCGAACCAGAGCAGTGCACGTAAACACCGTTTACCTTCCCGCCAGAGTGGTACCTATTTATCTACTTGCACTTTGACGTGCTTTGGAACTGCTAGGTTGGCAGGAGCAGGGACCGAGCAACGGGAGCTCACCCCGTCACGGGGATTCAAACCGCCAACCTTCTGATCGGCAAGTTCTAGGCTCTGTGGTTTAACCCACGGCGCCACCCGCCTTGTACTAGAGACCAATTGGGGTCTCTCTTAAGCCAAGAGAGAGAGAGAAAGATCAAGTACCCTCAGTGTGGTATAGACAGCCCAATGGCTTGACTCTGTACCCATGGAAGAAGGCAGTCTGCTTTTTTTGTTTGCAATGATTAAATAGACTATAGTTTCTCTTGCAAACAAAAAAACAGTATGTTTTATCATCACAACAACCTTGTGAGCTAGGCTTCATTCTGCAGGGTGGTCGCTTTTCCCAAACTGAGAATTTTCAGGACATTTCCCCAAGCCGTTAATTTTTCTGGAGGAGGGGGGAGGAATCAATGTCATAATTAACAAAGAATGGGTTCCAACAGCACAAACAATAATACACAAAGCCTTTTCCCCCTTACCCATAGTTTTTAGCTTTGTTTACAAAATGCAAGTAAAGTAAACATGCTAAATTAGATGGCTCTCTAGGGCATCAGAAAATGTCTCGATGCAAGCTGAATTTTTTCCGACGCTAATTGCCCAGACAAAAAACTAATTCAGCTTTTTTAGGGGGTTGGGGGAGAGAAGCCATATTACAGGGCAGATTAGACTACTTTGAGAGCCGGGCTCAGCCAAGATCACCTAGCAAAGGGATAGGTAAAAGGTAAAGGGACCCCTGACCATTAGGTCCAGTTGTGGCCGACTCTGGGGTTGCGGCGCTCATCTCGCTTTACTGGCTGAGGGAGCTGGCGTACAGCTTCCGGGTCATGTGGCCAGCAGGACTAAGCCACTTCTGGCGAACCAGAGCAGCGCACGGAAACGCCGTTTACCTTCCCGCTGGAGTGGTACCTATTTATCTACTTGCACTTTGACATGCTTTCGAACTGCTAGGTGGGCAGGAGCAGGGACTGAGCAACGGGAGCTCACCCCATCGTTGCGGGGATTCGAACTGTCGACCTTCTGATCGGCAAGTCCTAGGCTCTGTGGTTTAATCCACAGCGCCACCCGCGTACCAGCGAAGGGATCTTCATACCTCAATGAAGATTTGAACCCAGGCCCTGGCCTACTGCCCTAACCACTGTCTGAGACAGTGCATAGTAATCCGAGGAAATCCAAGGTCGCTCAAGTAAATGAGCCAAAGCCTATGCTAAAGGAAGGTGAAAGGATGGGATTGCCTTCGCCAAGACGAAGGTCACGTGGTCCCCCCAAAAGTTGGTTATATTGTTTATGTATTGCTGCCACTGCAGCCAGAATTCTGTATGCACAGAAATGGGAACTAGTTGCAACGAAAGAGGACTTTAAAATGATTGGACTACAGTGGTACCTCGGAAGACGAATGGAATCCATTCTGGAAGTCCGTTTGACTTCCAAAATGTTTGGAAATCAAGGTGCGGCTTCCGATTGGCTGCAGGAGGCAGAGCTGGCAATGAGCCCAACCGGAAGGCAACGGAGGAAGGTGAACGATACTAGAAGACATCTGAAGGCAGCCCTGTTTAGGGAAGCTTTTAATGTTTGATGGATTACTGTATTTAAATATTTTGTTGGAAGCCGCCCAGAGTGGCTGGGGAAGCCCAGCCAGACGGGCAGGGTATAAATTATTATTGTTGTTGTTGTTGTTATGTCATGTTGTTATTTTATCAGGCTGCATGCTCATGGAACAGATTGTCCGGGAGCAACCTAAGATTCTAGTCCAGGGGTCAGCAAACTTTTTCAGCCGTGGGCCGGTCCACTGTCCCTCAGACCTTGTGGGGGGCCAGACTATATTTTTTTGGAGGGGGGGAATGAACGAATTCCTATGCACCCCAAATAACCCAGAGATGCCTTTTAAATAAAAGCACACATTCCACTCATGTATAAAAACACCAGGCAGGCCCCACAAATAACCCAGAGATGCATTTTAAATAAAAGGACACATTCTACTCATGTGAAAATACGCTGATTCCCGGATCGTCTGCGGGCCGGATTGAGAAGGCGATTGGGCCAGATCGGGCCCCCGGGCCTTAGTTTGCCTACCTTTGTTTTAGTCCTCATGAGTGATTCAGAAGCTGCCTTAGACGGAGTCAGATTGTTGGTCCTGGTGACTGCTTTCTAGAGATGCTGAGATGAAAATCACTACCTCTTGAGTCACACACACACACACACACACATACTGGGCTATGCCCCTCTTCCAGTTTGATCCGCAATGGCACTCCACACATGGGCGCCTCGTCATGTGCGAATCTCCCCACTCTGTCACCCTGGACATGTGGGGCGTTTGGCGGTCAGAGCAGGAGCACAGGAATGTCCTCGGAGCTCCTTTCTCCCCCCACGAACTTTGCTCCTGATGTGCAACCCCCTGATGTTTTAACGCCCCTCATCAGAAGCAGGGAACCGCACACCATCCTCATCAAACCCCCAACCTCTCCTCCCCCCCCAACTCAACAAGAACGCGCCCCCGAAACAAAACTAGTCGGTGTCGCAAACCATAGAAGGCAACGCCTCGGTCCTCCCCAATAAAATATTTGAGGGTGTCGGGGGGCCCCAAAGTTAACGGGGATTGCCGTTCCAGTGGTGCGCGTGCACCATATCATGCAGGGCGGGGCTTAACTGCCCCCCCCCAAATATTTTATTCAAGTTGCAAACAGAACCGTTCTCACATATACAACTCTCGGGGAACCGGGGAAGGTGTCACCCATTTTGCAAACCTCTCCCAGCAGCACCGGGGGGGGGGTAGGCATGCCAGAGGCTCTCGGAGTAACATGTGAGAAAGCTTAACCCACCCCCTCCTAAAAATTAGCAGGGGGAGGAAGCATGAAGAGGAACAAAGAGACCCCTCTGGATCTGCCTTGCCCAGCTATGCGCTGCGTTTGTCTGCTCCAGGGCTCGGGGGCGCGCGAAGCGGGGCCACCACGGGGAATGGGGGTGTGGGTGCGGCACCCCCAGAGCAATCTAAGGTAGGCAGGGCATACAGGAACTCCACGCAAGCGAGCAACACAAACACACGCACACGCCGGCACAAGAGTTCCCCGCGCAATGAATGGGAGCCGTGCGCCAGGGCGCACGACGCGCATCCAGATGGACTTGCACGGGGGAAGCGGTTGTGTCCCGCCACATCCCCATTCGAAATCTCCGCTTAGGTCTCCGCGATCACGCCCGGAAGAGAGAGAACCGAATCTACCTCCTTGTCAATGGTGCGGGGAGGGAGAGGACGAGAGAGGGAGGCTGGCTTTTAAAAAAATAAAATTAATTTTTTTTGAAAGCAGACAGACTCACTCCTGCGATCCGGGACAAGAAGACGGAAAATTCCGCTTTCGAGCCCGAGGTTTCTTTTTTAGGTGTCCGTGGGAAACTCTTTCGAAGCCCCCTTACAAAGTTTTGAGTAGTTGGGGGGTGAGAGAATTGTGCTTTCTTGTCATTCCCAAAAGCACCCCCAACTCATCCCCCCAAAGTGGAGAGAACGGGATCTCGAGGGCGGGGGTCTCTTGGGTTGCTATCCTTCTCCTGGGTGGGATCGAGGAAGAAAGACTATGGACTGAGGAATGTCAGAAGTGAACAAAGAAAACGGGGGGGGGGCGCAGAGAGAAGGGAGAGGGGCGACAAAGGACGGCGCAGCAAAGAGCTGCAAAGGAAACCCACCCGCCCCATTTGCAAAAGTCACTGGAATAGTTTTCCTGGCGGGTGTCCGTCCCGTCCCCCCTCCGCCGCCAACACCCCCCCCCTAACAAAAAACCATTGCAATAATCTGGAGCGATGTTTTAAACAAAAAGAATAGATAGAAGTTTTACAGATACCTTCTTGGTCCTAGAATTCCAAAGATGAGCCGTGGATTTCTTTGTTTAAGTTCTGAGCCGGGCAGGAGGGGGGGGGAAGGGGGGGAATCGCAGCCTTTTTGGAGAAAAGGAGGAGAGAGACCTCCAAATCGGGCAGGGGGAGGTCCTTGCAGCTTGAGAAGGGGTGCTGGGTGGGGAGGAGGGAGAAGAGGAGGGGGCAGAGAGGGAGGAAGGCTACATTCTTCAGCCAAAAGTTTTTAACTTCAAGGCTTGGTTGAAGGCAGTGGGGGGGCATAAGGTGGAGGGGTTTAGCCGGTGGTTGTGGGCTTTTAAAAGCAGGGGCTGCCGTCTCCCTAATGTCTCCTTGGCCCCCTGGTTCTGTTGGGCCTGGAGACCCCGGAAAGCCGCCTGCCTCCTTCCCTCCTTCACCCCCCCCCCCAATTTCCCCTCCCCATGACAGCTCCTCGACTCCCAGGCGTGAAAGGCTGTGGGTGGCAGAGGGGGAAAATTAATAACACATCCCTCGACTTCAAAGGGCCTTGCAGTGGGAAGAAGGAGAGAGGAATGAATGAAAGACGAGAGAAAGCCAATTTGGCCTGTCTATTGTTCCCCTTAAATGGGTAAAGGGAAAGTCTGGTGGGCGGTGGCGAAACCCCCACCGCCTGCCTGCGCTCCCAAGGCCGGAGAGGAGGTTTTTCCTAAGCAGTTGGGAACTTTTCATGGGCGCCAGCCTCAGGGTTCCACAAAGCTCTTCATCAGGCGAAAGCGTTTTGTGAAACCGGGTAGTTTGTGCACTCTGCCACCGACCTACATAAAAAAGGTAAAGGGACCCCAACCATTAGGTCCAGTCGTGACCGACTCTGGGGTTGCGGCGCTCAGCTCGCTTTATTGTCCAAGGGAGCCGGTGTACAGCTTCCGGGTCATGGGGCCAGCAGGACTAAGCCGCTTCTGGTGAACCAGAGCAGCGGATGGAAACGCTGTTTACCTTCCCACCGGAGTGGTACCTATTTATCTACTTGCACTTTGACGTGCTTTTGAACTGCTATGTTGGCAGGAGCAGGTACCGAGCAACGGGAGCTCACTCCGTCGCGGGGACTCGAACTGCTGACCTTCTGATCGGCAAGTCCTAGGCTCTGTGGTTTAACCCACAGCGCCACCCCCGTCCCTTAAGTTTGCGCACTCTGCCACCGACCTACATAAACTGGCATTAAACAATACCTGGAGGAACGAAGAGGAGGAGCTCTCTCTATGAGCTATTATCTGTGTTCCCTAAAATCAAAGCAATTTTCTAGTCCTCATGGGTCTGAATCGAAGCGCCTAAACGGGAACAGTATGCTAAGTCGGGTCACTGGTTCCAGGACTTGCTACGAGGGTTTCCCAAACTTGTCTAAGAGGGTTTTGTAAACTTGGGTCTCAGCTGTTTTCGGACCACAGTTCCCAGCGTCCCTGGTCCCTGGTTCTGCTAGCTAGGGATGAGGGGACTTGTAGTTCCCAAAAACAACTGGACCCCCAAGTTTGGGAAACTCTTGTCTACAACAACTGGCACAACAATGCTGTAGGACTGAGTGTTAGAGGCCATGGGGAACCATGAACTTTAGCTGCCCAAAGTCTGCCGCGGTTTGCATGCAGTCGCCGGCATTGCCAGTGACATAGCGTGGGTTGCTAGTGCCTGTTGGGTTGACATAGCGTGGGTTGCCAGTGCCCAGGAGCCAGATTTGGCTGAGATTCCGCCATTCCGGGGAGGTTGGACTAGAGAACTCTTTATGCCCCTTTATGCGATTCTATGATGGGAGGAAAATCTGATACAATTTGCATCCCATACAGGACGCGGGTGGCGCTGGGACGCGGGTGGTGTTGTGGGTTAAACCACAGAGCCTAGGACTTGACGGTCAGAAGGTCGGCGGTTCGAATCCCTGCGACGGGGTGAGCTCCCGTTGCTCAGTCCCTGCTCCTGCCAACCTAGCAGTTCAAAAGCACGTCAAAGTGCAAGTAGATAAATAGGTACCGCTCCAGCGGGAAGGTAAACGGCGTTTCCGTGCGCTGCTCTGGTTCGCCAGAAGTGGCTTAGTCCTGCTGGCCACATGACCCGGAAGCTGTACGCCGGCTCCCTCGGCCAGTAAAGTGAGATGAGCGCCGCAACCCCAGAGTCGGCCACAACTGGTCAGGGGTCCCTTTACCTTTTTACAGTTTGCTTGCATTTTCTAAAAGCCCATGCGAACAAAAATTCAGCCATGGTTTTTTTCCTAATTCCGCCTTTCCCGAATTTTGCAATTCAGGTCTCAAAGCCAAGCCGTGGGTCCCTAATTTGCAGAAAGATGTGGGAATGCCGAGGCCAGAATCCCTGGGAGAAATCCTGAAATGGACATATTTGCCTGAACATGTAGATGGCAGAATGGTACGATCGGCTGCTCTGCCACATGGGGAGAAAGAGTTGGTTTTTGGGGGGGAAGCTTGGAGCAAAGGAAAAGTTTGTGTTCAGGCTCCTTCTCTCTTTGCTAGACGCAGTTGGGCAGATGGAAGGCAAGCCAGGCTCCTGCATGCTCTCAACCGCAGCCCCAAATCCCCTGCTTCCTGAAAGAATCAGGAATTAAGACTCATTTCCCTCGACGCAATCACCATTGCAAGGAGGTAGTCCTGGGTGCAACATGCTTCAGATAAAGACCTTCTTTTTGGGGGGAGCAGGGAGGGGTGACGCAGAACGAGTTGCACGCAGAAAGCCACGGGTGCACTCTGAGGAGCCGACAGACAGGGGTTGAGCATGTCGTACGTCTAAAGCACATCACTTCCCACCAAATAACGCTGGGAACTGTAGTTCACCCCTCACCGAGTTACAATTCCCAGCGCCTTTAACAAACGGCTGGACCTAACGGTCAGGGGTAAAGGTAAAGGGACCCCTGACCATTAGGTCCAGTCGTGGCCGACTCTGGGGTTGCGGCGCTCATCTCGCTTTATTGGCCGAGGGAGCCGGCGTACAGCTTCCGGGTCATGTGGCCAGCATGACGAAGCCGCTTCTGGCGAACCAGAGCAGCGCACGGAAATGCCGTTTACCTTCCTGCCAGAGCGGTACCTATTTATCTACTTGCACTTTGACGTGCTTTCAAACTGCTAGGTTGGCAGGAGCAGGGACAGAGCAATGGGAGCTCACCCCGTCATGGGGATTCGAACCGCCAACCTTCTGATCGGCAAGCCCTAGGCTCTGTGGTTTAACCCACAGCGCCACCCACGTCCCGTCTTGGTGTGATAGTCTGTTGCTTCTGGGGACAATCCATGTGCTGGTGTCAAGAATCTTGTGTTGCGTTTGTTTTACCCATGCACATCAATGCACTTTGGTTAACCTCCACATGAAAAGGATCACCCTACAACCAAGACGCAGGGTACCAAAGGGGAGTTTCCCTCTCCTGTGTACGTCTGTTTAACTCAATCAACATTGCAACACGGCCGATAATTTTATTACCCAATTCCTCTGTCGCGGGACTCCCCAGGGCAGCAAACACGTGGTTCCCAGGTCTCCCATCCAGGAACCAACCCATCTGGGACCTGCTTAGGCGGTGCCTTCAGACCAGATCCTGCGACCAGGATCCTGCAAGGCCCCAAGTGTTGCACAATGCAGGAGGGGACAGAACTATGAACATCTCAGCTGCAAAATCTCCCCCTCCTCCTCTCCCCCGGCCTCCTCCATCAAGCACCATCAATCCAGGCTGTTCCACATTAATCTAGCATGAGGTCACTGCTTGGAGAGTCGGAGGGAGCCTGTCTGCGCAGCCTGTCGCTTTCGGGGTCTTTTGCTTTTCCTGTTGGACACAAGGAGAGACTTTGCCTGGTGCTCGCAGGAAGTCGGATTCCAGTGAGCTGGAGAGGGAGCAGCAACATTCGGTCGGGATCCTGTCTGCCGCCCCGTGAAGCAGGGATGGGTCTAAGTTCACAAAGGTCCCATCGGCAATTCTGCCCACGGATCTTCCAAGACGTTGCGAGCCTGAAGATGAAGGTCATCAGCATCTGTGCAAATACAGTGGTTGTTGTTGTTGTTGTTTAGTCGTTTAGTCGTGTCCGACTCTTCGTGACCCCCTGGACCAGAGCACGCCAGGCACTCCTGTCTTCCACTGCCTCCCGCAGTTTGGTCAAACTCATGCTGGTAGCTTTGAGAACACTGTCCCACCATCTCGTCCTCTGTCGTCCCCTTCTCCTTGTGCCCTCCATCTTTCCCAACATCAGGGTTTTTTCCAGGGTGTCCTCTCTTCTCATGAGGTGGCCAAAGTATTAGAGCCTCAGCTTCACGATCTGTCCTTCCAGTGAGCACTCAGGGCTGATTTCCTTCAGAATGGATACGTGTGATCTTCTTGCAGTCCATGGGACTCTCAAGAGTCTCCTCCAGCACCAGAATTCAAAAGCATCCATTCTTCGGCAATCAGCCTTCTTTATGGTCCAGCTCTTACTTCCATACATCACTACTGGGAAAACCATAGCTTTTACTATACGGACCTTTGTTGGTGAGGTGATGTCTCTACTTTACAGTGGTAAATACAGTGGTACCTCAGGTTAAGTACTTAATTTGTTCTGGAGGTCCGTTCTTAACCTGAAACTGTTCTTAACCTGAAGCACCACTTTAGCTAATGGGGCCTCCCGCTGCCGCCGGAGCACGATTTCTGTTCTCATCCTGAAGCAAAGTTCTTAACCCGAGGTACTATTTCTGGGTTAGCGGAGTGTGTAACCTGAAGCGTCTGTAACCCAAGGTACCACTGTAGTGCCCATTTCTGTGATCTATGTAACATGCATGGGGAGCCTTCGGACCACTGTAGAGTTTCAAACTTAAAGTCTGCAACAAGTTACAGAACCAGAAAAGGCATTGTACAGAGCCATAGCTCAGTGGGAGTTGGACTAAATAATAATAATAATAATAATAATAATAATAATAATAATAATAATAATTCATTGTTTATACCCTACCCATCTGGCTGGGTTACCCCAGCCACTCTAGGCGGCTCCCAACAGAATACTAAAAACACGATAAAACATCAAACATTAAAAACTTCCTTAAACAGGGTTGCCTTCAGATGTCGTCTAAAAGTCAGATACAGTGGCACCTTGGTTCTCGAACTTAATCCGTTCCAGGAGTCTGTTCGACTCCCAAAATGGTTCGAAAATCGATTGGCTGCAGGAACGTCGGACATTCGGCTTCCGAAAAACGTTCGCAAACTGGAACACTTACTTCCAAGTTTGTGGCATTTGGGAGCCAATTTCTTCGGGAGCCAAGCTGTTTGGGTACCAAGGTACCACTGTCGATTTTTATTCCCTTGACATCTGATGGGAGGGCGTTCCAAGAAGGCCCTCTGCCTGGTTTCCTGTAACCTCACTTCTCACAATGAGGGAACCACCAGAAGGCCCTCGGAGCTGGACCTCAGTGTCCGGGCAGAATGATGGGGGTGGAGACGCTCCTTCAAGTATACTGGACTGAGGCTGTTTAGGGCTTCAAAGGTCAGCACCAACACTTTGAATTGTGCTCGGAAATGTCCTGGGAGCCAGTGTAGGTCTTTCAAGACCGGTGTTATATGGTCTCGGTGGCCACTCTCAGTTACCAGTCTAGCTGCCGCATTCTGGATTAGTGGTACTTGTTCTATACATTTTTTGCTGTTTCTGCTGGAGTTAAGTACCACTGGTACATCATTTTCATATATAGTTCTTGGTTCTCAAAGGCCTTGGTACTCAGGCAACTTGGAACCCAAACACTGCAAAACCGGAAGTAAGTTTTCCGGTTTGCAAACGTTGTTCGGAAGCCGAATGTGCTCCGATTTGAGTGTTACGCTGTGGTCCGTCTCTTTTTGCTATTGATTTTGCGTTTTGGTTTCTGCGGCTTTTTCGTTTTGTTTTTGTGACTGTGTGAAACCCAGTTCAGCTACCGACTGATTGATTGTGTGACTGCAGTACATCAATCATTGCTTCCATTTTATGGATCAGTGGTCTCGTTAGATAGTAAAATTCATGTTAAATGGCAGTTCTTTAGAAAAGCCTGGAACGGATTAATCCATTTTGCATGACTTTCTATGGGAAAGCGCGCCTTGGTTTTGGAACGCTTTGCTTTTGGAACGGACTTCCAGAACGGATTAATTTTGAGAACCAAGGTACCACTGTAGTTTTCTTGCATTGAGGAACATGCCATAAATTTCAGGTCTGTTTTCCATAGCCTCGTGTAAGAGGCATTTCTGAAGGAATCCAGATTATGCTGCTGCTTAAATTCACGGGGGGACGCGGGTGGCGCTGTGGGTTAAACCACAGAGCCTAGGACTTGCCGATCAGAAGGTCAGCGGTTCAAATCCCCACGACAGGGTGAGCTCCCATTGCTCGGTCCCTGCTCCTGCCCACCTAGCAGTTCGAAAGCACGTCAAAGTGCAAGTAGATAAATAGGTACCGCTCCGGCGGGAAGGTAAACGGTGTTTCCGTGCACTGCTCTGGTTTTCCAGAAGCGGCTTAGTCCTGCTGGCCACATGACCCGGAAGCTGTACGCCGGCTCCCTCGGCCAGGAAAGCAAGATGAGTGCCGCAACCCCAGAGTCGGTCACGACTGGACCTAATGGTCAGGGGTCCCTTTACCTTTACCTTTAAATTCACGGGGTGTGTGCATGAAATCCCCAAAACCCACCCTACGACCCCCCCAAAAAACTATAGGATATCCCTGCCCTCCTCCTCCTGCTACAATTCTGCCTCCTGCACTTGATTCTGCCTTTGCCAAACTTGGCTTTCATGTTTTTCGTGTGTGTGTTTCCCCCCCTCAAAACCTTTCCCCGCTTTCCTCGCATTCTGCAGCCAGTTAAGAACATTTGCGTTTGGCCGGGTGCCCCGGAACCCAGCGAGCCCCTGCCCTGGAACTTCTCCCAATGTCAGTTTGCCTCAGGCTGGCCAGAAATAATCTGGATTTCGTTATGCATTCGTCTCTAACCGCCTGCCCCAGCCTTGAAGGAGGAAGCGGCAATGATCCTCGATTCCTGGGCTTGGAACTGGACGCGAGGCTTAATTCAGGACTTCCCTGGGGATTGGAGGGGGGAGGGCTGCCTCGTTTCGTCCACGAGATCGTTGGCACCGGCAACTCGCCCTGAATTTGGAAACAGGGAGATTCTTCTCCATCTGTGGATGGGGGAAACGGTTTAATTACTTAGCGGTTGATGCATTTAGTAACCTTTGCCCGCATTCCTCATACCCTCCAACATTTCTTCGATGGAAATAGAGACGTCCTATGCCATACCTGAAGGAGCGTCTCCACCCTCATAGTTCTGCCCAGATCCAGCACCGAGGGCCTTCTGGCAGTTCCCTCACTGCGAGAAGCAAAGCTACAGGGAACCAGGCAGAGGGCCTTCTCGGTGGTGGCGCCCTCCCTGTGGAACGCACTCCCACCAGATGTCAAAGAGATAAACAACTACCTGACATTCAGGAGACATCTTAAGGCAGCCCTGTTCAGGGAAGTTTTTAATGTGTGACATCTTAGTGTATTTTTGGTCTTTGTGGAAGCCGCCCAGAGCGGCTGGGGAAACCCAGCCAGATGGGCGGAGTACAAATAATAAATTATTATTATTATTATTATTATTATTATTATTATTATTATTATTTACTGGCTCCCTCGGCCAGTAAAGCGAGATGAGCGCTGAAACCCCAGAGTTGGCCACGACTGGACCTAATGGTCCAACATTTCTCCAATGAAAATAGAGCCATCTTAATGAAAAGCGGGACATTCAGGGATCAAATCAGAAACCTGGGCGGCTTCTGTAAATCCGGGAGTATCCCTGGGAAATAGGGACACTTAGAGGGTCTGCCTTATTATTTGGGCAACTAAGGTAAAGAGTAAAGGGACCCCTGACCATTAGGTCCAGTCGTGACTGACTCTTGGGTTGCGGCGCTCATCTCGCTTTACTGGCCGAGGGAGCCGGCGTACAGCTTCCGGGTCATGTGGCCAGCAGGACTAAGCCGCTTCTGGCGAACCAGAGCAGCGCACAGAAACGCAGTTTACCTTCCCGCCAGAGTGGTACCTATTTATCTACTTGCACTTTGATGTGCTTTCGAACTGCTAGGTTGGCAGGAGCAGGGACCGAGCAACGGGAGCTCACCCCGTCGCAGGGATTCGAACTGCCGCCTTTCTGATCGGCCAGCCCTAGGCTCTGTGGTTTAACTCACAGCGCCACCCGCGTCCCTCACCATTTGGGCAAGTACTAGAGTGCAAAGCATGTGCCATCTTAGCAGATTGAGGATCTGGTCTTGGGACGGGGTTAAGGCCCCCCAATCTTGAAGGGATGGGACTTGGCGGGCCTCACTCTGGCGGGCCCCAGTGGGCCTTTGCATGGCTGCAGTGGGTTCCACCAGGCCCTGCCGGGTGTCCCTGCAGCTGCGGCAGACCTCACATCTTCCTACTGCCATGTGACATAATGTGTACATTGTGGTCCGAACATTTATCCCCCACCACAACATTCTGGACGCGACCCAGGAGGAAGGAGCGGGACCGCTGCATAACAGTACCCCTAACTCCCAGCCCTCCTAGAACGGTCCAGAAGGATACCGTGGTCGACAGGATCAAAGGATTCAGCAGGACCAGGAAACCGTTTTTGTCCCTAGCCAGCCGGAGATCATCGACTAGCGTGGCCAAGGTGGTTTCAGTCCCACGACATGGCCTGAAACCCGATTGGCAGGGGTCAAATAATCCACATCCTCCAGGAGTTGGCTTACTTCCAGGTGCATGTGTTTGGGTTTGCCTATGAAGACATCTGTTGTGGTCTCAAGAATGGGAGATTTGGAAACAGGCAAATTCAGACCCCACGGAGAATTGGGCACATGCCCACGGACAATCCATTCAAAGCTTTTCTGCAAAGCGTGCTGCGCTGAATTAATCACAGACAGATGCTGGGTGATTTTATTTATTAAAAGAGAGCGGCGCTTTTGTTTCGTAGAGGGAGGGCTCCCAGGCTCCTTTCCCCCCCCCCACCGTGATTTTATCTGCGTCTCCCAAGCTGTGTTTTTTTTTTAACGAACCAGATCGCAGCCAAATGGACCGGTCTGGATCCTTCCCCCATTTGGCTTTGATCTGGACATGGGATCTGGTGTGTGTGCCAAACCAAGTGTGGAAAAAGGAGGGGAGGGGAAGGAGAGAAAGGGAGGGGGGAGAGGTTTGGAATGAAAGGGCTGGCTGGCTGCTGCTGCTGCTGCGAGTTATCCATCATTCTTTTCTCATTCTCTCTCTCTTTCTCTCCCCCCCCTTCACAACCGCCCTCATACTTTCAGTTTGTTCAATCAGAGCCCCAGACTGAAATCGTTTCGCTGTGGTTTCCCCTCCGTGCCGGAGTCAGATTCCTAGAAAACAAAAGGAATGCAATGTCGCAACGTGGTGGAGACCTTCAGGAGAGAGGCGAGCCTGCAAGCGGGTGGGGCTGTACCACATGGTGGAACCAAGAGCCAATGTTAGTCAAACTTGGAGCAGGCCCACCGAAACATAAAATCACAGAAGGGACCCCCAACAGTCATCTAGTCCAACCCCCTGAAATGTTTTGGAATCACAGCTAAAGGATGTCCAAAAGATTCTCTGAGGAATATAGGGCCGTTCTACTCTCCACTAGGGACGCTGGTGGCACTGTGGTCTAAACCACAGAGCCTAGGGCTTGCTGATCGGAAAGTTGGCAGTTGCTCGGTCCCTGTTCCTGCCAACCTACCAGTTTGAAAGCACATCAAGCGCAAGTAGATAAATAGGTACAATTCCGGCGGGAAGGTAAACGGCGTTTCCGTGCGCTGCTAACGCTCCTTTTTTTAAAAAACGGCTGTCTGTGGAAGCATTGGTAATGAAAGAATTTAAAGTGCGTTGGTGACATTTTCAAAATTATAGGAAGGGCTTCATACGCACGCAAGCTTCGCCATTTCCTTCCTTTGGTGCAGGGATTTTTTAAAATTTCCAGTAGAAACAGGACTCCATTTTTTCACCTACATGTGTTTTAATTGTTCTCCGGAACATGGAGGGGAGGAAAAAATGGGACATCCCGGGATCAGATCAGAAACCGGGACAGCTTCTGTAATTCTGGGGCTTTCCCTGGAAAACTTGGAGGGTGTGGAACTGCGGCCCTTCGGCTAAAAACAAGTCTCCTCTCCTTGGTCTGAAGAATGCCAGCCTCAGGGCAGCTGGAGCAGACAGCCATCTGTTTTCTGGGAATTTCTGTGCTTGAAGAGGGTCAAGGGAGGAGAGAAGATTCGGCCCTGAGATGGAGGGGAAATTCCTGGGGGTGGTGGGGTGGAATATCTCTTCTGAGAATTTTTGGCTCTGCTCTAACACCTCCTGTCTAATTACGGCCTGCGCTTTTGAGCCAGGAAGATGGAGATTGTGGCCCTCCAAAAGGGCCCTGCAGGTCAAAACATGTCTGGCAAACATTAGGGTTTTCTCCTCCTTCTCCCAAGTACCTTCCGTGATGCAAACGGACAATTTTATTGGTATTTGCCTATCAGCCAAACCCCTGCGATGCGATTAAATCTAATGTGTCTTTGATTGCTGCTATGTAAACAGAGCTGTGGTTTTCTCTGTTTTGAGTCAGCGGAGTTTCTCGAAACACGCCGCAACCTGCAAATGTTGCGCTTGACAGGCGCATGGGTGGTGTGGTGCATTGTCTTAATTCTGAAGTCCTCTGCTTTCAACTCATGGAATCCTCTGCCTGCCTCTTGAGCCGGCAACCTACAGGTTAATGGGCAAAGTCGTCTGCCCTAGCTCAGGACAGACTCCAATGTGCCCTGGCTATCTATTGTTGTTGTTGAGTCGTTTAAAGGTAAAGGGACCCCTGACCGTTAGGTCCAGTTGTGGCCGACTCTGGGGTTGCGGCGCTCATCTCGCTTTACTGGCCGAGAGCCGGCGTACAGCTGGTCATGTGGCCAGCATGACTAAGCCGCTTCTGGTGAACCAGAGCAGCACACGGAAACGCCGTTTACCTTCCCGCTGGAGTGGTACCTATTTAGCTTACTTGCACTTTGACATACTTCTGAACTGCTAGGTTGGCAGGAGCTGGGACCGAGCAACGAGAGCTCACCCCGTCGCGGGGATTCAAACCGCCAACCTTCCGATCGGCAAGTCCTAGGCTCTGTGGTTTAACCCACAGCACCACCCGCATCCCTGTGGAGTCATTTAGTCATGTCCAACTCTTTGTGACCCCCTGGACCAGAGCACGCCAGGCACTCCTGTCTTCCACTGCCTCCCGCAGTTTGGTCAAACTCATGCTGGTAGCTTCGAAAACACTGTCCCACCATCTCGCCCTGTCGTCCCCTTCTCCTTGTGCCCTCCAACTTTCCCAACATCAGGGTCTTTTCCAGAGAGTCTTCTCTTCTCCTGAGGTGGCCAACGTATTGGAGCCTCAGCTTCAGGATCTGTCCTTCCAGTGAGCACTCAGGGCTGATTTTCTTCAGAATGGAGAGGTTTGATCTTCTTGCAGTCCATGGGACTCTCAAGAGTCTCCTTCCAGCACCAGAATTCAAAAGCATCCATTCTTCGGCGATCAGCCTTCTTGATGGTCCAGCTCTCACCTCCATATATCACTACTGGGAAAACCATAGCTTTAACTATACGGACCTTTGTTGGCAAGGTGATGTCTCAGCTTTTTAAGATGCTGTCTAGGTTTGTCATTGCTTTTCTCCCATGATCTTCTTGCAGTCCATGGGACTCTCAAGAGTCTCCTCCAGCACCAGAATTCAAAAGAATCCATAGAAGCTATCAAGCTATCTATAGAAGAGCAGTATAGAACTGAGGAGTTGGAAGGGAGGCTGTTGTATTATGAGAGAGGGAATGAGTCAAAATATGAAGAAGAGGCGAGGGAGAGTACTGAGGCTGGCTGAACTGCAGAATGCCAAAACAAGGGGGGAAAGGGAAAGAAACAGTGAGGAAGGCCGCCAATAAACTCTCTCCTCATCCATCGGGCCTTTCTAAACTTGGTTTTGAGCCAGCCCAGCTCCTAGTTTTTATCACAATTGACTTTGGCCTTGAACTCCGGGCAGGAACGGATTGCAAGGTCAGCAAGCGAAAGTCCTGTATCCTTGCAAAAAAAGAAGAAGGAAAGGGAAGCCTGGTTTGCATATTATGCAAATCTGCTACCAATTATGCAAATTGCACGCATTAATTTGTGAGTTTTCTGCCGCTTGCTCCCCATTCCCACCCCTTATTAGTCTTGCCTTGTCCTCTGCAATCCCTCTGGGAACGCGTTTGTTTCCTTCTCCACCACGTGAACCAGGTCATCCCAATCTTCCATGTCTACAGCAACACTGGAATTTTACGGGGGTTATTCATTGAGACTGAAATATCCTCGGAGTCGAGAGTGGATTTCATGCTCTTTATTCAGCTCATGGTGGTGAGGAGGAATGGAAGTTCCCCCACAATATCTGCTTTATATACATTATTTACACAATGGGCCCCACGTGATTGGCTAATTCCGGGATTCTCCTGTAGGTAGGCCTATCAGGTTGTGGATTCACTTCCACCTGGAGCGGGATTGGGTGGCTCCTGCGGACCAATCATACTGCTGCATTGTTCTAGGACCAATCAGACTGCTGCATTTTGAATCCTATTCAACTCAGTACATAACAGACACAGATCAGCAGGGTTGTAAATTCTACTCCCAGTAGAACCATTGATTGACCTAAGGCCTGTTAATTTCGATGGGTTTCGTCTGAGTTTGACTAACATTGCGTACAACACAAACCCTCCAAGTGTCCCTATATTCCAGAAAACGCCCCATATTTACAGAAGCCGTCTCGGTTTCTGATTTGATCATGAAATGTCCCCCTTTTCCTTAAGACATCCCTATTTTCAAAGGAGAAATGTTGTAGGATATTCTTCTTTGGCGATCACTCATAGCCACGTAAAATTGTTTTCCATAAACACGGTCTTAACAGTGAGTCCATAAGTGATAGTGGAGACCAATTCTGGATCCCCACGTCCTTCTACAGTGGGGACATAGGTTTCTGGGCCGGAGTTGATCCTGGTGAGGGTTTGCCAAGCGTACCTTACTCTTAGCACGTTTCTCCCTCGTGTCCTGAGTTTGACTGTCTTCAAAGCCCACGACACCTTTGGTAAAGGCTGTTCTCCAACTGGAGCGCTCGCAGGCCAGTGTTCCCCAGTTGTCGGTGTTTATACTACATTTTTTTAGATTTGCCTTGAGAGAGTCTTTGAACCTCTTTTGTTGACCACCAGCATTACGTTTTCCATTTTTAACTTTGGAATAGAGGAGTTGCTTCAGAAGACAATAGTCAGGCATCCACACAACATGGTCCAACAAAGTCGACGTTGAAGAATCATCGCTTTGACACGGGTGATCTTTGTTTCTTCCAGTACGCTAGCATGCAACCCATCGCTCAGATCTCCAGCAGAGGGGAACGACCATAAGGCTCAGGTGCAAAAGTGGCCTGGCGGCTTCTACAATTGCCTCGCCCTAACGTTAGTAGAGACATCACCTTGCCAACAAAGGTCCGTATAGTAAAAGCTATGGTTTTCCAGTAGTGATGTATGGAAGTGAGAGCTGGACCATAAAGAAGGCTGATCGCCGAAGAATGGATGCTTTTGAATTCTGGTGCTGGAGGAGACTCTTGAGAGTCCCATGGACTGCAAGAAGATCAAACCTCTCCATTCTGAAGGAAATCAGCCCTGAGTGCTTGCTGGAAGGACAGATCCTGAAGCTGAGGCTCCAAGACTTTGGCCACCTCAGGAGAAGAGAAGACTCTCTGGAAAAGACCCTGATGCTGGGAAAGTTGGAGGGCGCAAGGAGAAGGGGACGACAGAGGGCGAGATGGTGGGACAGTGTTCTCGAAGCTACCAGCATGAGTTTGACCAAACTGCGGGAGGCAGTGGAAGACAGGAGTGCCTGGCATGCTCTGGTCCAGGGGGTCACGAAGAGTCGGACACGACTAAATGACTAAACAACAACAACAAACATTAGGGCCGGCACTGGATATACGTTTGCCCCTCTGGCACCAAAATGCTCAGGTTTGAACTTCCCTGATGGAACGGGTCTCACGGCAGTTGCAACCTGAGATTTCTGGAGGCGGAGAGACAGAGAGAGATCAAAGGAGCATTTCATGAAACCCCAGCACTGGGGAGTGATGTCATACACCAAGGGAGAGGTGTGGGTGGAAGAGGCAGATGACATCACTTCCTGTCTGGTCCTCCGGAGACTGATTGGAACCATGTTTCCAGGTGCTGGGCACGCCATGGAAGTGAAAAACGCCTCTCCTTTCCCAGCCAGCTTTCCCTCAGCTCAAGGAGGGGTGTGGGACGCACGGTGCTTTCCCCCCCCTTCCACACCCCCCCAACTAAAGGAGGTCTTCTGGCACCTGGCTTACCCCATGGTCCTTTCCTGTTGTGTCTGTTCCCGGGCGGAGAGGGCCGTGGGGCTGTTTTCTTTAGAACACACCGTGCCAGAAGGGGCCGACGTCGTCGGGGTGAACTTAGCCAGGCGTCTCTTCCCCCCTCCAGCGGGATTTCGAGGGGAAGGACCCCTCCCCGAATTCAGGAAATAACTTATGAGGAGGGGGGCGCGTATGAGTCATGGGCTTCGGGGAGCTGGAGCACTGGCTTACAGTTTCTCGAGTAAACGCCTTCCACCCCATCGCGCCTGCCGTGGTTTGCTGTCCTTTCCTCTCTGGTTAGAAGCTCAAGTTAGGTTCAGGTGCTTCAAAAGCGAAGGGATAAAGGATGCTGGCAGACGGTCGCTGCCGCAGAGCAAACACGTTTCTTCGCAATCGGGCCATCACAAAACAACAGATTCGCTGAATTATTATTATCATGATGATTTTGTTGTTGTTGTTTAGTCATTAGTCGTGTCCGACTCTTCGTGACCCCCTGGACCAGAGCACGCCAGGCCCTCCTGTCTTCCACTGCCTCCCGCAGTTTGGTCAAACTCATGCTGGTAGCTTCGAGAACACTGTCCCACCATCTCGTCCTCTGTCACCCCCTTCTCCTTCTGCCCTCCATCTTTCCCAACATCAGGGAGTCTTCTCTTCTCATGAGGTGGCCAAAGTCTTGGAGCCTCAGCTTCAGGATCTGTCCTTCCAGTGAGCACTCAGGGCTGATTTCCTTCAGAATGGAGAGGTTTGATCTTCTTGCAGTCCATGGGACTCTCAAGAGTCTCCTCCAGCAGCATAATTCAGAAGCATCCATTCTTCGGCGATCAGCCTTCTTACTGTTATTTTAAAAAATGCCTTCTGAATTGCACACGAAAGTAGTGATAATTTCTGGGTGAACTGTATGTGAATTAAGTTTATTTTGCAGGAGAACGTGGGTGATTTTTAATTCAATTCAGTTTTAATTTTAATTCAGTCCTTTATATATATCTCATATATTTACAGTGGTACCTCAGGTTACATACGCTTCAGGTTACATGCGCTTCAGGTTACAGACTCCGCTAACCCAGAAATAGTGCTTCAGGTTAAGAACTTTGCTTCAGGATGAGAACAGAAATCGTGCTCCAGCGGCACAGCAGCGGGGGGAGGCCCCATTAGTTAAAGTGGTGCTTCAGGTTAAGAACAGCTTCAGGTTAAGAACGGACCTCCGGAACGAATTAAGTACATAACCAGAGGTACCACTGTATAACTATCTGGCTTTTAAAAGGCAGCTTTTAACGATGGTGTTTTTTTTTAATTGTGTTTTTAATGTTTTGTTGGAGCTGCCCATTCAGATTCCCATTGACAGTCGTACCTCGGAAGTCGAGCGGAATCCGTTCCGGAAGTCCTTTTGAGTTCCAGAATGTTCGGAAACCAAAGCACGGCTTCTAGTTGGCTGCAGGAAGCTCTTGCAGCCAATCGGAAGCCGCAGAAGCCCCACCAGACGTTCAACTTCCAAAATTAGTTTGCAAACCGGAACCCTCACTTCCAGGTTTGCGGCATTCAGGAGCCAAAACGTTTGGGAACTAAGCTGTTCGAAAACCGAGGTACGACTGTACTAATATATTTTATTATTGATCCGGCAAATCGCAGAGCCGTTTCCTGTATTTCCTTATTTGTATTTGGGGGTTTTTATGTCCCTGCCAGCCATTTCTTTATTGAAACAAATCAGACAATAAAATACAAATAATAGAAGTACCAAAACCCAGCACCCTCTATCCAGGAGAGAATATTAGGTCAGTAAAGCCAAATTTCATATTGGACTTCGGTGTGTGTGTGTGTGTGTGTGTGTAGTCCTTTGTTGTATATTAGATAAAACCATGGGTAGGCAAACTAAGGCCCGCAGACCGTCCGGGAATCAGCGTGTTTTCACATGAGTAGAATGTGTCCTTTTATTTAAAATGCATCTCTGGGTTATTTGTGGGGCATAGGAATTCGTTCATTTTTTCTTTTCTTTTCAAAATATAGTCAGGCCCCCCACAAGCTCTGAGGGACAGTGGACCGGCCCCCTGCTGAAAAAGTTTGCTGAGCCCTGTATCATAAAACCCACCAAACAGCAAAGAATTGTTCACAGCCCTTTGGCAACATGTTATTAAACACCCTGTACGGGCATCTTTGCGACGTATTTTCGCGAACTACCGTATTTTTCGCTCTATAAGACGCACCAGACCATAAGACGCACCTAGTTTTTGGAAGAGAAAAACAAACAAAAAAATATTCTGAATCTCAGAAGCCAGAACAGCAAGAGGGATCACTGCGCAGTGAAAGCAGCAATCCCTCTTGCTGTTCTGGCTTCTGGGATAGCTGCGCAGCCTGCATTCGCTCCATAAGACGCACACACATTTCCCCTTACTTTTTAGGAGGGAAAAAGTGAGTCTTATAGAGCAAAAAAACCCGGTAATTTTTCTCCCGTTTCTTTTTTTTTCCTGCGACCTGTCTGTTGCAGAATCCGGGTTTTTTTGAAAGGTGTGGGGTGTGGATCTTTTTGGTGGGTTGTGAGAAGTCACGAAATGATTTAGGTAGCATTTGCGAGGGGCAAGAAACAGCGACAGAATATCATCCTGGCGTGATTTCCGTTCCTGGCCTTGAACGGGAACAGTGGCCATTTTTGCCGCCTCCGTCTTGGTTCCTGGTGGAATCCTTCAACATCCCTCAATGTGGCGAATGCATCGGCCGTTCTGCCCCATAGAAAATGCCCCACATGTGCCGTTCTCTCAGCCAGCTGTGGATCAGAATTCAGCCCCTCCTGAAACTTGGGGCCTCGAGTACAGCCTCAGAATAATCTCTAGGATTTTCTTTGGACGGAGGTTGTTTTTTTGGAAGGGGTTGGGTCTCACCCTTATAATCCTCCGGTAATGAATTCCCTGTGACCCGGAGAGGTGAAGACCCGCTGGAAACTCCAGCAGGATTTCCATAAAAAAATAAAAAAAAATAAAAATTCCTGCAAGCCTAGCTGCCTGGGACAGGATGGGGAGAGGGATGAAGGGGGTCAGTAAGGGAAGGGGGGGTATTTCTCTGGCCAACTGTAAGGCTCTTTTTGAGTCAAGGGAGTCCAGAACTGAGGCCCCACGACAACACCATACATTTAAAGCAGGATCATAGCACTTTGAAACAGCATCCTGCTGCACTGTTCGTGAAGGCATGCCCTCAAACATTTCCCTGACAAAAACAGGGATGCCTGATTCCATAATACAGTGGTACCTTGGGTTACATACGCTTCAGGTTACATATGCTTCAGGTTACAGACTCCGCTAACCCACAAATAGTGCTTCAGGTTAAGAACTTTGCCTCAGGATGAGAACAGAAATCGTGCGGCAGCAGCCAGAGGCCCCATTAGCTAAAGTGGTGCTTCAGGTTAAGAACAGTTGCAGGTTAAGTACGGACCTCCGGAATGAATTAAGTACTTAACCCGAGGTACCACTGTAATACTTTTACTATTTATACTGGATTGCCCCAGCCACTCTGATGGCTTGCTACATATATAAAATCATGATAAAACATTTTAAAACTTCCCCACACAGGCCTAAATTCAGATGGCTCGGGGGCATCGGATAACTCTGTCCCCTCCAACATTTGTCCGATGAAAATAGGGACATCCTGTTCCATCCCCTCCAACATTTCTCTCATGTAAATAGAGACATCCTATCCCATCCCCTCCAACATTTCTCTCTAGCTCGGAATGATGGGATTTGTAGTCCTCCAAAAAAGTTGGAGACCCAATTTTTGGAAAACATTGCTGCACAGCCAGTGCCGGATTCACGTATAAGCTAAACATGCTATAGCTTAGGGCCCCACTCTCTTGCGGGGCCCCCCCAAAATTAAAGGAAAATAAACCTGCATGTACATATCCAAAATATAAGATAAAAAACAAACAATAAATCCTACATACAGCAACAGTATTTTGTGTTGTGTAGGCTCCTATGATGATTTTAGCCTGCTCCCTAAAATATCACTGGTTTGCTCATTTCTATATATAGGGTGCCTACATTCTGTATGGACTGGTTATTTTGTTATGTGCAAATGGCTTTAGATACCTATTAAAGGTAAAGGTAAAGGGACCCCTGAAAATTAGGTCCAGTCGTGACCGACTCTGGGGTTGCGGCGCTCATCTCGCTTTATTGGCCGAGGGAGCCGGCGTACAGCTTCCGGGTCATGTGGCCAGCAGGACTAAGCCGCTTCTGGCGAACCAGAGCAGTGCACGGAAACGCCGTTTACCTTCCCGCTGGAGCGGTACCTATTCATCTACTTGCACTTTGACGTGCTTTCGAACTGCTAGGTTGGCAGGAGCAGGGACCGAGCAACGGGAGCTCACCCCGTCGCGGGGATTTGAACCACTGACCTTTCTTTCGGCGAGCCCAAGCGCCACAGTGGTTATATTCAACACAAAAAACAGTGGCAATTTCTTGTTGACAAAGGACAGCTGGACATATAAAGGGCCCCATTACTTTCAGTAGCTTAGGGACTCATCAAACCTAAATCTGGCCCTGTGCACAGCCTGTTCAATCTGAGGCAATACCAGGTGTAAATGAGGCAATGGATTTAAACCACTTCCAAGCCTTCTTAAATCGCATTTCCAGTCCTCAAATTCTTTCACCTGGGCTGTATTTAGTCAAGGGCTTGGGTTGCCCTCTAGCGACCAAATGGAGAACCTTCACCTCGTGAAGGGCTTGCTGACAAATTTATTGACAGCTTCACGAATTATGATAGCTAGGAAGTTGAAAGGGGCAAGCAGAATATAAAATACTGTACAAGAATGGTGTAAAGAGGTGTGGGATATATAGCTGTTGTTGTTGTTTAGTCGTTTAGTCGTGTCCGACTCTTCGTGACCCCCTGGACCAGAGCACGCCAGGCACTTCTGTCTTCCACTGCCTCCCGCAGTTGGGTCAAACTCATGCTGGTAGCTTCGAGAACACTGTCCAACCATCTCGTCCTGTGTCATCCCCTTCTCCTTGTGCCCTCCATCTTTCTCAACATCAGGGTCTTTTCCAGGGAGTCTTCTCTTCTCCTGAGGTGGCCAAAGTACTGGAGCCTCAGCTTCAGGATCTGTTCTTCCAGTGAGCACCCAGGGCTGATTTCCTTCAGAATGGAGAGGTTTGATCTTCTTGCAGTCCATGGGACTCTCAAAAGTCTCCTCCAGCACCAGAATTCAAAAGCATCCATTCTTCGGCGATCAGCCTTCTTTGTGGTCCAGCTCTCACTTCCATACATCACTACTGGGAAAACCATAGCTATAGAGAGAATAAGGTAAAGGTAAAGGAACCCCTGACCATTAGGTCCAGTCTTGGTCGACTCTGGGGTTGCACACTCATCTCGCTTTATTGGCCGAGGGAGCTGGCGTACAGCTTCTGGGTCATGTGGCAGCAGGACTAAGCCACTTCTGGCGAACCAGAGCAGCGCACAGAAACACAGTTTACCTTCCTGCCGGAGCGGTACCTATTTATCTACTTGCACTTTGACGTGCTTTCGAACTGCTAGGTGGGCAGGAGCTGGGACCGAGCAACGGGAGCTCACCCGTCGCGAGGATTCGAACCGCCGACCTTCTGATCGGCAAGTCCTAGGCTCTGTGGTTTAACCCACAGCGCCACCCACATCCCTATAGAGAGAATAGGGTGTCCCTATTTTCATCGGAGAAATGTTGTAGAAGATGCTCAAAAGAGACAAAACCTTGCATCCACTTAAATCATCCTTGAATGAAAAAACAGAGCTGGAACACTGCAGCTTCTGTTATCAGTCTTGATTCAATCAGTAGCAGACACAACCTTCAGCTGCTTCCCCGGGATAAGTTTGCTCACCAGCGATTTCGCCTCTCTCTCGCAGCCAAGACAATGGTGTTCCTGGAAGCCATCCAATAATAATCTCTCCTTATTTATTCATGAGTGTTATTTATTTAACAGATTCCGTATCTCCGCCCTTTAGCTCCGAGAAACACCTAAGAACCCTTCTGTAAACTGTCTCTGGGCTGGAAAGCAAACTCTGGTGAGAAGAGCGTCTGGCCTGGTAAACAGAGCCCTATAAACTTTTATTGTTTGAAAAGAGATTTAATGGGTATGTCCTGGCTTGAGATCAAGGCTACGCCAGACAGGTCAGGAGGACCTTAACCCCTGCTAATGCAACTTATTACGGCAATAAACAATTACAAACTGTTAACCCATCCACATACTTAATTATATGTATGATTTCACATCATGAGTGAATTAAAGTTTTCCAAATTATTATTATTATTACATTTCTATATTGCTGTTCCATCCCCTCCAACATTTCTCCCATGAAAATAGGGACGTCCTATTCCATCCCCTCCAACATTTCCCCAATGAAAATAGGGACGTCCTATTCCATCCCCTCCAACATTTCCCCAATGAAAATAGGGACTTCCTATTCCATCCCCTCCAACATTTCTCCCGTGAAAATAGGGACGTCCTATTCCACCCCCTCCAACATTTCTCTGATGAAAATAGGGACGTCCTATTCCATCCCCTCCAACATTTCCCCAAGAAAAAGTGGAACAATCCAGGATCCAATCGGAAACCTGGACGGCTTCTGTAAATCTGGTACTGTCCCTGGAAAAGACTGACACTTGCAAGTTCTGCTGTTGCTCCCAGGGGCTCAAGGAGTCAACATGGTTCTGCCCTTTCCAGGTTCCTTTCTCACAACAACCCTGTGGGGCAGGTCAGACCGTAAGACCATGGCTGGCCATCCATCATGGATGCCCATGTTGCTATGCTGCTGTCCTGCTGTGCTGGTCCCAAGGGCTAACTGTGCGGCAAGGTCCAAATCCAGTCCGAGGTCGAGGGTGCGGTATGGAGGCTGTCCGTCAAAGCTGAAGCGGGGTCCAAGGCAGGGAGCCGGGTGAGGTCAGGAACTCTGGCAGAAGAGCAGGACAGGGTGCCGGCAGGAACAAGCTACCAGCAATGTTGCTCCTGCAACCTGGGGCTGGGGCTGGCTGGCTTTTATCTGCCCCAAGGCATAGGGTGGTCCCGGTCCACAGGTGACTCGCCTCTTCTGGCCTGAAGGCGAGCGCTCCTCCTGTGGGAACTTAGTTCCCTCCGCCTCTCTGCCCTGAGCCTCTGCAGCTCAGGAGAGGCTGGAGGGTTACCGGACCCAGAGGCAACCTCAGCTTCCCCTGATGGGGCTGAGAGTGGAGCAGCTGCAGGCAATGGGTCCTTCATCACCTCAGGAGCCAGAGCAGACTCACCTGAGGACCCAGTACAGGTGAGAACCCTTCAGGCTCAAGCCCCAGCCCCGGCTCAGCTGGTTCTGGAGGTGGGGACTCCTGTGCAGGCTGGGATTCCTCAGGTTCAGCCTCCGAGTCCGAATCCCAGGCCATCACACCTGCATTGCCCAATGGCCATTGGGGTCCCTCCCAGCTGTACGATTCTATAATTATGCGATTCCAACTGGAGGTGCGCTGCGATTTCTCAGCGGACCTCAGGGGCAGCAGGAGCTATTCCTCACCCCCATTCCGCGAGAAATTACTCCCCCGCCCATTTTTTTTAATTTTCAACATTAATCACAAAAATAATGTAACAAAACACACAACAAAGAAAAAACACACATTACAAGAATAAACTAAACACAAAGAAACATTATTTCTTCAAATACCTAATTCTCATTACATTGATAACTGACTTCCTCAAACCCCCTCTAACTGAATTTCATTATAACAGTTCTCCAAATTCATATTTCTAATTATATGGATTCCTTCCATTTACTAACCTATTCTCCTTTATTAATATTCTGATCCTTAATATTTACTAGCACATATTCTTATTCTCTGCTCTCTGCTTTTTTCACCTTGCCAACAAAGGTCCGTATAGTTCAAGCTATGGTTTTCCTAGTAGCGATGTATGGAAGTGAAAGCTGGACCATAAAGAAGGCTGACCGCCGAAGAACGATGCTTTTGAATTCTGGTGCTGGAGGAGACTCTTGAGAGTCCCATGGACTGCAAGAAGATCAAACCGATCCATTTGGAAGGAAATCAGCCCTGAGTGCTCACTGGAAGAACAGATCCTGAAGCTGAGGCTCCAATACTTTGGCCACCTCATGAGAAGAGAAGACTCCCTGGAAAAGACCCTGATGTTGGGAAAGATGGAGGGCACAAGGAGAAGGGGACAACAGAGGACGAGATGGTGGGACAGTGTTCTCGAAGCTATGAACATGAGTTTGACCAAACTGTGGGAGGCAGTGGAAGACAGGAGTGCCTGGTGTGCTCTGGTCCATGAGGTCACCAAGAGTCGGACACAACTAACTGACTAAACAACAACATTCTTATTCTACCCCTAAGCCTGTTTATTACTTCCAAAAATTTTCTATTTCTCTTATATCACAATATTGAGCTAAATATTCTTTAAATTCCTTGCAATCCTCTTGTATCTCCTCTTCTTCCTGACCGCGGATTCTTCCAGTCAGGTCGGCCAGCTCCAAAAACTCCAACATCTTCATCTGCCATTCTTCTGTTGTTGGTATTTCTTGCGATTTCCAGTTTTGGGGCTAACCTCCGCGGGAAATTACTGCCCTTTATTCCACGGAATACTTTGGCCACCTCATGAGAAGAGAAGACTCCCTGGAAAAGACTCTGATGTTGGGAAAGATGGAGGGCACAAGGAGAAGGGGACGACAGAGGACGAGATGGTGGGACAGTGTTCTCGAAGCTACCAGCATGAGTTTGACTAAACTAAACAACAACAACAAATGCCACGGAGGAGATCTTGCTCTGGGGGAAAGGTGTCTGGTTATCATCTGCCTTTTGTTCCTGCCAGCCAGCCGGGCTCCCCCTCCCTCCCGTGGCTTCAGACATTGATCTGCTAACTCTCTGGCATTCGTCTCCCGACAGCCATCAGCTAATAAACTTTGGTCTGCAGAGTCCAAGGCCAGCCAACACTTCACTTTGGGTAATTTCTCCGAACGGGTCACCCGGGTGAAGAGCTCTCGCCTCAGCTGCAGCTGGAGAAGGTAAGGGGGAAACTGCCCCGATATGCCCAGGTGTGCCCACCTCGCCTCTTCCTGCCCCGCACCCTGAGACAGAGGGTGCGACAGGCAGATGTCCAACCAGTGCTGTTTTGCAACAGCGCAGGCCTGTTGAGTGCCTGCCAGGAATAGGATTGTAAAAGCCGAGGAGCCTCAGAGGGCACTTACTAAGGGGGTTGGTTTGGATGACCTTTGTAGCCCTTTCCAATTCTATGAAATATTGGAGTGAGCTTTCTGTTATAAGTGCATTTGACTTGGGAGTTTCCTTCGCAGCAGAGCTCGTGGAAAGGGATCTGGGATCCCTTTAAGAAAACTGCGGTGGAGAGTCTGTTTTTTAAGGATGCAGGTTCGTTTCGACGCTCGCCTGCCCTGCTCCCTTTTGATTTGTAGGGTTGAGCTGCGGCAGCAAAATGTTTCGTTTTACATAGGCGTTGATGTGGCATATTGGACGCACTTAGGCTTTCCGATGGTGGAGTCGAAATGGATTCTGCTTGCTCTTTTGATGTGTGATTTATGGAGCGATTCGATCAAATCTTGTCCTGTTTCTTTCCAAAGGTGGTTGGGGGGGGGATACTGAGGCAGAAGGGGGAAGGGGGCAAATAATGGGTGAGTGAATGGAGAGATTTGGACAATATAATTGGTGTTCTCTGTCGTCATACCCTCCCCACCGTCTGAAGTTTGGGATCAATATTTTCATCTGGTGTGATACTGATTATGTCGCCCCCTGCTGCCGTCGTTCAAATGAATGCTGCGACGATCATGTAAAGAATTGCATTGGTAAATTTGGCCATGGCAAACGGCAACCCAGAATAATGTTGGTGTTTCTGCAGAACCCAAACTGCAGCAGAACGGAAACATTGCTGTACACAGCAGATTCCGAGAGGAATGGGTGGAAATGAGCCCTTTCACATCCCTAAGGTAAAGGTAAAGGGACCCCTGACCATTAGGTCCAGTCGTGGCCGACTCTGGGGTTGCGGCGCTCATCTCGCTTTACTGGCCGAGGGAGCCGGCGTACAGCTTCCGGGTCATGTGGCCAGCATGACTAAGCCGCTTCTGGCGAACCAGAGCAGCGCACGGAAACGCCGTTTCCCTTCCCGCCAGAGCGGTACCTATTTATCTACTTGTACTGGTGCGCTTTCGAACTGCTAGGTTGGCAGGAGCAGGGACCGAGCAACGGGAGTTCACCCCGTTGCGGGGATTCGAACCGCCGACCTTCTGATCGGCAAGTCCTAGGCTCTGTGGTTTAACCCACAGTGCCACCCGCGTCCCTTTCACATCCTTTAGTGTTGTTAGCCGCCCTGAGCCCGGCTTTGGCTAGGGAGGGCGGGATATAAATAAAAATTTTTATTATTTATTATTATTATCCCTAGTAGTGTTCAAAATTCCCCAGGTACCAGGTGTGTTTTGCAACTGGTGGCAGGTCCAGTTGCAACTATGTGGAGATTTGTGTTGGCGGCCAGAGTTGGTGACCACAGTTAAAAAAAACCTCTGTCTTGGTCCATAGTTAATTTGCACAGTGGTGTAGCGTGGGTTGTCAGCACCCGGGGCAAGGCAAGTAATTTGCGCCCCCTAACCCCTAACCTGCCGCCGCTGCCAGCTTCTTCTTGCTGCTGCCTGGGCTGGTCTGGTGTGGTTCTCTCCTGCGCTCAGCGCTGCGCTGGGCGGTCGCTGCACTGTCCCTCCCCCAGATAGTCCCTCTCTCTCTCTCCGCACCGCACGCCTGGCACCCACCCCCTCCACAGTGGGCGGCGACCCGGCGGCTCGGATCGGATTCGCACAGCTAGCACTGCAGTGAGAGAGAGTGAGTGAGCCAGGTAGGGGCAGAGAGCTGCGAGTGCGAGCGCCCCCCCCCCAGATGTTGCGCCCGGTGCGGCCGGGCCCCCCTGCACCCCCCACGCTACGCCACTGAGTTTGCATTTCCAATGTGTGTGCTTCTCCTTATTGGATTCTGGGACAAGCAAATTGTTCTAAGAGCAAGCTGCATTCAAGCAATGCAGCTGAGATCATAGAATCGTAGAACTGCAACGTTGGAAGGGACCTTGAGGGGGAATAGACTTCCGTTGTGGCAAGCAAGACCTAGGTTTAAGTGGTGGCGCTGTGGTCTAAACCACTGAGCCTCTTGGGCTTGCCGATCGGAAGGTCGGCAGTTTGAATCCCTGCGATGGAGTGAGCTCCCGTTGCTCTGTCCCAGCTCCTGCCAACCTAGCAGTTCGAAAGCACGCTGGTGCAAGTAGATAAATAGGTATCACTGCAGCAGGAAGGTAAACGGCATTTCCATGCACTCTGGTTTCCGTCACGGTGTCCCGTTGCGCCAGAAGCGGTTTAGTCCCACTGGCTACATAATCCGGAAAACTGTCTGTGGACAAACGGCAGCTCCCTTGAAAGCAAGATGAGAGCCACAACCCCATAGTCACCTTTGACTGGACTTAACCATCCAGGGGTCCTTTACCTTTACCTTTTTTATAT
The DNA here is from genome assembly GCF_964270895.1 of Podarcis filfolensis. Taxonomy (NCBI): domain Eukaryota; kingdom Metazoa; phylum Chordata; class Lepidosauria; order Squamata; family Lacertidae; genus Podarcis; species Podarcis filfolensis. The sequence continues at coordinate 8,044,234 of NC_139622.1, forward strand.
ATACCTGAGTTTCTGACCTGGCAGCAACCCTATTTGAGGACTGCTTAAAAGTCGTGTGAGTCTCACAATCCTAAACAAAACTCAAGGCGTCACATTAGGAGTGGGAATCAGGAAGAGTTTCAGGTGTCCCCTCGCTCCCCCCCCCCTTAGGCAAATTAAAAAAATTGAACCCTATCCTAGAACTAGGTCCCGGGCCTTTTCAGTACTGGCCCTGACTTGGTGGAACGCTCTGCCACAAGAGACTAGGGCCCTGCGGGACTTGACATCTTTCCGCAAGGCCTGCAAGACGGAGCTGTTCTGCCTGGCCTTCGGTTTGGACTCAGTCTGACCCTTATGTTTTCCCTCCCCTTACGGTTTTGATCTATGGGCTACTATTAAAATGAGGCTGCATTTTAAATTACTGTATTTTTCACTCTATAAGACACACCAGACCACAAGACGCACCTAGTTTTTGGAGGATGAAAACAAGAAAAAAAATATTCTGAATCTTAGAAGCCAGAACCTCAAGAGGGATCGCTGTGCAGTGAAAGCAGCAATCCCTCTTGCTGTTCTGGCTTCTGGGATAGCTGCGCAGCCTGCATTCGCTCCATAAGACGCACACACATTTCCCCTTACTTTTTAGCAGGGGAAAACTGAGTCTTATAGAGCAAAAAATACAGTATATTTTAACCTGTATTTTAAATTGTTGTTTTTTCATTGTAATTTTACTGGTGTTAGCTGCCCTGAGCCCGGCTCTGGCCAGGGAGGGCGGGGTATAAATAAAATTTCATTATTATTATTACTCACTCCAAAAGGCAGGCTTCACATTTCATAATGAGTGTTGCTGGAGAGTTGGAAAACATTCTAAGATTTTGAACTGTTTCGACTGCCCCCGTTTCCCGGGAGAAGCCCCTGTTTCTCTGCTGCCTCTCTGAGATAGAACAATGGCCTTATTATGTCACGCGTCTTTGGGCCTTTTGGCCGATGCTGCAGAAGCAGTTTTGAAATGCACACGAGCACAAATGCTGCCGTCTGCCTCGCCTGGGTTTCTAGATGTGAGATATCTGAGAGGCAAGAGGGAGCGACCTTATGCGGACCATAGTTTCATCCAGCGCAGTGTCGGGTTGTTGTTTTTTGTAGTCAATTTTTTTGTTTATTAAGCTTTAAAACATTTGCATACGGTATATATTCCATATTCTAACTTCGTTATACATTTCTCTTTCACCTTTCCCTCCTTGCCTTTCTCAATCCCATTTTACTATTATTTTTTAAATTTGCATACCGCCCTATAAAAAACACCAGACACGTCTTTGACATCTGGTGGGAGGGTGCCACCACCGAGAAGGCCCTCTGCCTGGTTCCCTGTAACCTCACTTCTCACAGGGAGGGAAACGCCAGAAGGCCCTCAGAGCTGGACCTCAGTGTCCAGGGTGGATGATTGGGGTGGAGACGCTCCTTCAGGTATACTGGTCCAAGGCCATTTAGGGCTTTCAAGGCCAGCACCAACACTTTTAATTGTGCTCGGAAATGTACTGGGAGCCAATGGGGGTCTTTCAAGACCGGTGTTATGTGGTCTTGGCAGCCACTCCCAGTCACCAGTCTAGCTGCCGCATTCTGGATTAGTTGTAGTTTCCGGGTCAACCTTCAAAGGTAGCCCCACATAAAGCGCATTGCAGTAGTCCAAGTGAGAGATAACTAGAGCATGCACCACTCTGGCAAGACAGTCTGCTGGCAGGGAGGGTCTCATCCTGCGTACCAGATGGAGCTGGTAAACAGCTGCCCTGGACACAGATTTGACCTGTGCCTCCATGGACAGCTGTGAGTCCAGAATGACCCCCAGGCTGCGCACCTGGTCCTTCAGGGACACAGTTACCCCATTCAAGACCAGGGAGTCCTCCACACTCGCCCGCCTCCTGTCCCCCAAAACAGTCTTTCTGTCTTGTCAGGATTCAGCCTCAATCTGTTATCCTCCTTCCATCCTCCAATTTGGAGAGAGTTGGTTCTTGAGGTACCTAAGAAATATTCTTCTGTTTCATATATTATCAATATTTCAGACCCTGCTCGCGGTCTCATCTGATTACGATATTTTTTTCAGATATTCCAAAAAGGGCTTCTGTTCTTCCGTGCGGAGTCCTTCGTGTTGTTCTCTTACTTTTGCTGTTTGTTCCGCCAGTTCCTCACAGTCCATTTGCTTTAAAATCCATTATTCTACTGTTGGAGTATATCCTCTTCTTTCCTGTTCTGTGCATATAAGATTCTGCTGCTGTTGTTGCATGTGTAAATAAATGAAACATTTTGGGGGGGGGGGAGTGTCTGTCCAGAGCAGTGTTGATTGCCCTAGCCTGCAACAGCCTTCTGGGCAGTGGTGTAGCAAGGTCAGGTGGTACCCAGGGCGGAAAATTTCTTGTAACCACCCCCCCCCCATAGCTGTCAACTTTTCCCTTTTCCTATTTGGAATAAGGGAATTTCCCTTGAAAAAAGAGGAAAAGTTGACAGCTATGAACCCATAGTAAAAGCTATGGTTTTCCCAGTAGTGGCTGATCGCCGAAGAATGGATGCTTTTGAATTCTGGTGCTGGAGGAGACTCTTGAGAGTCCCCTGGACTGCAAGAAGATCAAACCTCTCCATTCTGAAGGAAATCAGCCCTGAGTGCTCACTGGAAGGACAGATCCTGAAGCTGAGGCTCCAAGACTTTGGCCACCTCATGAGAAGAGAAGACTCCCTGGAATAGACCCTGATGTTGGGAAAGATGGAGGGTGCAAGGAGAAGGGGACGACAGAGGACGAGATGGGGGGACAGTGTTCTCGAAGCTACCAGCATGAGTTTGACCAAACTGCGGGAGGCAGTGGAAGACAGGAGTGCCTGGTGTGCTCTGGTCCAGGGGGTCACGAAGAGGCGGACACGACTAAACGACTCAACAACATGAACCCACCCCCCTGAAATTATTTAAAGAAGGAAAAATAAGATATTTAAAGAGGAGGGGGTCTCCGCCAGTTGTTCCAGGAGATTCTGTGGACTGAACCTGGAACATGCAAATCTTGTGCTCTACCACCAAGCTAAAAACAAATCAAGACTCCAGTCCTCATTGTTCTGGGTGGAGGGTTAATTAAGAACCTCGGAAGCTGCCTCGCAGCCCAGTTTGACTCTCCAGGGACTCAAGCAGAGAAACAGCTTTCCCAGCCGCTCCTGCAGGTTCCTTTTAAGCAGAAATGGAAACAGATTGAACTTGGAACCCTCCCTGTGAAAAACACGTGCTTTGCTGGGCTCAGATCGCGGTGACTTTATAACCAGATCGTTGCTGAGATTAAATGCCCCATCGAACAGTCCTAAACTGGTAGCGGTTGCTTTTTTTTCTCCAAAGGGTAACGGTTACAACCCAGACTGACGCAGAAACCCGTTTAGACGGGGGTAGGCAACCTAAATGGGACGTGGGTGGCACTGTGGGTCAAACCACAGAGCCTAGGACTTGCCGATCAGAAGGTCGGCGGTTCGAATCCCCGCGACGGGGTGAGCTCCCATTGCTCGGTCCCTGCTCCTGCCAACCTAGCAGTTCGAAAACACGTCAAAGTGCAAGTAGATAAATAGGTACTGCTCCAGTGGGAAGGCAAACGACGTTTCCGTGCACTGCTCTGGTTCGCCAGAAGCGGCTCAGTCCTGCTGGCCACATGACCCGGAAGCTGCATGCCGGCTCCCTCGGCCAATAAAGCAAGATGAGCATTGCAACCCAGAGTCGGCCACGACTGGACCTAATGGTCAAGGGTCCCTTTACCTTTACCTTTAGGCAGCCTAAAGCCCAGGGGCCGGATGCAGCCCAATCACCTTCTCAGTTCCAGGAACCAGCGTGTTTTTACATGAGTAGAATGTGTCCTCTTATTCAAACTGCATCTCTGGGTTATTTGTGGGGCCTAGGAATTCGTTCATTTCTTTCCCGAAAATATAGTCATGTCCACCACATGGTCTGAGGGACGGTGGCCCGGCCCATGGCTGAAAAAGGTTGCTGACCCCTGCGTTTAGGAGCAAAGGAGGTTCTCATACCCTCCGACATTTCTCCGATGAAGCTAGGGACGTCTTATTCCATCATCATAATAGTAATAATAATAATTTTATTTTTTTTAATACCCTGTCCATCTGACTGGTTTGGGTTGCCCCAGCCACTCTGGGCAGCTTTGAACATACAGTGGTACCTCGGGTTACATACGCTTCAGGTTACATATGCTTCAGGTTACAGACGCTGCTAACCCAGAAATATTACCTCAGGTTAAGAACTTTGCTTCAGGATGAGAACAGAAATCATGCTCCAGCGGCAGCAGGAGGCCCCATTACCTAAAGTGGTGCTTCAGGTTAAGAACAGTTTCAGGTTAAGAACAGACCTCTGGAACGAATTAAGTACTTAACCTGAGGTACCACTGTATATATAAACAGAATAATATATTTTTTTTAAAAAACCCTTCCATGTACAGGGTTGCCAGCGGGGGCAGAGGAAGTGGTATCTTAATGGAATAAATAAATAACTCTGTTGTAGCAGAAGCAACAGGAAGTCCTGTGGCAAACATTAATTTTTTTGCTGACCAGTTGCAAAGGCATTATTTATTGAGTCTCTGTCCGTCTGTTTGTCTTTCTGAATCAATGCGCATGTCTGGGATGTGGTTAAGAGGGGAACAAACGAGGTCAGAGGCAACTGTCGTGCAGAAAACGAAACCCAGCAATGATTTCATGTTATCAGCATTGGCCATTCACAAAGCAGTTGCTGATAAGACAGGCGTCCTGGCCTCTGTACGCTTGTAAGCTGAGACAGGCATGCAGAGAGTCCTGGGTTCGGTTCCTGCCCGCAGCCCAGCAGCTGCCTGAAACTCCGGAGAGCGGATGCCAGTTTGTGTAGAGCTCGATGAATAATGATAAAAAGGTAAAGGGAACCCTGACCGTTAAGTCCAGTCGTGGCTGACTCTGGGGTTGCGGCGCTCATCTCGCTTTATTGGCAGAGGGAGCCGGCGTACAGCTTCCGGGTCATGTGGCCAGCAGGACTAAGCCGCTTCTGGTGAACCAGAGCAGCGCATGGAAACGCCATTTACCTTCCCACCGGAGCGGTACCTATTTATCTACTTGCACTTTGACGTGCTTTCTGTTATGTACTGATGTTCTCACCCTGGGCCAGCAGGGGGATACTGTAGATAGTTATGCAAATGAAGGATCGAAAAGTGATGTTCTGTGATTGGATAGTTTTAGAAAGTTGCAACAGTTACAATTGTTCTGGAGCTCTATATAAGCAGGCTGGCTGAGCTCCTCAGTTAGTTCTGTTCTGGCATCTGAATAAAGAAGAGCTGTTTGAAGAATTGCTGTGTCGTCTGATATGTTCACCCACACTTTCGAACTGCTAGGTTGGCAGGAGCAGGGACCGAGCAATGGGAGCTCACCCCGTCATTGCGGGGATTCGAACCGCCGACCTTCTGATCGGCAAGTCCTAAGCTCAATGGTTTAGACAACAGCGCCACCCGCGTCCCATCTGAATAATGAAACTCCTACAATATTCCTACAATTCCTTCATTGCAGGGGGTTGCTTGGGGGTCCAGCAATTCTATGCTGTTGATGATATATTTATTTATCCACATTCTTTCCCCTGACTGGGACTGAAGGCAGCTTTCAGATAAAATAAGAAATTTGTATGCCACCCTATGGCGTTTCTGTGCGCTGCTCTGGTTCGGCTTAGTCCTCCTGGCCACAAGACCCGGAAGCTGTACGCCGGCTCCCTCGGCCAATAAAGCGAGATGAGCGCCGCAACCCCAGAGTCAGCCACGACTGGACCTAACGGTCAGGGGTGCCTTTACCTTTACCTTTATGCCACCCTATATCCACAGGTCTCAGCATAAAATCACAAGATAAAAACACGAAATAATGAAAACGAGAACGAGACTGACCCAATAACACCCCCCCCCACACACACACACTTCACATGAACATGTTTAAAAGCAGTATGAGGTGTGAATCGACCAAAGGCCTGGTTAAAGAGGAATGTTTTTGCCTGGCCCATAAGGTGTATAATGAAGGCACCAGGCGAACGTCCCTGGGAAGAGCATACCAGAAACGGGGAGCCACTGCTGAAAAGGCCCTGTTCTTGCGTTGCCACCCTCTGGACCTCTCAAGGAAGAGGCACGTGAAGAAAGGCCTCAGAAGATGATCTCAGGGTCCGGGTAGGTTCATATGGAGAGCAAAGTCCTTGTTGCTGCTTTGGTGGAAAAAAGCAAACTTGCCTTGTCTGTTCAATGCACAGAGGAGAAGCAATGGCGGATGAGGTGTCTGCACCCTGCCGCTGCAGAGGAACGGCGTTTTTGGGAATGTGGCCTGATGAGGCCGAGCGAAGTTTGCTCAGGAATCTGTCCCTTGGCGTGGGCATCTGAGTTTTGCAACGGCAAGTTGCCGGGGGGGCAGGCACCTAGTGCGCCGTCAATGCCACCGTGAGGTGCGCTTGTCCCATGCGCCGTGGGCACCCAGCCATGCGGGGTACAATACTTGTTTTTAAAGGCCTTGCCAATAAGCCGGGACTGCGATAAGGGGCTATAAATAACCCGCGTCATGAGAGAGGTTCTTGCTCACAGCTTCCTGTAGAAGCAACGCAGATGGGTTTGCATTCTGTGTCTCTCCGGAAATGAGAGAGGGAGACGTTGGCGGGGTGTGTGTGTGTGCATGGGAGCCAAGAAGCCTTTGGTAGCCAGCAGCCAATGCCAGGGGAGTCGGCCTTTGCCTCTGCCCAACGGGATCCACTTGTTTCGGTGTCAAAAACTCTGCAGCTTCGGAGAGCCAAAAGACAAACAGTTCCGGCCCTTGTTCTTGTGGTTTAGTCGTTTAGTCATGTCCGCCTCTTCGTGACCCCATGGACCTAAGCATGCCAGGCACTTCTGTCTTCCACTGCCTCCCGCAGTTTGGTCAGACTCGTGTTGGTTTCTTTGAGAACACTGTCCCACCATCTCATCCTCTGTCGTCCCCTTCTCCTTGCGCCCTCCATCTTTCCCAACATCAGGGTCTTTTCCAGGGAGTCTTCTCTTCTCAGGAGGTGGCCAAAGTCTTGGAGCCTCAGCTTCAGGATCTGTCCTTCTGGTGAGCACTCAGGGCTGATTTCCTTCAGAATGGAGAGGTTTGATCTTCTTGCAATCCATGGGACTCTCAAGAGTCTCCTCCAGCACCAGAATTCAAAAGCATCCATTCTTCAGCGATCAGCCTTCTTGATGGTCCAGCTCTCACTTTCATACATCACTACTGGGAAAACCATAGCTTTCACTATACGGACCTTTGTCGGCAAGGTGATGTCTCTGCTTTTTAAGATGCTGTCTAGGTTTGTCATTGCTTTTCTCCCAAGAAGCAGGCGTCTTTTAATTTTGTGGCTACTGTCACCATCTGCAGTGAGTTCTGGCCCTAGCGTTGGGCAAAGGGAGACGGCCGCTTTAGTGGGCAGATCTTGAAAGGCCCAGAGGGCTGGATGGGATATTGGTAAGAATCAGAGCTGAGGGACTCAGAAGGTTAATTATAGCTGGAAGAGATTACTGTAATCGGAAATTGAAGCTCCTTGCATCAAGTCTTGCTCAAAAAGAAATAGCTGAGCGACCAGCAACCATTCTTAATAAAAGCATAGCAAAGCTGTTGGTGTGAGCTCTGTGACACACTGGGCAATAGATATAGGTCACAACATAGATTTTAACCTCTGGGGAAAACTCTGGAAAAGTGACTTGAAGTTCACAGCATGTTATTCTTTGAAGGCGAACTACTTGAAAATGATTCACAGATGGAATTTAACTCCGAGTAGGCTTGCAAAGGAGGGACATGGGTGGCACTGTGGGTTAAACCACAGAGCCTAGGGCTTGCCGATCAGAAGGTCGGCGGTTCGAATCCCCGCGATGGGGTGAGCTCCCGTTGCTCAGTCCCTGCTCCTGCCAACCTAGCAGTTCGAAAGCATGTCAAAGTGCAAGTAGATAAATAGGTACCACTCCGGCGGGAAGGTAAACAGCATTTCCGTGCGCTGCTCTGGTTTTGCCAGAAGCGGCTTAGTCCTGCTGGCCACATGACCCGGAAGCTGTATGCCGGCTCCCTCGGCCAGTAAAGCGAGATGAGCACCGCAACCCCAGAGTCGGTCACAATTGGACTTAATGGTCAGGGGTCCCTTTACCTTTACCTTTTTAGGCTTGCAAAATGCATAAGACTGAATGAGATAAGCACTGGAGATGCAAAGATGCTGAAGGAATGTTCTTTCACATGTCATGGACTTTTAAAAGGGTAAAAGAGTATTGGGAAATAATTTATAATGAATTGGGGGGAAAATGTTTAAAAGTACTCCCCCCCCCCCAAAAAAAAACCAGAGTCCTTTCTGTTGGGGATAATTCAGACTGAAATTCCCAGGTGTCCAAAAAAAAAAAGAAGGTTATTTATGTTACTGCAGCCCGGGTTTTGTTAGCCCAAAAATGGAAAACGAGTGAGGTCCCAACCAAAGTATTCTGGCAACTTAAGTTGACAGAATATGTGCAGCTTGCAGACTTATAGAAGAAGAGAACAAGAAGAGAATAAGAGAACATTTAGAGAAGATTGGAAAACATTTATTGAATATATAGGGGGGGGGTTGTATACACTTGAAACTGTTGGCAGCCTTAAGATAAATTCAACAGTGTAAATAAGGATGTAATAATGGGAAACCGAATTGTATAGTTTTTGTAAAATATGCAGGAGTTTATGGTATGCAAAATGAACCATGGAAAGAGAAGAAGGAAACTCATTGATATCTCAAGGATGTAAAAATTAGCACGTTAAGTTGTGGAACAAAATTTAATTAAAAAATTATATACATAGGTTTGAGCAGGATGCCGCCAAACCATGGTTTAATAATGAGCAAACCATGGTTTGGTGTCACAAGCGAGCCAGGCCTGTACGTGAATATTTGACCTTTTTTAAACTGTAAGGTCTTCAGGGCAGAGAGCCCTCCAAACTACCAGGCACATGTAGGGAACATATTTACTGAATGTTCTAAGAATGAGCAGAGTCACACCGGGACCACTTAGTTATTGCAACCCCTGAGATAAGGGGATTAGAGGATAAAGAACTTCTGCGTTGTTTTTCTGAGAGAGATTCAGAGGCCTGGTAATTGCAGGTCAAAGCTGCGACTGAGCTCAGGGTTGGGAGTCCAAGCAGACGCGAGATTTGGTGAAAAGGAAAAAGCGTGCCGCACACACACACACATGGCACACACATCAGTTCCCATCCGGGCAGAAACAAGGCCCTGGTTGTTTCCCAGAGACAATTCCCAGCCTCGCAGCCCTCCCCGCGGCCATGTCCTCACTTCCTTTCCAAGAAATCCGGAGATCTGGTGTCAGCACAATCTAACCCTCTCGCTGAACAGACATTGCCCCGTCCGGATCATCGGGAGAGATGTGAATGCAATCGCTCTCCGGTGACATGTCAGCAGCTCTCGGTGCCAGATTAGGCGAACGAGGGATCTGTGGGTTTTTTTGCTGATGTGCTGTCCAAAGATCAACTCGTGTTCAGGATCAGATAGGGCGGGAGGGGGAGAAGAGGAGCGTTTGGAGTCAAAGTGTTATGTACTGAGTTGAATAGGATCCAAACTGCAGCAGTCTGATTGGTCCTAGAACAATAGGATCCAAAAGGCAGCAGTCTGATTGGTCCTAGGACAATAGGATTCAGAATGCAGCAGTCTGATTGGTCCTAGAACAATGCAGCAGTATGATTGGTTGGCAGGAACCACCCAATCATGCTCCAGATAGAAGTGAATCCACAACCTGATTGGCTTACAGTAGAATTCCGGAATTAGCCAATCATGTGCAGCCCGTTGTGTAAATAATGTATATAAAGCAGATACCCTGAGGGGACTTTCATTCATTCCTCCTCACCACTATGAGCTGAATAAAGAGCATGAAATCACTTTGCGACTCTGAGTATATTTCACAAAGGGTGAGGTCTGCCTGGGGGAATCCCTGGCTAGCCAAACGAGGTTGCCTCGCTCAAGGACTGCTGACTGGGGAGGGCAGAGGAAATGTGTGCGCCACCGTCTGAAGGGACAAGAGGAAGCCCACCAGATCTTTCTTTCTTTCTTTCTCTCTCTCTCTCTCTCTCCAACAGGACAAGGCCTAGAGCCAAAAATGTTTCTGTGTGGAAGGCAGAGGCATCCGAAACTGACTGCAAAACGACCAGCAGGAAACAGTGTTCTCGACACTGCGGGAAACCATTCAAGTCCCGTTCACAATCTGCATTTATAACACTACAATACAGCTTTAAATAGCCATCCTGTCTTCCCCCAAAGGATTCTGGGAACTGTGGTGAAATATTCTCGGAGCATAGCTGTCAACGTTTCCCTTTTTTTTAAGGGAAATTCCCATATTCCAAATAGGATTCCTCGCGGGAAAAGTTGACAGCTATGACTCGGAGTCCTGTAGTGATTTCATGCTCTTAATTGCAGCTTGTAAAACAGTGATTTTGTTGCCCCCACAAACCTCAGGCTGTTATATACATTACAGTGGTACTTCAGGTTAAGTACTTAATTCGTTCCGGAGATCCGTTCATAACCTGAAACTGTTCTTAACCTGAAGCACCACTTTAGCTAATGGGGCCTCCTCCTCCTGCCGCCGCCACCGCCGCGCGATTTCTGTTCTCATCCTGAAGCAAAGTTCTTAACCTGAAGCACTATTTCTGGGTTAGCGGAGTCTGTAACCTGAAACGTATGTAACCTGAAGTGTATGTAACCTGAGGTACCACTGTATTTACACAATGAGTCCCGTCTGATTGGCTGATTCTGCTTCCCTCCTGGAGCCTGATTGGTCTTCTCCTGCAAGCCAATCAGTTTTTGCATTTTAGGATCCTACTTACCTATTGATCTAGGATCCAAGGTTAGTACATAACATGTGGTCTGTTAAAGGGGCTGAGAGTTGGCTAGGACTATCCTATTCCATACCCTCCGATCATTTCTCCAATGAAAATATAGGGACGTCCCATTCCATAATACTGATTTTGCTATTTATTCCCCACCTATCTTACTGGGTTGCCCCAGCCACTCTGGGCAGCTTCCAACATATATAAAAGGTAAAGGGACCCCTGACCATTAGGTCCAGTCGTGGCTGACTCTGGGGTTGCAGCGCTCATCTCGGTTTATCGGCCAAGGGAGCTGGCGTACAGCTTCCGGGTTGTGTGGCCAGCATGACTAAGCTGCTTCTGGCGAACCAGAGCAGCGCACGGAAACGCCGTTTACCTTCCCGCCGGAGCGGTACCTATTTATCTACTTGCACTTTGACGTGCTTTCGAACTGCTAGGTTGGCAGGAGCAGGGACCGAGCAATGGGAGCTCACCCCGTCGCGGGGATTCGAACCACCGACCTTCTGATCGGCAAGTCCTAGGCTCTATGGTTTAACTCACAGCGCCACCCGCATCAGAAAGAAGCAAACCAGGAATATTTTAGGGAGCAGGCTAGCAGGCGGGGCCCATGACTTACATCACAGGAGCCTACACACCACAAAATACTGTTGCTGTATGTAGGTTTTATTTTATTTGTTTTTTATCTTATATTTTGGAAATGTACATCCAGGTTTTCTTCCCTTTAAATTTTTTGGGGCCCCCAAGAGAGTGGGGCCCTAAGATATAGCTTGTTTAGCTTATACGTAAATCCAGCACTGCCCTTAACTCTGCTGTTTGACTGCGGAACGGTCTCCCCTCAGGAAGATGGCGAACTATCCTTCCTTGCAGGTTTTTAAGCAGAAGTTGGGTGGCCGTCTGGCATGGATGCTTTAGGTGAGATTCCTGCATCTCAAGGGGTTGGGATAGAGGACCTCTGGGGGTCCCATCCAACTCTACGATTCTTCGATTCCTTTGCCAGCAGGGATAAAGTACTTATGGCGCCGTCAGGGACTGTGAATCCCCCATTAGATTTTTAACAGGGTTCTCAGCTCCTCAATTGGCTACAGTTCCCAGGATTCGCATGGACAAGAAGCCATGATAAATTAGGCAGCTTTGAAACAAAAACCCAGCATGCGCTTGTCATGTGAATGCGCTTGCAATCTCACCAGCTGGGGCCGGTTTACGGGGCGGGGGGGAGAGATAATCTTTATCAGGGACCCTCACATCTTCCTACCATCCAGCTGATAAGCAGGGGATAGGTCTTGGGCTATGATAGGAATTTTATGGTCTTAGATATATGGTAATGTTCGTAAGTGTACCAACCAAGCACATACATAGATCAGCACAGGAAGACCGACCTGGAACCATTTTGATTCCTAAACTGAGCAAATGTTTTCTCTGCAAGGTCAAAGTGGGAAACCTCCCCATTGTCTCCTTCCTCACAAATCCTGTCTTAAGGGCACATTTAAGATATGACTAGGGTGTGAGCCTGTGACCTGGCCCAGGAACTAAGTATTTATCATTACAAAAGACTGGCCAGGCTACCCAGGAAATCCAATCAAGTAACCTGCCAGACAGGAGATAAACAAGGACAGGAGAAAAACAACATTCAAATTTCTGTTGTAGACCGCCTTTTCTGTGATGTAGGTGTGATGTATCTGGGGGGTGGTCTTAGGTTACACCCCTTCTGTGATGTATGTATGATGTTTCTGGGGGTGGTCTTGATCTAAAAGGTAAAGGTACCCCTGCCCGTACGGGCCAGTCGTCTCCGACTCTAGCGTTGTGCACCCATCTCACTTAAGAGGCCGGGGGCCAGCGCTGTCCGGAGACACTTCCAGGTCACGTGGCCAGCGTGACGAAGCTGCTCTGGCGAGCCAGCACCAGCGCAGCGCACAGAAACGCCGTTTACCTTCCCGCTATAAAGCAGTACCTATTTCTACTTGCACGTAGGGGTGCTTTTGAACTGCTAGGTGGGCAGGAGCTGGGACCGAAAGACGGGAGCTCACCCCGCCGTGGGTGGCAATTTCAAAAGTCTTTATAAGGCCTTGCACATCATTTTTCTGGGTCCCTCCTCTCTCCTGCAGGTGAGGGGAGCACCCTGTTGCAACAGATCCATAAAGGCCAAGCCTACAGGCTGCTGTTTTGCTCCAAGTAATCCTGGTTGGTGTCTTTGTTTTTTGTCCAAGCGAGCCCTCGGATTTTTCCGTTAACAGGGGGAAAAGATAATCTTTATCGGGGACCCTCACGTCTTCCTACCGTCTGGCTGATTAGCAGGAGATAGTTCTTGGGCCATGTAAGATTAAGCAGGGGAGAAACAGCAGCCCAAGGATATAGATAACTGCACATTTCTCAACGGAAAAGGGGGTGGAGGGGGGGAGAGTACGATTCTTGGAGACTCTGCATCCTGACCGGAGAATGTGCAGATTGCCTGGAGCATGCAGGAAATGCAAGGTCAGGGATGAGTTGGAGGACAGACACTCTGAGTCTCCCTCTTTTCCAGGACAGTCCCGGATTCACAGAAGCCATCCCGTGTTATGTACTGAGTTGAATAGGATCCAAAAGGCAGCAGTCTGATTGGTCCTAGAACAATAGGATTCAGAATGCAGCAGTCTGATGGGTCCTAGAACAATGCAGCAGTATGATTGGTTGGCAGGAACCACCCAATCATGCTCCAGATATAAGTGAATCCACAACCTGATTGGCTTACAGTAGAATTCCAGAATTAGCCGATTTGAAAGTCCCTCTTTTCCTTAGGATGTCCCTATTTTTCTTGGAATGTCCCTGTCCTCAAACAATAAGGCCTTCCCCCAAAGCATCCTGGGAAACGTAGTTTCTTAAGAACGTCAAGAGAGGCTCGTAGACCCCTATTCCCCTTGGGAAACGACAATCCACAGAGTGGTTTAAACCCCTCTTCTGCAACAATTGCAGACCCTCCAAGTTTCCCTATTTTCCAGGGACATCTCTGATTTAGAGAAGCCGTCCCAGTTTCTGATTTGATCCAAAAATGTCCCGCTTTTCCCTAGGATGCCCCTATTTTCCTTGGAGAAATGTTGGAGGTGATGGAGTTATCGGACCCCCAAGGGAAGTTTTATTTTAATGTTTAATGTTTTATTATGTTTTTATATATGCTGGAAGCTTTCTTAAACCAAGACGTGCTTTCCCATAGCAGCGGGGTAAAGGTAAAGGGACCCCTGACCATTAGGTCCAGTCGTGGCCGACTCTGGGGTTGCGGCGCTCATCTTGCTTTATTGGCCGAGGGAGCCAGCGTACAGCTTCCGGGTCATGTGGCCAGCAGGACTAAGCCGCTTCTGGCGAACCAGAGCAGCGCACGGAAACGCCGTTTACCTTCCCACTGGAGTGGTACCTATTTATCTACTTGCACTTTGACGTGCTTTTGAACTGCTAGGTTGGCGGGAGTAGGGACTGAGCAACAGGAGCTCACCCCGTCATCGCGGGGATTCAAACTGCCGACCTTCTGATCGGCAAGCCCTAGGCTCTGTGGTTTAACCCACAGCGTCAACCCCTGGAATAGGATGTCCCTATTTTCCTCGCAGAAATCTCAGGTGTGCTCACGTTTCAATTGCCTCCCTTTCCCTCTCCCTGCCCAGAGCCACCATGTGGCCCCGGGGGCTTTAGCTAGAAGGGAATATGGCCCTCATTCTGCTAAGGGTTTCACACCCCTCCTTTAGGGAGACTTGAGGCTGGATCTGTGCCTTCCCACCTTTACGCCACACCTGTCTGCAGGGCTAACAACCTGCCTGCTAGACTTGGGCAGGCAAAACTGCAGCTGTTTGTTTGAGGTTGTTGGGTTGTGTTTTTTTGCTTTTTGCTGGGTCGAGCGTGAGGTGCCGCTCTGAGCTTGTGTGCAGTCGCGACGTCAGAACCGCCCAGGGGTGCCAGCAGCGAACGGGCCGTGCCAAGTTGGCACGGGGAGGGTTTGTACAGTATGCTCCTCCAGAATTGGATTACAAAGGAGCTTGTCCGCTAAGTGATCGGCACAGCTGTTCAAAGAATATTAGTTACTGTAAAGGCTTTTTTTCTCTCCGGCCTAAGAGAACATGGAGAGGGAGCCTTCGCGAGGTAGAAACACAAAAGTTGATCGCTAGGCAGCCTCTTGTCCCCCACGGGATAGAGATCCATCAAGGGGCAAGAGGTGGAACGAATGCCTTTTGGCCTCTGCTGTTTATTTAAAACTTTGCACCGGTCAAGACGGCCTATTCAAGGCTGATCAAGCAGGACAGTCCCAGGGAGGGGGAGCTGGCAGACCGAGGGCGGGGAAAGGAAGAGGGAGGGAAGAGCAGGATTTGATCTGGGCTCGGACTTTGGCAAAGGCCAGTCCTCTGCAGCTAGGCCTCAGTTATCCCCCTGTGAAATGGGAGCACACCCAGAGAACGACCTGAAAATATTCACAGATGGTATTTAACTCCAAGTATACCTGCTAAGGGGACACGGGTGGCGCTGTGGAGCCTAGGACTTGCCAATCAGAAGGTCGGCGGTTCGAATCCCCGCGACGGGGTGAGCTCCCGTTGCTCCGTCCCAGCTCCTGCCAACCTAGCAGTTCAAAAGCACCTCAAAATGCAAGTAGATAAATAGGTACCGCTCTGGCAGGAAGGTAAACGGTGTTTCCATGTGCTGCTCTGGTTCGCCAGAAGTGGCTTAGTCATGCTGGCCACATGACCCAGAAGCTGTACGCCGGCTCCCTTGGCCAGTAAAGCGAGATGAGCCATGACCGGACCTAACTTTATCAGCAGGGGGCCGGTCCACTGTCCCTCAGACCTTGTGGGGGGCCGGACTATATTTTGGAGGGGTTGGAATGAACAAATTCCTATGCCCCACATTTTGGACTCACCGCTGTCCATGGAGGAGCGGGTCAATTCTGTGCGCAGGGCAGCTGTCTCCCAGCTCCATCTGGTATGCAGGATGAGACCCTACCTGCCCACAGACTGTGTGGCCAAAGTAGTGCATGCTCTGGTTATCTCCCGCTTGGACTACTGCAATGTGCTGTATGTGGGGCTACCTTTGAAGGTGACCCGGAAACTACAACTAATCCAGAATGCGGCAGCTAGACTGGGGACTGGGAGCAGCCGCTGAGACCATATAACACCCAAAAGACTTCCATTGGCTCCCAGGACGTTTCTGAGCACAATTCAAAGTGTTGGTGCTGAACTTTAAAGCCCTAAACAGCCTTGGACCAGTATACCTGAAGGAGCGTCTCCATCCCCATCGTCCAGTCCGAACACTGAGGTCCAGCTCTGAGGGCCTCCTGGCAGTTCCCTCCCTGCGAGAAGTGTGTTTACAAGGGGACCAGGCAGAGGGCCTTCTCGGTGGTGGCACCCTCCCATCAGATGTCAAGGAAATAAACAACTGTCTGACTTTTAGAAGACATCTGAAGACAGCCCTGTTTAGGGAAGTTTTAATGCTTGATGTTTTAACACTTAATAATAATAATATTCTGTTGGGAGCCGCCCAGAGTGGCTTGGGAAACCCAGCCAGATGGGCGGAGTTTAAATATATTATTATTATTATTATTATTATTATTATTATTATTATTATTACTACTTGTGAGCTCCCCACAAGCACCCAACTCACCACTGTAACTTGGTCAGAGATCCATGCTCAGTCTGCCAAGCAGCCATTAACCAGAGAACCACCTACATCTGCATTTCCCAAATTCCTCTCCCACATGGGACCGATTGAAAATTGCTTTTGGCCTTAGGGGACCACTTAGCAAATTCTCTCTGCCTGGTACTGCCTGGTGCTGAGTGCTATATGGTTTTTAATTGCATTTCAATTGCTTCTCCTTTCCTCTCCGTCACCTCTGATCTCTGCAGCTCACCTCGCAGGTGGGCTGCAGAGATCGTACAACAGCCTGCCGTTCCGTCGCAAGACGGAAAAGAAAGAAAAAATTAATATAGAAATAATAAGCAATGATGTTTAAGTGGACGGACAAGGGGATGGCATAAACCTCTTTCGTTCTTTAAGGGAAGATGTCGCTGTTATGTAAGGAGCTGGAATCGATCAAACGATAGCTGGCGAATAACGGGAAAGGAAAAAAAGTAAAAAAATCAAAAAGTTCATAATTGAATATAAGGAATGGGATGTGAATTAGAAATGAATATGGTATGTCGTATGGGCGCTGCGGGTTAAACCACAGAGCCTAGGACTTGCCGATCAGAAGGTCAGCGGTTCGAATCCCCACGATGGGGTGAGCTCCTGTTGCTCGGTCCCTGCTCCTGCCAACCTAGCAGTTCGAAAGCATGTCAAAGTGCAAGTAGATAAATAGGTACCGCTCCAGCAGGAAGGTAAACGGCGTTTCCGTGCGCTGCTCTGGTTCGCCAGAAGCGGCTTAGTCCTGCTGGCAACATGACCTGGAAGCTGTACGCCGGCTCCCTCGGCCAGTAAAGCGAGATGAGCGCCGCAACCCCAGAGTCGGCCACGACTGGACCTCATGGTCAGGGGTCCTTTAACTTATGGTATGTCGAGCAGCAATGGGGGAAAGGTTGGAACCATTAAGGACAAACAGCAGAAAGTCAATTCTTTGGGGGGAAATGCATTAATCTGTTGCAATTTGGCACTGATTTGTTAAAAATCTGGAAAACAAATATTATTTGGCAAAACAAAGGGGGGGAAAGACCTTGAGGTCTCAGATTTCAGCGGCTCCCTCCTCACATCTTGTGTGCCATTCTAAATAATAGTGACGGTGTCCCCCAGGTTTTGCACCCAGTGAGACCAAACTGGTTCCGCTCCCTGAAATCTGCCTCTCCACAAAACAAGCCATGGTCCACCTGAGTGATGCTTGTGGATGGCTGTGGTCCATAGGCCACAGTTTGGGACTCCCTGATCAAGACCGAACTTCTGTATTCATAAAACTACCTCTGGCTACCAGATCCTGGGGCCCAGAGAACGACTGTGTGTGTGTGTTCTCTTCCCAGAGGGATCTAGTTGCTTCTTGGGAGAAAAGCAGTGACAAACCTAGACAGCATCTTAAAAAGCAGAGACATCACCTTGCCGACAAAGGTCTGTATAGTGAAAGCCATGGTTTTCCCAGTAGTGATGTATGGAAGTGAGAGATGGACCATAAAGAAGGCTGATCGCCGAAGAATGGATGCTTTTGAATTCTGGTGCTGGAGGAGACTCTTGAGAGTCCCATGGGCTGCAAGAAGAACAAACCTCTCCATCCGGAAGGAAATCAGCCCTGAGAGCTTACTGGAAGGACAGATCCTGAAGCTGAGGCTCCAATACTTTGGCCACCTCATAAGAAGAGAAGACTCCCTGGAAAAGACCCTGATGTTGGGAAAGATGGAGGGCACAAGGAGAAGGGGACGACGGAGGACGAGATGGTTGGACAGTGTTCTCGAAGATACAAACATGAGTCTGACCAAACTGCAGGAGGCAGTGGAAGACAGGAGGGCCTGGTGTGCTCTGGTCCAGGGGGTCACGAAGAGGCGGACATGACTAAACGACTCAACAACAAAAGAGTGCCACCTGGCTAGCTTCGTTGGTTAGAGCATAGTGCTACTGGTAACATCAAGGTTGCAGGTTCGATTCCCATATGGGCATTGCTTAATATTCCTGCATTCCGGCCCAACTCTACAATTCTGCGATTCGAAACTCGGTCTCCTCTGTTTTGCAGTGCCGTTCTCATGACCAAATCACTTCTGCAACCGAATAACACATAAAAATGGTGTTCACAGTGTATCTAGTGCAACGCTCTATTTCAAAATAGGTGTCGTATCTCAAGGTATATACACAAAGTATCAAATGTGCTGACAGTAATAATAATGCAACAAAACAACACCACCACAAACTGGCTTTTAAGTATAAAACCAAATTTACTAGAATAGTAGCTAGAATAGAGATAGACTTGCAACTATTCAAGCAACAAAGGTGTCATGTACAAAACAAAGCCTGGAGATACTGTAAACATGGAGTGGATAACATGTACAATTGTATCTTAACAAGGTACATGTGCAATAAATGTTATACAGACTGCATAAATGAACCGTTCAACAAGTAGCGTAAGTCCAATCACAGAACGGCAAACCCAGCAATGGCAAGGGTAGCACACTGGAGAATGTGAAAAAGTTTCTCAAAGCTGTTTTTCAAAGATTGAACTGGATGAGATGTTCTTCAACGGGTCTTGAGTTGGAAACACAAAGCTGTATGCATGGATCAGTCACAGGAAGGCAAATCAAAGCCACCCCCCTGGTGAGAATAACGCGAGTGGGCAAAAGGAGACCTGTTCGAGTGGCGCTGTGGGTTAAACCACAGAGCCTAGGACTTGCCGATCAGAAGGTCGGCGGTTCGAATCTCCGCGGCGGGGTGAGCTCCCGTTGCTCGGTCCCTGCTCCTGCCAACCTAGCAGTTCAAAAGCACGTCAAAGTGCAAGTAGATAAATAGGTACCACTCCGGCGGGAAGGTAAAAGGCGTTTCCATGTGCGGCTCTGTTTCGCCAGAAGCGGCTTAGTCCTGCTGGTCACATGACCCGGAAGCTGTACGCCGGCTCCCTCGGCCAATAAAGCGAGATGAGCGCCGCAACCCCAGAGACGTCCACGACTGGACCTATTGGTCAGGGGTCACTTTACCTTTACCTTTTTCTGCGGATATATTACAGGTTTTGCTACACGCTTCATCAGTCAATGGATTACTGAATGGTATGAGAAGAGAAGACTCCCTGGAAAAGACCCTGATGTTGGGAAAGATGGAGGGCACAAGGAGAAGGGGACGACAGAGGACGAGATGGTGGGACAGTGTTCTCAAGCTACCAGCATGAGTTTGACCAAACTGCGGGAGGCAGTGGAAGACAGGAGTGCCTGGCGTGCTCTGGTCCAGGGGGTCACGAAGAGGCGGACACGACTAAATGACTAAACAACAACAACAGTTCATGTAAAATATGCAGAGATGGATGGCATGCAGAATGAACCGTGGGACGAGAAGAAGGGAAATCAATTGATTTAAGGTTGTTTGGATGAATATTTTGAAATGTAAATTAGAAAAAAATTATAATAAATATTTAAAAAAAAAGAAAGTTTCCTCGCGGGGAGAATCCGACCACATTTTTTATTTTTATTTAATAACAAGCGAGCAAACCAACCAACAACAACAACAACAGGGCGCGCGTGCATTTTTGCACTTGGGGCTGGCCGCCCTCTGCGCGCGCTCAGAGGCACGGCCAGCCAGGCGCCCCCCCCCCCCTCGCGGGGAGAATCCGACCACATTTTTATTTTTTATTTCATAACAAGCAAGCAAGCAAACCAACCAACCAACCAACAACAAGGCGCGCGCGCGTTTTTGCGCTTGGGGCTGCCGCGCTCTGCGCGCGCTCAGAGGCACACCAGCCAGGCGCCCTCCCCCTCGCGGGGAGAATCCGACCACATTTTTTATTTTAATTTTTATTTTATCACAAGCAAGCAAGCAAACCAACCAACAACAACGAGGCGCGCGCGCGTTTTTGCGCTTGGGGCTGGCCGCGCTCTGCGCGCGCTCAGAGGCACGGCTGCTCCTGCGCCTTTCCCCGTCGCTCTCGATGATCCACAGGCTCCGCTCCTCCCTCTCGGCCCCGGAGGAGGGGGAGGCGCAGGCGGGAGGGAGGGAAGGAGGGAAAGCGAAGCGAGAGCGCCTCTGCCCGCCTCCTCGCGGCTCCTCCTTCCCGGGGCCGCCCCGTCTCCCTCCACCCTGACCCGGAGCTCCGGCGAACTCCGGAGCCGACGGAAGGCGCCTCGGAGAAGCGGCGGAGACGCGCGCGCCGGAGCAGCAGGTCTGAATGCGGGCAGGGAGGGGGCTGGCGGGGGGGGGGGCTGGCGGGGGGCTGGGGGGGAGAGACGGAGGGTCCCCCCTCCCTGGGGAAAAGGGGCAGTGCCCAAGCAGCGCGCTCTGGAAGCGACGGCGCCCCAGGGCTGTGCATCAGCCGGCGTCGGGCGCTCCCTCCCCAAACGCCAGCTGGGCATCAGCGTTGGCACAGCCCACAATGCTAGATCTGAAGCAAGGATTCGTGGGGGGGGTTTTTTTGGGGGGGGGTTGCGCCGCCGCCGCCGCCGCCGCCGCCCATCTCTCTTCCATGGGCACATCTGGGCAAAGGGGGCACGGCGATGGGCGCAGCGGACCCGGGCGGGGAAGGTTGTCAGAAGTGAGTCAGGAAAAGAAGGAGGGTGGTTTTTTGGGGGAGGGGGTATCGCGCCTGGGGGGGGGCGCCTGGGGGCACGGGAGCCAACCTCAAGGCGCCGAGGTCCCTTGACTCCCCCGGTAAAATATTTGAGGGAGCGGGCTCCACGAAGTTGATGGGCATTGCCATTCAAATGGTGTGCAGGCGCCATGTCTTGTGATTATGCGGGGCACGGCTTACCTGGGCAAACATACACCCCCCCCCCGATATTTTATTCAAGTTGGCACCCCTGCCAGGGGGTGCCTCTTGGCTGGTGGGCAACGCCGGCTCAGTGCCAAAGCTGAACTAGGACGAAGAAGGGGCGCTTGGTTTGGTAGAAATTGGGTACCACCCGGTAAGGGGCACCCAGAGGGCATCCAGACAGAGCAGGCGAAGAGCTGGAAGAGACCCCCCCCCACAAACACTCACAAAGGGCACCAGTGGCATCAGGTGGGCACTGGCAGCTTTGAGGCAAGAGGGCGGGTGTTGGTAGCGAATGGGCCTTATTGTAGGGCAGGCACAGTTTAGGGCACACTCAGAGAGAGAGAGAGAAAAGGCCCCAATCGAGACTGGGAAGGGGCACCTAGAGGCCATCAGGACCGCCCTACATCCTGGGACATAACGGCTTGTTCTCTGTGTGGGGAAGTTGGCAGTGCCAGAGCTGTGCGCGGGGAGGGAGGGAGGAAGAAGGCAGGCTGGATTTTGCTGTTCCAAGAGACACGGCCTTGTGAGTAGTTGGCAGCGAGGTGGTTCGGCAGTGCCCAGTTGGCAGGGTATCTTTTTGGGGGAGGGCAGGGGCCTGTAGCACCACAGCTCAGCCCTGGGGGCGAGGCCACTGGGCAAAGAGGAGCAGGAGCCCCTAAGCGTGGGGCCGTTATTCCGCCACGTGGAAGTCGCCAGACAACCGAGGCAGAAGGGATAATAGATGGGCCCAGGATTCGCCTGGCAGTGCCCGGTTTGGGGGGCAAGCTGCAGCAAGGCCGGGGCATGCCCGGCCGTGCCAAAGATACTGCTCTGGGGAAAGGGACACGTGGGTGGTGTTTGTGGGGGCGGGAGAGCCTACCCACCCCCCAGTTGGCAGGGCTGATTCGTCGGCAACAACCACGGTCGCCAACTTTCCCTTGCAGCTGGCCTTGTGGTGCCTGGAAAAAGAACTGGTCAAACTGCCAACCGAATAGGCTTCTGCCTGCCTAAGCTGGGCTCTCTTCTCCCTGCCTCTTCCCATTTGGCGGTGTTGCCAACTCTTTTTTTGGTGCCCCTTCGGCCCTCCCCCTACGCCTTTAAGAGCTGCCCGTGCTGCAAAAGGAGGGAAAGTGTGTGTGTGTGTGTGTGTGTCCTCGTTTCCTTTGTAACACATGTGCCACAAAAGGCGCAGGAGCAGGGGCCAGGAAATGAAGTTGGCAACCCTATAACGGGGGTTGCCAAACTGTTGAGCTCCGGCGCGCTGTTTCGGTTTTGATTTGTGTTTGTTTGAAAGGTTCTGTTACGGCTTTCAGAAATCGCTGGGTCTCGATTCCTCGTGTTATTGATTATCTTATGTTACTGATCATATTGCACAATTAGAGCCTATTGGATTATGTGGCTTTCTGACTGTGTTGCCGTACACTTTTAGAAAAGGGGGACGTCATTAGTAGTAAAGGTAAAGGTAAAGGGACCCCTGATGGTTAGGTCCAGTCATGGCCGACTCTGGGGTTGCGGCGCTCATCTCGCTTTATTGGCCGAAGGAGTCGGAGTACAGCTTCCGGGTCATGTGGCCAGCAGGACTAAGCCACTTCTGGCGAACCAGAGCAGCGCACCGAAACGCCGTTTACCTTCTCGCCAGAGTGGTACCTATTTATCTACTTGCACTTTGACGTGCTTTCGAACTGCTAGGTTGGCAGGAGCAGGGACCGAGCAACGGGAGCTCACCCCGTGGCGGAGATTCAAACCGCCGACCTTCTGATCAGCAAGTCCTAGGCTCTGTGGTTTAACCCATAGCGCCACCCGCGTAACAGGCACTTTCGGCAGGTCGAGTCTTCGTCCTGCCCCCCCTTTCCTTGCAAGGACTTCGGGGTAGTTTTTAAGTAGTTCTGCCTCCCTCGGACCCTGACCTGGATCACAACGGCCCTTTGAGGTAGGCTAAGCACAGAGATGGGACACGGGTGGCGCTGTGGTTAAACCACAGACCCCGAGATCATCTTCTGAGGCCCTCCTTCGTGTGCCTCCTCCTCGAGAGGTCCGGAGGGTGGCAACACGAGAACGGGGCCTTCTCTGCAGTGGCTCCCTGTTTGTGGGATGCTCTCCCCAGGAAAGTTCGCCTAGCGCCTTCATTACACACCTTTAGGCACCAGGGAAAAGCGTTCCTTTTTAACCAGGCCTTTGGTCGATCTGTTTGACATCCTATACCCTTTTAAAATGTGGCTCTTTTCTGGTGTGTGTGTGTGTTATTGGATTGTTGTTTTTATTCTGATTATACATGTTGTGATCTTGTCTGTGAACTGCCCCGAGACCTCCTGGTATAGGTTAGTATATAAACTCAATTAATAATAATAATAATAATACCATTAATTTTTGTTAGGGCAGAAGTCAAAGTCCATCCGTTAGGCCAGGCTCTCTCAACCTGTGGGTCCCTAGATCTTGTTGAACTACAACTCCCATCACCCCTAGCTAGCAAGGCCAGAGCTCAGGGACAATGGGAGTTGTAGTCCAACAACATCTGGAGACCCACAGGTTGAGAATCGCTGTGTTAGGCTGTATCTGACTAAACATACTCAGAGTAGACCTGTGCTTTAGGCTGGGCACATCTAAAGCATGCAAGGACCTCCTGGGAACTGTAGTTTGACCGCCACAGTGCTACAATTCCCAGCACCAAACTTCAGTTACCAGTATTCTTTTTTTTTTTTTTTGCGGGGACAGGGGCAGAAATGTGCTTTATAGTGTCCGTGCAGCGGTTTGTCAAATACAAACCAGTGTCTGACTGCCAGAAGCTCATAAGGGTTTCAGCAAAGAGAGCTCCCCTCGTCGTCTGCTTATGCCTTATGAGGAACGGTCGAAGGAGCTGGGTACTTTTAGCCCAGAGAGGAGCTAGAATCAAAAAGTGTAGAGAGGGGTCCCCAGCGGTCATCTAGTCCAACCCTCTGCAATGTGAGAATCTCTGCTCAAGCATCCCCGACACGTGACCTCCAAGGAAGGAGAGCCCTTTTAACTTTTTTTTTCTTTTCATTTTCCCCCCAAAATTATTAGTTTTCACAATATTATAAACAAACAAGCACACAAGACAAACAAACATATTATTGAAAATTACACTTATTAACTTTGTTAAGTGACTTCCTCGCTTCCCCTTGGTTGAATTTCATTGCATCTCCTTTTAACGCTTTTCCAAATCCCAGTTTTTATGAAATTTAACTTAAACATTAACATCCTTAGATCTTGACCTTATGGAATTAAACATATTAATTCATCACTTAACGTAAATAAAATCCTAAGCCCATTAGGTACCTGCAAGCTATTTTCAGTTCGTTTAACTTAACAAATTTAACTAAACAATCATTAAATTGATTCCATTCTTCCTGATACTCCTCCTCCTTCTGGTCGCGGACTCTTCCGGTTAGGTCAGCTAGCTCCGAAAAATCCATCATCTTCACCTGCCATTTCTTCTATTGTTGGTAATTCTTGGGTTTTCCACTTTTTAGCTAACAAAATACGAGCAGCAAAATACAAGCCCTTTTAACTTTTAGCCAGATCCTTTTAAACCGGGGATCTTGTCAGGATTCGAACTCGGGGCTTTGCGCACGCCGGGGGTGCGTTGCGCTGCGGAGCTGCAGTCCCAAAGCAAGATTCCTCACGGTTCTGGAGCATTTTAAAATGGGGTTGCGGGAAGCTGCGACTTCTCGAGCCAGACCGTTGACTCATTGAACCCAATACTGCCCACATGGACTGGCAGGACCTGTCTCAGGGAATTTCCATCTTCTTTCTAGAGATGCCACTGCGGTTCAGACCTGGGTTCAGACCTCTTCCTCATAGTCACTGCTGGTTTCCTCACCGTCGACTTTGTAGGCGGAAGTCAGTCTTCGACTCGCTGGGCTGAAATCGATGCCTCTATCTGCGCCGAATATGGTCTGGACAACAGTGGTACCTCGGGTTAAGTACTTAATTGGTTCCGGAGGTCCGTTCTTAACCTGAAACTGTTCTTAACTTGAAGCACCACTTTAGCTAATGGGGCTTCCTGCCGCTGCCGCGCGGCCGGAGCACGATTTCTATTCTCATCCTGAAGCAAAGTTCTTAACCTGAAGCACGATTACTAGGTTAGCGGTGTAACCTGAAGCGTATGTAACCTGAAGCGTATGTAACCCGAGTTACCACTGTATACGGTCCAGGGATTTAAGTGTGGATTGTTGATATTATTATTATTATTTATTTGAAATGAAATAACAGGGTGCTTATGAAAAGCAAAGATTATTGTCTGTGATTGGTAAAGGTAAAGGTAAAGGGACCCCTGACCATTAGGTCCAGTCGTGGCCGACTCTGGGGTTGCGGCGCTCATCTCGCTTTATTGGCCGAGGGATCCGGCGTACAGCTTCCGGGTCATGTGGCCAGCAGGACTAAGCCACTTCTGGCGAACCAGAGCAGTGCACGGAAACGCCGTTTACCTTCCCGCCAGAGCGGTACCTGTTTATCTACTTGCACTTTGACGTGCTTTCGAACTGCTAGGTGGGCAGGAGCAGGGACCGAGCAACGGGAGCTCCTAGGCTCCGTGATTTAACCCACAGCGTCACCCGTGCCCCAAGTGTCTGTGATAAATGGAGTTAAATGTATGTCAAACAGGCACACACGTTTGGCAATTTAATGGGCTGTTACCTAACTCGTTGTGCATCACACATTTGTATCTCATAGGCCGATCAGGGTAGCTGAACCTCAAGCAGGTTGGGTTGCCTTCTCTGAGTCAATATCGTTCTCAAGGATGGGCACAATGAAGCCTCATCAGAATGGAGCCTTGGCAAGGGGTTGTTGTTGTTTAGTCATTTAGTCGTGTCCGCCTCTTCGTGACCCCCCTGGACCAGAGCACGCCAGGCACTCCTTTCTTCCACTGCCTCCCGCAGTTTGGTCAAACTCATGCTGGTAGCTTAAAGAGCACTGTCCAACCATCTCGTCCTCTGTTGTCCCCTTCTCCTTGTGCCCTCCATCTTTCCCAACATCAGGGTCTTTTCCAGAGAGTCTTCTCTTCTCATGAGGTGGCCAAAGTCTCAGCTTCAGGATCTGTCCTTCCAGTGAGCACTCAGGGCTGATTTCCTTCAGAATGGAGAGGTTTGATCTTCTTGCTGTCCACGGGTCTCTCGAGAGTCTCCTCCAGCACCAGAATTCAAAAGCATCAATTCTTTGGCGATCATCCTTCTTTATGGTCCTGCTCTCACTTCCGTACATCACTACTGGGAAAACCATAGCTTTAACTATACGGACCTTTGTCAGCAAGGCGATGTCTCTGCTTTTTAAGATGCTATCTAGGTTTGTCATTGCTTTTCTCCCAAGAAGCAGGCGTCTTTTAATTTTGTGGCTGGGTCTTTGTTTTGAGTCCCGCTCTGGGCAAGAGATTCCTGCATAGACGCGGGTTAGACTAGATGACTCTTGAGGTCCCTTCCAACTCTACAGTTCTATGATATTGGAGCCAGAAAAATCAGGAACGTGGATAGCCCCAAAGAGAGAAGGGCTGTCAAAGTGCTGCAAAGTGCCAAAGATTTCAGACCATATTTTCCAGGGACAGTCCTGGATATATAGATAATAATAACATTTATTTTCCCCGCACATCAGGCTGGGTTTCCCCAGCCACTGTGGGTGGCTCCCAACAGAATATTAAAAACACGATAAAACGTCAAACATTAAAAACTTCCCTCAACAGGGCTGCCTTCAGATGTCTTCTAAAAGTCAGATAGTGGTTTATTTCCTTGGCATCTGATGGGAGGGCGTTCTGCAGGGAGGGAGCCACCACCGAGAAGGCCCTCTGCCTGTAGCTTCACTTCTCGCAGGGAGGGAACTGCCAGAAGGCCCTCGGAGCTGGACTTCTGTGTCTGGGATGGACGATGGGGGGTGGGGATGCTCTTTCGGGTATACTGGGCTGAGGCCGTTGAGGGCTTTCAATTTCTGTGGTGTCCCCCTTTCCCTTGTGCTTATTTTCCTCAACGGTTCATCCAGCCGGGCCTTCATGGCTAGCAGCTATTGACGGAGTGCACACTCAGCACCTTTGCAGGCTTCTCACTGGGGAATCTGGCAGCCCACTGCCAGGAGAAGGTTCTGGACCTCATGGGCTTTTGTGCTGAACAAGCAGGGTCTTGGGTTCTTATGATCAGTAAATGCTCTGACTCAGAAGAAGAAACTTCCCTATATTCCAGAATCGCAGTCAGTGCATTCTTCCCAGATGACTCACTCTGATTTCACATATCATACCCTAAAATCCTTCTCAGATGAAAATAGGGACGTCCTACTCCATAATAGACACACATGGCACTGTGGTCTAAACCACGGAGCCTAGGGCTTGCCGATCAGAAGGTCGGCGGTTCGAATCCCCGCGACGGGGTGAGCTCCCGTTGTTCGGTCCCAGCTCCTGCCCACCTAGCAGTTCGAAAGCACCTCAAAGTGCAAGTAGATAAATAGGTACTGCTCCGGCGGGAAGGTAAACGGCGTTTCCATGCGCTGCTCTGGTTCGTCAGAAGCGGCTTAGTCATGCTGGCCACATGACCCAGAAAAAGTGTCTGTGGACAAATGTCGGCTCCCTCGGCCAGTAAAGCGAGATGAGCGCCACAACCCCAGAGTCGTTTGCGACTAGACTCTGGGGTCTTTTACCTTTACCTTTATTTGATATTATTATTATTATTATTATTATTATTATTAATAATAATAATAATAATAATAATATTTATACACCCCCTCATCTGACTGGGTTGTCCCAGGCACCCCGGGCAGCTTCCAACATATATAAAAACTTAAAGGTAAATTTTAACCATTAGGTCCAGTCGTGGCCGACTCTGGGGTTGCGGCACTCATCTCGCTTTACTGGCCAAGGGAGCCGGTGCACAGCTTCTGGGTCATGTGGCCAGCAGGACTAAGCCACTTCTGGCGAACCAGAGCAGCGCACGGAAACACCGTTTACCTTCCCGCCGGAGCTGTACCTATTTATCTACTTGCACTTTGACGTGCTTTCGAACTGCTAGGTGGGCAGGAGCAGGGACCGAGCAACGAGCTCACCCTGTCATTGCGGGGATTCGAACCGCCGACCTTCTGATCGGCAAGTCCTAGGCTCTGTGGTTTAACCCACAGCGCCACCCGCGTCCCTTCCTTTACCTTTACCTTTATTCAGTAATAATAATAATAATAATCACATAATAATAATTATACTCCCTTCATCTGACTGGGTTGCCCCAGACACCCTGGGCAGCTTCCAACAAAACTTAATAAAACATTAATTTTTTTCTTTACAAACTTGCCCATACCGGGCTGCTTTCAGTTGTCTTCTAAAGGTTGTATAGTTACATCTCGGGGCTCACCTACCTCCGTACCTTCCCAACATTTCTCTGAGGAAAATAGGGAAAGTAAGGCGCTCCTGGATCAAATTAGAATGTGGGACAGCTTCTGTTAACCCCGGGCTGCCCCTGGAAAATAGGGACCCTTGGAGGATCTGCGGGACTTGATTCGAACTCACGCCTCCCGGCTTCTTGAACCTTGCAAAGGTGTGGGAGTGTCCACTGTGGTCCCTCGGTGATGTGCAAGGCGCGTGCCCTCTGCGCATGCCCAGAGGCTCCCTCCTTTACCACCCCTCTCTGTGGTGTTGCAGCATGCAGTGGGACGCGTGCCGAAATATAATCTGAGCACTCCCTCTGTCATTACTTCTGCATCTTCTTCCCCGGAACACGTTCCAGCTTGTTGCCCTATTTTCTTTTTTAAAAATGTTTTATTCAGAGGTCCTTTAGATGCGAGAGAACACCGTGTGGTGATGTGCAGATAAGCCCACTCCTTCTGTGCCGCTTGCTTCATGTGCTTAAAGCTACCATTTTCCACTGATCTCCGTGGAGCTTATTTCTATGCGCACAAACGGCACAGTGTGAAACACTCCTGCTCCACCCACTAGGCCTCACTGCAGTGCTCGAATGGGAAAATTTCTATTAGCCCGAGGGCTGTTCCTCCTCCTAGGCCTCTTTCCAGCAGCCACATGCTAGCGGCGGGCGGATCAACAGTGCGAGGAACAACGAACGAAACATTTAACCTAAAAAAACGATCCTGACTTTATCAAGTTCTTTCAGGAGCTCACAACAGCTCCGCTGTTTTGAGATGTGTTTCTGTGTTGAGCAAGGCAGTTGTGCACGCTGAGAACAAGAACATGAAGAAACTGAGGAGGAGGGTGAATTATAAACGCCAACTCCTCGAAAGATTCCATCGACGGCGTCTCCCAAAAATTTCACGCATCACTTGGGAGAACAGGCGAACAAATGCCGGAAGAAGCAAAGATCGCTAGTGTGGAAGTGACGATTCTTCAACATCAACTTCATTGGACCGGTCATGTTGTGTGGATGCCTGATTTTCATCTTCCGAAGCAACTCCTCTATTCCCAATTTAGGAACGGAAAGCGTAATGCTGGTGGCCAACAAAAGAGGTTCAAAGACTCTCGCAAAGCAAGTCTAAAAAAATGTAGTATAAACACCAATAACTGGGAAACACTGGCCTGCGAGCGCTCCAGTTGGAGAACAGCCTTTTCCAAAGGTGCCGTGGACTTTGAAGACACTTGAACTCAGGACGCAAGGGAGAAACGTGCTAAGAGGAAGGCATGCTTGGCAAACCCTCACCGGGATCAACTCCCACCCGGAAACCAATGTCCCCACTGTGGAAGGACGTGAGGATCCAGAATCGGCCTCCACAGTCACTTACGGACTCATTGTTAAAACCGTGTTTATGGAAGACGATTTTACTCAGCTACGAGGGATTGCCAAAGAGAAGAGATATTTATTCCTTGCCTCATACTTCTGGGTTGTAGCAATTTAAAACCCACCATTAAAAGGAGATTGCCATCACAGGGACAGGGCACGTCTTGTATATCGTCGGTGTCGCAAGGCAGAGTTAAGACGCGAAAGAAACCATCTGATTCAGTTTCCCCAGCCAACAG
Source organism: Podarcis filfolensis (assembly GCF_964270895.1). Lineage (NCBI taxonomy): Eukaryota > Metazoa > Chordata > Lepidosauria > Squamata > Lacertidae > Podarcis > Podarcis filfolensis. Next base: position 8,074,353 of record NC_139622.1, read on the forward strand.
ATATATAAACACAATGAAACATTAAACATTAAATAAACTATACAGGGCTACCTTCAGATGTCTTCTAAAGGTTCTGTTTCTATACTGTATAAAATAAAATGAGACCAAATGGAATCAAATCCCCACCTCGCCTTCAAGGGCAGCGCCACATAAATTTCATTGCAGTAGCACAGTCTGGAAGTTGCCTGAGAATGAGTCCTAATGTGTCTGGAGGCGGTTGGAGGATGGATGGTGGCTAACAGATTGAGGTTGAATCCTGACAAGACAGAAGTACTGTTTGGGGGGGACAGGGGGCGGGCAGGTGTGGGGGACTCCCTGGTCCTGAATGGGGTAACTGTGCCTCTGAAGGACCAGGTGCGCAGCCTGGGAGTCATTTTGGACTCACAGCTGTCCATGGAGGCGCAGGTCAATTCTGTGTCCAGGACAGCTCCATCTGGTACACAGGCTGAGACCCTACCTGCCCCTAGACTGTCTGGCCAGAGTGGTGCATGCTGTGGTTATCTCCTGCTTGGACTACTGCAACGCGCTCTCCGTGGGGCTGCCTTTGAAGGTGACCCAGAAACTACAACTACAACAACCTAGACTGGTCACTGGGAGCGGCCGCCAAGACCTGAAAGACCTACATTGGCTCCCAGGACGTTTCTGAGCACAATTCAAAGTCTTGGTGCTGACCTTGAAAGCCGTAAACGGTCTCTGCAAAGTATCTCTGGAGGAGCGTCTCCACCCCCATCGTTCTACCTGGACACTGAGGTCCAGCTCCGAGGGCCTTCTGGCGGTTCCCTCCCTGAGAGAAGTGAGGTTACAGGTAGGAGGCAGAGGGCCTTCTCGGTGGTGGTGCCCACCCTGTATTGATGTCAAGGAAATAAACAACTACCTGACTTTTAAAAAGACATCTGGAGGCAGCCCTGTTTAGGGAAGTTTTTAACGTTTAATGTTTTGTTGTGTTTTCATATCTTGTTGGAAGCTGCCCAGAGTAGCTGGGGAGACCCAGCCAGATGGGCGGAGTATAAGTAATAACATTATTATTATTATTATTATTATTATTATTATTATTATTATTAGGGCCGTAGATGGAAGTAAGGACTCCTAAAGCCACACACAGAGGCCACTTGAGCCTCCAGGGCCTGCTGCAACTCCTATTATTCCTTAAAAACAAAGGAACAGCATGGCAAGAGTACCAGACAAAAGAGCAGCCGCTGATCTAATATTTAGACAGTGGCGAAAATGTACACAGGATTCCCGGCGCTGTGAGCCGGCCGCGATCGAGCCAGGGGAGTTGCATACACTAGGAAAGGAGAAGATTTTGTTGTTTATTTCAGTATTATTTCCCACTGGGCAAGATGAGAGGCTGGTTCTCGTTTCCACTTGCTGATAAGGAAACACTTTGGATTCCGGAGAGCTTAGGAGGGGCAAGGGGAGAGGGGAAGGAGGAAAGATAAACAGTGTGCCTTGACATAAACCTCGAGAAATGCATGCCCCCCATCATTTCTCCGTTGAAAATAGGGACATCCTATTTAATAATCGGGACGCGGGTGGCGCTGTGGGTTAAACCACAGAGCCTAGGGCTTGCCGATCAGAAGGTCGGCGGTTCGAATCCCTGCGACGGGGTGAGCTCCCGTTGTTCGGTCCCTGCTTCTGCCAACCTAGCAGTTCGAAAGCACACCAGTGCAAGTAGATAAATAGGTACCACTCTGGCGGGAAGGTAAACGGCGTTTCCGTGCGCTGCTCTGGTTCACCAGAAGTGGCTTAGTCATGCTGGCCACATGACCCGGAAGCTGTATGCCGGCTCCCTCGGCCTGAAAGTGAGATGAGCGCCGCAACCCCAGAGTCGGCCACGACTGGACCTAATGGTTAGGGGTCCCTTTACCTTTTGCTATTTAATAATCACAATCATAATCGTAATACCCATCTGAGTGGGTTGTCCCAGCCACACTGGGAAGCTTCCAACATAAAGTGGTAACTCAGGTTAAGTACTTAATTCGTTCCGGAGGTCTGTACTTAACCTGAAACTTTTCTTATCCCGAAGCACCACTTTAGCTAATGGGGCCTCCTGCTGCCACTGCGCCATCGGAGCACAATTTCTGTTCTCATCCTGAAGCAAAGTTCTTAACCTGTGGTACTATTTCTGGGTTAGCAGAGTCTGTAACCTGAAGCGTATGTAACCTGAAGCGTATGTAACCTGAGGTACCGCTGTATATAAAAACATAATAAACCTTTTAAAACTTCCCTGCGCAGGGCGGCCTTCAGATGTCTTCTAAAGGCTGTGGAGTTCCTTATCTCCTTGGCTCAGGGCTCGCATAACTTCATCCCCTCCAACATTCCTCCGATGAAAATAGAGACGTCCTAAGGAAAAGCGGGACATTCCAGGAGCAAATCAGAAACTGGGACAGCTTTTGTAAATCCGGTGCTGTTCCAGGAAAAAAAGCTCACTTGGAGGATTTGGGTGTGGAGACGCTCCTTCAGGTCTACTGGGCCAAGGCCGTTTAGGGCTTTCAAGGTCAGCACCAACACTTCGAATTGTGCTCGGAAACGTACTGGGAGCCAGTGTAGGTCTTTCAAGACCGGTGTTATGTGGTCTCGGCGGCCGCTCCCAGTCGCCAGTCTAGCTGCCGCGTTCTGGATTAGTTGTAGTTTCCGGGTCACCTTCAAAGGTAGCCCCACGTAGAGCGCATGGCAGTAGTCCAAGCGGGAGATAACCAGAGCATGGACCACTCTGGCCAGACAGTCCGCAGGCAGGAAGGGTCTCAGCTGAGATTGGTTGTCCATCATGTCTCTTCCTGGTCTTCCATGGCCCAACGACAAATGACGTCTTTCACACTAGTAACCCTTCTCTCTCTCGCGTCGCCCAGCAAAGGGATTAGATTCCAGTGTTGTCTTTGGCAAAGGGTTGTCTTTCCCATCGCTTTCAGCCGTCCAGCTCAAGCCCTGCATCAGCATTCATGCACCCGTCTCCATTTCCATTCCAGAGTTCGGCTCGGCAGGATGTGTGCATCGCTGGGTATGTGCTGTCCTTTCCTGTCGAGGAAGGGAAACCGGGAAAAGAACGCCAATCGTCTCTCTCTCTCTCTCTCTCTCTCTCTCTCTCTCTCTCTCTCTTTCTCCAGCTCCATCCCTTCTCCTCCTCCTCCCACAAGGATGTGAGGATAGGATAGGCCGAGAGGGGGTGGGTCTTGTGATCTGGGCAGCCCAGGACCTCCAGACACACTGCCCCGGCTTGCACCCTGTAGACAAGGCACGTTCCACCATCTCTCGAGACAGATGGACAGGGCCCATAGCTGTCAACCGTCCCTATTTGGCGGGAAAGTCCCTTATCCCAGCGCCGTGTCCCGCTGCCGCCCCTTATTGATGATGTCCCTTAAATTTCCCGGGTTACAAAGGAAGCAGCTCCTCTCCCTCCCTTCCTGCCGGCCAGGGAGGAGGGAGGCTCCAACTGTGTTGCTTGGCTGTGTTGCTCACCCAATAAGGAGTCTAAGAACGACTGGGGGGTGGAGCTTGCATGCCTTGTGCCGATCAAATCGGCCGCGTTGCCTGGGGACTCTCCTTTGCTCAGCGCTTCCCAGCGGAGAGGTGACGGTGGTTTTCCTTGCTGCATCCCCTTTGCCGGGTTGCTGCGCTGTGGGAACCACCGCTTGAGGCTTCGTTTGGCTGCTGGCTGGGCTTTCTGCCTTTGGCTCGGAGGAGCTCAGAAGTTGAACATACCCGTGCTTGGAAAATCCCTTATTTTGGCTGCTGATCCCTTATTTTCGAGGCTGCTGGTCCCTTATTTTCAAATCTGTAAGTTGACAGCTATGACAGCGCCGTCTTAAGCATATATGGCGCCGTGGTGCAAAGATCCCTCTGGCAACTCTTTCCCAGAGTTGTCAACCTTTTTTTTTAGGGCTGGAGGAGGCGGGCAGCGGCTGGAGGGCGGCTGGACACAGCACCTCCTGGCTCAGCTGGCCTCTTCGTACCACGGTGGCCATGGCAGGTAGCACGCTGAGCAAGCGAGAGCACGTGTGCAACTACCACCAAGCGTTGGCTCGGTTTTTCCCCTTTTAGCCTTCTGGTGCCCCACAGAATTTGGTGCCTGCAGGCTAAAAGGGAAAAAACCAAGCCAACGCTCAGAGGGAATGGCACACGCACCCTCGCTCACTCAGCGCGCTCGTTTGGTGTTCCCCGGACTCTTGCTTGGCGCCCTCCAGAACTTGGCGCCCTGGCACCCCACTAGCCTCTGTGGGTAAGACGGGTGTGCAGATGGATTGCAACAACGAAAACAACTTCTGCCCCAGCGGGAGGTCAACTCTGGTGCTGCTAACACAGAAGTTTGACTTTGCTCTCAGCAGCAGAAAGATGCCAAAGGCAACTTCTTCTTGTTGTTTAGTCGTGTCTGACTCTTCCTGACCCCCTGGACCAGAGCACGCCAGGCACTCCTGTCTTCCACTGCCTCCCGCAGTTTGGTCAGACTCCTGCTGGTAGCTTCGAGAACACTGTCCCACCATCTCGTCCTCTGTCGCCCCCTTCTCCTTGTGCCCTCCATCTTTCCCAACATCAGGGTCTTTTCCAGGGAGTCTTCTCTTCTCATGAGTCTTGGAGCCTCGGCTTCAGGATCTGTCCTTCCAGTGAGCACTCAGGGCTGATTTCCTTCAGAATGGAGAGGTTGGATCTTCTTGCAGTCCATGGGACTCTCAAGAGTCTCCTCCAGCACCAGAATTCAAAAGCATCCATTCTTCATCGATCAGCCTTCTTGATGGTCCAGCTCTCACTTGCGTACATCACCGCTGGGAAAACCAGAGCTTTGACTATACGGACCTTTGTTGGCAAGGTGATGTCTCTGCTTTTTAAGATGCTGTCTAGAGCTGTTGTTTTCAGCGGTAGGATTCAGCCCGGAAGGAACGTGGTTGCGTTGCTTGGAAGCAACTGACGTTTGTTTCGATCACGGAGATTCTCCTGGCAAGTGGAAGGATGACGCATTAACTCTGGTCTACACTGCGTTCAAAGGGATCAGGTCCTACTTAGAGCAATGCATTAAGCAGTAACCACAATGCAGAGAGACGAAGATGGTCAAGTTCAGGGAGCCAGTTGTTGTTGCTCCAAGAGCAGCCCAGAAGCAGCCAAGTAATGCCAGACCTCAAATCAGGATTCAGAGCTTGGAATATAATAATAATAATAATAATAATAATAATAATAATAATAATAACAACAACAATAAATTTATTATTTATTCCCCAGCCACTCTGGGCAGCTTCCAACAAAATATTAAAATACAGTAAGGCATCAAACATTAAAAGCTTCCCTAAACAGGGCTGCCTTCAGAGGTCTTCTAAAAGTCAGGTAGTTCTTTATCTCCTTGACATCTGATGGAAGGGCATTCCACAGGGCGGGCGCCACCACCGAGAAGGCCCTCTGCCTGGTTCCCTGCAACCTCGCTTCTCGCAGGGAGGGAACCGCCAGAAGGCCCTCGGAGCTGGACCTCAGTGTCCGGGCCGAACTATGGGCGCGGAGAGGCTCCTTCAGGGATTGGTCAGCACCAAGACTTTGAATTGTGCTCAGAAACGTCCTGGGAGCCAATGTAGGTCTTTCAGGACCGGTGTTATATGGGTTTGAGGCTCCCCGTGCTTGGTTTAACCAGCCAGTCAAAGCTGTCCCTGGGATGGCTGCAGTCGCATGCTGACAGCTTCTAGGAGCCGCAGGTGAGAGCTGAGTGCAGGGTAGGGACCAAAGGTGTGCAAACTACCCCAGAAGGAGCATGGTGTGCCCCCCAACAGAGGTTCTGCCCTCCCCTAACACTCCACAAACACCCTGTTAATAATGTCTAATTCAGGCTTCCTCAGCCTCGGCCCTCCAGATGTTTTTGGCCTACAACTCCCATGATCCCTAGCTAGCAGGACCAGTGGTCAGGGATGATGGGAATTGTAGTCTCAAAACATCTGGAAGGCTGAGGTTGAGGAAGCCTGGTCTAATTGGTCTGCTCTGACCATGAGTTCTTCAACTACAACCCTCTATGTACAGCAGCTAGCACATGTTGTTGTTGTTTAGTCATCAGTCGTGTCCGCCTCTTTGTGACCCCCTGGACCAGAGCACACCAGGCACTCCTGTCTTCCACTGCCTCCCACAGTTTGCTCAAACTCATGTTGGTAGCTTCAAGAACGCTGTCCAACCATCTCATCCTCTGTCTTCCCCTTCTCCTTGTGCCCTCCATCTTCCCCAACATCAGGGTCTTTTCCAGGGAGTCTTCTCTTCTCATGAGGTGGCCAAAGTCTTGGAGCCTCAGCTTCAGGATCTGTCCTTCCAGTGAGCACTCAGGGCTGATTTCCTTCAGAATGGAGAGGTTTGATCTTCTTGCAGTCCATGGGACTCTCAAGAGTCTCCTCCAGACCATAATTCAAAAGCATCCATTCTTCGGCGATCAGCCTTCTTTATGGGCCAGCTCTTACTTCCATACATCACTACTGGGAAAACCATAGCTTGAACTATACGGACCTTTGTTGGCAAGGTGATGTCTGTTTTTAATCTTGTGAACCGGCCCCCTTAGCTCAGCTGGTAGAACTCAAGACTCTTAATCTCAGGTTCGCGGGTTTGAACCCCACGTTGGGCAAAAGATTCCTGCATCTCAGGGGTTTTGGCTTGGCTCTTCCAACTCTAGGATAAATAAAAGAACCTGTGTGAATGAAATCAAACGATGCTCTCTAACATGGAATTTGCCCTTCTCACAGCTTCTGAGCATGGCGTCGGGATCTTTCCTCTGGGCAAAAGAATGGGATCCACCTGCAAATTAAAGCTTGCGCACATACATCAATTATGTTTACGGAGATCCCTTTGATCACCCATAAACACAGTGCCCAGACCTTCGTGAGGACTGGTTCATATTTTTGCCTTGGTTCCCTTAGGTGCTGGGAGCGTGGTTTCAAAATTACGTCCAGGCTGGTTGGGCAGCGAAATTAAATATTAAGCATTAAATGGTGATCTTTAAAAGGCTGGTTTCTCTCTCTGTCTCTCGTTCCCCATTAGCAGATCAGGACAATGAGTGTTTGAGGCCCCCACAAAGTTAAATTCTAAACTCCTGGCTCAAAATGTTCTTGCCCAGATTTCACTTGCTTCCCCTTGCAACCTTTTTTTAAAAAAGAAATGTTCTCATTACTTTGATCCTCAGACTATACAAATTGTTCTTTGCGGGTTATGATGAGGCTAAATCTTAGGGGACAGCCTGTAATGGATGGCAGTGATAACTTTATCCCCAAGTTTCATATCTGTTAAGAGAGAGAGAGAGAGAGAGAGAGAGAGAGAGAGAGAGAGAGAGGGGTACATATATAGTTTTATATTCCTTACTGAATTATTATTTTTCTAAAAACCACATAAATACAAGTGCGCGATGTAAGATAAGGCACAAAAAAGAAGGGGGGGAAAAGAAAAGAAATTGGACCCGTGTAAGAAAACAAAACAGAACAACAGAAAAACTGTGTGCGTTACCAAAAATAATATTATTGCAGTTCAACAAACCTTAACCTAATAGGGTATTTATAAAAAGGAATTGCAAATACCGTTGACTTTGTGCATGGCAAGTCTGTGTTTGCACGCAACTTGTTCGGGTGTAGCGAGTTTGTATGTATCTTCAGTCGTTAAAAAAAGCCACCTTATTATTATTATTATTATTATTATTATTATTATTATTATTATTATTATTATTTTCTTGTTCATACTACATCTTTTTGCTGAAGTAAGGGATCAGAGAGTTCATTCATATTGTCTCTTTGTTAAATTCCATGTCTTGGGCCCGTAGAATTCAAAAGGATTGTTGTCCTCTGCAAAATTCAGATTATTCCGTACAGCCTAGTGAATCTTCTTCTTCTTCCTAACCGCTCAGCGGCGAAACTTTCTACGCAGGTTCAGGGACAGGAAATCCACTTTCACACTTAACAGAGGAGACCCGCTTCCGAGCTTCGCTTTTGAGCAGACAGATCTCCTTCTGCAAAAACATCTGTGCCAAGAATGCAAAGTTACGTAACTTCCAGAGGAGCTGGAGAAAATGAAGTGGAATGGAGGGTTGGCAGAGTATCAGGGGACAGACAACCAGTGGTCTAAGGGAACAGGATTGGGCCTGAACTGGGGTCGCCTCTGTGTGCGATATGAACGAGCTTTTTTCGGTGAGAAACTCGCCAACTAAGCCAAGCAGAGGAAGGAAGAGGAGGAGGACGTTGGCAATGCCTGGTAGAGGGGTTTTAAACTGCCCCTTTCATAGGACCCTAGAATTGTTGAATTGAAAGAGGGATTCTCCAAAGTCATCCAGTCCAATCCCCAGCAATGTAGGAATCTTCCCCTCCCCCAAAAAATAATATTTATTAATTTCACTAGATAAACATAATAAAAAAGAATTAACAGTAATAAAAACAGACAGAGAATAAAACAGAAAAAAGAAACAAGAAAAAAGATACATACAGCATATGGCCACAATTAATTAAAATTAAGTAACATCCATCTTCATAAACATAGTATTTGACTTCCTCGAATCTCTTCCATCTGAATTTCTTAGTAATTATATGTAGCAGTTTCCAATATCAGTATTTCAAAAAACCGTATCACAATCCAATCATATTACCTAACTTTCCTTATCGTACAATTTCTTATTTATAAATTTAATCCCAGTTTAACCCTAGGCCTGATTGTTTCTTTCAAGTGGTTACATATCTTTAATATTACAGTATTTATTCAAATAGTCTTTGAATTTCTTCCAGTCTTCTTGATGTTCCTCTTCTTTCTGGTCGCGGATTCTCCCGGTGAGATCAGCCAGCTCCATAAACTCTTATCATCTTCATCTGCCATTCTTCAATTGTTGGTAGTTCTTGTGTTTTCCGTTTTTTTGGCTAGTAAAATCCGTGCAGCAGTTGTGGCATACAAAAATACTTTTACATCTCTTACGGTAAAAATCTGGGTGCGAGGCTGCTCTGCCACCCAGCTCGTCGGACTAAGTCCGCGGGTCTCCGCAGAGGAAAATGAGCTCAGCTGGAGACAGGAGCAAGATGCAGAAGATCCAAGTTTATTGCGCAACAGGTTCAAGGCGAGATTGAACCCCGAGGATGGGGTGACATGAACTTTTAAAACTTCCCTCCATGCCCCAGAATACAGTGCAAATCATCATCAATACATCACGGTTACATCATGAATACATTAAGAAGAGGTTGGGTTACACAGGTTACATCATGAATACATTAAGAAGAGGTTGGGTTACACAGGATTAACATATGGAGGAGGGAGGGGGGAATATGCAGAGCTGGAGATATGCGCAGATAAGCACATCCTGAGTATCGGTGATGAGAAGACAATGGTCCATGGTCCATGTACGCATAGTCTGCCACCTGGCATTGCCCGGAGGAAAGGCTTGGCAGAGTGATTTGACAGGATTAGGGTCTTGACACCTTGCTTGAGGGATTATGGAGGACAGGGGAGGTGTCATGGAGTCCTAGAGAAATGGAGTAAATTGGCACCGAAAGCAAGAAAATCGGTGCTTGTGTAACAGTGTGGGGGCTGAGGGGTCCATGTAGGGCCGGGTGCCCTTGAGGTCATCGCCTCGGACCCTCTGGTGACCGGCGGAAGGGGTGAAGAAGACATGCCCCCCCTTCCGTATCACATCTTTTTTGGGCAATTCAACACCTGTTATTCCAAGGAGAAAGGCCTCTGGTTTCTTCATTGTAAGAATCTTTTTTTGCCCAGCGTGGGACTTGAACCCACAACGCGGAGATTTCATAGATGATCCAATTGTAGAGTTGGAAAGGACCACAAGGGACAAGGGCTTTGGTTAGAGCGTGGTGCTGATGATGCCATGGTTGCAGGTTTGATCTCCGTCTGGGGCATTGCTGCACATTCCTGCCTTCCAGGGGGGTTGGACTAGATGATGTCTAGGGTCCCTTCCAACTCTACCGTTCTGTGATTCTACGATTCTCCTTCCAAGCCTTCATTGCAACAATTCTCCCGAGATTCTCGCCGGTCGCCGCAGAGCCAAGCGCTCCCGATTCTCCGTTTGCGATCTGCGTCCGAAATGTTCTTTGTTGTTTCTTCCTTTATTGTGTTGAGAAAACGTTTGCCGGCGTCCGAAAGCCAGCTTGCAATTATAATTGCGTTTAATATACGACAGGAGGGGCCGAGAGAGAAAAAAGTCTCTGCCTTCGTTTTGTTTCTCAAAGGGATGGCAATTCTAGGATTCTATAAAAGCAGGTCTCGTTTTTTGCATCGTCGTAACCCGGTCCTTGATCTTATGGTGAAACATAGCTATGAGATAGAGCAAACTTTTTCAGCAGGGGGCCGGTCCACTGTCCCTCAGAGCTTGTGGGGGGCCACACTATCTTTTTGGGGGGGGGAAATGAACGAATTCCTATGCCCCACAAATAACCCAGAGATGCAGTTTAAATAAAAGGACACTTTCTACTCATGTAAAAACACGCTGAAGCATTGATGCTTTTGAATTATGGTGCTGGAGGAGTCTCTTGAGAGTCCCATGGACTGCAAGAATATAAAAACTCTCCATTCTGAAGGAAATCAGCCCTGAGTGCTCACTGGAAGGACAGATCCTGAAGCTGAGGCTCCAAGACTTTGGCCACCTCATGAGAAGAGAAGACTCCCTGGGAAAGACCATGATGGTGGGAAAGATGGAGGGCACAAGGAGAAGGGGACGACAGAGGACGAGATGGTGGGACAGTGTTCTCGAAGCTACCAGCATGAGTTTGACCAAACTGCGGGAGGCAGTGGAAGACAGGAGTGCCTGGTGTGCTCTGGTCCAGGGGGTCACAAAGAGTCGGACACGACTAAACGACTCAACAACAACAACAAAAACACGCTGATTCCCAGAGCGTCCGTGGGTTGGATTTAGAAGCCGATTGGGCCGGATCCGGCCTTAGTTTGCCTACCCATGAGACAGAGGTACTGAAATTTGCCGGCACCCCCATTATTTCTAATGGATTTACTCTGAGTAGGATTTAGTTGCAGGCAACCACCGCTGTCTTCCATAGGTAGAGGTTTCCTGAGATGCAGATGTAGATTCTGGTTCCGTCGGCTTCCTATTCCACCCTTTTGTCGCCAGCGAAGTTTTCTTCTCCTTGGAAACGTTGTCCGTCTGCCCTGGGTAGGATTAAGCTGTGGCTATTCTTGCACAGCATCTGAAATCCCTCAGAGCTCTTTATCCCCGTTCGCACAGAGAGAGAGAGAGAGCCTCGGGGACTTAAAGTGCAAAGCGGATTGTGTGGCAAAAATAGATTGGGGGGGGGCGGAGGAAAAGCCTTGTCATGCACTTCCGAGGACACCTTCGACTCTGGCGTGCGACAGCATTGCACAGGCGACGCACGGCCTTGTTCACGAGACAAGCGGGGCTGCGTTTATTTTTAAAACGGCAAAGTCAAAAGAGCAGCGGCTGTGTTTCTGCTTTGCTGCTTGGGCAGCAGGGTTAGAAAATAAATCCCCATATATTTTTTCCCCCTCTCTTTTAAAGAGAAATCCACTTTGAATGGTTTTGGTTCCTCTTTAGATGTGCAAATGTGGTTTGCGTTTCCGTCCCCTCCAACATTTCTGTGATGAAAAGAGAGATGTCCTATTCCATACCCTCCAGCGTTCCTCAGATGGAAAGAGGGGCGTTCTAAGGGAATATGGGGCATTCTGGGATCAAGTCAGAAACCGGGACCGTCCCTGGAAAGTAGAGACAGTTGGAGGGTCTGAATGTGCTTCTTTTATAGGTCAAAAGCAGTACTTTGAATTGGGCCCAGAAGATAATCGCTAGCCAGTGAAGTGCCTTCTGCCTGGTTCCCGGTAACCTCGCTTCTCGCAGGGAGGGAGCCGCCAGAAGGCCCTCGGAGCTGGACCTCAGTGTCCGGGCTGGATGATGGGGGTGGAGACGCTCCTTCAGGTACAATGGTACCTTGGTTTATGAACTTAATCCGTTCCAGAAATCCGTTCTTAAACCAAAGCGTTCTTAAACCAAGGCGTGCTTTCCCATAGCAGCGGGGGACTCAGTTTACAAATGGAACACACTCAACAGGAAGCGAAACATGTTCTTATTCCAAGGCAAAGCTCACAAACCAAAACACCTGCTTCCAGGTTTGCAGCATTCTTTATCAAGTTTTTCAAAAACTAAGCTGTTCTTAAACCAAGGTACCATAATAATAATAATAATAATAATAATAATAATAATAATAATTTATTATTTATACCCTGCCCATCTGGCTGAGTTTCCCCAGCCACTCTGGGCGGCTTCCAACAGAACACTAAAATACAATAACTTATTAAACATTAAAATTTCCCTAAACAGGGCTGCCTTCAGATGTCTTCTAAAAGTTTGGTAGTTATTTTTCTCTTTGACATCTTGTGGGAGGGCGTTCCACAGGACGGGCGCCACCACCGAGAAGGCCCTCTGCCTGGTTCCCTGTAACTTGGCTTCTTGCAGTGAGGGAACCGCCAGAAGGCCCTTGGCGCTGGACCTCAGTGTCCGGGCAGAACGATGGGGGTGGAGACGCTCCTTCAGGTATACTGGACCGAGGCTGTTTAGGGCTTTCAAGGTCAGCACCAACACTTTGAATTGTGCTCGGAAACGTACTGGGAGCCAATGTAGGTCTTTCAAGACCAGTGTTATATGGTCTCAGCAGCCGCTCCCAGTCACCAGTCTGGCTGCCGCGTTCTGGATTAGTTTTAGTTTCCGGGTCACCTTCAAAGGTAGCCCCACGTAGAGCGCATTGCAGTAGTCCAAGCGAGAGATAACTAGAGCATGCACCACTCTGGCAAGACAGTCTGCGGTCAGGGAGGGTCTCATCCTGTGTACCAGATGGAGCTGATAAACAGCTGCCACTGTATATTCCAACATTTCCCCGATGAAAATAGGGACGTCCTAAGGAGAAGTGGGCCATTCTGGGATCAAATCAGAAACCAAATGGCTTCTGTAAATTCAGGACTGTCTCTGGAAAATAGGGACACTTAGAAGGTCACTGGCAGCCAGTGCAGAAGGGTCAGGATCCTTGCAATATGCTCAAACTGTCTTGTCCCAGTGAGCAACTTGGTTGCCGAATTCTACACTGGTTGAAGTTTCTGAACTGTCTTCAGAGACAGTTCTGGGTTGCACTAATCTAACCTTGAGGTTACTAGAGTTCGGGTACAATTGGGCAATAAAGCTCTTTGCCAAGTGTGCAAGGGCCCTTCTGTCCAGCCAGCTTGCTGTTTTTGGCACTCCAGAGATATGCAAACATCTTGTGTTCTCTCACGAAAGGAGCGTCTCCACCCCCCACTGAGGTCCAGCCCCGAGGGCCTTCTGCCGGTTCCCTCCCTGCGAGAGGCGAGGTTACAGGGAACCAGGCAGAGGGCCTTCTCGGTGGTGGCTCCCTCCCTGTGGAACGCCCTCCCATCAGATGTCAAGGAAATAAACAACTATCTGACTTTTAGAAGACATCTGAAGGCAGCCCTGTTTAGGGAAGTTTTTAATGTTTGATGTTCTGTCGTGCTTTTGATATTCTGTTGGGAGCCGCCCAGAGTGGCTGGGGAAACCCAGCCAGATGGGCGAGGTATAAATAATAAATTTTTATTATCATCATCAAAAAGCAAGTGAGAATGGGGATGGGGTGGAGACGGAAGGAGAGAGAAATAGATAAAGGTGAAGGGACCCCTGACAATTAGGTCCAGTCGTGACCAACTGTGGATTTGCGGTGCTCATCTTGCTTTACCAGCCGAGGGAGCCGGCGTACAGCTTCCGGGTCATGTGGCCAGCATGACTAAGCCGCTTCTGACGAACCAGAGCAGTGCACGGAAACACCATTTACCTTCCCACCAGAGTGGTACCTACCGTATTTTTCGCCCTATAAGACGCACTTTTCCCCCTCCAAAAATGAAGGGAAAATGTGTGTGCGTCTTATGGGGCGAATGCAGGCTCCTTGGCTTCAGCGATAGCAACACGAAGCCTCCGAAGCCTGCGCTCCAGAGGCTTTGCGTTGCTTCCGCTGAAGCCAGGAGAGTCTGCTCTTTGAGGCTGGTGGTGGGGGAAAGCAGCGCCTCCTCCATCGCCAGCCCCAGAGGATGGGGGGCAGCGGGAAGGCGCGCAACACCTTCCGGCTACTCTCCGACCCGGCTTTGAGGCTGGCGGTGGGGAAAGCAGCGCTTCCCCCATCGCCAGCCCCAGAGATTGGGGGGCAGCGAGAAGGCGAGCGACGCCTTCCCGCTACTCTCCAACCCGGGTTGGAGGCTGGCGGTGGGGAAAGCAGCGCTTCCCCCATCGCCAGCCCCAGAGATTGGGGGGCAGTGAGAAGGCGTGCGACGCCTTCCCGCTACTCTCCAACCCTCCTGTGGGCTTTTGCAGGAGATGGGGGAATTCCCCCACCTCCCGCAAAAGCAGGCAAAAGCCGTGCGCTCTTTAAAGGGGCTCCGCGGCTTCTGCTGGCTTTTCTAGGAGGTGGGGGAATTCCCCCACCTCGTAGAAAAGCCCGCAGGAACCGCGCACCCTTTGAAGAGCGCGCCGCTCTTGGGGGCTTTTCCCCGAGGAGGGAGAAGGGACTGACTGGCCGTTTCACTCCCTTCTCCCTCCTGGTCGAAAAGCCCGTAGGAGTCGCGCACGGCTCCTGTGGGCTTTTGCGGGAGGTGGGGGAATTCCGCCACCTCCCGCAAAAGCAGGGAGAAGGTCTTTGAGTAGCGCACAGACTGCGTGCAGCCTGTCCGCTGCTCCCAGAGCTGCGGGGGGGAAATCATATTTTTTCCCTTGATTTCCCCCCCTGAAAACTAGGTGCATCCTATGGGCCGGTCCGTCCAATAGGGCGAAAAATACGGTATTTATCTACTTGCACTTGGACGTGCTTTCAAACTGCTAGGTGGGCAGGAGCAGGGACCGAGCAACGGGAGCTCGCCCCATCGCGGGGATTCGAACCGCCGACCTTCTGATCGGCAAGCCCTAGGCTCTGTGGTTTAACCCAGAGCGCCACCCGCGTCCCTGGGGGTGATCACAAGCAGGGTGTCCGAAAGAGGGAGCTAAAGCTGGGGCAGCGATAAACCCGCCCGCACATCTGCAAAGCTAAGCAGGGTCCGATACGGTTTCAAATTGGATGGGGGCGGGGAGCTGCGTGTTGAGATTCCTGCTTTGCAGGGGGTTGGACTAGATGACCCCCAGGTGTCCCTTGCAACTCTGCCCCGTGCTGTGATCCTGCAAAAAGAGAGAGGGAGGGATGTAACGCGAGAGAAAGGAGAGGAGGCGATGAAAGGGAGAGGCGGATAGAACGTTTGCGCTACCCAACTCTGGCAAATGATCACAGAGGGAATTTGGCCCTTGAAAGAGAACGTGTTTTGGAGCCTGAGGTGGGAGTTTATGTCCCTAAGGCACACCTGTGGACTTGGCACAGGTCTCCGCAAAAATATTCCTATACGTACCACCTTGTCCTCATTATGGTATCTCTCGCCTGCAGGTTTCAGGTGTGCAGCGACAGACTTAAGATGCTCCCAGGTAACACCGATTCTGACAAACGGCTTATTAGAAGAAAACACATGAACTTGCATGTTTGGCTGGCGGCCCTGTTTGCAGCCGAGCAGAATGCTTTTTGGCACGAGGGGATTTATTTTCCCCATAGCGGCATTCGTTCGGAGGCGATCGAGCTGCAAGGATGCTCTACCGCTGCCGTGTTATGCAGACAGTTGTTGTTGTTGAGTCGCTTAGTCGTGTCCGACTCTTCGTGACCCCCTGTGGAAGACAGGAGTGCCTGGCGTGCTCTGGTCCAGGGGGTCACGAAGAGTCGGACACGACTAAACGACTAAACAACAACAAATTCATTAATCTGTTGGTTGTTAGCAGGGAGTGGCAATCAGATGGACATAGGTCATCCTTTGTTGTGGTTACACAGGATGGAGATAGCAGCCTGGTGTCTGAACCATGCAACGAGCATTTGCTAATGTTCAATCAAAATTAAGTGGGCAGATTTTGCAAAGCGGTTTTATGGTGCCCAAACCCCCCGGGAATCCTGCCTGTGTTGCCAATAGAGCCTCGAGAATTTGAGAGTTTGAGATCTGCAGGTTATTGGTGGGTCGTGCTCATCTCAAGAAAAAACATCACCTGCAGATTTTGGCCAGGGTGGGGGACAGGATGCTGTACCTTGCATCTGATCTAGCAAAGCTATTGTCTTACTGCCTAATGAATGATAGCAAAACAGGAGGTCTTGTCTGCGGGCATCGGAGACCAACGGCTGTGCCATTGTGGGAACCGGATGCTGGGCAAAATGAGACCACTGGCCGTCTCCGAGACACCTCTGAAGTTCTTGCGAGTCACAGTGGGAGAGAAGCTCTTGCCCTCCTGCCTGTGGCTTCCTGGAGGGACCAAAAGAAACCACAGGATCCAGGACTTTTGATGCAGGAGACAGAGAATCTCCTGAAGTTCCCACCATCCTGCCAAGAGGACACGGATGAAACGCTTCTTCTCATTCCACCCAGCATGCCAGGCGACCTCTGCAGAAAGCTGGCAGGCCATCAGAGGGGCATCACGATCTGTATCCCTGCCTCCTGGAAGAAGCAGAGGAAGATGAAAATCTTTCGGGACAATCCGAGGCATGTTTTGGAGTCCCAAGAGGAATGCGCTAACGTTCTTGCAGGCAGGGGGTGGTGCCACAGGAGGAAGGGATGTCAGAGGGGCAAACAGCCCCCGCCTGAGAAGTAGAAACAGTCTCTCCCTGCCCCTTACAGTAAAAGCTAAAGGTACCCCTGACTGTTAGGTCCAGTCGTGGCCAACTCTGGGGTTGCGGCGCTCATCTCACTTTACTGGCTGAGGGAGCCGGCGTACAGCTTCTGGGTCATGTGACCAGCAGGACAAAGCCGCTTCTGGCGAACCGGAGCAGCGCACGAAAACGCCGTTTACCTTCCCACCGAAGCTGTACCTGTTTATCTACTTGCACTTTGACGTGCTTTCGAACTGCTAGCTTGGCAGGAGCAGGGACCGGGCAACGGGAGCTCACCCCGTCGTTGTGGGGATTTGAACCGCCGACCTTCTGATTGGCAAGCCCGAGAGACTCAGTGGTTTAGACCACAGCACCACCTGTGTCAACGGGTCAACACTGAACATGACTAAGATTAAATGCAAGTCACAATAAGTAAGACGGTGCTTTAAAGGTAAAGGTAAAGGGACCCTTGACCATTAGGTCCAGCCGTGGTTGACTCGGGTTGCGGCGCTCATCTCGCTTTATTGGCCGAGGGAGCCGGCGTACAGCTTCCGGGTATGTGGCCAGCATGACTAAGCCGCTTCTGGCAAACCAGAGCAGTGCATGGAAACGCCGTTTACCTTCCCGCCGGAGGGGTACCTATTTATCTACTTGCACTCTGATGTGCTTTCGAACTGCTAAGTTGGCAGGAGCAGGGACTGAGCAACAGGAGCTCACCCCGTTGCGGGGATTCGAACCGCTGACCTTCTGATCGGTTTAACCCACAGCACCACCCACATCCCTAATAATAATAATAATAATAATAATAATAATAATAATAGTTTATTTATACCCCGCCCATCTGGGTGGGTTTCCCCAGCCACTCTGGGCAGCTCTCAACAGAATACAGTGGTACCTCAGGTTACATGCGCTTCAGGTTACATACACTTCAGGTTACAGACTCCGCTAACCCAGAAATAGTGCTTCAGGTTAAGAACTTTGCTTCAGGATGAGAACAGAAATCGTGCTCTGGCGGCACGGCAGCAGCAGGAGGCCCCATTAGCTAAAATGGTGCTTCAGGTTAAGAACAGTTTCAGGTTAAGCAAGCCTGGAACAGGACACCAGAGAAATGCAAGAGGGTGCCGAATAAGTCGGCAGTTTGCGGGAATAACCCTTCTGTGCCCCCGAAACAGCTGCTGCCAGCCAGTGCTGCACACACTAGGCGACATGGGCAAAAGCGAGGGGTTGATTTGAGCTGCCTTCCTGCAGAAGCAGCCCCGGTTTGTACGTGGGCTGCCGGGGAGGAAACATCTGCAGGGTGCGAGTGCGAGTTTCGGAACAGCACGCTCTCCCCTCCTCGTGAAACCTTTGAGGTAAGGGACTGGCAGCTGCGAAGATCTGTGGCCTTGCACACACACAAAAAAAAGCAGAGAGAGAATGCAAACCATGGGTGGAGGCAGCCGAGTTAATCTGATAAAAAGCGATCCTTAAAGGGAAACATCGCCCTCCCCTCCTTAATCTCATTTATTGCTTTCCTGCTCTGAGCAGAGGCTGGAAGCTGCAACGGAGTCGTCAGAGGGAGCCGCTTTAGACCTCAAAAGCGGCTTTTGTGCAAGGTCAGAGCTTGGGGGTGGGCTTTGCGGGGCTGGGGGCTCGGCTTGCTCCGTTTCGGAGCAGGACTGCCCTGCCTGAGGGCCAGGGGCCCAGGCGTGCGGCCCTCGCGAAGGTAGCTCATTGAGAGCTTCACCTGCATGGAGGTTGTCCTTTGATTGCAATGGTGCTGTTGGGTTACCTGGATGAAAGATGGAGAGATTTGAGCAGCAGGTGTGTGTGTGTTTGTTTGTGTGTGTGTGAGAGAGAGAGAGAGAGAGAAGGAGAATGTATACGCCAGCCAGGTTGGTGTGGCCCCCAGAAAGTTATCCCAAAACAGAACGCGGCCCTCGATGTCCCATTCCTGTTTTTATTATTTTTTTAATTGTTATTATTACTGCTACTGCTACTACTATATGGGACGCGGGTGGCGCTGTGGGTTAAACCACAGAGCCTAGGCCTTGCCGATCAGAAGGTCGGCGGTTCGATCCTCGCGACATGGTGAGCTCCCGTTGCTCGGTCCCTGCTCCTGCCAACCTAGCAGTTCCAAAGCACGTCAAAGTGCAAGTAGATAAATAGGTACCACTCCAGCGGGAAGGTAAACGGCGTTTCCGTGCGCTGCTCTGGTTCGCCAGAAGCGGCTTAGTCCTGCTGGCCACGCGACCCGGAAGCTGTACGCTGGCTCCCTTGGCCAATAAAGCAAGATGAGCGCCGCAACCCCAGAGTCGGCCACGACTGGACCTAATGGTCATGAGCCACTTTACCTTTACTGCTACTATTTCAAATTAATTAATTTTATAATGAATGATTTTAGAGTGTTGTTTGTGTTGTACTTTTGTACTGTTTTATTGTTGTTAGCCGCCCTGAGCCCGGCTTCGGCTGGGGAGGGTGGGATATAAATTATTATTATTATTATTATTATTATTATTATTATTATTATTATTATTATTTATTGGCGTTTTAACACACAAAAAAGAGAAAAACTTCACAAATGTTAACATAAATAAATGACTTTATCCATTGACTTCGCAACCTCTCCTCCCGTGCTTTGCATATTTACCCTTCTCATGTATATTTTAAGCTATTTATCTTAACAACTAACTCCGTTGCTCATATTTCAAGTCCTGCTCACATTTTCGCATCCCGATAGTAGTTCTTTAAATACCCAGTGACAGGTCTCCAGTCCTCAATTATTATTTTTGGGGGCATTTTGGTCTCTAATGTTTGCCGTTAATCTTCCTAGTTCCGTTTACTCCATTGTTCTCAAAAGCCATTTGTTTTAAACTCCTTCTTTCGGCATACAATGTTTGTGTGTGTGTGTTTAAACTCTTTTGGTACATCATTATCTAGATGATGATGATGATGATTATTATTATTATTACCTTGCAGCGAGTCTCAGTTTTGAACCGTTTACTTGTGGATAGAAATGTATCTCACTCTGCGCACGTGGTCCCAGCGGTCTCGTAGGCAGCGTTGTTCAGTGGTTAGAATAAGCAGGCTTTTGAAAGGTCCTGCCCGCCATATTGATTCAAAATGGCACCTGAGGGTTGGCTGCTTGCCCTCGGGTGCAGTTGTGCAAATCTTGATATCATTACCCAAAATGCACCGCAAGCAAACAACTTTCTAAAATATAGAGTTAGGTACACATGTAGCTTTCGCTCTTCTGTTTTTAATTACCAGTGTTTACTTGCTTTTTTTGTTGTTGTTGAGTCATTTAGTCATGTCTGACTCTTCGTGACCCCCTGGACCAGAGCACGCCAGGCCCTCCTGTCTTCCACTGCCTCCCGCAGTTGGGTCAAACTCATGCTGGTAGCTTCGAGAACACTGTCCCACCATCTCATCCTCTGTCGTCCCCTTCTCCTTGTGTCCTCCATCTTTCCCAACATCAGGGTCTTTTCCAGGGAGTCTTCTCTTCTCATGAGGTGGCCAAAGTCTTGGAGCCTCAGCTTCAGGATCTGACCTTCCAGTGAGCACTCAGGGCTGATTTCCTTCAGAATGGAGAGGTTTGATCTTCTTGCAGTCCATGGGACTCTCAAGAGTCTCCTCCAGCACCAGAATTCAAAAGCATCAATTCTTCGGCGATCAGCCTTCTTTATGGTTCAGCTCTCACTTCCATACACTACTACTGGGAAAATCATAGCTTGAACTATACGGACCTTTGTTGGCAAGGTGATATCTCTGCTTTTTAAGATGCTGTCTAGGCCTGTCATTGCTTTTCTCCCAAGAAGCAAGCGTCTTTTAATTTCGTGACTGCTGTCACCATCTGCAGTGATCATGGAGCCCAAGAAAGTAAAATCTCTCACTGCCTCCATTTCTTCCCCTTCTATTTGCCAGGAGGTGATGGGACCAGTGGCCATGATCTTCTATAGATATCTGTTACTAATAAGTGAGTTTGATATCCAGACTCTAAGAAACCACTGGAATGAAGAACTGGACTTTTCAATATTACCAAGACCAGAGTTTCCCAAAACTTGGGTCTCCAGCTGTTTTTGGACTACAACTCCCATCATCCCTTGGGATTGTAGTCCAAGAACAGCTGGAGGCCCAAGTTAGGGAAAACCTGAGCTACAAAGTGGGAAAGTGTTTTACTAATGGCATCGACGGCTCTTAAACCACAACTTACACAACAGAACATAATATTCAGAATCGATTGGATTCCACTTTGTTTGTAAGAAAAGGACTATCTAATTTAGCTCTTTGCTGGAGATTTAATGAGGATAATGTCTCTTTTGAACATATCTTCTTACAGTGCTCTATACTCACTAAGCTTTGTGAAAAAGCGCCGGACTATATAAGTACAATTACGTGCAAAAAAAGTTAAAATTTTCAGAGGAACAAATACCTTTGAATTATATACCCATGGTATGGATGTTGACAACTAGACAACAGAAATGGATTCTACAAACAGATTGCATGTGGACGCATAATTTGTCCAGGGGGTCACGAAGAAGCAGACATGACGGAACGACTAAACAACAACGTTAGGACAATAATATGACTCATACGTCTAGATAATAACGTATGGAAATGCAACTGGTTATATCTTGTATCCTACAAGGTCTTTCTTTCGCATTGTATTCTTTGCAAGTTTCCTCTCCATCTTCCCCCCATTTCATCACTTTATTTTCTAGAACTGAAATTATTTTAACAAAACAGTGGTAAGGATGGCTCAGTATCACCTTATGGACAGGCCCATCAGTGATAGAATTGCTCTCTTCACAATTCTCCTGATTCACTTGAAAATAAACACCGTATTTTTTGCTCTATAAGATGCACCAGACCACAAGACACACCTAGTTTTTGGAGGAGGAAAACAAGGAAAAAAATATTCTGAATCTCAGAAGCCAGAACAGCAAGAAGGATCGCTGCGCAGTGAAAACAGCAATTCCCTCTTGCTGTTCTGGCTTCTGGGATAGCTGCGCAGCCTGCATTCGCTCCATAAGACGCACACACATCCCCCCTTACTTTTTAGGAGGGAAAAAGTGAGTCTTATAGAGCAAAAAATACGGTAAATCCGAGCTGGCCGATGGGCCCAAGCGCCTCTCTGGCGTTTCCTGGGAAATCCTCGGGACCCGGTTGCTATAGAAACGAAACTGTTAGACGACACACATGCACACAAGGCCCTTTGCCTGAACTTATGGTGGACTCGGGCGCTCTCGGCTCTTGCAAAAGGTCATCTCGCTGTTTGATGAATGCAAAGAGCTATTTAATGCTTCTGAGGGGTTGGGGGGGCACCGAAAAGGGGATTTTGTTTCAGCCCAGAGGCCTTTTCTCTCACCGGGATTGGATTTTGGGAACAGGGGTAACTTTCTGCCAGAAATCGAGGACCGGAGATGGATGCCCTAGCCTGGCAGTTCCAGCACTGGAAAGCTCCATGCAAACCACTTCCAAATTGTAGGCAACCCTGTTAAGGGAAGATTTATGATGTTTTATTGTGTCTTTAAAATAGTGCTGCCTTGGTTCTCAAACACCTTGGTACTCAAAACAACTTGGAACCCAAACACTGCAAACCTGGAAGTAAGTGTTCCGGTTTGCGAACTTTTTTCGGAAGCCGAACGTGCTCTGTTTTGAGCATTTACGCTTCCGATTTGAGTGTTACGCTGAGGTCTGTCTGTTTTTGCTATTAATTTTGCGTTTTTGTTTTCGTGGCTCTTTTTTGTTTTGTTTTTGTGCCTGCGTTGAAACCCGGTTCAGTTACTGACTGATGGATGGATTGTGTGACTGCAGTACATTGTTTATTGTTTTCATTTTATGGATCAGTAGCCTCGTTAGATAGTAAAATTCACGTTCAATTGCTGCTTTAAGGGCTGTTTTGAAAAGTCTGGAACAGATCAATCCGTTTTGCGTGACTTTCTATGGGAAAGCGCGCCTTGGTTTTGGAACGCTTTGGTTTTGGAACGGATTAAGTTTGAGAGCCAAGGTACCACTGTAGTCTGTTGGAAGCCGCCCAGAGTGGCTGGGGAAACTCAGCCAGATGGGTGGGGTATAAATTTATAATAATAATACCCTGCCTATCTGGCTGGGTTTCCCCAGCCACTCTGGGCAGCTTCCAACAAAACACTAAAATACAACAACCTATTAAACATTAAAAGCTTCCCTAAACAGGGCTGCCTTCAGATGTCTTCAAAAAGTTTGGTATTATTATTATTATTATTATTATTATTATTATTATTATTACTGCAGTCAGAGAGAAACGGCTTTGGACAAGCTGAATACCTGGGATCTCCAGGCAGGAATGGGGGGAAATCCAGATAACAATGTACAAATTATAGAATTTTAGAAGGGACCGCCTAAGGTCCTCTATCCCAACCCCTTGAGATGCAGGAATCTCAACTAAAGCATCTATAACAGATGGCCGTCCAACCTCTGCTTAAAAACCACCAAGGAAGGAGAGTTCACCACCTCTCGTGGGAGTCCGTTCCACTGCTGGATGGGTCTCACTGTCAGAAAGTTCTTCCTGATATTTAGCTGGAATCTCTGGTCTTGCAACTTGAAGCCATGGGTTCGAGTCCTCCCCTCCCGAGCGGAAGAAAACGAGCTTGCTCCCTCCTCCATGGGACAGCCCTTGAGATATTTGAAGATGGCTCTCATATCTCCTCTCAGTCTCCTCTTTTCCAGGCTGAACATACTCAGTTCCTTCAACCGTTCCTCATCAGGCTGGTGACCCTTGCTCATCCTGGTCTCCTTCCTCTGCACACCTTCCAGCTTGCCAACATCTTAAATTGTGGTGCACAGAATTGCACCTAAGAACCAACAGCCAGGCCAAGAAGGCAAATGAGCAAATTTATGAGGCCTCCTGGAGCCTGTAGTTATTCTGTTAAATATTACTTTAAATATTGTTAATACACCACCCTCAGCCCCAGAGCGGTTCACACAATAAACACACAATAACCTTCTGGTGCTAATTTTCAAGTGTATTTCTGCTTCATCTAGAGAGCTTGGTGTCCTCTGATTTAATTTGCTGTTGTTTTATCCTTTGGTGGGGAGCTGCTGCAGGAGCTGCTGCTGTAGCCGGCGTATAAGACGACCCCCGACTTTTGAGAAGGTTATCCTGGGTTAAAAAGTAGTCTTATACACCAGAAAATACAGTATATATCTTTTAAAATCATTTGTTGTTGTTGTTGTTGTTTAGTCATTTAGTCGTGTCCGACTCTTCGTGACCCCCTGGACCAGAGCACGCCAGGCACTCCTGTCTTCCACTGCCTCCCGCAGTTTGGTCAAACTCATGCTGGTCACTTCGAGAACACTGTCCCACCATCTCGTCCTCCGTCGTCCCCTTCTCCTTGTGCCCTCCATCTTTCCCAGCATCAGGGTCTTTTCCAGGGAGTCTTCTCTTCTCATGAGGTGGCCAAAGTCTTGGAGCCTCGGCTTCAGGATCTGTTCTTCCAGTGAGCACTCAGGGCTGATTTCCTTCCGAATGGAGAGGTTTTTTCTTCTTGCACTCCATGGGACTCTCAAGAGTCTCCTCCAGCACCAGAATTCAAAAGCATCAATTCTTCGGCGATCAGCCTTCTTTATAGTCCAGCTTTCACTTCCATACATCACTACTGGGAAAACCATAGCTTTTACTATATGGACCTTAAAATCATAGAAAAGCCCAAAAACATTTTGGGGGGTGGGGGAAAGAGATGTTCCTCAAAAAAAAAAAAAACACCTCAACAACTTTGACAACAACAAAAAAGTGACAGCAACTTTGTCCAGGTTTTCACTAAAGGTGAGAAAAAAATCTGGCTTGCTTTGAGCGAAGATGCACACCAGGACTTCCGTGATTCATGGCTCAGTCTTGTAGTGAGTAGCCTTTGCCGAGAAGTGGAAACAGATTATAGGAAATATTTGACACATGCTGGTATAAAAACAAGCCTAAAGCTGGCTGAAGTCTACATGTAGTTAGCTGCGAGTTGCACCCTTTCCCTAGCTAATCGCTTAAGCTTTTGCGAAAGCATGGAATGTGCAGAAACATTCTAACTACTCAGTGGGGAGTGCTGTTGATAGAGAATTGTTGTTGTTGATTTATCGATTAAGAAATTTAGGTGCTTCCCTTTGGCACCGTAAACAATATAGCGTGAGTGTGTGTATTGTTGAAACCAATATAAGTGCAGGATTAGCTGTTGCCTGCAATGAGTAAGTGGATCCGCCAGTTCTGGAGAGATTATCGAGGAGCTGGTTGCGTATGTGTGGGTTTTTGGGGGGTGGGAAGAGATCAGGGCCTCTGGGCCTTGCTGGTGAATCAGAGATATTCAAGGAGGAACTAATCCTGACGACTGTGCTCTCTGCCCAGTGCCGGATTTACGTTTAAGATAAACAAGCTATAACTTAGGGCCCCACTCTCTTGGGGGCCCCCAAAAAAATTAAAGGGGAAAAACCACTGGATGTACATTTCCAAAATATAAGATAAAAGTACGTTTCTGAGCACAGTTCAAAGTGTTGGTGCTGACCTTTAAAGCCCTAAACGGCCTCGGTCCAGAATATCTGAAGTAGCGTCTCCACCTCCATCGTTCTGCCCGGATGCTGAGGTCCAGCGCCGAGAGCCTTCTGGCAGTTCCCTCACTGCGAGAAGCAAAGCTACAGGGAACCAGGCAGAGGGCCTTCTCAGTAGTGGCACCCGCCCTGTGGAACGCCCTCCCATCAGATTTCAAAGAGATAAACAACTACCTGACATTCAGAAGACATCTTAAGGCAGCCCTGTTCAGGGAAGCTTTTAATGTTTGATGTATTATCATGGGCCCCGCCTGCTAGCCTGCTCCCTAAAATATCACTGGTTTGTTCCTTTCTATATATAGGGTGCCTGCATTCTGCATGGACTGGTTGCATGGAAACATGAGCCAATGGCTTTAGATACCTATTGTTGTTGAGTCATTTAGTCGTGTCTGACTCTTCGTGACCCCCTGGACCAGAGCACGCCAGGCACTCCTGTCTTCCACTGCCTCCCCCAGTTTGGTCAAACTCATGCTGGTAGCTTTGACAACACTGTCCAACCATCTCGTCCTCTGTCATCCCCTTCTCCTTGCACCCTCCATCTTTCCCAGCATCAGGGTCTTTTCCAGGGAGTCTTCTCTTCTCATGAGGTGGCCAAAGTCTTGGAGGATCTGTCCTTCCAGTGAGCACTCAGGGCTGATTTCCTTTCAGAATGGATAGGATTCTAACCTTTCCCAAGGGATGCGGGTGGCGCTGTGGGTTAAACCACAGAGCCTAGGACTTGCCGATCAGAAGGTCAGCGGTTCGAATCCCTGCAATGACGGGGTGAGCTCCCGTTGCTTGGTCCTAGCTCCTGCCAACCTAGCAGTTCGAAAGCACCTCAAAGCGCAAGTAGATAAACAGGTACCGTTCTGGCGGGAAGGTAAATGGCGTTTTCGTGCACTGCTCTGGTTCACCAGAAGCGGCTTAGTCCTGCTGGCCGCATGACCCAGAAGCTGTACGCCGGCTCCCTTGGCCAATAATGCGAGGTGAGCGCCGCAACCCCAGAGTCAGCCACGACTGGACCTAATGGTCAGGGGTCCCTTTACCTTTACCTAACCTTTCCCAGGATTCTAACTGATTATTATATCCAAAATCTTTAGCCCACCAACTCGATGATTCTAAGGCAACCTTCTACAGAAGCACATTTTGCTCCTGGCCCCACCCTGGGCATGGGAGAGGTCCCCGATCTAAACGACCCCAACTGGGAAAAGGATGTTGAAGGAGATGGATTTGGGGGCAGAATTTCTCTCCTGACTCTCCGTCCTTTAGGTTTGCAAACCTCTCCTCTTTCCCAGACAGCGAGTGCGGGCGGCCTTTGCCACCCGCAGGCCCTGAGGACGCGGCTAGAATTTATAGTGGCGAGGGAGCAAAGAGGGAATCTGGCTGGCTGCCCCACGACTTGCTCTCCTTTTCTCGGTGACAAAGGAAAGCTGAAGGGAAGGGAGGGCCAGGCCTACATCTTTGCTGCAAACAGTTTCTAGCACACAGATCTGTTTCCATGCAAACGGCAAAGGTTCGGGGCAAGTTTCCCAGCCGAACATGTTTGCAAAAGAATAATCTTTATCTATATCTATATCTATATCTATATCTATATCTATATCTATATCTATATCTATATCTATATCTCTATCTCTATCTCTATCTCTATCTCTATCTCTATCTCTATCTCTATCTCTAACTCTAACTCTAACTCTAACTCTAACTCTAACTCTAACTCTATATCTATATCTATATCTATATCTATATCTATCTATCTATCTATCTATCTATCTATCTATCTATCATCTATCTATATCTATCTATCTATCTATCTATCTATCTATCTATCTATCTATACACACAGTAGTACCTCTGGTTAAGTACTTAATTCGTTCCGGAGGTCTGTTCTTAACCTGAAACTGTTCTTAACCTGAAGCACCACTTTAGCTAATGGGGCCTCCTGCTGCTGCCATGCCGCCGGAGCACGATTTCTGTTCTCATCCTGAAGCAAAGTTCTTAACCTGAAGCACTATTTCTGGGTTAGCGGAGTCTGTAACCTGAAGTGTATGTAACCTGAAGCGTATGTAACCCGAGGTACCACAGTATTAGGAATTTCAACAAAACGTTTTATCAAAAATTATATCCTCCTTAATTCCCCCCCCCTGTTTTTCCTCCTCCCCACTCCCCATAATGTTACCCACCCACCCCTCCCCACCCCGGACTTCCCTCAGCTCCTCTCTCTGGTTTATCAACAAATGTTATTCTCTGCATGTTACGAAATTGTATAGATCCTTAATTTATCTGACTAGCTATTATCAATAAGTGAGAGCTGGACCACAAAGAAGGCTGATTGCCGAAGAATTGATGCTTTTGAATTATGATGCTGGAGGAGACTCTTGAGAGTCCCATGGACTGCAAGAAGACCAAACCTCTCCATTCTGAAGGAAATCAGCCCTGAGTGCTCACTGGAAGGACAGATCCTGAAGCTGAGGCTCCAAGACTTTGGCCACCTCATGAGAAGAGAAGACTCCCTGGAAAAGACCCTGGTGTTGGGAAAGATGGAGGGCAGAAGGAGAAGGGGGCGACAGAGGACAAGATGGTGGGACAGTGTTCTCGAAGGTGCCAACATGAGTTTGACCAAACTGTGGGAGGCAGTGGAAGACAGAAGTGCCTGGCGTGCTCTGGTCCAGGGGGTCACGAAGAGGCGGACACGACTAAACAACAACATTATCAATAAAAGTTTGTGAGTGTTTCAGGTTAAGTACGGGCCTCTGGAACGAATTAAGTACTTAACCCGAGGTACCACTGTACATATCTTTAATATTACAATATTTATTCAAATAGTCTTTGAATTTCTTCCGGTCTTCTTGGTGTTCCTCTTCTTTCTGGTCGCAGATTCTCCCAGTGAGAATCAGCTGAACTGCATCCAATTTCTCTCCTTCAGGGTGATTCATTAGATGTGTGCAATGGAACTTTAGCAAGCAGGTGATTGAGAAATGAAATTATGGGGTGCTCTTGAAAAGCAAAGATTATTGTCTGCGATTAATGGAGTTAAATGTATGCCAAACAGGCACATACCTCTGGCAATTTAATGGGCTGTTCCCTAACTCGTTGTGCATCACACATTTGTATCTCATAGGCCGATCAGGGTAGCCGAACCTCAAGCAGGTTGGGTTGCCTTCTCTGAGTCAGCACGTCCTCAAGGATGGGTATCGATGAAGGCTCATCAGAATGGAGCCTTGGCAAGGGGTACGCAAGCACAAGCGCACTACCATTTATATCAGGGTCTTGGGTTTGAGTCCCGCTCTGGGCAAGAGATTCCTGCATAGAAGAGGGTTAGACTAGATGACTCTTGAGGTCCCTTCCAACTCTACAGTTCTATGATATTGGAGCCAGAAAAATCGGGAACGTGGACAGCCCCAAAGTGAGAGATGGGCTGTCAAAGTGCTGCAAAGTGCCAAAGATTTCAGACCTTCCAAGTGCCCTTATTTTCCACGGACAGTCCTGGATTTACAGATAATAATAATATTTATTTACCCTGCTCATCTGCCTGGGTTTCCCCAGCCACTGTGGGTGGCTCCCAACAGAATATTAAAAACACGATAAAACGTCAAATGTTAAAAACTTCCCTCAACAGGGCTGCCTTCAGATGTCTTCTAAAAGTCTGGTAGTTGTTCTCTTTGACATCTGGTGGGAGGGCGTTCCACAGGACGGGCGCCACCACCGAGAAGGCCCTCTGCCTGGTTCCCTGTAACTTGGCTTCTCGCAGGGAGGGAACCGCCAGAAGGCCCTCGGAGCTGGACCTCGGTGTCTGGGCTGAACGATGGGGGTGGAGACGCTCCTTCAGGTATACTGGGCCCAGGCCATTTAGGGCTTTCAAGGTCAGCACTGACACTTTGAATTGTGCTTGGAAACATACTGGGAGCCAATGGAAGTCTTTCAGGACCAGTGTTATATGGTCTTGGCGGCCACTCCCAGTCCCCAGTCTAGCTGCTGCCCCGGTTTCTGATTTTATCTCAGAATGTCCCGCTTTTCCTTAGGATGTCCTTATTTGCATCGGAGAATTGTTGGGAGCATGTGGGATAAAGGTAAAGGGACCCCTGACCATTAGGTCCAGTCGTGACTGACTCTGGGGTTGCGGCGCTCATCTCACTTTATTGGCCGAGGGAGCCAGCGTACAGCTTCCGGGTCATGTGGCCAGCAGGACTAAGCCGCTTCTGGTGAACCAGAGCAGCGCACGGAAACGACATTTACCTTCCCGCTGAAGCGGTACCTATTTATCTACTTGCGCTTTGACATACTTTCGAACTGCTAGGTTGGCAGGAGCCGGGACCGAGCAACGGGAGCTCACCCCGTCGCGGGGATTTGAACTGCTGACCTTCTGATCGGCAAGTCCTAGGCTCTGTGGTTTAACCTTGCATGTGGAATAGGATGTCTCTATTTTCATCGGAGAAGTGTTGGCAGGAATGTCTCTGCTTTTATCAGAGAACTGTTGGAGGGGATGGAATAGGATGTCCTTATTTTCATCGGAGAAACGTCGGAGGGTGTTTTGATGGCAAGCGGGGAGAAAGGGAAGCAAGTCCTGTACGCCCATGGCCTTGCGTCAAGCGATGCTCTCTGTCGTGTTCCAAAATAACGCTGGAAATTTGGAGCGAGGCCAGATGCGATGACTCAAGGCTCGGAAATCCAACTCAAAGGGAGACATGCTGGAAACTTGATCCCTCCCCCATTCATGGAGATCAACCTTCGCTGAGCTTTCGTGGCCCTGCTACCCACCCACTCACCCTTGCTGGCTGAATCACAACCGCAGGGAAAATGTCAGGAGGTTGTGACGAGAAAAGCTTTGCTTTCCTGTGGGTGTAATTCCCAAAGAACGACGCTGTTTAAGGGGAGCCTCACAGACTGTTCTGCATTTTTGCATTTTGTCGCTGGGCTGGGTGTTCCCTCTGAATGGAAGCCAAACAGGCTACTGTTGCCTTACATGCTTCTTCTTTCTTCTTCTTCAGCGATCCCTTGTAGCCAAGTAAGATTGTCTCCCATAAACACGGTTTTAACAATGAGTCCGTAAGTGACTGTGGAGGCCAATTCTGGATCCACACGTCCTTCTGCAGTGGGGACGTAGGTTTCCAGGTGGGAGTTGATCCTGGTGTGGATTTGCCAAGCGTGCCTTCCTCTTAGCGCGTTTCTCCCTTGCGTCCTGAGTTCGAGTGTCTTCAAAGCCCACGACACCTTTGGTAAAGGCTGTTCTCCCATTGGAGCGCTCTCAGGCCAGTGTTCCCCAGTTGTCGGTGTTTATACAGTCATACCTCATGTTACGTTTGCTTCGGGTTGAGCGTTTTCAGGTTGTGTCCCGTGGCGACCCGGAAGTACCAGAATGGGTTACTTCTGGGTTTCGCAGACACTCAAAATGACGTCACGCGCATGTGCAGAAGCGGCGAATCGTGACCCGCACATGTGCAGACACGGGTTGTGTTCTGCTCATGTTGCGAATGGGCCTCCGGAACAGATCCCATTTGCAACCAGAGGTACCACTGTACTACATTTTTTAAAGATTTGCCTTGAGAGAGTCTTTAAGCCTCTTTTGTTGACCGCCACCACTGCGCTTTCCATTTTTAAGTTCAGAATAGAGTAGTTGCTTTGGAAGACGATAATCAGGCATCCGAACAACATGTCCAGTCCAACGAAGTTGATGTTGAAGAATCATTGCTTCAACACGGGTGATCTTTGCTTCTTCCAGTACACTGGCATTAGTTCGCCTGTCTTCCCAAGTGATGTGTAAAGATTTTCGGAGACACTGTTGATGGAATCTTTCGAGGAGTTGGAGATGGTCCATGTTTCACAAGCATGCAGTAAGTTTGGTGGTGCAATAGCTTTGTAAACAAGCATTTTGGTTTCCCTGTGAATGTACGGCCAACCTCCTTTGTATGGCTGTCTCCAGAGAGATGGATCCAAATGTACCTGCTGACAAAACAAAGCATAATTATCCACTCCACCCATTAGGGCTGGATATTGATATATCCAGTGCTTTTTTTCAGCCGGAACTCAGTTCCAGCACCTCTCAGGTGGGCACTGTTGCCATTCTCAAAGAACAAGGGAAGCGATCATGGTGAGTTCTGGCACCTCTTTTCCCAGAAAAAGATATCGTCCGAAACTGGTTTGAGGTCTGTATCATGATATTGAGTCCATCTCTGCAAATTGTCTGTCGTTTGCAGCTCAGGAAAGCAAACTACAGCCGTACCTTGGTTCGCGAACGGAATCCGTTCCCAGAAGTCCATTCGACTTCCGAAAACATTTGAAACCAAGGCCACGTCAAGACCTTCTGCTTCCCAAAAACGTTCGGAAACCGGAACGCTTTCGGCGTTCAGGAGCCAAAACGTACGAGTAACAAGGCATTTGGGGACGCAGGTGGCGCTGTGGTCTAAACCACAGAGCCTAGGGCTTGCCAAACAGAAGGTCGGTGGTTCGAATCCCCGTGATGGGGTGAGCTCCCGTTTCTCGGTCCCTGTTCCTGCCAACCTAGCAGTTCGAAAGCACGTCAAAGTGCAAGTAGATAAATAGGTACCGCTCTGGCGGGAAGGTAAACGGCGTTTCCGTGCGCTGCTCTGGTTCGCCAGAAGCAGCTTAGTCCTGCTGGCCACATGACCCGGAAGCTGTCTACGGACAAACGTCAGCTCCCTCGGCCATTAAAGCGAGACGAGCGCCGCAACCCCAGAGTCGTCCGCAACTGGACTTAATGGTCAGGGGTCCCTTTACCTTTACTAACAAGGCATTCAAGAGCCAAGGTACGACTGTGTGTGCTGAATTTTTTATTTTTGGTGTGGGGAGTGAAGAGATATTCAGGAGTCTTCCGGGAGTGGAAGTGAATGCAGCCGCCAATCATCCTTTTTACCACCCCACTGATGATAAACAGAAACTTTTACCACCTCAAGGATGATAACCTGAAACAACACGATCTCCGTGTGGGACAGCTGCATATTCCGGCATTGCAGAGGGTAGGATTAAATGATCATCAGGGTCCCTTTCAATTCTATAATTCTGTGATTCCATGATTCTTTCCCCAAGCCTTAATAGCAACCATTCTCCCGAGTGCCTCGTGAGTTGCTGCAGAGCCAAATTCTCCCGATTCTCTGTTGCAGTCTCCGTATGAAATGTTGTTTGTGGTTTGTTCCTTTGCATTCATTGCGACGTGCATCGCGAACACGTCCTCCGTTGTCTGGAAGCCAGCTTGCAATTATAATTGCATTTAATACCAACAGGTGGGGCCTACAGAAAAGGTCTCTGCCTTAGTTTTGTTTTCAAAGGAACGGCATTCGAATTTTTTAATGTCCTGTTACAGGAGCTGGGCTTGTATACAAACAGCCTGCGGTTAAGTAACGAACAAAGCTGATTTTGCTATTTCAAATTATCAAGTGTGGTTTGGTGTGTGTGGGGGGGTGAAGATAAGGAATGCAGTAGCCTTTCCGCAAGGCATTGGAAAGCGAGAGAAAGATGAATGTCTAGACAGAACCAGTTTATCATCCATTGAAGCTGGACTGAGGGACGCTTCTCTGAACACCAAACCTGAATTTTGCAGTACTGGATTTTCTGATCTTGATCCGATGGTGTTAAAAATCTCTATCGTTCCTCACCTTCTCCCGATGGAGACCGTTCCACTAATGAATGGCTCTTACCGCCCTTCTTAAATCACCAGAAAGTTCCCCCCCCCCAATGTTTAGTCGGCTTCTCCTTTCTCGTAACTCGAAGCCCTTGCTTTGAGTCCTACCTTCCAGGAGTAGGAGGGAACGAGCTTGCTCCATCTTCCCAAAATTTGGAACCCTCTCCTGTTGTTGTTGTTGTTGTTTAGTCGCATAGTCCTGTCCGACTCTTGGTGACCCCCTGGACCAGAGCACGCCAGGCACTCCTGTCTTCCCGCAATTTGGTCAAACTCATGCTGGTAGCTTCGAGAACACTGTCCCACCATCTCGTCCTCTGTCGTCCCCTTCTCCTTGTGCCCTCCATCTTTCCCAACATCAGGGTCTTTTCCAGGGTCTTCTCTTCTCATGAGGTGGCCAAAGTCTTGGAGCCTCAGCTTCAGGATCTGTCCTTCCAGTGAGCACTCAGGGCTGATTTCCTTCAGAATGGAGAGGTTTGATCTTCTTGCAGTCCATGGGACTCTCAAGAGTCTCCTCCAGCACCAGAATTCAAAAGCATCAATTCTTCGGCGATCAGCCTTCTTTATGGTCCAGCTCTCACTTCCATACATCACTACTGGGAAAACCATAGCTTTAACTATACGGACCTTTGTCGGCAAGGTGATATCCCTGCTTTTCAAGATGCTGTCTAGGTTTGCCATTGCTTTTCTCCCAAGAAGCAGGCGTCTCTTAATTTTGTTGACTGCTGTCACCATCTGCAGTGATCATGGAGCCCAAGAAAGTAAAATCTCTCACTGCCTCCATTTCTTCCCCTTCTATTTGCCAGGAGGTGATGGGCCCAGTGGCCATGATCTTCGTTTTTTTGATGTTGAGCTTCAGACCACATTTTGCACTCTCCTCTTTCACCCTCATTAAAAGGTTCTTTAATTCCTCCTCACTTTCTGCCATCAAGGTTGTATCATCTGCATATCTGAGGTTGTTGATATTTCTTCCAGCAATCTTAATTCCGGCTTGGGATTCATCCAGCCCAGCCTTTCGCATGTGCCAAACTGTTGTGGTTGTTTTGCAGCACCCGACCAAGTTAGCGATTGGAAGTCAAGCCTCATAGCTATCTCCCCAAACCCAAACCTGGTCCGATTCGCTCCAAAACAGGGTGTGGCAACAGTTTTGCTGCCCAAAACAGATATACAGTGGTACCTTGGTTCTCAAACGCCTTGGTTCCTGGAAGTAAGTGTTCCTGTTTTCGAACGTTTTTCGGAAACCAAACGTCCGATGCAGCTGTCAGCTATTGTTTCCAGGGTGCCTGCACCAATCAGAAGCTGCGCCTTGGTTTCCGAACATTTCGGAAGTCAAACGGACTTCCGGAACGGATTAAGCTTGGCTCTTTTGTTTTTGCTATTTGTTTTGCGTTTTTGAGGCTTTTTCGGTTCATTTGTTTTTGTGACTGTGTGGAACCCAGTTCAGCTACTGATTGCATGAGTGACTGTGGAAATGGATAAAAGCCCCCCATCCAAACAATGACTATCATCAGTGCAGATAAGAAAAAAAATAACTTTAATTTTTATCCACTACAATACTGTGTTATTCATTTTATAGTACGGTACATTGATTAGTGCTTTCATTTTATGGATCAATGGTCTCGTTAGATAGTAAAATTCATGTTCAGTTGCTGTTTTAGGGCTTGTTTTTAAAAGTCTGGAACGGATTAACCCATTTTGGATTACTTTCTATGGGAAAGCACGCCTTGGTTTTGGAACGCTTTGGTTTTGGAACAGACTTCCGGAACAGATTAAGTTTGAGAACCAAGTTACCACTGTATGCGAAAGTATTGACTTTCAAGTTTCCCAAAGGGGTGGAGATATGCCTTGAAGGCGTTCAGGAAATATAGCTGTATTGTTTTTAACACTCGATTGGAAGCCGCCCAGAGTGGCTGGGGAAACTCAGCCAGATGGGTGGGGTATAAATAATAAATTATTATTATAAATTATTATTATATCGGGGTCCTTCTCCCTCTGTAAAGATAAGGAGCGAACTTTGTGGCCAAATGGGGGAGTTGAAACCTGCTCTCCCAGATCTGACACTCTAACCACTACACCACGCTGCCTCGCCACATATTTTCACCATTGTCTCCCTCTCACCTCATTCTCGCTTTCCTCTTCTGTGTGCAGGATGGTGCTACCAGTGACCGAATGGATTTGGCGCCACGAATACTGGCTCCCACCAGGGATCACTTGGGAGGACATGAAGGAGACAGAAGAGATCAGCTACCCTCAGCCCCGCCACCTCTTGCTGAGCCTTCCCTTGGCCCTCCTGCTTGTGGTGATCCGCTTCTTCTTCGAAAGGTACGTTAAATAGAAGGAAGCTCTGACAAGCCTCCATGCTTAAG
The DNA here is from genome assembly GCF_964270895.1 of Podarcis filfolensis. Taxonomy (NCBI): domain Eukaryota; kingdom Metazoa; phylum Chordata; class Lepidosauria; order Squamata; family Lacertidae; genus Podarcis; species Podarcis filfolensis. The sequence continues at coordinate 8,109,497 of NC_139622.1, forward strand.
GTAAAGGTAAAGGGACCCCTGACCATTAGGTCCAGTCGTGGCCGACTCTGGGGTTGCGGCGCTCATCTCGCTTTATTGGCCGAGGGAGCCGGCGTACAGCTTCCAGGTCATGTGGCCAGCAGGACTAAGTTCTGGCGAACCAGAGCAGTGCACAGAAATGCCGTTTACCTTCCCGCCGGAGCGGTACCTATTTATCTACTTGCACTTTGACGTGCTAGGTTGGCAGGAGCAGGGACCGAGCAACGGGAGCTCATCCCGTCGCAGGGATTCGAACCACTGACCTTCTGATAGGCAAGCCCTAGGCTCTGTGGTTTAACCCACAGCGCCACCTGCGTCCCTTATGTTCAGGGGTAAAGGTAAAGGGACCCCTGACTGTTAGGTCCAGTCATGGCCGACTCTGGGGTTGCGGCGCTCATCTCGCTTTACTGGCCGAGGGAGCCGGCGTACAGCTTCCGGGTCATGTGGCCAGCTGGACTAAGCCGCTTCTGGCGAACCAGAGCAGCGCACGGAAACGCCGTTTACCTTCCCGCCGGAGCGGTACCTATTTATCTACTTGCACTTTGACGTGCTTTCGAACTGCTAGGTTGGCAGGAGCAGGGACCGAGCAACGGGAGCTCAACCGCCAACCTTCTGATCAGCAAGTCCTAGGCTCTGTGGTTTAACCCACAGCACCACCCGCGTCCCCAACAACAAATTTTAAACACTTTAAAACACTTAATTATAAAAGCCGTATAAAATAAAGTATAAAAACACAAATAACCATAAAATTCAGAAATCAATTAGATAATCCCCAGGGCTAGCTGGCTGAATTGGTCCTAGTTGGGCCAGTGAGGAGGCCAGGGGAGAATTAGCTGTGGGGTCTCAGAGCGGGTGATCTTCATAAAAGGGGAGGGGGAGGGAAGAGAAGGGAAATAAAAGATCAGGCTGAATTCAAATTAAAGGCCAGGCGGAATAGCTCTGTCTTACAGGCCCAACAGAAGGAGGTTAAATCCTGAAGGGCCCTGGTGTCCTGGGACAGAGCATCCGGATTCAAAAGTGATGTTTCCAGGAACTAAAGAACCTTTGAAGCCGAAGTTTGGTTAACCGCCAGCATTCCTAAACATTCCTGGCCTGCGAGGAGTCATGCCACAACTTGCCGTCCATGATTTCCACAAGGCACGGATAGCCAAGCGTTCCCAAACTGTTTATCTACAAGCGGTCCTATGGAAGCCTGGAGAACTGGGGTACACTCTGTTCTGCACCCCAATGAAGCTTACCCAGTCACCCACACTTCGCAGCCAAGGCGATGACTTTCCATGGCATGTTTAAGCCCCAGTTGCAGAGCTGTCTCATCCAAACCAAGCCTCCTAAAGCAAAATATACAGTGGTATCTCCGGTTACATACGCTTCAGGTTACAGACACTTCAGGTTACAGACTCCGCTAACCCAGAAATAGTGCTTCAGGTTAAGAACTTTGCTTCAGGATGAGAACAGAAATCGTGCTCTGGTGGCGCGGCGGCAGCAGGAGGCCCCATTAGCTAAAGTAGTGCTTCAGGTTAAGAACAGTTTCAGATTAAGAACGGACCTCCAGAATAAATTAAGTACTTAACCTGAGGTAAAGCAGAGACAACACCTTGCCAACAAAGGTCTGTATAGTTAAAGCTATGGTTTTCCCAGCGGTGATGTACGCAAGTGAGAGCTGGACCATCAAGAAGGCTGATCGATGAAGAATGGATGCTTTTGAATTCTGGTGCTGGAGGAGACTCTTGAGAGTCCCATGGACTGCAAGAAGATCAAACCTCTCCATTCAGAAGGAAATCAGCCCTGAGTGCTCACTGGAAGGACAGATCCTGAAGCTGAGGCTCCAAGACTTTGGCCACCTCATGAGAAGAGAAGACTCCCTGGAGAAGACCCTGATGTTGGGAAAGATGGAGGGCACAAGGAGAAGGGGATGACAGAGGACGAGATGGTTGGATAGTGTTCTCGAAGCTACCAGCATGAGTTTGACCAAACTGCGGGAGGCAGTGGAAGACAGGAGTGCCTGGCGTGCTCTGGTCCAGGGGGTCATGAATAGTTGGACACGACTAAACTACTAAACAACAACAGCAACAACAAGACTACTAATATTAGTAGCAATAATAATAATAATAATAATTTTTATTTAAACCCCGCTCTCCCCGGCCAGAGCCGGGCTCAGGGCGGCTAACACCAGTAAAATTACATTATAAACATAATGCGGGGGGGGGGGGGGGACCAATTTAAAATACAGGTTAAAATGCAATTTTAAAAGCAGCCTCATTTTAAAAGTAGCCCATAGATCAAAACTGTAAGGGGAGGGAAGACATAAGGGTCAGACTGAGTCCAAACCAAAGGCCAGGCGGAACAGCTCTGTCTTACAGGCCCTGCGGAAAGATGTCGAGTCCCGCAGGGCCCTAGTCTCTTGTGACAGAGCGTTCCACCAAGTCGGGGCCAGTACTGAAAAGGCACTGGCCCTATTGAGACCAATCTAACCACTTTGCGACTTGGGACCTCCAAGGTGTTGTCATTTGTGGACCTTAAGGTCCTCCGCGGGGCATACCAGGAGAGTCGGTCCCGTAGGTAATAATCTTATTATTTATACCCCGCCCATCTGTCTGGGTTGCCCCAGCCGCTCTCAGTGGCTTCCAACACATATAAAACATCAAACGCTAAAAACCATACTAGAAGGTTTAGTTCGGTCAGAATCAGGTATACCTTGGTTGACAAACGCCTTAGCAGTTGAACGTTTTGGTTCCTGAACGGCGCAAACCCGGAAGTGAGTGTTCCGGTTTGTGAACGTTCTTTCGGAAGCTGAACGTCCGACGGGGCTCCCGCGGCTTCCAATTGGCTGCAGGAACTTCCTGCAGCCAATTAGAAACTGCAGTTTGGTTTTTGAACGTTTTGGAAGTTGAATGGACTCCCAGAACGGATTCCGTTCAGCTTCCAAGGTATGACCGTACATGACTTCTGGTAAACGAGCCACCATAGCCGCTAGAGGGTCGTGAAAATTTGTGTACCCGGCCTTTTTAGACTCGTTTACCTGTGTATTGGTCAAAATCATGAGTTTGGCCAAGCTGTGGGAGGCAGTGGAAGACAGGAGTGCCTGGCGTGCTCTGGTCCAGGGGGTCACGAAGAGTCGGACACGACTGAACAGCTAAACAACAACAACCTATGTATTATCTGAAACAAAGGGGCACATAGGTTGCCAGATGTGAAATATGTTGGCATTAAGTTGGCTCTCCTACTCAAATATTCTGGATTAGTTGTCATTTCCGAGTCACCTTCAAAGGTAGACCCACGTAGAGCGCATTGCAGTAGTCCAAACGGGAGATAACCAGAGCATGCACCACTCTGGTGAGACAGTCTGCGGGCAGGGAGGGTCTCATCCTGCGTACCAGATACAGTTGGTAGACAGCTGCCCTGGATGCAGAATGGACCTGCGCCTCCATGGACAGCTGTGAGTCCAGAATGACTCCCAGTCTGCGCACCTGGTCCTTCAGGGGCACAGTTACACCATTCAAGACCAGGGAGTCCTCCACTCCTGCCTGCCCCCTGTCCCCCAGAAACAGCACTTTTGTCTTGTCAGGATTCAACCTCAATCTGTTAGCCGCCATCCATCCTCCAGCCGCCTCCAGGCACTCACACAGGACCTTCACCACCTTCACTGGTTCCGATTTAAAGGAGAGGTAGAGCTGGGTATCATCCGCATACTGGCGAACACCCAGCCGAACGCCCCACAGTCCTTATGCATAGATACTAATTAAACACCACAAATCCCTATCGAGGCCACATCAAGGCAGTCTTCTCTCCCAGTTAGAACATACGAGTCCTAATTAAAGCCTAATATTACTAAACATTTAATACCATAGATCAGCTCTCAAGATACTGCCATCTACTCCCAGTAGAAAAGGCAGTGATCTATCCAGGGACAGAGATGGAGCGTGCGTGGGGTGGTGGGTGGAAAGAGTTGTTGATCTTTTTATTGGGGGGGGGTTTGCAAAACTCCGCTCACCCTAAACTCCAGCCCTGTCAATCACACGCACCTCTGCCGCCGGCTCCCAGGGAAGAAAAGATTGCCAGCACGCCACGCACAGAAATATAGGTCCCACGATCGACAGCAATCACCCCAAGATCTGCCTGTTGATTGCGGTTGACCGCCTGGAAATGTCTGCCAGAGATCTATTACACCAGGGGTCAGCAAATGTTCTCAGCAGGGGGCCGGTCCACTGTCCCTCAGACCTTGTGGGGGGCCGGACTATACTTTGAAAAGAATATGAATGGATTCCTGTGCCCCACAAATAACCCAGAGATGCATTTTAAATGCCGTGTTTTTTGCTCTATAACACGCACCAGACTATAAGACGCACCTAGTTTTTGGAGGAGGAAAACAAGAAAAAAAATATTCTGAATCTCAGAAGCCAGAACAGCAAGAGGGATCTCTGCGCAGTGAAAGCAGCAATCCCTCTTGCTGTTCTGGCTTCTGGGATAGCTGCGCAGCCTGCATTTGCTCCATAAGACGCACACACATTTCCCCTTACTTTTTAGGAGGGGAAAAGTGAGTCTTGTAGAGCAAAAAATACAGTAAAAGGACACATTCTACTCATGTAAAAACACGCTGATTCCCAGACCGTCCGCGGGCCAGATTTAGAAGGCGATTGGGTCGGATCCAGCCCCTAGGCCTTAGTTTGCCTAGCCATGTACAGTGGTACCTCGGGTTACAGACGCTTCAGATTACAGACTCCACTAACCCAGAAATAGTACCTCGGGTTAAGAACTTTACTTCAGGATGAGAACACAGATCGTGCAGCGGCAGCGGGAGGCCCCATTAGCTAAAGTAGTACCTTAGGTTAAGAACAGTTTCAGGTTAAGAACGGACCTCCAGAACGAATTAAGTTCTTAACCCGAGGTACCACTGTATTACACCATCTTTTTAAACAGGGAAGATCAGAAAAGGACATCACGGATGGGGCAAGAGGATTTTTATCTCGGGCGTCCATCTTTGCAGAATTGCATTTCTCGGCGCATGAGCTCCTGGCAGCTTTCGTTCCCGCAGCAAATCCTCCCTCCGCCCCCAGAAAACCCTTTGCGAGTCCTCGGTGTGATGCGTTCTTTCCGTAAAACCCGACAGGCAATAAAAAGAACATCCCAAAGCTCCATGAAAACCGCCTCCAGCAAAAGCCCATAAAATGATTCATTCCCAGCTCCTCTTGAGAACCAAATGCAACTCGCAACAGATTGGCAGCTTCAGAAAAGGTCCCCATTTGTGCCACAGCAGTTCTGATTTCTCAGTAAAGCCCCCTTTCCGTGTAGCATAGAATCATGGAATCGTCGGAAATGTAAAGAAAGGGAAGGTATCTTCTACCGCATGTGGTGGACTTGTTAAGAGGTAAAGGCTTTCTGGGAAATGGTATTGTTGTTGTTGTTGAGTTGTTTAGTCGTGTCCGACTCTTCGTGACCCCCTGGACCAGAGCACGCCAGGCCCTCCTGTCTTCCACTGCCTCCCACAGTTTAGTAAACTCATGCTGGTAGCTTTGAGAACACTATCCAATCATCTCGTCCTCTGTCGTCCCCTTCTCTTTGTGCCCTCCATCTTTCCCAACATCAGGGTCTTTTCCAGGGAGTCTTCTCTTCTCATGAGGTGGCCAAAGTCTTGCAGCCTCAGCTTCAGGATCTGTCCTTCCAGTGAGCACTCAGGGCTGATTTCCTTCCGAATGGAGAGGTTTGATCTTCTTGCAGTCCATGGGACTCTCAAGAGTCTCCGCCAGCACCAGAATTCAAAAGAATGAATTCTTCGGCGATCAGCCTTCTTTATGGTCCAGCTCTCACTTCCATACATCACTATTGTAGCCTCAGCTTCAGGATCTGCAATTCAGCAAATTTACACGATATTAGAAAGGTTATTGCAAGCAATTAACACCACTAGCGGGGTTGTCTGAAGACTTGTAATGAGAAATTGTCCACCTTTCTAGGTTTATTTAAATTTTGAGCCATTTTGTAATGAGTGTGCTTAAAATTGGATAACGTACAAAATGCACCTTGCCAACAAAGGTCCGTATAGTTAAAGCTATAGTTTTCCCAGTAGTGATGTATGGAAGTGAGAGCTGGACCATAAAGAAGGCTGATCGCCGAAGAATTGATGCTTTTGAATTCTGGTGCTGGCGGAGACTCTTGAGAGTCCCATGGACTGCAAGAAGATCAAACCTCTCCGTTCTGAAGGAAATCAGCCCTGAGTACTCACTGGAAGGACAGATCCTGAAGCTGAGGCTCCAAGACTTTGGCCACCTCATGAGAAGAGAAGACTCCCTGGAAAAGACCCTGATGCTGGGAAAGATGGAGGGCACAAGGAGAAGGGGACGACGGAGGACGAGATGGTGGGACAGTGTTCTCGAAGCTACCAGCATGAGTTTGACCAAACTGCGGGAGGCAGTGGAAGACAGGAGGGCCTGGCGTGCTCTGGTCCATGGGGTCACGAAGAGGCGGACACGACTGACGACTAAACAACAACAACAACAATTTATACAAATATGGTGCCAGGGAATCAAACTGAGGGGGGGGGGGAAAGCATACCAAGGACAGAGTTTCTTTATAATGGCCAGATTGTTCTTTTGCTCGAAGTCCTTCAGACGCTGTCCAATTAGCTTTTTTGCTTTAATAAACCCCATAGTGAGAAGCTGATGTAGGTGGAGTCCGCAGGAGGGGAATTTTTTGCTGCTCGAATTCTTATAGCCAAGAAATGGAAAACACAAGAATTACCAACTGTGGAAGAATGGCAGATGAAAACGATGGAATATATGGAGCTCGCTGACCTTACTGGAAGAATCCGCGACCAAAAAGAAGAGGAATACCAAGAAGAGTGGAAGAAATTTAAGGACTATTTGAATAAATACTGTGATATCAAAAATTAGAAATTACTTGAAAGTACCAGATTAGGCCTAGGATTAAATTAAGAGTTAATTAAGTAAATAAGATTTAGAACCTAAAGGAAAGTTAAGAAATTTTATTTTAATTGGAGTACTGTGTTTTTAAAAAATGATACCAGAAAACTGCTACATTTTAATTACAAGGAAATTCAGATGGGAGGGCTCAAAGGAAGCCCAAAATATGTTTATAAGGTTAGAAGTCCAAATAATTAATTAGTTTGTGTTGTTTAGCTTGTTTAGGTATTTAGGTACCTTGTTTTTATTTTATTTTATTTTTTGTTTATATTTGTGATTTGTCTTTATTCTTTTTCTCTGTTTTTCTTTTGTTGTGATATGTGTTATATCTGTAAGAAACTTAATAAAAAATATTTTTTTTAAAAAAAGGAGAGGAATTTTTGGTGCACAGTTTTAGACCACGCACTTTTATGGGGGTCTTGTGTCACTGAGGGCAGTAGACCAGGTGGATTTAGATTTAGACGGAACCAATAATTAAGAGTTCTTTGCCAGGACTGAGCTTCTACAGAGGGAAGACTTGCCCCCAGTCGTAATGTTGCATTTGGGACACAAGGTGGTCACGGGAATAGGATGCTGGACTTACGTTCCTATAGGTAGTTGGGGATTGGAACCCAGTTCTCTGCAACCCACGTCTTTCATAGAATCATAGAATCATAGAGTTGGAAGAGACCACAAGGGCCATCGAGTCCAACCCCCTGCCAAGCAGGAAACACCATCAGAGCACTCCTGACATATGGTTGTCAAGCCTCTGCTTAAAGACCTCCAAAGAAGGAGACTCCACCACACTCCTTGGCAGCAAATTCCACTGTCCAACAGCTCTTACTGTCAGGAAGTTCTTCCTAATGTTTAGGTGGAATCTTCTTTCTTCTAGTTTGGATCCATTGCTCCGTGTCCGCTTCTCTGGAGCAGCAGAAAACAACCTTTCTCCCTCCTCTATGTGACATCCTTTTATATCTTTGAACATGGCTATCATATCACCCCTTAACCTCCTCTTCTCCAGACTAAACATGCCCAGCTCCCTTAGCCGTTCCTCATAAGGCATCGTTTCCAGGCCTTTGACCATTTTGGTTGCCCTCCTCTGGACACGTTCCAGTTTGTTAGTGTCCTTCTTGAACTGTGGTGCCCAGAACTGGACACAGTACTCCAGGTGAGGTCTGACCAGAGCAGAAGACAGTGGCACTATTACTTCCCTTGATCTAGATGCTATACTCTTATTGATGCAGCCCAGAATTGCATTGGCTTTTTTAGCTGCCGCGTCACACTGTTGGCTCATGTCAAGTTTGTGGTCAACCAAGACTCCTAGATCCTTTTCACATGTACTGCTCTCATTGCCTCTGAGCATCTGCAGAGTGCCTTTTCTCTTTTGCAACTTGCGGGTGCTGGACTGGATCCAGCCTCCACCTCACGTCCTCATCTTCTAAGCTGCAACAGCCTGCCTTTAAGCAGTGCTAAATTGCTTCTCTGTAAGCGCAGCCAGTCCCTGGGGCAACGGGGTTTAAAGGAAGAGCCAGATGAGTATTTATTGATGAGCTATCTCTATAAAGGCCAGAGAGCATCGCTCTGAGAGATAATTGCTCCATTACAGAGCGGCTGCTTTATAGGCAAAAAGGGTTTTGGGAGCGAGGGATATTGAGAGTTTTCTGGAAACGGCTTTGGGCGTGTGAAAGGGGACAGAATCACAGAGCTGGTAAAAGGTAAAGGGACCCCTGACCATTAGGTCCAGTCGTGGCCAACTCTGAGGTTGCGGCGCTCATCTCGCTTTACTGGCCAAGGGAGCCGGCGTACAGCTTCCGGGTATGTGGCCAGAAGGACTAAGCCACTTCTGGCGAACCAGAGCGGCGCACAGAAATGCCGTTTACCTTCCCACTGGAGTGGTACCTATTTATCTACTTGCACTTTGACGTTCTTTCAGACTGCTAGGTTGGCAGGAGCTGGGACAGAGCAACAGGAGCTCACCCCATCGCGGGGACTCAAACCGTCGACCTTCGGATCCCTGCTCCTGCCAACCTAGCAGTTCGAAAGCACGTCAAAGTGCAAGTAGATAAATAGGTACCACTCCAGTGGGAAGGTAAATGGTGTTTCCATGCGCTCTGGTTTCCATCATGGCGTCCTGTTGCACCAGAAGTGGTTTCGTCCTGCTGGCCACATGACCCGGAAAGCTGTCTGTGGACAAACGCCGGCTCCCTCAGCCTGAAAGCGATATGAGCGCCACAACCCCCTAGTCGCCTTTGACTGGACTTAACCGTCCAGGGGTCCTTTACCTTTACTTGTGACAACAGCAAGGAAGCCTCGTTCTACCTGTAGTGACTCCAGTAAAGTAAAGGGACCCCTGACCATTAGGTCCAGTCGTGGCCGACTCTGGGGTTGCGTGCTCATCTTGCTCTATAGGCCGAGGGAGCCGGCGTTTGTCTGCAGACAGCTTCCAGGTCATGTGGCCAGCATGACTAAGCCACATCTGGCAATCCAGAGCAGCACACGGAAACGCCGTTTACCTTCCCGCCGGAGCGGTACCTATTTATCTACTTGCACTGTGACTGCTCGGTTGGCAGGAGCAGGGACCGAGCAATGGGAGCTCACCCCGTCGTGGGGGTTCGAACCGCCGACCTTCTGATCAGCAGGTTCTAGGGCTCTGTGGTTTAACCCACAGCGCCACCCGCATCCCAAGTGGCTAACAAGCAGTGTTTGACCCCAAGTTGCCTTCTGTTCCTTTTCCTGGCATCTTGTGACCAAACCCAGGCAGAGAACAACGCCTGCTGACCTGACTTATTCTCCTCTGTAGGATTGTCGCTGTGCCGCTGAGCAGAAAAATGGGACTGAGGGAGAAAGTACGGAGGAAAGCTCCTCCGAACCCCATCTTGGAAGCTTTTTACACCACGCAAGGGAAAAGCCCCAAAGAGGTGAGTAGCTGCAGAAGTCTTTGCAACCAGGTGCTACTGGTTCCTAGAAGGAGGGCTGTTTTTCTCCTGCCATATTTGCTATTCTTCGGCCGCTAAACAAAGTGGAATATGAATGTACAACACCAGCACCTCCCCTCCAAAAAAGAGAAACAACAACAACAATAACAATATTTTATTATTTATACCCCGCCCATCTGGCTGGGTTTCCCCAGCCACTCTGGGCGGCTCCCAAGAGAATACTGAAAACACAATACAGTGGTGCCTCGCAAGACGAAATTAATTCGTTCTGCAAGTTTTTGCTTCTTGCGAGTTTTTCGTCTTGCGAAGCACGGTTTCCCATAGGAATGCACTGAAAATCAATTAATGCGTTCCTATGGAGACCGCTTGCCAGGCTGGCGGTGCGGAGAAGGGCTTTTCTCCCCACCGCAAGCCTTCAGGACAGGTACGGGAACAGAGGGGAAGGCGCGCAGCGTTTCTCCTCTGTTCCCAGGGCTTGCGGTGGGAGGAGGGTTTTTCCTCCCCACCGCCAACATTCAGAAGAGCATTCTGAATGTTGGCGGTGGGAAGGAAAAACCCTCCTCCCACCGCAAGTCTTCAGGACAGCCATCCGAAGGCTGGCACGGGGAGAAGGTCTCTCCGCCCCACCGCCAGCCTTCGGAGGAGCCTTCCGAAGGCTGGGGGCGGGAGGAGGTCTCTCCGCCCCACCGCCAGCCTTCGGAGGAGGTCCGAGGACAGTGGGGAAGATGCGCTGCGCTTCCCCGCTGTCCTGGAGATTTCCCTATGGGCTTTCGTCTTGCGAAGGAAGCCCATAGGGAAATTCGTTTTGCGAAGCGCCTCCAAAACGGAAAACCCTTTCGTCTAGCGGGTTTTTGGTCTTGCGAGGCGTTCGTCTTGCGGGGCACCACTGTAAAACGTCACACATTAAAAACTTCCCTAAACAGGGCTGCCTTCAGATGTCTTCTAAGAGCCAGATAGTTGTTTATTTCCTTGACATCTGAAGGAAGGGCGTTCCACAGGGCGGGTGCCACTATCGAGAAGGCCCTCTGCCTGGTTCCCTGTAACCTCGCTTCTCGCAGGGAGGGAACCGCCAGAAGGCCCTCGGAGCTGGACCTCAGTGTCTGGGCTGGACAATGGGGGTGGAGACGCTCCTTCAGGGATACAGGGCCGAGGCTGTTTAGGGCTTTCAAGGTCAGCGCCAACACTTTGAATGGTGCTCAGAAACATACTGGGAGCCAATGGAGGCCTTTCATGAATGGTGTTATATGATCCCGGCGGCTGCTCCCAGTCCCCAGTCTAGCTGCCGCATTCTGGATTAGTTGTAGTTTCTGGTCCAGTCGTGGCCGACTCTGGGGTTGCGGCGCTCATCTCTCTTTATTGGCCGAGGGAGCCGGCATCCAGCTTCCGGGTCATGTGGCCAGCAGGACTAAGCCGCTTCTGGCGAACCAGAGCAGCGCATGGAAATGCCGTTTGCCTTCCCGCCGGAGCGGTACCTATTTATCTACTTGCACTGGTGTGCTTTCAAACTGCTAGATTGGCAGGAGCAGGGACGGAACAATGGGCGCTCACCCCGTCATTGCGGGGATTCGAACTGCCAATCTTCTGATCGGCAAGTCCTAGGCTCTGTGGTTTAACCCACAGCGCCACCCGCGTCCCTCTATATTAGCCACATTAGCCATCGGTAATAAACCATAGCTAAAACTTAAAGCAGGGATGTTGAACCTTTTTGGCCCGGTGGGCCAGATCGCTGTCTGTATCCCCGGCGCCCTCCAGGGACCAACTTTGATAGGTGGGTGGGATAACACACCTGTCGACCACCTGACCGACAGTCCGCCAAGGCACGCCCACTCGCCAGTCACCTGACATCCAACTTTCAAGAGACTTAGATTTCCTCCCACCACAACAAAACTGGCGGTGATCTGCCAGAGCTGTTGAGCTTTTTTTAGCAAGCAAAAGTTGTTGAGTTTTTTAGTTTTTTAGATTGGGGGGGGCATTCCTGTGATCTACTGCAATCTACCTGTTCCACGGCCTCTTTTTCAGGGCGAGCTCGCCGGCCTGGCCAAACAGTGTGACTTACAGCCCAGGCAGGTGGAGCGATGGTTTCGATATCGCCGTAACCAGGACCGGCCAAGCTTGACCAAGAAGTTCTGCGAAGCCAGGTAAGAAACATCAAAACACGCACGCGGTTTAAGATATTTCTTTTATATATATATAATTTTATTAGTTTTTAAACATACCATTTTCAACAGTAATTAAACATCCTTTTGCATCTTACACAATTTTTTAACTTCCATCAATCCTGTCTGAAAATTTTCCAATCTAATCTCTTAATATACATTTCTTACTTTCCCTATTACATTTAAATCGCATAACTAATATCTCTATCCTTTTTCAACTTCGTCACGTTTCACATTTTTCTCCTTACAAAACTTCTTGCAGTCCTACTAACGTAATTTGTGGATTGCAATTGCTCTTCAAATAATTCGTATACTTCTTCCAATCTTCTGTAAATCTCTGGTCCTGCAGGTTTCGAATCCTTCCTGTCATTTTATCCAATTCTGCATAGCCCATTAATTTTATTTGCCATTCTTCTTTCGTCGGGATTTCTGATTGCTTCCATTTCTGGGCTGGTTTAAGATATTTCACCCAGAAATTGCAATGTTTAAGCTTAAAAGGCCTGGAGACTCTAAAACAGGGTTTCCCAAACTCCAGCTTTTTGGGGGACTACAACTCCCATCATCCACAGTTAGCAGGACCAGTGCTCAGGGGTGATGGGAATTGTAGTCCAGAAATGGCTGCAGACCCAAATTTGGGAAACCCTAGACCCTTGGGTTCACAATTCTATTTTCTTTGTCTGCATTGGTCAGAGTTGTCAGTTCTGAACCATAATTTCCTTAAAGCAACAGCTTCTTAAGTGAAGCTGTTAGATCTGGAATAAGTGCCATACCTATTTTCCTAGCAATGTCCAAGTGCTTTTTTACTTCTTCTTCTTATTATTATTATTATTTGCTTCTTTCGACCTGATCCTATTATTATAGAATCCTGTTAACAGCACCCAATAAATAGAGTGTTGTTGGCTTTAGCAAAATCGAGTAGAGCTACATATTTTGACTTGGGTAGGTAACCGTGTTGGTCTGACGCAGTCAAAATGTATTTTAATTATTTTTTTTAATTGTCCAGTAGCACCTTAGAGACCAACTAAGTTTGTTCTTAAGGGACGTGGGTGGCACTGTGGGTTAAACCACAGAGCCTAGGACTTGCCGATCAGAAGGTCGGCGGTTCGAATCCCTGCAACGGGGTGAGCTCCCGTTGCTCGGTCCCTGCTCCTGCCAACCTAGCAGTTCGAAAGCACGTCAAAGTGCAAGTAGATAAATAGGTACCGCTCCAGCAGGAAGGTAAACGGCGTTTCCATGCGATGCTCTGGTTCTCCAGGAGTGGCTTAGTCATGCTGGCCACATGACCCGGAAGCTGTACGCCGGCTCCCTCGGCCAATAAAGCGAGATGAGTGTCGCAACCCCAGAGTCGGCCACAACTGGACCTGATGATCAGGGTTCCCTTTACCCTTACCTTTAAGTTTGTTCTTGGTATAAGCTTTTGTGTGCATGCACACTTCTTCAGATACATATTTTGACTAAATGTTCTTCTGAACAGTTTGTGCTGCTGCTGCCTCTGTGTGACCCAAGATGCCGGAACATTTTAATTATGGTTTATCTCATCCTTACCCAAAGTAAAATTGCTAACACTGTCCTAGAACAGTCTATTACAATACCCTTTCCTTAAGGGACATGATCATTTGTCGCTTAAGCAATCGCTTTGAAGTGGACTGCCAAATGATAGAATGCAAGATTAGGAAAAATTCCACGCCCCTCCCTTTAACGTGGGTTTACTTCTAAAGCGGATAATTTTACCCTTGGAGTTTTGATTTCCCATAGACATGATAATAGGGATGTGGGTGGTGCTGTGGTCTAAACCACTGAGCCTCTTGGGCTTGCTGATCAGAAGGTCGGCAGTTCGAATCCCCGCGATGGGGTTAAGAATAATAATATTATAATAATTTATTATTTATACCCCGCCCATCTGGCTGGTTTCCCCAGCCACTCTGGGTGGCTTCCAACAAAATATTAAAATGGTCGACCCGAGTTAGCGCCATCGGCGAAATGGCGGAGTTCCTCCGACCGGAGGAACTGTCTCCGTGGAAACTGGGTCTACCCGCCGCGGTGAAGGTGGGGACCCGCTAGAAATCCCAGGTGGAAGAAGCCTGGGAACGTGGGGTTCGGCAGAGCACCAGGAGCGCCTCCCCTATTCACGGGGAACCCCATTTTGGGGCTCCGGAGCGAAGGAGGGTGATCGGCGCGGTGCTGCGAACTGACTGCTGTTTTCACGGAGGGAAGCCGCATTGCCATTGCCGGAGAGCGCTGACTTTTTCCTGTCGACAATTGGATTCTAAACAAGTACCCATGAGTAGAAACGGAAAATTGGATCAAGAAATATTTTAATTTGGCACCGAAGCGGGAAGGTTCAAAACAGGAAGTCCGCCTTCCGCTTTCTGTAAATAGACTGAAGCAAAAATCTTGTAAGCTAATAGCCTGGAAAGTCGCTTTACAAAGGTCGAAATTTCCTTCATTTATAACCATTAAAACCCCCTTGGAAGCAGGAGAAAAGGGGGGGGGGAATTAAACTGTTCAAGCCTGCTGGAGAGGGAGTAAAGGAAAATAAGTTTCCACCGTCTCAAACCTGGGAACGGGGTGCCAGAGACAGAAATTATCGGAGACGTTCATTGACTGTGAATGGAACATTTTGACAGATAGCAAGAAAAAAGAGAAACAAATTGATTCCACTGCTGCCTTTTGCATTCTGAAGAAACAAAATATTTGAAAACTGAAAGTAACTTTCCTTTGTTGGTCATGATTTAAAAAGATGGACACAAATAGAAATTGTATCCTCTAGAGGGAGCTTGTCAAATTGTTGCTGCAGTTGACTTGGGGATTTCACAGCTGCGAGATTAACATCGTGGGACCAGACTGTGACCTTGAATAAAAATGTGTTTGGAAGAAGTCCTGGTGCTTGCTTTTTGCAAGACAAGTGCTTTGCTGGAGCAGTTGCATGAGAAGGTGGATTTGATGAATGAGAAGTTGGATTCGATGACTGTTGCAACTAGTGAATGTGGACAAATAGGGAATATTGACATAGAAATTATACAGGGACCAATCCAGGAAACTGGTTCGACTGGGCAAATGCAAGGCCAGATAATAATGGAGGAAGCTACGGTGCTACCTCAAGCAACACAAATGGTGAGACCCGAGGCCCTGCAGGAGTATAAGCCGCTGTTTTGGAAGAATGAACTTGAATTAGGCCTGAAGGAATTTGGAGCTGAGGAGGAACTCAACTTTGGAGAGATTTTGAAATATGCTGCTAAAGATCTTTTGGATTATATTGATGACTGTGGGGAGTGGGAATGTAGGGAATGGGATGGTTTGACGTGGGGAGATGGACATGAGTATGGATGGAAATTCCCCGGAGACCTACTCCCTAAGGAGAAAGGAAAGAAACTAAGAAAGAGACCAACAAAAGACAAGGAAAAGTGCAAGCATAAACAAGAAGAAAAAGATCGGCAGAAGGGGCATGGAAGAGACTTAAGAGCCTCGGATATCAGACTACCAGGTTGATGGACTAGATGGAATTGGATAATAAGGACTGACACAACCCGAGACCAGGAAGAAGGGACGTTGGATGAAAACTGGAAGAGTCTATAAAGAAAAATTTTTATTTTGGGAATTAGTGTAAAATTAATGAATATTAGGGGGAATGTTGGAATGAAATTGTCTGGCTTTAGCAGAAATGATATAAGGATAAATAAGAATTAAGTTTTTAAGTTTTAAGGTATTTTACGGTATTTTATGCTAAGATAAGGCTAAGGTATTTTATGGTAAGATAAGGTTAAATAAAGTAAGGTAAATTGAACATCAGAATATGGCGAAAGATGGGTAGGATGTATAGAGTCAATTAATTGGTTATAAGATAAAATATAGAAAGGATTTGCTGAAACAATGACTGAATCAGGATACAAAAAAGGGAGGTGTGAGGAAGTCAGGGAAATGGGCAGATGAAAGATAGGATATGGAATGACTGATTTGTTTTTAACTATTTTTATTTTTATTTTTCTGTATTTTGTATCTTTTTGTCTTTTCTTCTTCTTCTTCTTTTTCTTTTCTTTTTATATTTTTGTATCTCCTCTGAAATTTTAATAAATATTATTAATATATATATATATATATATATATATATATATATATATATGGTCAGAGCCTAGGACTTGCCGATCGGAAGATCGGCGGTTCAAATCCCCGCAACGGGGTGAGCTCCTGTTGCTCGGTCCCTGCTCCTGCCAACCTAGCAGTTCGAAAGCACGTCAAAAGTGCAAGTAGATGAATAGGTACCGCTCCGGCGGGAAGGTAAATGGCGTTTCCGTGCGTTGCTCTGGTTTGCCGGAAGCGGCTTAGTCCTGCTGGCCACATGACCCGGAAGCTGTACGCCGGCTCCCTCGGCCAGTAAAGCGAGATGAGCGCCGCAACCCCAGAGTCACCGCAACTAGACCTAATGGTCAGGGATCCCTTTACCTTTACCTTTATCATATAATCTAGACTCAGCCCTGCCTGTTGTTTTGCACAGCCCCCGGTATCAGACGGTTCAATCTAAATTCACTAATCAGTTGGTTGTTACAGGGAGTGGCGCTCAGATAAAAGTTATCCTTCCTGGTGTTTACTCAGGATGGAGATTAGATGGAGACAGCAGCCAGGTTTTTGGAACACAAGGGTTTGTGAACATTATGCAACATTAACAAAAGTATTAGATGCAAATTTTGCGGAGCGGTTTTATTGCACTCAGCTCTGCTGCAATCTTGTCCGTATGCCAATAGAGGTTCGAGCATAGTACACAAAAGCAGAACTTAATTATCCTTCGTATTTCCACATCGGCTGCATTATCTAGCAACATCCTAAAACCTTAAACATCTTTTTGTGTCATGTGCTGTCAACGAAAGCGCATGCACCTGATGGCGTATTAAATCTGTTTAATTATTAAATTCATTAAATCTATTAATTGTGTGTTTAATTGTACATATTTGATTACATTTAAATATATTAATTGTGCCTATTAAATAATAATAAATATACTGCAAACACTTTAATGGACATTTAATTCAGTGTATGGTCTCTGGGTTCTGTGTCAAAGCACTTCTTGCAACCCACTTGGTATAAAAGGTTGGACCGCCCTAATAATAATAATAATAATAATAATAATAATAATAATAATAATTATTATTATTATTATTATTATTATTATTATTATTATTATTATTTATTTATTTATTTATTTATACCCCGCCCATCTGGCTGGGTCCCCCCAGCCACTCTGGGCGGCTTCCAATAAAACACTAAAATGCAATAACCTATTAAACATTAAAAGCTTCCCTAAACAGGGCTGCCTTCAGATGTCTTCTAAAAGTTTGGTAGTTATTTTTCTCTTTGACATCTGGTGGGAGGGCGTTCCACAGGGAGGGCGCCACCACCGAGAAGGCCCTCTGCCTGGTTCCTTGTAACTTGGCTTCTCGCAGCGAGGGAACCGCCAGAAGGCCCTCGGAGCTGGACCTCAGTGTCCGGGCAGAACGATGGAGGTGGAGACGCTCCTTCAGGTATACTGGACCGAGGCCCTCATCTAGCATAATAATAATAATGATGATGATGATGATGATGATGATGATTATTATTATTTATACCCCACCCATCTGAATGGGTTTCCCCAGCCACTCTGGGCAGCTCCCAACAGAATATTAAAAACACCATGAAACATCAAACATTAAAAACGTCTCTAAACA
Organism: Podarcis filfolensis; assembly: GCF_964270895.1. NCBI lineage: Eukaryota > Metazoa > Chordata > Lepidosauria > Squamata > Lacertidae > Podarcis > Podarcis filfolensis. The sequence goes on from NC_139622.1 coordinate 8,127,196, forward strand.
TGATACACACTTAGAAATCTGTACAATGAGACCAGGGCGGGATTTATATTTGATGAGGCCCTGAGCTACTGAAGGTAATGGGGCCCTTTATATGTCCAGCTGTCCTTTGTAAACAACAAATTGCCACTGTTTTTTGTGTTGAATATGTGCTATATGGTAATTGATGGACCTAATACGTATCTCAAGCCCTTTGCCATTGTTGCTCTATGTCGGTTTTATTTTATTTGTTTGTTATCTTATATTTTGGAAATCTACATCCAGGTTGTTTTTTTCCTTTAAATTTTTTTGGAGGCCCCCAAGAGAGTGGGGCCCGAAGCTATAGCTTGTTTAGCTTATACATAAATCCAGCACTGAATGAGACAAAATGTGTATCTGAACTAGGAATGTGGGTGAAACTGAATTCAATGCTCCTTCTAAGACCAACCTTTTTAATATGCACAATATACGGACTTGAAACACTGCCGTCTTTCCAAAATTCACGCTTCCCAGAATTTTTGCAATGCAGATCTCCAGGCAAGTGACCTGCACAAAAGTAATTCTACTAGGAAGAAGTGTGCATAACAACAACAACAAAAATCCACATATTAGCCAAGTTGTTGTTTTGTCGTTTAGTCGTGTCCGACTCTTCGGGACCCCCTGGACCAGAGCACGCCAGGCACTTCTGTCTTCCACTGCCTCCCGCAGTTTGGTCAGACTCATGCTGGTAGCTTCGAGAACACTGTCCCACCATCTTGTCCTCTGTCGTCCCCTTCTCCTTGTGCCCTCCATCTTTCCCAACATCAGGGTCTCTTCCAGGGAGTCTTCTCTTCTCATGAGAAGAGTCTTGGAGCCAAAGTCTTGGAGCCTCAGCTTCACGATCTGTCCTTCCAGTGAGCACTCAGGGCTGATTTCCTTCCGAATGGAGAGGTTTGATCTTCTTGCAGTCCATGGGACTCTCAAGAGTCTCCTCCACCACCAGAATTCAAAAGCATCAATTCTTTGGCGATCAGCCTTCTTCGTGGTCCAGCTCTCACTTCCATACATCACTACTGGGAAAACCATAGCTTTTACTATACGGACCTTTGTTGGCAAGGTGATGTCTCTACTTTTTAAGATGCTGTCTAGGTAGCCAAGTTAGTATATCAGCCAAGTTAGCAAATAAAAAATGTGCCCTGTAAGACAAAACCATATTGTGGAATATTGGGAGAACTCAAGTTGTATCCAGTGAAGAGAATCAGTTACCCACGAGGGGAGAATGGTTATGTAAGCTTTCAGAATATTTAGAATTAGCCAAATTGACAGATATAATAAGACAAAATTCAAAAAGTGAAGTGAAAAAGGAATGGGAGCGCCTAAATGAATACCTTAAAAGCCAAGGTTTGAGGACAGAAATCTGGCTGAGTCTGGAATAACCTTGTGAAGTGAAAGGATAAGAAAGAGGGATTTATATCTAGATGCTAGGATAGAGATGATAAGGAGAACAGCGTGATACAATGAGAGGTAAAGGAGGTGCTGTGGGATTGGTGGAAGTCAATTTTGGTTTTTCTTTTTAGTGTTTATATTATTAACTTGTAAGATACGGATTTGTTTTGCTGGTTTTTGTGTTTTGTGCATTGTTATTTTTTGATATTTTTCGTGCTGTTGTTGTGTGGAAAATGCTAATAAAATTTATTATTTATTAAAACAAAGAAACAAGTTGTATCCATTGGACTCTTGTTTGGTGTTCGTCTGACTTAGTCCTGCTCCTGAGTCATGAATTCACAGATCTGCCCTGATTTTTCTTATTCTCTTCCAGCTGGAGGTGCACGTTTTACTACACGTCCTTTTGCACTGGTTTGGCAGTCCTTCACGACGTGAGTTGCAACAACAACACTTTATAATAATAATAATAATTTATTATTTATACCCCGCCTATCTGGCTGAGTTTCCCCAGCCACTCTGGTTGGCTTCCAATTGAGTGTTAAAAACAATACAGCGTTAAATATTAAAAACCTCTCTAAACAGGGCTGCCTCCAGATGTCTTTGAAAGATAAGATAGCTACTTATTTCCTTCACATCTGAAGGGAAACTTTTCAGTTTCGTAGCTCCTTATCCAAAAGGGAGGCTGCTGTCTCTGATGCCAAAACAGCAGCCAGACCGCGGCGATCCAAAGCTCAATCCAGATAACACAGAGGCAGTGTGAATGGGCGGCTTTTAAGAAAGAACTGGGGGAAATTTGCGGAATACGTGAAGGAAATTTTGTAAACATCTTAAAACGCCAGCAGATTATTAGAATAATCAGAGCACAGAAAGATTAATAAAATAAATAAGACAGAAGGGGGAAATCAAAGGCTAAAGGGGTATTTCAGATATACAGTCAAATAGGGGAAATTTTAACGAACCGCAGAATGCAGGGGAAGGGAAGTCGGGGATAACGAAGTGATATTAATAATGATGTATTTGTTGTAAAGGGATGGGGGTGGCGCTGTTGGACTTGCCGATCAGAAGGTCGGCAGTTCGAATCCCCACAACAGGGTGAGCTCCCGTTGCTCGGTCCCTGCTCCTGCCAACCTAGCAGTTCGAAAGCACGTCAAAGTGCAAGTAGATAAATAGGTACCGCTCTGGCGGGAAGGTAAATGGCGTTTCCGTGCACTGCTCTGGTTCGCCAGAAGCAGCTTAGTCCTGCTGGCCACATGACCCGGAAGCTGTACGCCGGCTCCCTCAGCCAATAAAGCGAGATGAGCGCCGCAACCCCAGAGTCGGCCACACCCCTTGCTCTCCACACCCAATATCCCAACATCTGGCCCTAAAGTTGTATGCTGCCACCCCTCTTTCTATGGGGCCTATGGGACAATAGAGAAATGTGCAATTATTCTTACAGATTTTTGTCTCCTTGCAGAAACCCTGGTTCTGGGACCACCGTGAATGTTGGGTCAGATATCCACAACAGGTAAGCAGCCGAGAAGCTTCCGAGAAGCTTCTCGAATTAATCGGAATAGAAAAGATCTCTACACATCAGATCAATACTTTCTGCACTAAGAATCTGCTGCAAGATTGTCGCAAGAGCGCCTGGGCTAAAATTGTCTCTCAGACACTTCACTTTATCCCAACAGCTACTCACTTTGGGTTTTAGTAAAGCAAACGGTCCAATTTGTCAGCGCCTAAATGATAATCATGGACGCGGGTGGTGCTGTGGGTTAAACCACAGAGCCTAGGACTTGCCGATCAGAAGGTCAGCAATTCGAATCCCTGCAACGGGCTGAGCTCCCGTTGCTCAGTCCCTGCTCCTGCCAACCTAGCAGTTCGAAAGCACATCAAAGTGCAAGTAGATAAATAGGTACCGCTCTGTGGGAAGGTAAACGGCGTTTCTGTGCGCTGCTCTGGTTCGCCAGAAGCGGCTTAGTCATGCTGGCCACATGACCCGGAAGCTGTACGCCGGCTCCCTCGGCCAATAAAGCGAGATGAGCGCCACAACCCCAGAGTCGGCCACGACTGGACCTAATGGTCAGGGGTCCCTTTACCTTTACCTTAAATGATAATCGAGCGTCAGAACAACTGGGCCACAATAAGGAAATTTTGCCCATGGCATGACTATTTTCCACCTTCCCATTTTGACTCTCCGGCACCCTATCTGCATAACCTAGCAATTCTAAAACATAGATGGGATTTTACTCTCGCAAGATTGAATGTATTGCCCTTGGCTGGGCTTTGACGGACGATTCCGACAGATTCCACACGGAAAACGTTTATGTCCCTGTGGAGATGGCAGTCGTGAATTGGTGGCGCATGCCCTTCTGGCTTGCCCTCTTTATAAAGACTTGAGGAATGAGATTATCACCCCTCTTTTATTGTCCATTCCGGGTTGCCCAACCACTGCCACCATGTCCTTTCTCTTGGCAGATCAAGATGAGCAGGCGACAGCAAAGGCGGCAAGGTTTTTAGCTGGGGCAATCAGAATAACACCCGCTATTTGACTATTGATTCAAAACCCTAAAATGTGTTTTATATAATTGACTTTTTATTTCTATTCTCTGTTTATCATAGTGTTGCTTTGCAGGGGTGCCCAAACTTTTTTCAAAGAGGGTCAGATTGGATGAAGTGAAAGTGCGTGAGGGCCAACCAAAGTTGTTGAAGTTTCAGGATTGAAGTTGTGGAGCTTTCTTAGGGCTGAAGGCTGAATTAGGCCCCAAAACAGACTTTGGACATGCCTGCTTTATTGCTATGGCTGATGGCTGACGCTAATTATTATTATTATTATTATTATTATTATTATTATTATTATTTATTCATTCATTCATTCATTCATTCATTCCCCGCCCATCTGGCTGGGTTTCCCCAGCCACTCTGGGCAGCTTCCAACCGAACATTAAAAACAATACAGCGTCTTGTTTCATTCATTTCTGCACTACCATTTTAATGTTGTATTTTAATCTTGTTCTTAAGTTGTATTCATTCAACTTGTTTTTATTATTGCTTGTGAGCCACCCTGAGCCCGGCCTTGGCTGGGGAGGGCGGGATATAAATAAAAATTATTATTATTATTATTATTATTATTATTATTATTATTATTATTGAGGTTGAATCCTGACAAGACAGAAGTACTGTTTTGGGGGGACAGGAGGCGGGCAGGTGTGGAGGATTCCCTGGTCCTGAATGGGGTAACTGTGCCCCTGAAGGACCCGGTGCACAGCCTGGGAGTCATTTTGGACTCACAGCTGTCCATGGAGGCACAGGTCAAATCTGTGTCCAGGGCAGCTGTTTACCAGCTCTATCTGGTACGTAGGCTGAGACTCTCCCTGCCCGCAGGCTGCCTCGCCAGAGTGGTGCATGCTCTGGTTATCTCTCGCATGGACTACTGCAATGCGCTCTATGTGGGTCTACCTTTGAAGGTGACCCAGAAACTACAACTAATCCAGAACGTGGCAGCTAGACTGGTGACTGGGAGCGGCCGCCGAGACCATATAATACCAGTCTTGAAAGACCTGCATTGGCTCCCAGTACGTTTCCGAGCACAATTCAAAGTGTTGGTGCTGACCTTTGAAGCCCTAAACGGCCTCGGTCCAGTATATCTGAAGGAGCGTCTCCATCCCCATCGTTCAGCCCAGACACCGAGGTCCAGCGCCGAGGGCCTTCTGGCGGTTCCCTCCCTGTGAGAAGCCAAGTTACAGGGAACCAGGCAGAGGGCCTTCTCGGTGGTGGCGCCCTCCCTGTGGAACGCCCTCCCACCAGATGTCAAAGAGAACAACAACTACCAGACTTTTAGAAGACATCTGAAGGCAGCCCTGTTTAGGGAAGCTTTTAATGTTTGATGTATTACAGTATTTTAATATTTTTTGGAAGCCGCCCAGAGGGGCTGGGGAAGCCCAGCCAGATGGGCAGGGTATAAATAATAAATTATTATTATTATTATTATTATTATTATTATTATTATTATTAAATGCAAATGAACTGAGATTCCAGACCGGGCCCAAGGGAATCCCTACGCAAAGCCCACGGCTAGTAATCTAGTCTTGAGATTCGTTTTCAGATTTTCCGGAATAACGTTCCTCCTCTCTCTCCTTCCTGCGCCTCTCGTTTGCGGCACCACAGCCTCTCCTGCCCTCCATCTTCAGCTACTACATGCTGGAGCTGTCGTTCTATTGCTCGCTGGTCTTCACGCTGCCATTTGACATCAAGCGAAAAGTGAGTAGAAGCATTGGGCGGGGGGAAAAGAGAAGAAGTGCCTCTCTCCCTATAAACCGTCCCAGACTCTACATTCATCCTCTGAGGCCCTTCTTTGTCTGCCTCCTCCATGAGAGGTCCAGAGGGTGGCAACACGAGAACGGGGCCTTTTCTGTGGTGGCTCCCCGTCTGCGGAACACTCCCTGGGAAACTCACTGGGCTCCTTCCTTGCCTATCTGTAGGTGCCCGGTGAAAACCTTCCCCCGATGAATACCACGTTTACTCGAACACTCGCTTTTTTCGGCCAAATTACCGTATTTTTCGCTCTATAAGACGCACCAGACCACAAGACGCACCTAGTTTTTGGAGGAGGGAAACAAGAAAAAAAATATTCTGAATCTCAGAAGCCAAAACAGCAAGAGGGATCGCTGCGCAGCGAAAGCAGCAATCCCTCTTGCTGTCCTGGCTTCTGGGATAGCTGCGCAGCCTGCATTCGCTCCGTAAGACGCAAACACGTTTCCCCTTACTTTTTAGGAGGGAAAAAGTGAGTCCTCTAGAGCAAAAAATACGGTATGTTCGCGGAAATTAAGGCACGCATTGGTACATTTAAATTCGCCCGCAAATACCTTTGGGGGGGGGTTTCAAGGTTCTGGAAATTTAAGATGCGCATTAGATTCGATGGCGCATTAGACTTGAGTAAATAGGGCAGGAACGGCCAAACTTCACCCGCCAGCTGTTTTGAGACTACAATTCCCATCATCCCTGACCACTGGTCCTGTTAACTAGGGATGGTGGGAGTTGAATTAAGTACAGTGGTACCTCAGGTTAAGTACTTAATTCGTTCCGGAGGTCCGTTCTTAACCTGAAACTGTTCTTAACCTGAAGCACCACTTTAGCTAATGGGGCCTCCTGCTGCTGCCATGCCGCCAGAGCACGATTTCTGTTCTCATTCTGAAGCAAAGTTCTTAACCTGAGGTAATATTTATGGGTTAGCGGAGTCTGTAACCTGAAGCGTATGTAACCTGAAGTGTATGTAACCTGAGATACCACTGTATACGTTTTTGCCAGTTAGATACCAACGATATATCCATCTTGCATCCTCAGCCGTTCTGTTACGTACTGAAGTTCTCACCCTGGGCCAGCAGGGGGATACTGTAGATAGTTATGCAAATAAGGGATTGAAAGTGATGTTCAGTGATTGGATAGTTTTAGAAAATTGTTACAGTTACGTTGTAGTGGAGCTCTATATAAGCAGGCTGGCTGAACCCTTCAGTTCAGTTCTGTTCTGGCCTGTGAATAAACAAGAGCTGTTTGAAGAATCGCTGTGTCGTCTGATATGTTCACCCACAACTTAACATGTTCTATTGCTGTTTCCTCTTCCCCCGCTACTACAGGACTTCAGCGAGCAGATTGTCCACCATGCAGCCACGATTTTCCTCATCAGCTTCTCCTACTGTGCCAACTACATCCGCATTGGCACCCTCGTCATGGTCATTCACGATGCGTCCGACTGCTTCCTGGAGGTAAGCGACGCCGCAGCCCCAGAAGGAGGGAAACCCGGAGGGGCTGGCCTAGCCTGGTGGTTTGATGCATCCAGGGCTGTCTTTATGTGGTGCCAAAAACTGCCCAGCGCCCCCATTTTTGGGGGGCAGGCAGGCCAAAGTTGTTAAGCTTTTTTGGGGGGCATGCAACTCTCTCCCCTACCACTGTGCATAGCTGTCAACTTACAGATTTGAAAATAAGGGACCAGCAGCCTCAAAAACAAGGGTTCAGTAGCCAAAATAAGGGATTTTCAGGGCACAGGTATGTTCAGCTTCTGAGCCCCTCTGAGCCAAAGGCAGAAAGCCCAGCCTGCAGCCAAACGAAGCCTCAAGCGGTGGTTCCCACAGCACAGCAACCCGGCAAAGGGGACGCAGCAAGGGAAACCACCGTCTCCTCTCCGCTGGGAAGCGCTGAGCAAAGGCGAGTCCCCAGGCAACGCGGCCGATTTGATCGGCACAAGGCATGCAAGCTCCACCCCCCAGTCGTTCTTAGACTCCTTATTGGGTGAGCAACGCAGCCAAGCAACACAGTTGGAGCCTCCCTCCTCCCTGGCCAGCAGGGAGGGAGGGAGAGGAGCTGCTTCCTTTGAAACCCGGGAAATTTAAGGGACATCATCAGTAAGGGACAGCAGCGGGACATGGCGCTGGGATAAGGGACTTTCCCACCAAATAAGGGACGGTTGACAGCTATGCCACTGTGGGAAGAGAGTAATCCCCGCAGAGGCTTGGCAGGGAAGTTATGCGCCTTGTGTGAGCAGCGTGCGTGCGCTGGGTGGGCCTCTCGACGGCCCGCCAATCCCAGAAGGGCAGAGTCGGCTGGCTTCCTCAGTGCCCGCAGCAGAAAAGCCTGTGACGCTCCGACAGGCTCTGCTCCACTCGGCTGTCAGCTGGCCTGGCTCTTCAATCCCCCGACTCCAAATCTCAGCTCTGAACTCTCGGCCTGGCGCCCCTGAGAGCCCGGCGCCCGGGTGCCCCCACCCCTAGCACCTATGGGTAAGCCGGCCCTGGATGTATCCTCTCATGTGAATTTGCCCAATACCTAGATGTGGATGCTGAACCCTGTATCGGCCCCCCTTCCGATGGAAATTGATTTCAATCCCTACGGACTTTCACCTTTTCGCACCATAGATGAGCGTGACAGCCAAAAATATTATCATGACCTTCTAGGTCTAATATATGTGAATTCTCTAATGTCATCCATTCCTTCAGCCAACAAAGACGGGATGCCTCATAATATAATCTCATATCTGGCAAGGGGAAAAACCTCTTTCTTTTGCATCTATCAATATTTTATTCTCGGGTTTTCCCCCTTGCCAGATATATTTAGAAATATTTTTTTTGCCATACCTGGGGAGTGTGTGACGGGTATGTGAGGGCACCCTGAAATTTTATAACAAGGTGAGTGGCAAACCGCCCTACCAATCACAGCCAGTCCAAGCGCCCTGTCTGGTTATGCCAACTTGAGGGGGCAGATTATTTTTCTTCCATAGACTTCCATAGTTCCATAGTTGCCCTTTGCAGAACTCAGCAGGGAAGAGCAGGAGGGGGCAATATGAGAATCAGTGGCTCTGGTGTCGCCTACTGTTGGGACACAGGTGGCGCTGTGGTCTAAACCACCAAGCCTCTTGGGCTTGCCGATCAGAAGGTCGGCGGTTCGAATCCCCGTGATGGAGTGAGCTCCCATTGCTCTGTCCCAGCTCCTGCCAACCTAGCAGTTCGAAAGCACACCAGCACAAGTAAATAAATAGGTACCTCTCTGGTGGGAAGGTAAACAGCGTTTCCGTGTGCTCTGGTTTCCATCACGGTGTCCCGTTGTGCCAGAAGTGGTTTAGTCCTGCTAGCCACATGACCTGGAAAGCTGCCTGTGGACAAATACCGTCTCTTTCGGCCTGAAAGTGTGATGAGTGCCGCAACCCCATAGTCGCCTTTGGCTGGACTTAACCATCCAGGGGTCCTTTACCTTTTTTTACCTTTACCTGTGGGGCTCCCTGGTTTCCACCCACCCCAAAGGACACAAGCCACCACTGCAGTTCACTGTGATCTTTGGAGTTTGCACTGAAAACTCAGAGAAACTTTGCAGTCCGGTCACAAGCTGGACAGTAGTTGCAAAGGAAACCTCATTTGTGTCCCTCTGTCGTTTTCCTCCCCCCGTCTCTCCCCGCATCCTTCTCCAGCCCACGAAGATATTCAACTATCTGAAATGGCGCCGTGTATGTGACATCCTTTTCCTCACTTTCTCTGCTGTTTTCCTTTTCACCCGCCTGGTTATTTTCCCCTACAAGTAAGTAAGACACCTTCAAATATCTCAAGGACTGGAAAATGGTTTTCCCCCTGCTGTGGTGGGTGGAACCTGTCTGTTGTTGCTTCGTTGTTGTTGTTTTGCACACCGCTTAGAGAGATTTTTGATATATATTAAGCAGTATAGAAAGGGTGGCACTGTGGGTTAAGCCACAGAGCCTAGGACTTGCCGATCAGAAGGTCGGCGGTTCGAATCCCCGCGATGGGTGAGCTCCCGTTGCTCGGTCCCTGCTCCTGCCAACCTAGCAGTTCGAAAGCACGTCAAAGTACAAGTAGATAAATAGGTACCACTCCGGTGGGAAGGTAAACGCCGTTTCCGTGCGCTGCTCTGGTTTGCCAGAAGCGGCTTAGTCATGCTGGCCACATGACCCGGAAGCTGTACGCCAGCTCCCTCGGCCAATAAAGCGAGATGAGCGCTGCAACCCCAGTCACGACTGGGCCTAATGGTCAGGGGTCCCTTTACCTTTACCTTTAATCAGTATAGCAATCAACAAATTGGTTGAATAATCCATATTGACAAGCTGGAACGTGTGTAGAGCGCAACCGGGCCTCTGAAAACTAAGCCTTATGAGGAATGGTTGAGAAAGTTGCGTACTTTTAGCTCAAGGAAGACGCGATTGAGATAGTATATGTGATAGGGATCTGAAGGGCTGTTCTATGGGAGATGGAGCAGTTTCGTTTTCTCCGAACGGTAGGACCCGAACCAATCTATTTATGTTATACAGTGGTACCTTGGTTCTCAAACTTAATCCGTTCCGGAAGTCCGTTCCAAAACCAAAGTGTTCCAAAACCAAGGCGCGCTTTCCCATTGAAAGTAATGCACAACGGATTAATCCGTTCCAGACTTTTAAAAACAACCCCTAAAACAGCAATTGAACATGAATTTTACTATCAAACGAGACCATTGATCCACAAAATGAAAGCAATAAACAATGTACTGCAGTCACACAATCCATCTGGACTGGGCTCCACAGTCACGAAAACAAAAAGAGCCACAAAAACGCAAAATACATAGCAAAAACAGACAGACCTCAGCGTAACACTCAAATCGAAAACATAACACTCAAAACGGAGCACGTGCGGCTTCCGAAAAATGTTCGCAAACCGGAACACTTGCTTCCATTCTGGGATCAAATCAGAAACCGAGACCGCTTCTGTAAGTCTAGCAAATGACCCAAGAAAATAGGGACATTTAGAAGGCATGCCTTGGACTTTGACCATGGGTAGGCAAACTAAGGCCCGGGGGCTGGATCCGGCCCAATCGCCTTCTAAATCCGGCCTGCAAATGGTCCAGGTATCACCGTGTTTTTACATGAGTAGAATGCGCCCTTTGATTTAAAATGCATCTCTCAATTATTTGTGGGGCCTGCCTGGTGTTTTTACATGAGTAGAATGTGTCCTTTTACAGTGGTACCTCAGGTTATGTACTTAATTCGTTCCGGAGGTCCGTACTTAACCTGAAACTGTTCTTAACCTGAAGCACCACTTTAGCTAATGGGGCTTCCCACTGCCGCCGGAGCACGATTTCTGTTCTCATCCTGAAACAAAGTTCTTAACCTGAAGCACTATTTTTGGGTTAGTGGAGTCTGTAACCTGAAGCGTCTGTAACCTGAGGTACCACTGTATTTAAAATGCATCTCTGGGTTATTTGTGGGGCATACGAATTCATTATTTTTTCATCAAAATATAGTCCGGCCCCCCACAAGGTCTGAGGGACAGTGGACCGGCCCCCTGCTGAAAAAGTTTGCTGACCCCAGACTTAGACAATCAATATGCACATTTTTACGACTCGCTTGTGGTGGAAATTTCTTTTGAACTATGTTGTTTTTTAACTGGTGTCAGACTAAAGGAAGGGCTGTGGAATGCTATTTTTGTTACAGTGGTACCTCGGGTTAAGTACTTAATTCGTTCTGGAGGTCTGTACTTAACCTGAAACTGTTCTTAACCTGAAGCACCACTTTAGCTAATGGGGCCTCCTGCTGCTGCCGCGCCGCCGGAGCACGATTTCTGTTCTCATCCTGAAGCAAAGTTCTTAACCTGAAGTACTATTTCTGGGTTAGCGGAGTCTGTAACCTGAAGCGTATGTAACCCGAGGTACCACTGCATTAATCTCTGCAACTTCCTCGCAGGGTCATCTACAACACGTATTACTACTCAATGGAACTCTACCAACCTTTCTTTGGCTATTACTTCATGAATGCCCTTCTGATGATTCTCCAACTTCTCCACGTTTTCTGGTCTTTCTTAATCATCCACATGGTCTACAAGTTTGTCAAAAGTGGAACGGTAGGGACCGAAATCGGGTGAGGGTTGGTGGGCGGGTGCGACCGTTTGCCTAAGTCAAATTATACAAGTTTTAATGGAATTGTTTATTAATTGTTTTTCATTATCGATGTTCTGCCGTGGTTGTGCTTTGCTGTGGGATGTAGCCGACCAAGTTCTACTCAAGAGTAGAAATTCACAGGCCTAAGCTAGCCCGCTATTTTCTATGCGCCTACTCTGAGCAACAGGGGCTGCAACCCTTTATAGCTTAATTACAAGTATAGAATGCGGCAGCTAGACTGGGGACTGGGAGCGGCTGCAGAGACCACATAACACCGGTCTTGAAAGACCTACATTGGCTCCCAGTACTTTTCCGAGCACAATTCAAAGTGTTGGCGCTGACCTTTAAAGTCCTAAACGGCCCAGTATATCTGAAGGAGCGTCTCCATCCCCATCATTCTGCCCAGAAACTGAGGTCCAGCGCCAAGGGCCTTCTGGCGGTTCCCTCCCTGTGAGAAGTGACGTTACAGGGAACCAGGCAAAGGGCCTTCTCGGTAGTGGCACCCGCCCTGTGGAACGCCCTCCCATCAGATATCAAAGAGAAAAACAACTACCAGACTTTTAGAAGACATCTGAAGTCAGCCCTGTTTAGGGAAGCTTTTAGTGTTTAATAGGTTATTGTATTTTAATATTCTGTTGAAATATTAAATTTTTTAGATGTCTTCTAAAAGTCTGGTAGTTGTTTTACTCTTTGACATCTGGTGGGAGGGCGTTCCACGGGGCAGGTGCCACCACCAAGAAGGCCCTCTGCCTGGTTGCCTCTAAGTGGCTTCTCACAGCCAGAAGGCCCTCGGAGCTGGACCTCAGTGTCCGGGCTGAACGATGGGGGTGGAGACGCTCCTTCAGGTATACTGGGCCGAGGCCGTTTAGGGCTTTAAAGGTCAGCACCAACACTTTGAATTGTGCTCGGAAACGTCCTGGGAGCCAATGTAGGTCTTTCAAGACCGGGGTTATGTGGTCTCGGCGGCCGCTCCCAGGCACCAGTCTAGCTACCGCATTCTGGATTAATTGCAGTTTCCGGGTCATCTTCAAAGGTAGCCCCACATAGAGCGCATTGCAGTAGTCCAAGCGAGAGATAACCAGAGCCTATCTCTTTGACATCTGGTGGGAGGGTGTTCCACAGGGCAGGTGCCACCACCGAGAAGGCCCTCTGCCTGGTTCCCTGTAACCTGGCTTCTCGCAGCGAGGGAACCGCCAGAAGACCCTCAAAGCTGGACCTTAGTGTCCGGGTAGAACGATGGTGGTGGAGACGCTCCTGACAATGGGAGATTTCTGTGGTGCCCTTGCTGCCTAAAGCACAGGCTGATTTTGCTCAATGGTTCCTCCAGCCCCGGTCAAGGAATACCCTTTGTCAGTGCTCCAAATCGAACCGCACAAGCGGAGGAGAGGGAAAGGGGCAGCCGCCGCCGTTGACCAACGCTGTTTCTCTCCCGGCAGATGGAGAAGGATCTCCGGAGCGACTCGGACGAAAGCGAGAAGGGCGACGACGAGGCAGCGCAGGTGAAAGAAGCCAAGAGGAATGGCGCCATCCACTCAGAGCCTACTGGCAGCTGCATCAGCAAGGAGCCCCCGCTGCAACTGAACGGCAGGAGCCCTGCTGCCAATGGGGACGCCAAAACCAGATAACTCGAGCGAGGCGCCATCGACTGCCCAGCCCCTTAACCAACCCTGCCCCTGTGTCCATACCAGCTTGTCTTTCCTCCTTGTAGGCCCGCGAGGGCGCGAACATAGCCTCCTAGCTGAATCCTCTGCTCCCTGCAGGAACAACAAAACAAAACCAACAAAAGGACTGTGCTTCTTTTCGCAATATTATCCTGTGGGTGGCGTCGGTCGCCGCGAGGTCTGGCGTGGGGGGTGAGGTAGGGTGGAATATAAAGACAGCCTTCCCCCGTTCTATTCAGCCGGTCCTGAGTACAGCTTGGCAAGGCTGTTGGGTGGGCGAGGGACCCATTCGAATCCCACCCAATCGGTTGTTTTCGCTTCCGCCAGCTGGAAAAGCGGGCGGGTTCAACAACAAGGGACCCCAGGTCCTCAATCAAAAGGGGTGGGAGTGGGAGGCGATGACGTCTTCGCGGAAGCTGGGCCGAGCCTCCGTCCCGAGGGCACGCGGCGATGCGTCCCAAGGCGACGCGGGTACCGAGTCCTCGGTCTGCCTGGGTTTTTTTTTTTGCGGTGGGTTGTGGGGTTAGCCAAGAAGGAGGAGGCGAGTCGTCGGTGGGTCGCCGTTGGACAAAGGATGCTGTTGAAAGTCTGTGTTTTGAAGCCGAGCTCCAGGAGAGGGAGCGAGAAGGACACTGCTGTCTCTTTGGGAAGAAGAAACGAGACGATGAGGGGATGGTGTTGTTGTTGTTGCTGCTGCCGCTGCCACTGCTGCTTCTTGTGAGCGTATTACGTCTGTGTTGAGCGGACCACTGGCTAATCCCGAGGAAAAAGCGTCAGGACTGAACCTCTTCCTGAGCACGGGTTGCGGGGGGGTGAGCACAGGGGAGAGTTGGGGTCCCCATTCCAGTGACCTAGACAGGGAGAGGGTGCACTAAATTGCTGGAACCAATAAACTCATTGCAGATAAGAAAAGCAAAACAAAAAGCAAAAAACTATTTGCCTCTCTCCATTTTAATCCACTCGCTCTTGGCGCATCCCCGTCGGAAACACGAATAATAATAATACATTTTTATTTATATCCCGCCCTCCCAGCCGAAGCCGGGCTCAGGGCGGCTCATAACAATAAAACAGTGCAACATTCTAAAATCATTTCATTAAAAGATTACTCCAAATCAAATTGATGGCAACCATTGGGCTAGAAGTTCTGTGAAGATTGCCAAAGGAGGGAGTCAGGCTGCGTCCTGGCCAAAGGCCTGGTGGAACAGCTCTGTCTTGCAGGCCCTGTGGAAAGATGTCAAGCCCCGCAGGGCCCTAATCTCTTGTGGCAGAGCGTTCCACCAGATCGGAGCCACAGCCGAAAAAGCCCTGGCTCTGGTTGAGGCCAGTCTAACCTCACTGTGAGATCTCCAAGATGTTTTTGTTTGAAGACCGTAAGGTCCTCCGTGGGACATGCCAGGAGAAGAAACTTCTTCCCCCCTCCGCCCCCTCCTTCCAACATCACCACCGCAGTTTTGGCTTGTGCCCTATGAGAAACGCACCCCGCGTGCGCTCAGAGGCGCTCTCGCCGTTCTTAAACGTACCCCGATTGAATCCCAATGGGATCTTTAAAAAGCTGGTTTGGAGAGCCGCCGGAGGATGAGGCGTGTGAGTCTGGCCTGACGACACAGCCCACCGCAAGGGGTTGGGGGTCTTTGGTGCACAATTTCCACAGAAGGTAAGATCGTGAGAAAAGGGGTGGCTGGATTTGGCCAAGAGAAGAGGTCCATCGGAGTTTAGGGATGAGGAAGGTTGAGATGCTGTTGAGATCCTATTTGGCCCCATCATCTCTGACTAGTGCTGGCTGATGTTGGAGGTCACAACCATATCTGAAAGGCACCAGGTTCCCCAGCGTACAGTTTCCAAAAGAGGACAGCCAAAATAGGAAGCCCTTCAGATAGACTGAGATGAAGACCAACAGCCCTTGTCTGTCCCTAACATATTCATTCATGGGGTAGGAGAACTGAAATATTTATTTTTTCACTTCTGGCAACCAATTCATTCCTTTGGTTTCAGATAGTACATGGGTAAAGGTAAAGGGACCCCTGACCATTAGGTCCAATCGTGACCAACTCTGGGGTTGCGGCGCTCATCTCGCTTTACTGGCCGAGGGAGCGGGCGTGCAGCTTCCGGGTCATGTGGCCAGCAGGACAAAGCCGCTTCTGGCGAACCAGAGCAGCGCACGGAAACACCGTGTACCTTCCCGCCGGAGCGGTACCTATTTATCTACTTGCACTTTGACGTGCTTTTGAACTGCTAGGTGGGCAGGAGCAGGGACAGAGCAATGGGAGCTCATCCCGTTGCGGGGATTCGAACTGCCGACCTTCTGATCGGCAAGCCCTAGGCTCTGCGGTTTAACCCACAGTGCCACCCGTGTCCCTTTGTACATGGGTAGATGAGTCTAAAAAACCTGAGACACAAATTTTCATGGCTATGGTGTCTCGTTGACCAGAAGTAATGTATTTAGCGTCAACTCTGGAAATATATGCTCGATGCTGACCAAATTGTAAGCTTCCTAGAGGAAAATATACGTCAGGAGGCTTAATGTGGTCAGAATTAAGTACAGTGGTACCTTGGTTCTCAAACTTAATCCTTTCCAGAAGTCCGTTCCAAAACCAAAGTGTTCCAAAACTAAGGTGCGCTTTCCCATAGAAAGTAATGCAAAGTGGATTAATCCGTTCCAAACTTTTAAAAACAACCCCTAAAACAGCAATTGAACATGAATTTTGCTATCTAAACGAGACCATTGATCCATAAAAAGAAAGCAATAAACTATGTACTGCAGTCACCCAATCAGTCAGTAGATGAACTGGGTTCCACACAGTCACAAAAAGAAAAAGAG
Organism: Podarcis filfolensis; assembly: GCF_964270895.1. Classification (NCBI taxonomy): domain Eukaryota; kingdom Metazoa; phylum Chordata; class Lepidosauria; order Squamata; family Lacertidae; genus Podarcis; species Podarcis filfolensis. The sequence continues at coordinate 8,143,456 of NC_139622.1, forward strand.
CCATAATACATAGCAAAATACATAGCAAAAACAGACAGACCTCAGCATGGCACTCAAACTGGGAGCGTAACATTCAAAACAAAAGCGTAACACTCAAAACGGAGCACGTTTGGCTTCCGAAAAAAGTTCACAAACCGGAACATTTACTTCCGGGTTTGCAGTGTTTGGGTTCCAAGTTGTTTGAGTACCAAGGCGTTTGAGAACCAAGGCACCAACTGTAGTCACTTGCAGAGTTAATTCTAAATACATGACTTCTGGTCAGTGTGCCGCCATAACCACAAAAGGGCTGGGAAAATTGAGCCCCAGGTTTCTGAGACTCGTCTACCTATGTACTATCTGAAACCCAGGGTTTGCCAGAAGTTAAATACGCTGGCATTGTTTTCAGCTCTCCTTGCCGCTTCGTAGATCTGTTTTAAAAAAAAACAGCACCGAGGTTCTCTTTACCTTTGGTCAATAATTGGCATTCCCATAAGCAAAGCTCTGCTGGAATCGGAGTGTCAGGCCAGGATCAACTCCTTCCGTTCATTTCAATGGGCCTTTTATAGGAGAATGCCGTGGTGGATTGGGCCCCGAAGGAGAGCTGCTCTTGGGATCCTATTCCACCTCAGGGACCAACATATATTGGTGGGGGTTGGGGAGAGACCAGAACAGCTTCCAGTAACGAATCTAGGAACATTCACACACGAAAAAAGTGCAAACATCTCATTGTGTGCCGTCAAATTCCACCCACTCCTGCATGCCAGCAATCCAATATGCTGTTAAGTACTAACTGCTGCTGCATGTTGGCTGTCGGACACCGCTCCATGTCAGGGAGGAGCTACCTGTTAACTCTTGGCGAATGCACGTGTAACCAAACAATGCAAAAGATACTGTAACCGGGGACCTGGTCTGGGAGGTTGGTTCTAGAATGGGATACAGATGCCATCATGACCTGTCTAGCTGCTTCTGAACAGACTAATATGTGTCTTTCCTCAAAATTACCACTGGGGGGAGCCGTCGATTTTCCATCAAGGCAAGATTAAAGGACTTTTCCCCCCTTCCACCAACAGGACTGTGATGTCGATCTTATTAAAAGTGCATTGATTTAAGCGTCAGAGGCAGCAATGCTTTTTGGGGTTCCCATTGTGGCATGCGGTTGAGTGCTGTGAGAACAGAATCCTGGACAAGATGGCTAGAGCTCTTTCTATGTTCTCATATTCTGCTTTTATAGATCGGGAGAGAGGCCACAGCCCCAGACGCAGAATGATAATTTGCAGTTGAGATCTGAGCCTTCCAATGGGCAGTTTCCATTCCAACTGATCATTCATTTAAAAAAAAAAACCTGTTATTTAACCTCTAAGCACTATTCACATATATATTTAAAAACATTCTAGGCACGATTAATAATAATAACAATAATTTATTATTTATACCCCGCCCATCTGGCTGAGTTTCCCCAGCCACTCTGGGCGGCTCCCAATCAAGCGTTAAAAACAACACAGCATTAAATATTAAAAACTTCCCCGAACAGGGCTGCCTTCAGATGTCTTTTAAAGAGAAGATAGCTGCTTATTTCCTTCACATCTGAAGGGAGGGCGTTCCACAGGGCGGGTGCCACTACCGAGAAGGCCCTCTGTCTGGTTCCCTATAACCTCACTTCTTGCAGGGAGGGAACCGCCAGAAGGCCCTCGGCGCTGGATCTCAGTGAACGATGGGAGTGGAGACGCTCCTTCAGATATACTGGACCAAGGCCGTTTAGGGCTTTAAAAGTCAGCACCAACACTTTGAGTTGTGCTCGGAAACGTACTGGGAGCCAATGTAGGTCTTTCAAGACCGGTGTCATGTGGTCTCGGCGGCCGCTCCCAGTCACCAGTCTAGCTGCCGCATTCTGGATTAATTGCAGTTTCCGGGTCACCTTCAAAGGCAGCCCCACATAGAGCGCACGTAGATGATTAAAGCTAGAAACTTTCCTCCATCCGGTGAACCGGACCCTCTCCCTTTATTGGCCTTTATTCAACTCGCAACTGGTCCAGAATTTGCACCAACTCTGCTTCTTCAAATCATAAAAGGTTAAAAGGTAAATGACCCCTGGACAGTTAAGTCCAGTCAAAGGCGACTATGGGGTTGCGACGCTCAGGTCGCTTTCAGGCTGAGGGAGCTGGCGTTTGTGTCTGTGAAGCTTGCAAGGTTGACCTGAACGCAGACCCTCCAAATGTCTCTATTTTTGAGAGACACTCCCGGATTCAAAGTAGCCGCAACGGTTTCTGATTTGATCCCAGGATTCCTTTGGACATTCCTATGTCCAGGATTTTGTGCTTTCAAATAAATAAATAAATAAAAAGGATGCCTGGACGCTTAAGTCCAGCCAAAGGCGACTACGGGGTTGCAGCGCTCATCTCGCTTTCAGGCCAAGGGAGCTGGCATTTGTCCGCAGACAGCTTTCCGGGTCATGTGGCCAGCAGGACTAAACCGCTTCTGGTGCAACAGGACACCGTGATGGAAACCAGAGCAGTGCACGGAAACGCCGTTCACCTTCCCGCTGCAGTGGTACCTATTTATCTACTTGCGCTGGTGTGCTTTCGAACTGCTAGGTTGGCAGGAGCTGAGACAGAGCAACAGGAGCTCACCCTGTCGTGGGGATTCGAACCGCCAACCTTCCAATCGGCAAGCCCAAGAGGCTCAGGGGTTTAGACCGCAGCGCCACCCGTGTCCCATTATGGGATACAGATGCCCGTGTCCCGTTATTCAAATCATTTGGTGGAATAGACGTGTGCAATCAGCAATACGAATGGCATTGTGCTCCAGAACCCCTTGCAGTGGCTTCATATAGATGTTAAACAGACTTGCAAGTTGTGATGGTCCTATGGCAGATGCCCAACGACGTGAGCAGATGAAACCACAGATACAAACTTTAAAGTGAGCTTGGGCAAATTCCTGAAGGAGGCCCAGAAGTCTGGGTAGATTTGAACCATCATTGCAGTGGAACCTCCAGGTCTGAAAGCAAAAATCATAGACAAAGGTTCTGAAATTGCATCCACAAGGTCCTTTAGTATGCATGGATGTAGCTCATAAGGCCCTAGTAAAAAGTAAAGGGACCCCTGACCATTAGGTCCAGTCGTGGCCGACTATGGGGTTGCGGCGCTCATCTCACTTTACTGGCCGAGGGAGCCGGCGTACAGCTTCGGGGTCATGTGGCTAGCAGGACTAAGCCGCTTCTGGCGAACCAGAGCAGCGCACGGAAACACCGTTTATCTTCCCGGCGGAGCGGTACCTATTTATCTACTTGCACTTTGACGTGCTTTCGAAATGCTAGGTTGGCAGGAGCAGGGACCGAGCAACGGGAGCTCATCCCGTCACGGGGATTCGAACCTCCGACCTTCCGATCGGCAAGTCCTAGGCTCTGTGGTTTAGCCCACAGCACTACCCGTGTCCCTAAGAGCCCTGGAGATTTGAATAAGCCCGAGACAAAGTAGCTGTTGAGCAGTTCCGCTTTTTCTCTGTCACCCAATAACATTTCTCTGTTTTCCCCACAAAGGTAAGATTGTTTGATTTGATTTCCCCACCTTGTTACAAATCACTCACCCCTTCTTCCTTGGCAGTGGGTGGAAAGGTGTCATTTTGTGGCCAAAACAACTTAGGCCAGCCCTGCTCTAACCACTACACCACCCTGCCCCCAGTCAACCAATGCTTCCTAGTGCTGCAGCCCCCAGCAAATTTACATGAGCCCCCAACTCCCTCCGAAAGGAGCCCCGTCCTCCTGAGCCAAGGAAGATGCTTGGAGCCACCAAAACGAAGACAGCGTGTCTCGCTCCCCCCCCCCCAGCCCACAGCCAAATTTAAGTCCCATTAAGAATAATTAGAGCCAGGTGTGCCCACTTGAATAAAATATGGGGGGGAGAGAGAGCAGGTAAGCCTCACCCCACATAATTGATCACACGATGTGGTGCACGCAGACCATTTGAATGGCAGTTCCTATTAACTTTGTTGTTTAGTCGTGTCCGCCTCTTCGTGACCCTCTGGACCAGAGCACGCCAGGCCCTCCTGTCTTCCACTGCCTCCCACAGTTTGGTCAGACTCATGTTGGTAGCTTCAAGAACACTGTCCCACCATCTCGTCCTCCGTCGTCCCCTTCTCCTCGTGCCCTCCATCTTTCCCAACATCAGGGTCTCTTCCAGGATGTCTTGTCTTCTCATGAGGTGGCCAAAGTATTGGAGCCTCAGCTTCAGGATCTGTCCTTCTGGTGAGCACTCAGGGCTGATTTCCTTCCGAATGGAGAGGTTTGATCTTCTTGCAGTCCATGGGACTCTCAAGAGTCTCCTCCAGCACCAGAATTCAAAAGCGTCCATTCTTTGGCGATCAGCCTTCTTTATGCTCCAGCTCTCACTTCCATACATCACTACTGGGGAAACCAGAGCTTTAACTATACGGACCTTTGTCGGCAAGGTGATGTCTCTGCTTTTTAAGATGCTGTCCAGGTTTGTCACTGCTTTTCTCCCAAGAAGCAGGCGTCTTTTTATTTCGTGACTGCTGTCACCACCTGCAGTGATCGTGAAACCCAAGAAAGTAAAATCTCTCGCTGCCTCCATTTCTTCCCCTTCTATTTGCCAGGAGGTGATGGGACCAGTGGCCATGATCTTAGCTTTTTTTGATGTTGAGCTTCAGACCATATTATCCTTTGTGGCGAAGGGGCTTGAATAACTCAGAGAAGCTATGAGCCATGACCCATAGAGGGACAGGTCATAGTGGAGAGTTTTGACCAAACGTGATCCACCTGGAGCAGGAACCGGCAAGCCACTCCAGTAGCCCTGCCAAGAAAACTCCATGGGCAAAGACAACAGGCCATCAACTTTGCCCCCCCCCCCCAATATTTTATTGGGGGGGTTGAAGGGATGCTTGCCCTAGGAGTTGGCTCCTATAATTAGCGCCCCCTCCCGCTCCTTAAAGGAGCCTTCTAGATTCACAGAAAGGGAAGACCCCCCCAAATTGCAATTTAACCCTTGCAAGCCTCCCAGACTCTTGCGCTCAGACCCCATCCCCTCCCCAGGACCCTCTCTTTGTGTTAACACCCCATGAATGAAGTTAGTCCCCCCCCCCCGGCCCCGGCCCCCTCCGGGCTCCCAGCCAGAGGGGGAAGGGGCTTTGGAATGCATTGATAAAGGGGGGGGGCCCGCCGCCGCTTGGCCTTTGAGAGCAGCGATTGGCTGGTGGGAGGGGGCAGGGGCGGAGCCTCTAGGAACAGATGTGCGGGGGGGGCGGAGGCGGGACAGAGTACGAATCAGTGAAAGTTTGTAGCAGGTTTTTTTAATACAATTTTTTTCTAGCGGAACCCGGAGAAGCGCGCGCAGACGGGTAAAGAAAATTGGGGTGGGGGCGCCCGTAAAATAGGAGGTAGCGATTGGGGGGGAGCCGCATGGTGAGGGAAGAGATCTCAAATAATAGGGCGTAATCTAGAGGGGGGAGAGATCTGGGGTGCCAGGAGAGGGAGGATATTTTTTTTTGGATGGGGGGAGGTGAAGCTCAATAAAGTGCGTGGTGTTTGGTAGGGTGAATTTGGGGAGGGCTGTTTGTGGAAGTAAAAACTGGGGGGTACCATTGTATTGTGGGGGACTTCTGGAGTGGGGGCCCCCGAAAGTTGGAGAAGGAATTTATCTTGTTTTCTTAGGGGTTAAGAGGCCGAGATTTGAGGGGCTGCTATGAAGGAGATAGGCTGATTGGGGGGGTGGATAATTTTTTGGGGGGCAGCACACAGAAAAGAGCTGGGCTAGGAAGAGAATAGTGTTGGTTGGGGGTCCTTCGAGGTTTGGGGGTTCACCGCTTGAGTCTTGGGGTGTCGGTGTGGGGTTGATTTGGAGAGGGGGGATGTGTGGGGCGGGCAGGATCTGGGGTGGCAGAAAATGTGGGTGCTGTTTAGCCCAGATGGGGGCCCACCTTGGCTGGGGCGCTGGGGGGGGGTTAAAAGCAACAAATCAAACATGGGAGGGTTGTTCTTGGAATGGGGAGTCGGTGACAGATTGGGGGGTTTTGCAACCGCGCTCCCCACTTTTGCTGTACTTTTAAGGCATCAAACAGAAAACCCTCCTCAACAGGATTTTTTGCCGGTTTTTTGGGGGGGGGAGTGGCAGAGGCCGAGAGAGATCAGATCCCTGTTTTTGGCAAAAACCCTTCCTAAGAAGTGGGGAAATCCTTGTATTTTGGATCTATAGGAGGGGGGGCTGCATTTATTTCCTCCTCAGCATTTGTGGGCAAGAGAAAGAGGTCAAGTGCTTGGAGGTGGAAGACAGCTGCATTTATGCCATAGGTAAGGGTAAAGGGACCCCTGACCATTAGGTCCAGTCTTGGCCGACTCTGGGGTTGCGGCGCTCATCTCGCTTTACTGGCCAAGGGAGCCAGCGTGCAGCTTCCGGGTATGTGGCCAGCATGACTAAGCCGCTTCTGGCGAACCAGAGCAGCGCACGGAAATGCCGTTTACCTTCCCGCCGGAGCGGTACCTATTTATCTACTTGCACTGACGTGCTTTCGAACTGCTAGGTTGGCAGGAGCAGGGACCGAGCAACGGGAGCTCACCCCGTTGTTGTGGGGATTCGAACCGCCAACCTTCTGATCGGCAAGTCCTAGGCTCTGTGGTTTAACCCACAGCGCCACCCGCGTCCCTCCTATGAATTCAATGAGTAAAAATAAATAAGTAGATTCTGGGGGCGGGGGGGTTGAAATGTCAGGAGGCAGTAGCATTGGGGAAGGGGCCAGGCAATTATTCAAGGATGCTAGGTCATGCCTTTGCCGTCTTCTTTCCAGACACCCTCGCCCATTGCTCACCCTCTCTCCCTACCATGGCGACCACAAGGAGCCCTGCCAGCCCCTGTCAGCTGAAGGAGTTTGACAGCGTCCGAGATTCCCTTGCCAATATCATCGGCCAGCTCCGAGACATTGACCCGAGCCACCTCTCTTTCTCGCCATTTCTGGACCTTGACACCCAGATTTCAATGGCACCCATCTCGGACAGCCCTGAATCGTCTCTGGAGGAGCTGCATTCTACTGAAACAGAGGAGGGAGGAGAAGAAGGAGAAGAAGAAGAAGGAGAAGAGGAGGAAGAAGAGGAAGAAGGGATGACCTCTCCCAGACCTCTCCCTGGCCAAGCCTTCCCAGACCCTCTGGGTCAACCCAGGCTCCCTCCTCCACAGGCCCCAGAAGAGAGCGACGTGGGGCAGCCCCCCATGCCTGGGGCCGACACTGCGGCCCCCCGCTTGCCCAAAGAGACGTCCTTTTTGGACTCCGTTCAAGTCGTGCCACGCTGCCCCCTTCCTGATCCCGAGCAAAGGTCAGAAGGCGACCAAACCGGGACCCTCATGCTGACCGGTCAGCCTCCCAGCGAACGCCAGCCCTGGCTGGACACGGGAGACGGCGCCTGCCCGGTTTTGCACCACGGCTCCTCAGGAGAGCTGACCGCCCGCTTGGAGGGCAGCGGGGGTCGGCAGGCCTGCTCCAGCGAGCGCATGAAAGCCGTGGCCTCGGCCTTCGTCGCCCTCCTCCTGGCTCCGTGGTTCCTCTATGGAAGCTACTACTTCCTTCCGCTGCCAGCCCCTGCCTGCCCGGATCTTGCCAGCCGGGTCACCTTGGCTCTTCGCTGCCTGCCGGTCGCTGGGCTGCCTGTTCTCCTCGGTAAAACATGTGTGTTTTGGGGGGTTGGGGGAGCAGCAAACAGAAGGTGCAGACTCTCCGGCCTCGGTCCAGTATATCTGAAGGAGCATCTCCACCCCCATCATTCTGCCCGGACACTGAGGTCCAGCTCCGAGGGCCTTCTGGCGGTTCCCTCCCTGCGAGAAGCCAAGTTACAGGGAACCAGGCAGAGGGCCTTCTCGGTGGTGGTGCCCGTCCTGTGGAACGCCCTCCCACCAGATGTCAAAGAGAACAACAACTACCAGACTTTTAGAAGACATCTGAAGGCAGCCCTGTTTAGGGAAGCTTTTAATGATGTATTACAGTATTTTAATATTTTTTTGGAAGCCGCCCAGAGTGGCTGGGGAAGCCCAGCCAGATGGGCGGGGTATAAATTATTATTATTATTATTATTATTATTATTATTATTATTATTATCTCCTAATGTCGCTATTTTGCAGGGACAGTCCCAAATTTACAGAAGCCGCCACGGTTTCTGATTTGATCCCGGGGACGTCCCTATTTTCATCGGGGAAATGTTGGAGGGGAAACAAGGCTGTCTTCAGATGTCTTCTAAAAGTCAGAAAGCTATTTATCTCCTTGACACCATAATGAGGACAAGGTGGAGACCTTTTTGCGGAGACCTGTTCCAAATCCGCAGGTGTGCCCTAGGGACATAAGCTCCCATCTCAGGCTCCACAAAAGCATTCTCTTTCAAGGGCCAAATTCTCTGTGTTCATTTGCCAGAGTTGGGTGGCGCAACCTTTCTTCCCGCCTCTCCCTTTCATCTCCTCCTCTCCTTTTGCCGCCCTTTCTCTCGCGTTACATCCTTCCCTCTCTCTTTTTGCAGGATCTCAGCACGGCAGAGTTGCAAGGGACACCTGGGGGTCATCTAGTCCAACCCCTGCAATGCAGGAATCTTAGCACATGGCTCTCACACACACACACACCCTACATCAAATTTGACCCTGCTTAGCTTTGCAGATGTGCGAGCAGTTTTATTGCTGCGCCAACTTTAGCTCCCTCTTTCGAACCCCCTGCTTTTGATCACCCCCATTTCTCTCTCCTTCCGTCACCCCCCACCCCCGTTCTCACTTGCCTTTTGATAACAATAATGCAGTGGCACCTTGGGTTAAGTACTTAATTCGTTCCGGAGGTCCGTTCTTAACCTGAAACTGTTCTTAACCTGAAGCACCACTTTAGCTACTGGAGCCTCCCACTGCCACCACGCGGTTTCTGTCCTCATCCTGAAGCAACGTTCTTAACCCGAGGTACTATTTCTGGGTTAGCGGAGTCTGTAACCTGAAGTGTCTGTAACCCGAGGTACCACTGTAATTTATTCTTTATAACCCCACCCATCTGGCTGGGTCTCCCCAGCCACTCTGGGCGGCTCCCAACAGAATATTAAAAACACGATAAAACGTCAAACATTAAAAGCTTCCCTAAACAGGGCTGCCTTCAGATGTCTTCTAAAAGTCAGAGAGCTGTTTATTTCCTTGACATCTGACGGGAGGGCGTTCCACAGGGCGGGCGCCACCACCGAGAAGGCCCTCTGCCTGGTTCCCTGTAACCTCACTTCTCACAGGGAGGGAACTGCCCTAAACAGGGCTGCCTTCAGATGTCTTCTAAAAGTCAGATAGCTGTTTATTTCCTTGCCATCTAATGGGAGGGCGTTCCACAGGGCGGGCGCCACCACCAAGAAGGCCCTCTGCCTGGTTCCCTGTAGCTTTGCTTCTCGCAATGAGGGAACCGCCAGAAGGCCCTCAGAGCTGGACCTCAGTGTCCGGGCTGGACGTTGGGGGTGGAGACGCTCCTTCAGGGATACAGGGCCGTTTAGGGCTTCCAAGGTCAGCACCAACACTTTGAATGGTGCCCAGAAATGTACACCAGTAATTCTCTAACCCAATGGGTCCCAGTGTGGAGCCAGTGTGGTGTAGTGGTTAAGAGAGGTGACTCGTAATCTGGTGAACCAGGTTCGCGTCTCCGCTCCTCCACCTGCAGCTGCTGGGTGACCTTGGGCCAGTCACACTTCTCTGAAGTCTCTCAGCCCCACTCACCTCACAGAGTGTTTGTTGTGGGGGAGGAAGGGAAAGGAGAATGTTAGCCGCTTTGAGACTCCTTAGGGTAGTGATAAAGCGGGATATCAAATCCAAACTCTTCTTCAATGCGTTTGGGGCGGCTGAGATTCTTGTCCACCCTATCACCTTTCCCATCTTTGTTTCCATTAAGGCAGAAAGAGAAAACCATTCCAGCCACCTGCTGTTATTTCTGCAAACAGAGGACGGGGTGTTATTTGCGGGGGTCCAAACGCAGAGATTTCTTCCCCCAAGCTGAGCATTCCTGTCTTAATGGGACGTTTGGAGGAGCGGACAGAACAATTTGCAAAGTGGGCAGCTTTCAAGCCGTGATTCCTCCGAACGTTGCAAAAAGCAACGTGGGCTATTTATCTTGGAGGCTGAAAGTCCCAGGTTGCAGGCAGCTCTGGCCCGACTCAGAGTAGACCCACTGAAATGAATGGGCGAGGCTGGTTTGTCAAGGCTGCTGGGAGCTGTCCCCTTTGCTGTGGAGATGTACCGGTAATTCTCAGAGTGGTTTAACAATCGGACCCTCTCTTTCCCCAGGCAAATTTGGGCATTATAGCTCTGTAAGGGGAATAGAGGTGTCTGGAAACTCCCAGCACTGTCACCAAATCTTCTATTAAATTAGTAGTAGTAGTAGTAGTAGTAGTACAGTGGTACCTCAGGTTAAGTACTTAATTTGTTCCAGAGGTCCCTTCTTAACCTGAAACTGTTCTTAACCTGAAGCACCACTTTAGCTAATGGGGCCTCCTGCTTCTGCCGCGCCGCCGGAGCACAATTTCTGTTCTCATCCTGAAGCAAAGTTCTTAACCTGAAGCACTATTTCTGGGTTAGCGGAGTCTGTAGCCTGAAGCGTATGTAACCTGAAGTGTATGTAACCCGAGGTACCACTGTAATCACTTGAAAGAATCAATTAGGCCTAGGATTAAAATTGGGATTAAATATATAAATAAGAAAATGTATGAAAAGAAAAGTTAGGAAATATGATGATGACTGTGATATAGTTTATGAAATAATGATCTAGGAAACTGCTATATATAATTACTAAGAAATTCAAATGGAAGAGGTTTGAGGAAGTCAAATAATATGTTTATGAAGATGGATCTTAATTAATTCATCCTGAAGCAAAGTTCTTAACCCGAGGTACTATTTCTGGGTTAGCGGAGTCTGTAACCTGAAGCGTATGTAACCTGAAGCGTATGTAACCTGAAGCATATGTAACCCGAGGTACCACTGTAGTAGTAGTAGTAATAATAATAATAATAATAATAATAATAATAATAATAGTATTTTAAATTGATATACCGCCCTATACCTGTAGGTCTCAGGGAGGATGCAACATAAAATCACAATATAAAAAGACAAAACTTTTTAATTTCTTACATCTATATGCCATCTTCAGCTTCCAAAGATCTCGAGGTGTTTCCATGCACTGCTCTGGTTTCGCCAGAAGCGGCTCTGTCCTACTGGCCACATGACCTGGAAAAACTGTCTGCGGACAAATGCCAGCTCCCTCAACCAGTAACGCAAGATGAGCACCGCAAACCCAGGGTTGTCTGTGACTGGATCAGGGGTCCCTTTACCTTTACCACCTGTATTTGGGCGCTGTGGGTTAAACCACAGAGCCTAGGACTTGCCGATCAGAAGGTCGGCGGTTCGAATCCCCGCGACGGGGTGAGCTCCCATTGCTCAGTCCCTGCTCCTGCCAACCTAGCAGTTCGAAAACACGTCACAGTGTATGTAACCCGAGGTACCACTGTATAACACGCCGTGAACTTTAAATCCCGTTTTCATAACTTCTCCCAAGCTGTAAGTTGTATATTGTACCCAAAGTCTCTCACCCAGTGTATCATTATAGTCTGATATACAGTGGTACCTCGGGTTACAGACGCTTGAGGTTACATACGCTTCAGGTTACAGACTCCGCTAACCCAGAAATAGTGCTTCAGGTTAAGAACTTTGCTTCAGGATGAGAACAGAAATCGTGCGGTGGCAGCAGGAGGCCCCATTAGCTAAAATGGTGCTTCAAGTTAAGAACAGTTTTAGGTTAAGAACGGACCTCCAGAACGAATTAAGTACTTAACCCAAGGTACCACTGTATTCCCATTTCACTCCGATGCTGCTGAACTGGAAACGGTCTCCGAAAAAAACTGCCCTCCTTTCTCTCCTGGCTGCAGGCATTGCTCTGAGGGCTCTTTCTGCCTTGTGCCTGGACAACGTCGGCCCCCTGGGCACTCGCTCTCGGCCCTTCCTGCTCCACCAGCTTTTTGTCGTGGGCTCCGTGGACCAGCTCTCCGTCTTTGCCCTCAACGTGGTGGTGACGGCGACTTTCCTCCCCCAGGAGTACTTGGGTCTCATCCCGATCCTCGTGGGGCTCTTTGCTGTTGGAAGGTGAGGTGCAGGGTCGGGGACTGCGGCCCCTAGGCATCTCTGCCTGGCCCTTGGGACCTTTCTCGGGGCCAAACCCTCAAATCTCCAGGCTAGGCAACCTCCGAAAATCCTGCTCTGCACTTTTCGTCCAGGGGTTTTGCCCGACAGGAACGTACCTCTCAAAGAGATTGCAGCCTGCCCTCTAAAAACAAAATCCAAGTTCCCAGACCTCATTGTTCTGAAAGCAGTCCCGCTTTTAAGAGCAACACAGGAATAATGATGATAATGATAATGATAGTAATTTGTAATTTATACCCTGCCCATCTGGCTGGGTTTCCCCAGCCACTCTGGGCGGCTTCCAACAAAACACTTCTCGGTGGTGACGCCCACCCTGTGGAAGAAGAAGAAGAAGAAGAGTTTGGATTTGATATCCCGCCTTTCACTCCCCTTCAGGAGTCTCAAAGCGGCTAACATTCTCCTTTCTCTTCCTCCCCCACAACAAACACTCTGTGAGGTGAGTGGGGCTGAGAGACTTCAGAGAAGTGTGACTGGCCCAGGGTCACCCAGCAGCTGCATGTGGAGGAGCAGAGACTCGAACCCAGTTCCCCAGATTACAAGACTACTGCTCTTAACCACTACACCACACTGGCTCTCGCCCTCACTGGAACTGGAACGCCCTCCCACCAGATGTCAAAGAGAAAAATAACTACAGTGGCAAGACGAATGCCTCGCAAAATGAAAAACGCGCAAGACGATAGGGTTTTTCGGTTTTTGCGTTGCTTCGCTAGACGGTTTTCCCCATGGGCTTGCTTCGCAAGATGAAAACGTCTTGCGAGTTTGTTCGCTAGGCCGCTTGAAGAGGCGCAGTTGTGGCGGACCGTGCTTCGGAAGACGAAAAACATCGCAAGACGGAAAGACTCGCGGAACGAATTAATTTCGTCTTGCGAGGCACCACTGTACCAAACTTTTAGAAGACATCTGAAGGCAGCCCTCTTTAGGGAAGCTTTTAATGTTTAATAGGTTATTGTATTTTAGTGTTCTGTTGGAAGCCGCCCAGAGTGGCTGGGGGGACCCAGCCAGATGGGCGGGGTATAAATAATAAATTGTTATTATTATTATTATTATTATTATTATTATTATTATTATTATTAACTGGAAGCCGTGCTGGACGTTCGGCTTCCGAAAATCATTCGAAAACCGGAACAATCACTTCCGGTTTTCGATCGTCCCGGAGTCGAAACATTCCAGTTGAAAGGCGTTCGGCTTCCGAGGTTCCACTGTGAGCAGCCTTGTTTGATTTTGCTAATGGCGACATTCTGCATTTAACGAATGCCGCTAATTCAGTGCTATTTATCAGAATGGCAAAGGCACTCATCCGATAGTTCCGGCAAGTTCCAGCTGGAAAAAAAGCCCTGAATAGGAACAAACCGGTTCAGTTTATCGAAGTTTGCCGATCCGGTTCAGAAATCTCTGAACTTCTCCTGAAAGCTGCTGGGTGAATTGAACGTGAGCAAAGTTTGCTTGGGGGTAGGAACCTGAATGACTTCTAGTTACCTTCAAGTTCGGTTCTCTTTTTGACCTTTTGGAACAGGGTTTTCCAAACTTGGGTCTCCAGCTGTTTGGGGACTTCAACGCCCATCATCCCTAGCTAGCAAGACCGGCTGCCATGGATGATGGGAATTGTAGTCCCCAAACAACCGGAGAACCAAATTTGGGAAACGCTGATTGAGAATTTCTTCTTTGCTGTGCTTCGCTTCACAGGTGCTGCTACTGGGCCTGCCTGCACCTCTGTAGCACATACCGTGGGTTCGGGTTCGGCCTCTCCTTCTTCCCGACAGTCGCCATGAGTATCTACAACCTCTTCTGCCTCTACCACCTGGGCTTGGGGTTCCTGTTCGCTGCCTTGCCCGACGTCCGCAACACATCCGCTCCGACGCTCGAACTGACTGTGCCCAAGAGATGAGGGACGAGGTGCCTACAAAACTGTCTCTGCCCCCCACCCCCTTCTCAAGTTCCCCATCCCTGCAAAAAACCAGCAACTCTGCAACACCCCTCTAAGTTTCTGGGTCAACTCCAGGAGGACTTAAAAGAGACCAGCCATCTGCTTCGAAACACGGGGTTTGTTTGCAAAATCCCAGTGGCTTTGCAAGAAAGGACTAAATTTGCAGGCAGGGTCAAATGCTCCTCCCTTAAAAAGGCAAATGTTAGCATTTCAAAAGGAAGCTAGGCTGGAGCTCCCCCCCCCCCCCCGAAATACTGAATTTCCACATGCAGGGGATTTTTCGACGCTTCCTGGTACAGTCATACCTGATGTTACATCCGCTTCATGTTACATTCTTTCAGGTTACGTTCTGCGGTGACCAGGAAGTACCAGAAAAGGTTACTTCTGGGTTTCGCCGCTTGTGCGTGCGAAGCGCAAAATGACATCACGCGCATGTGCAGAAGCGGCAAATCGCAACCCATGCATGTGCAGACGCGCCGTTGCAGGTTGTGCTCTTTTCATGTTGCGAACGGGCCTCCGGAACGGATCCTGTTCGCAACCAGAGGTACCACTGTATACACAAGGCACAGGGGTGTCTGCCAACTGAGCGTGGAAAGCTGAGTTGGTGAGAGCGTGGTGGTGATAACAAGGTCGCAGGTTCGATTCCCGGGTGGGGCAGCTGCGTATTCCTGCATTGCAAAGGGGTTGGACTAGATTTTCTTCAGGGTCTCTTCCAACTCTACTATTCTATGAAATTTCTCTTTGCAAAAAAGGTTCCTGCATTGCAAAGGGATTGGATCAGATGAACTTCAGGGGGCAGTTCCTACTCTACACTTCTGTGAGCCTATGAAACATCTGATGTCATAAGGGGAAAATGTCTTCCATAAATAAGAATGGATTTAAATCGAGCCTCTGGGGAACGTGCAGAGATAAGTACTGTATTTTTTGCTCTATAACACTCAGTTTTAGCCTCCTAAAAAGTAAGGGGAAATGTGTGTGCGTCTTGTGGAGCGAATGCAGGCTGCGCAGCTATCCCAGAAGCCAGAACAGCAAGAGGGATTGCTGCTTTCACTGCACAGCAATCCCTCTTGCTGTTCTGGCTTCTGAGATTCAGAATATTTTTTTTTCTTGTTTTCCTTCTCCAAAAACTAGGTGCATCTTGTGGTTGGGTGCGTCTTATAGAGCGAAAAATACGGTATTTACTTTTCCGCACTCGAATGTCCTGTATTGATAACGGGTTAAAAATCGATGACGTATGAAGTCCCCTTCCAGCAATGTGATTGTTCATAGTGCTTTTGAGCATATGCAAAGTGTTGCTGTTCCCTCCCACTCCCATATCGAAAACTGGAAGCCCAAAGGAAGCTCCCAAGTCAAGGGTGAACCCAGAGGCTTTTTCCATTTTCAGAAATGGACCATCAAAGCAAGGACTCGAGGAATACCAGAAGCCTTGGCCTGCAGCGGGCAGGGATAGCAGTAAAAGAAATGTCACCGAGCATGTGCAGAGGGCAGTTCCCTTTGGTAAGCGCTACCAGGTGTGCTCTGGCACAAACCTTCGAGATACAAGCAATAATAAACAACCCGCAAAACTTAAAGATGCAAGGTAAAGGTAAAGGGACCCCTGACCATTAGGTCCAGTCGCAGAAGACTCTGGGGTTGCGGTGCTCATCTCGCTTTATGGGCCGAGGGAGCCGGCGTACAGCTTCCGGGTCATGTGGCCAGCATGACTAAGCCACTCCTGGAGAACCAGAGCATCGCACGAAAACGCCGTTTACCTTCCTGCTGGAGCGGTACCTATTTATCTACTTGCACAGGTGTGCTTTCGAACTGCTAGGTTGGCAGGAGCAGGGACCGAGCAACGGGAGCTCACCCCGTTGCGGGGATTCGAACCGCCGACCTTCTGATCGGCAAGTCCTAGGCTCTGTGGTTTAAACCACAGCACCACCCGCGTCCCATTTAAAAACGCAAACTGCACCCCTAAATCACAAACACACAAAACACAGGCTGAGATTGTATTGCATTCAAGAAAAAACAGGGTTTGGTGTTTTTTGGAGTGAGAGTAAAAAAACAAAACAAGGCATCAATGCAGAGCCGGGTTCGAGTCCCCCAGCTTTCATTTTCACGGGAAAGGCTTCCGCAGCGGCTCCTTTAAACATTCCTCTGTCTGGTTCAGGCACAGCGGTTCCGACCCGGATTCGGCCCGGGCCCCTGCCCCCTTCTGCCCCTTGACCTTTCGGGATGCCAGGCGGTAAGCCCCGTAGAGGAGGGAGAAGACGACGGGCCCCACAAACATCAGGGCCACCGCAAGCAGGAGCGGAAGGTGCCCGTGCCCCCGGGCGACCTCCCCTCCCCGGGACGTGTAGTACGGGTGCTGGAGACAGCGGTGGTCGGCTTCTTGGAAGCTACTGAAAGGCGGGCAAGCAGTGCAGTTTTCCGCGCCTCCGAGACAGGTGTAGCAGGACGGGTGGCAAGCGGCGCAGAACCGGGCGTTGCGGGGTGTCCCGTCGGGAGCCAGCGAGGGCCGGGAGAGGGCGTAATATCTGGGGGGGCAGTAGGAGACGCATCGGCGCTGGAGGACGTAGAAGGGGCCGTGGCATTCTGAGAAGAGAAAGAGAGGGTGAGCGACGCAGGAGAGACGCCGGAGGGGAGGCAGAGAACAACGGTTCCCAAATTTTGTTGGAACGGCCGCAGGGTTCCATGAACTCAGTCCCAGGAACGGCCCCCCCTACCCTGTAAAAACAGCATTGCAGTCGTACCTCGAAAGCCGGACGCCTTGCGAGTCGAACGTCTCGGCTCCTGAATGCCGCAAACCCGGAAGCAAACGTTCCGGTTTGCAAACGTTCTTTGGAACCTGAATGTTCCGGCGCGGCTTCCGATTGGCTGACAGGAGCTTCCTGCAGCCAATCGGAAGCCACGCCTTGGTTTCTGAATGTTTTGGAAGTCGGACTACTGCAATGCGCTCTATGCGGGGCTACCTTTGAAGGTGACCCGGAAACTGCAATTAATCCAGAATGCGGCAGCTAGACTGGTGACTGGGAGCGGCCGCCGAGACCATATAACACCGGTCTTGACAGACCTACACTGGCTCCCAGTACGTTTCCGAGCACAATTCAAAGTGTTGGCGCTGACCTTTAAAGCCCTAAACGGCCTCGGCCCAGTAGTCCTGAAGGAGCATCTCCACCCCCATCGTTCTGCCCGGACACTGAGGTCCAGCTCCGAGGGCCTTCTAGTGGTTCCCTCGCTGCAAGAAGCCAAGTTACAGGGAACCAGGCAGAGGGCCTTCTCGGTGGTGGTGCCCACCCTGTGGAACGCCCTCCCACCAGATGTCAAAGAGAAAAGTAACTACCAAACTTTTAGAAGACATCTGAAGGCAGCTCTGTTTAGGGAAGCTTTTAATGTTTAATAGGTTATTGTATTTTAGTGTTTTGTTGGAAGCTGCCCACTCTGGGGCAGGGTATAAATAATAAATTATTATTATTATTATTATTATTATTATTATTATTATTATTCCGAAGCACGGCCGTATTCAGAATTGTTGGCATCCGCCCGTCTCGAGAGACAACGGCGTGAAAAGCAGCAGGGAGTTTGCGGCTTGGATTTTACTGTATTATTCATCGCGCATTTGTTCCAAACCCAGAACTCTCACGGCAAATTTGATGTACCGTATTTTTCGCTCTGTAAGACGCACTTTTCCCCTCCTAAAAAGTAAGGGGAAATGTTTGTGTGTCTTATGCAGCGAATGCAGGCGAGAGGCTCTGCTCAGCGCTCCCTTTAAAGAGCTGCCCTTCTCCCTACTCGGGAGAAAGCCCCCAAGAGCCGCACACACGCTCTGCAAGCTCTTTAAAGGGAGCGCGGCTCTTGGAGGAGCCTTCTTCCCGCTGCCCTGAAGAGGCTTCGCGCCGCTATCCCAGAAGCCAGATCCCTCTTGCTGTTCTGGCTTCTGGGATTCAGAAGATTTCTTTTCTTGTTTTCCTCCTCCAAATACTCCCGTATTTTTTTGCTCTATAAGACTCACTTTTCCCCTCCTAAAAAGTAAGGGGAAATGTGTGTGCGTCTTATGGAGCGAATGCAGGCTGCACAGCTATCCCAGAAGCCAGAACAGCAAGAGGGATTGCTGCTTTCACTGCGCAGCGATCCCTCTTGCTGTTCTGGCTTCTGGGATTCAGAATATTTCTTTTCTTGTTTTCCTCCTCCGAAAACTAGGTGCGTCTTGTGGTCTGGTGCGTCTTGTAGAAAAATACGGTACTTGATCCGGCGGCGCCAGCTTTCCAAAGTCTGATCGCCTCCTGCACCTGCTGTGTGCTGCATTTCCCAGCGGGAAAGACATCGACGCACATGACGAGACGGTTCGGACTCCCCCACCTGTCAATCACCTACCAAAATCGGCCTGGGGTGGGGGAGATTAATGGCCCCTCCCGCCAAACCAAAAGAGCCCTACCCCTCCATTTCCCAACAGTCCATTTATTTTGATACTGGGATCCAGTGGCAAGGAGTTCCGCAGGCTCCGCGGCCTGCCAGCCAGGGTAAGGAGGGATGGACGCAACTTACCCAGGCATTCTCCATCAGCGCTTCGCACAGCACAGCTGCCCACCATCGAGGCTGCGACCGGTCTCGCCCTCATATCTTCCTCTGTGCCGTACAGTTTTAACACAAAGCTGTCAAGGGACCCCGTGTTGTATGCGTCGCCTTTGTTCTCCAGCAGAAGGGACCAGACGCCCCACGGATTTTCGTCCCAATAGTGTGTGGACATGAAAGACCAGTCCCTGTACCCCTCGCGGCTGGTGTCGTGAGGCCTGGCGGGCAAAATAGAGAAATCGTGCACGAGCTTAACATGAGCCGACGGTGTGATGCTGCAGCAAAAAAATCTAACGCTCTTCTGGGCTGCATCCACAGAATTACATAGTGTCTAAAACAAGGGTGATAATATTCACTTTATTGGGCGAGGGAGCCGGCATACAGCTTCCGGGTCATGTGGCCAGCAGGACTAAGCCGCTTCTGGCGAACCAGAGTAACGGAAACACCGTTACACAGGTTGTACAATGACAATAAAGGTATTATTATTAATCCAAGTTGTTCATAAACTAAGCTGTTCTTAAACCAAGGTACCACTGTATTGGGAAATGTACCTCGGGTTACATACGCTTCAGGTTACATATGCTTCAGGTTACAGACTCCGCTAACCCAGAAATAGTGCTTCAGGTTAAGAACTTTGCTTCAGGATGAGAACAGAAATCGTGCTCCGGCGGCGTGGCGGCAGCAGGAGGCCCCATTAGCTAAAGTGGTGCTTCAGGTTAAGAACAGTTTCAGGTTAAGAACGGACCTCCGGAACGAATTAAGTACTTAACCTGAGGTACCACTGTACAGCCCATCATGATTCGCGAAATTAGGGCCGGTCAGAAACAGTGAAGCCAACATCACGATATGGACTTCGGTTTGGGACGATGTACCAATATATCGCCTTGCCTTACCTGACAGCCACCAGAGTGGATTTGGTCCCCATGGGGCTGGTCAGAGAGATGGCTAAATCTCCTCGGCGGCTGTAGCGGAGGGAGAGCTGGACCTGGACGTGCTCCAGGGAACGGATGCTCTGCTCCTTCCTCTCGCAGGAGGAAGAGGTGACGTTTTTGGCGATGGATAGCCTTGAACCAATTGGCCTGCCAAAAAGCCAAAGGGGAGGGAGAGGAAAAAGAGGCAGAGTTATTTGCAGTAGGGTTCGAACATGCTCAGCACCATTCAAAAGGAGCTATCCCACGACGGGGGGAGCTCCCGTTGCTCGGTCCCTGCTCCTGCTCACCTAGCAGTTCGAAAGGACGTCAAAGTGCAAGTAGATAAATAGGTACCACTCCGGCGGGAAGGTAAACGGCGTTTCCGTGTGCTGCTCTGGTTCGCCAGAAGCGGCTTAGTCCTGCTGGCCACATGACCCAGAAGCTGTATGCCGGCTCCCTCGGCCAGTAAAGCGAGATGAGCGCCGCAACCCCAGAGTCGGTCACGACTGGACCTAACGGTCAGGAGTCCCTTTACCTTTTACCTTTGGATTTCGGCCTTACCAAAGCAAACAGTCTCATTTGTCAACGTCTAAAAGATATCAAAGGGACGCGGGTGGCGCTGTGGTCTAAACCACAGAGCCTAGGGCTTGCCGATCGGAAGGTCGGCGGTTCGAATCCCCACGACAGGGTGAGCTCCCGTTGCTCGGTCCCTGCCCCAGCCCACCTAGCAGTTCGAAAGCACGTCAAAGTGCAAGTAGATCAATAGGTACCACTCTGGTGGGAAGGTAAACGGTGTTTCCGTGCGCTGCTCTGGTTCGCCAGAAGCGGCTTAGTCATGCTGGCCACATGACCCGGAAGCTGTACCTTCCCGCCAGAGTGGTACCTATTTATCTACTTGCACTTCGTGCTTTCGAACTGCTAGGTTGGCAGGATCAGGGACCGAAGAATGGGAGTTCATTGCAGGGATTCAAACCGCCGACCTTCTAATAGGCAAGCCCTTGGGTATATAATAATAATAATAATAATAATAATAATAATAATAATAATAATAATAATTTATTATTTATACCCCACACATCAGGCTGGGTTTCCTCAGCCACTCTGAGCAGCTCCCAACAGAATATTAAAAACACAAAAGAACATCAAACATTAAAAACCTCCCTAAACAGGGCTGCCTTCAGATGCCTTCTAAAAGTCAGATACAGTGGTACCTCAGGTTACATACACTTCAGGTTACAGACTCGGCTAACCCAGAAATAGTACCTCGGGTTAAGAACTTTGCTTCAGGATGAGAACAGAAATTGTGCTCTGGAGGCGCGGCAACAGCAGGAGGCCCCATTTACTAAAGTGGTGCTTCAGGTTAAGAACAGTTTCAGGTTAAGAACGGACCTCCAGAATGAATTAAGTACTTAACCTGAGGTACCACTGTAGTTGTATATCGCTTTGACATCTAATGGGAGGGCGTTCCACAGGGCGGGCGCCACTACCGAGAAGGCCCTCTGCCTGTTGAGAGCCCGTCCCTTACAATGGCTTGTAGATGATTCTGATGGAGCATTTCCTCTGCGGCCCAGTCGTATTCCACCTCTTGGCCAGATCCACCAGGCGTCCAGCATCTAAGAGCCCATATCCATAATAGTGACTCACTGAAGGGGGGAGAGAAACAAGAGAAACTGTGGTGAGATCCTGCTCCCTCGGAGGAATTACAGTGTTTCCCCAAAACGTGGACCACAAATCCCATCGTCCCTGACCACTGGCCTTGCTAGCTAGGGAGGATGGGAATTGTGGTCCCCAAACAGCTGGAGACCTAAGTTTGGGAAATGCTGCTGGACCATCAAGAAGGCTGATCGCCGAAGAATTGATGCTTTTGAATTCTGGTGCTGGAGGAGACTCTTGCGAGTCCCATGGACTGCAAGAAGAACAAATCTATCTATTCTTAAGGAAATCAGCCCTGAGTGCTCACTGGAAGGACAGATCCTGAAGCTGAGGCTCCAATACTTTGGCCCCCTCATGAGAAGAGAAGACTCCCTGGAAAAGACCCTGATGTTGGGAAAGATGGAGGGCACAAGGAGAAGGGGACGACAGAGGACGAGATGGTGGGACAGTGTTCTCGAAGCTACCAGCATGAGTTTGACCAAACTGCGGGAGGCAGTGGAAGACAGGAGTGCCTGGTGTGCTCTGGTCCAGGGGTTCATGAAGAGGCGGACACGACTAAACGACTAAACGACAGAGGAGGAACATGCAGCACTCCAGATGTGGCAGCCTTCCAGATGTTGCTTCGATCCCAGCTCTCCCCAGGCTCACCTTTGCGGCCCACACCATTCACAGCCCAGTCGTCTGCCTGGAGGTGGGCTGGCCTGGAAGACCTCACGACAATGTGTTGCATGTCACGCCAGGTCAGGGCTGGGCTACGAAGATGGAGAAGGGAGTGAGAATCACAAGAGTTGCACTGCAGGAATATGCAGGTGGCCTGTATGGAGATCGAGCCCCTGTCTTTGGCGTTATCATAGAATCATAGAGTCGGAAGAGACCACAAGGGCCATCGAGTCCAACCCCCTGCCAAGCAGGAAACACCATCAGAGCACTCCTGACATATGGTTGTCAAGCCTCTGCTTAAAGACCTCCAAAGAAGGAGACTCCACCACACTCCTTGGCAGCAAATTCCACTGTCAAACAGCTCTTACTGTCAGGAAGTTCTTCCTAATGTTTAGGTGGAATCTTCTTTCTTGTAGTTTGGATCCATTGCTCCGTGTCCGCTTCTCTGGAGCAGCAGAAAACAACCTTTCTCCCTCCTCTATGTGACATCCTTTTATATATTTGAACATGGCTATCATATCACCCCTTAACCTCCTCTTCACCAGGCTCTAATCAATAATAATAATAATAATTTATTTTTACCCTGCCCATCTGGCTGGGTTTCCCCAGCCACTCTGGGCAGCTTCCAACAAAAAGCTAAAATACAATAACCTATTAAACTTTAAAAGCTTCCCTAAACAGGGCTGCCTTTAGATGTCTTCTAAAAGTCTGGTAGCTCTTTTTCTCTTTGACATCTGGTGGGAGGGCGTTCCACAGGGCGGGCGCCACCACCGAGAAGGCCCTCTGCCTGGTTCCCTGTAACTTGGCTTCTCACAGGGAGGGAACCGCCAGAAGGCCCTCGGAGCTGGACCTCAGTGTCCGGGCAGAATGATGGAGGTGGAGACGCTCCTTCAGGTATACTGGACCGAAGCCGTTTAGGGCTTTAAAGGTCAGCACCAACACTTTGAATTGTGCTCGGAAACATACTGGGAGCCAGTGTAGGTCTTTCAAGACCGGTGTTATATGGTCTCGGCAGCCGCTCCCAGTCACCAGCCTAGCTGCCGCATTCTGGATTAGTTGTAGTTTCCGGGTCACCTTCAAAGGTAGCCACACATAGAGCGCATTGCAGTAGTCCAAGTGGGAGATAACTAGAGCATGCACCACTCTGGCATAGAATTGACCTGCGCCTCCATGGACAGCTGTGAGTCCAAAATGACTCGCAGGCTGTGCACTTGGTCCTTCAGGGGCACAATTACCCCATTCAGGACCAGGGAGTCCTCCACACCTGCCCACCTCCTGTCCCCCCAAAACAGTTCTTCTGTCTTGTCAGGATTCAGCCTCAATCTGTTAGCCGCCATCCATCCTCCAACTGCCTCCAGACACTCACACAGGACCTTCACCGCCTTCACTGGTTCCGATTTGAAAGAGATCAAATCAACTGAGCTGAGAAGTCAGATTTGTGCCCCAGCCCCTCCGGAAGATTTGCGGTGGGGCCCTTGGGCCCCAAAGAGGTTAGCCGACTCTCCTCCCCTCTTACTTGGCTTCCAAAGCGAGCGAAATCATGCCGGCCGCGAGAGGGGCGGAAGCAGACGTTCCTGTGTGGCCGCTGGTGCAGGTGTGGCGCAGGTCTGTGGTCACCTGCGAGGGGAAAGAGAATCACAAAAAATAAAATAAGAATTACAGGTTGCACGGATTCCTCAGCCAGCCTCCAAACTTCTCCCATTATTATAATAGTTCTAAGGTGCCGTCAATAAAACAAATGTTCATGGGCAAGGTACACAGACCACAGCTCCGAAATAGTACAGGAGAGCTATCCTGCAATTCTTAATGACCCTCCCCCCATATTTCCTCTACAGAATGAAATATCTTGGGGAAAACCTCTCCCAATCATTCTTTTCATTCCCAAAGGCTTCAAATCCAATCAAAAGGGCATGTTTTGTGTGTGAATAGGGGAGGCCAGAGAACTGGGTTTGAGAACTAATGTATTTGCCACCTCAATATAACGGCCCAGAATGGCCACGTTAAGGCAATCGGGAAACATTATCAGGTATCTCGACAAAACAGGAGACAAAAGCCACACTCTCTCACATTTCTGTTGCAGAACGCCTTTTCCTGTGACGCTTGCATGAAGCTTTCGGGTGGTGTTATAGGAATTCTAAGGTCTCATAGACAGCATCTTAAAAAGCAGAGACATCACCTTGCCTACAAAGGTCCGTATACTTAAAGCTATGGTTTTCCCAGAAGTGATGTATGGAAGTGAGAGCTGGACCATAAAGAAGGCTGATCGCCGAAGAATGGATGCTTTTGAATTCTGGTGCTGGAGGAGACTCTTGAGAGTCCCATGGACTGCAAGAAGATCAAACCTCTCCATTCAGAAGGAAATCAGCCCTGAGTGCTCACTGGAAGGACAGATCGTGAAGCTGAGGCTCCAATACTTTGGCCACCTCAGGAGAAGAGAAGACTCCCTGGAAAAGACCCTGATGCTGGGAAAGATGGAGGGCACATCCCCCCATTTTCTGTGATGTTTTTCTTTTCCACGCTTTGCTGTAGACCTTATCTTCCTCCTTTCCTCTCCTAACTCTAATACAGCAATCTCTAATTCTCTCTGCTGCTCATAGCTCACATCCTGCTCGCGAGTTCATCCAATTGGAAAACAGCCTTTACCAAAGGTGTTGTGGGCTTTGAAGACACTCGAACTCAGGACGCGAGGGAGAAACATGCTAAGAGGAAAGTACGCTTGGCAAACCCTCACTGTGATCGACTCCCACCCGGAAACCAATGTCCCCACTGCGGAAGGACGTGTGGATCCAGAATTGGCCTCCACAGTCACTTATGGACTCACGGTTAAAACCGTGTTTATGGAAGACAATCTCGGCTACGAGGGATCGCCAAAGAAGAAGATGTATGTATTCTAAAAACAGCCTTTTTACCAGACAGCGCGTGCGTGAGATTGGCTGAATGCCCTGCCTGCCCTCCAGTTGCCCCCTGTCTTTGTCAAGAGAACCGCGAGCAAAAAGGCATCTCACAATCTGCTTCTCGCCTTTCGCCCCGCTGCTGTAAGTGGTGGTGAGGGTCGAGGCGCAGGCCTCGTTGTACCAGGGCACCCTGCCCCTCTCGGTCGTGCTGCCCACCGACAAGGTGTAGATGCTGTTGGTGTAGCCGTCGCAGTTGCAGTTGTCGCTGCGGAGGCCGCCGTTCCCCGAGGCCCAGACGAAGAGGGAGCCCAGCCCCTGACGGCCCTGAAAACAGAAGGAGAAAATCTGTTGGGGGGATATAATTCCATAAAGCTGCATCATTCTGATGGATCCATTTCCTGCATGTAGATATGCATAGATCAAGGGTTGTCAACCTGGTCCCTACAGCCCAATTGGGGGTGTTTCAGGATTCTAGGGGGGGCGGTAGGGGAAGAAGCTGAATCCTCCTTCCATCGAGCACTGGTGGGAGGTAAGGAAATTTTACCAGCAAGAAAGATGCATTTGTGGGTGGGTTAAACCACAGAGCCTAGGACTTGCCGATCAGAAGGTCAGCGGTTCGAATCCCCGTGACGGGGTGAGCTCCCGTTGCTCGGTCCCTGCTCCTGCCAACCTAGCAGTTCGAAAGCACATCAAAGTGCCAGTAGATAAATAGGTACCGCTCTGGCAGGAAGGTAAACGGCGTTTCCGTGCACTGCTCTGGTTCGCCAGAAGCGGCTTAGTCATGCTGGCCACGCGACCTGGAAGCTGTACGCCAGCTCCCTTGGCCAATAAAGCGAGATGAGCGCTGCAAGCACAGAGTCGGCCACGAATGGACCTAATGGTCAAGGGTCCCTTTATCTTTAAAAGATAAAGGACCCCGGATGGTTAAGTCCAGTCAAAGGCGACTATGGGGTTGTGGTGCTCATCTCGCTTTCAGGCCGAGGGAGCCGGTATTTGCCCACAGACAGCTTTCCGGGTCATGTAGCCAGCAGGACTAAACTGCTTCTGGCGCAAAGGGACACCGTGACTGAAACCAGAGCACATGGAAACACCGTTTACCTTCCCGCCGGAGTGGTACCTATTTATCTACTTGCGCTGGCGTGCTTTTGAAGTGCTAGGTTGGCAGGAGCTGGGACAGAGCAATGGGAGCTCACCCCGTTGTGGGGATTCGAACCACAGACCTTCTGATCCGCAAGCCCAAGAGGCTATACTTCAGCTCAGCAGCTTGCAGCATTCCAAACGCTGGAAACAATTTGCCAGGGACCGTTTGGGTGGATGCTAAATCTTACATTAATTATGCCCTTGCGGAAGGCTTCCGTGGCCAGAATGCCGGGACCATCCACTGTTTTCCCATCATCTTCCGGGCCCCAGCTAGCACTGTAGATATCAATGTACTGAGGGTGGAAACTCAAGGACTGAGCCTCGACAATGTCCGTCACGGTGCCATCAAGCATCCTCACCCCTGAGAGGAAGAGGGAAAAAGGATGAGATGCTCTGTCAGTTTCCCCAGGCCGCAGTCTCCATTATTTTATTTATACCTATATGTTTAGTTATTTTCCGTACAGCTTAATATCTTACAAAATATATCTTAAACCTGAAGCCACAGCAGACAAATTAAACAGAAATATTCCCAAAAAAATTCACTGCGTATACAAGGAGGTACATTAATACCAAGTTGCTGATATCTATAAATCAATTATCAATTCAGGGCGGCTAACAGCAAATTTAAAACAATTATAAAAGCAGCATAAAATACAGCATAAAAACACGAATAACCATAAAATTCAAAAATCAGTTAGATAATCCCCAGGGCTACCTGGCTGAATTGGTCCTACTTGGGCCAGTGAGGAGGCCAGGGGAGAATTAGCTGTGGGGTCTCAGAGCGGGTGATCTTCATAAAAGGGGAGGGGGAGGGAAGAGAAGGGAAATAAAAGATCAGGCTGAATTCAAATTAAAGGCCAGGTGGAGTAGCCCTGTCTTACAGGCCCAACAGAAGGAGGTTAAATCCTGCAGGGCCCTGGTCTCCGGGGACAGAGCATTCCACCAAGTCGGAGCCATCACTGAGAAGGCCCTGGCCCTGGTGGACGATAGTCTGACTTCCTTAGGGCCCGGGACCTCTAAACCTGTAGTTTAACGATGCTGAGAATTGTAGCCGAGAGAGGATTCTTGGAGGTGTGTGGGCTTTGGGTGTACTTTAAAGGTATGGGGTGCATGAAACCAAAAAAACCCAGTCATATAATCTGGAGTCTTTTGTCCCCTTTCTTGTAGCAGCCTCCGGGGAAGGGAACCTGGGCTGTTTCCTCCGCTGCCATCCTCTTGCAATTCACTCCAAACCCCAAACCCCATTCCTTTCCCCAAGTCATCCCCAAAACAAGGGCTCACTCGCCCCCGATCTTTGCCCGGTAAGCGATGCCGGCTCCGCAAACGTCGTTGTCGGCCGTGGCGGCGACCTCTCCAGCGCAGCGAGTCCCGTGCCTGCGATTAAAAGACGCAAACAGCAGTTAAGGACAAGGGAGCAGTCCAGATCTGTTCCGCGTTTAAAGGTGAACCTACCAAAAAACAAAGCAACTCGCGAACCTAAACACTGCTGCGTTTTAAAATTTGTGCTTCTCTGAGTTCTGCAGTATAGTAAAAGCTATGGTTTTCCCAGTAGTGATGTATGGAAGTGAGAGCTGGACCATAAAGAAGGCTGATCGCCGAAGAATGGATACTTTTGAATTCTGGTGCTGGAGGAGACTCTTGGGAGTCCCATGGACTGAGAGAAGATCAAACCTCTCCATTCTGAAGGAAATCAGCCCTGAGTGCTCACTGGAAGGACAGATCCTAAAGCTGAGGCTCCAAGACTTTGGCCACCTCATGAGAAGAGAAGACTCCCTGGAAAAGACCCTGATGTTGGGAAAGATGGAGGTAACAAGGAGAAGGGGACGACAGAGGACGAGATGGTTGGACAGTGTTCTCGAAGCTACCAGCATGAGTTTGACCAAACTGCGGGAGGCAGTGGAAGACAGGAGTGCCTGGTGTGCTCTGGTCCATGGGGTCACGAAGAGTCGGACACAACTAAATGACTAAACAACAACAAGAGTTCTGCAGTGCGTTTCTCCAGCCAACGGATGGATCAGAAATACGCACCTAATCTTGAATTTTATCTTGAACTCATGGGCAGGAGGCGAAATGGCATGCAAACATGTACATTTAGGGAAATTCACACTAAAACGCTGGTGAATTTTCATGGTGACTTTTTTTTTAAAAAAATTGCAAATTGATGGGGAAATGTAGAGTACAGTGGTACCTTGGTTCTCAAATGCCTTGGTTCCCAAATGCCACAAACCTGGAAGTGTTCCGGTTTTCGAACATTTTTGGGAAGCCAAACGTCCGATGCGGCTGTCGGCTATTGTTTCCGGGGCCCCTGCGCCAATCAGAAGCTGCACCTTGGTTTTCGAACATTTCAGAAGTCAAACGGACTTCTAGAAATTTGGCTCTTTTGTTTTTTATATTTATTTTGCATTTTTTGTTTCTGAGGTTTTTTCAGTTCATTTGTTTTTGTGACCATGTGGAAACCAGCTCAGCTACTGATGGATTGATTGTGTGACTGCGGACATGGATAAAAGGCCCCCCATCCAAACAATGACGATCATCAGTGCAAGTAAGAAAACAGTAATAATTTTAATTTTTATCATCTACAATACTGTCTTATTTTACAGTACATTACATTGATTATTGCTTTCCTTTTATGGATCAATGGTCTCGTCAGATAGTAAAATTCATGCCAAATTGCTGTTTTGGGGGTTGTTTTTAAAAATGTGGAACCGATTAATCCGTTTTGCATTGCTTTATATGGGAAAGCGTGCCTTGGTTTTGGAACACTTTGGTTTTGGAACGGACTTCCGGAACGGATGAAGTTTGAGAACCAAGGTACCACTGTACTGAATTTAGGATTTAGGAAGAATGTTTGTCAAATAATTCCTCCGTGCTCCTCAGTCCGGTTGCGGCCACTCCAAGATGGATCTCGCTTGCCAGAACAGATCTGACTCAACGCCACAAGACTCTGGCAGAAGAATAAACTCACCGATTCTCATCCCATGCATTGTATCGAGGCTGCGGGTCAGGGTCGTCGTCATTGAAGTCGTAACTGGCCTCAGGGTCCTAAAAGAAAAAGCCAAGATCAGTGAAGCTCCAGTTCCCAAGAAACAAGAAAAAAACCCAGTTAATAGCAGTCCAGTGAGAGTGGAATATGGATATAAAATTTACAGCACGTTATGGTTTAAGAGAAAATTATATGAAAATGATATATCGTTGGTATCTAACACCAAGTAAATTGGCAAAAATGTATAAATCTAAATACAGTGGTGGTACCTCGGGTTACATACGCTTCAGGTTACATACGCTTCAGGTTACAGACTCCACTAACCCAGAAATAGTGCTTCAGGTTAAGAACTTTGCTTTAGGATGAGAACAGAAATTGTGCTCTGGTGGCGCAGCAGCAGCAGGAGGCCCCATTAGCTAAAGTGGTGCTTCAGGTTAAGAACAGTTTCAGGTTAAGAACGGACCTCCAGAACAAATTAAGTACTTAACCCGAGGTACCACTGTAGAACAAATGTTGGAAATGTAAAAAGAAAGAAGGTTCTTTTTATCACATGTGGTGGCCTTGTAGTAAGGTTAAAGCTGAATGGGAAATGATATACGATGAATTGAAAAGGATGTTAAAAAAAAACTCAGAAGCTTTTCTTTTGGGAATTATAGGGACAGATTGGGATATAAATTTATTTATGAATGCTATTACAGCAGCAAGTGTGAATGTCAAAGGATTTTGTTAAATTTGTATCCTACCCTTCATCCGCAGCTCCCGGGGAGGTTCACAACGTAAAAATGCAATACAAAAACAGAAAGCGCACAATAAAAACAAGAACAAAAAACCCGCCCACAAACCAGTAACCCAAACCCACAAACACAATTAAAAGGGTGTTAATCAGCCCCAAATCTGGTTGAAGACCAATGTTTTCGCTTGGCATATACGTTGTATACGGTGTATAAAGGTATATAATGAAGGCGCCAGGCAAGTCTCCCTGGGGAGAGCATTCAATAATAATAATAATAATAATAATAATAATAATAATAAATAATAATTTATTATTTATATCCCGCCCATCTGGCTAGGTTTCCCCAGCCACTCTGGGCAGCTGCCGACAGAATATTAAAATACAATAGTCTATTAAACATTAAAAGCTTCCCTAAACGGGGCTGCCTTCAGATGTCTTCTCAAGGTTTGGTAGCTGTTTTCCTCTTTGACATCTGGTGGGAGGGCGTTCCACAGGGTGGGAGCCACCACCGAGAAGGCCCTCTGTCTGGTTCCCTGTAACCTGGCTTCTCGCAGGGAGGGAACCGCCAGAAGACCTCGGCGCTGGACCTCACTGTCTGGGCAGAACAATGGTGGAGGAGACGCTCCTTTAGGTCTACTGGGCCGAGGCCGTTGAGGGGTTTAAAGGTCAGCACCAACACTTTGAATTGTGCTTGGAAACGTACAGTGTACTGGGAGGCAAACGGGGAGCCACCGCAGAAAAGGCCCTGTTCTTGTGTTGCCACCCTCCGGACCTCTCATCGAGTAGGCACACGAAGAAGGCTGTTTTTTCAATATATTAGTTTTTCCAATCTAATCCAATCTCTTACCCAAATTAAACATAATATAATTTTATATTTGGCAATGATAATCCTCCCGTTTCCTTTCTTTCTGTCAATAATTTATATTTTATCCGCGGTTTTTCTCCTTGCCATACAAATCTCGTTATATCTTTCCTCCATTCCTCAAAGCAATTCTCTTTATTTATAATTGGTATCTTTTGGAACAAATATAGCATTTTCGGCAGGACATTCATTTTAATTATGGAGACTGTTCCCCATAAGGGTAACTTTAATCTACTCCAGGTTTCAAAATCTTTCTTTATTCCTTTCCAAACTTTCTCATAATTATTTTTGTACAGATTGATATTCTTCATAGTTAGATCTATACCCAAATATTTTACTTTCTTCACCATCTGTAAAGCCAACCTTTTCCTGAAGTTCTTTTTGTTCTTGTATATTTTTTACCATAAGTTTTGTCTTCTCCATATTCATTCTAAAGCCAGACACCTTGCCGAAATCATATATTATCTTTATTGCTTTAGTGATACTTGCTTCTGGTTCTTCTGTCGTTAACAAAATATCATCCGCATAGGCCCTGATCTTATAAACCACTTTTCTCAATGTTATTCCGATCGTCTCTTTCTCTTTCCTTATTTCCGACAACAATATTTCTAACGTCAATATAAAAAGTAAAGGTGAGAGAGGACATCGTTGTCTGGTGCCCTTCTCCACTGGAAAGCATTCTGTCTTGACACTATTATTTATTAAACTAGCCTGCTGCTTCTCGTAAATCGCATTTATACTTCTCCAATAAGTTTGTTTCAGTTGTTGCTGTTTGTTTCATTTCGTTTATCGTTTCAGAAAACGTGAAATAAAATATGAGCTGAACTGTGTTTCTCCCCCTCCCTAAACAAGAGACCCCGATTCTACCTACATAGTTTGCTACGAGGTCGGGGTGGTCTTTCTCAATACCGTCATCTAAGATGCTCACTGCCACCCCTAAGCCCGTATAGCCCTGGCTCCAGGCTGAGAGGACGTTGAGGTCCGGAAACACATCGCTGTTCTGAAACGGAAGAGCACAAAAGACGGCAGGAAACGAGGTTGGCTTTACTGTTCTGTTTTGCTCTCTCAACCCATCTTTTCAAAGGAGCAAGGTGGATAAAAATGATTTTTTTATCTTAACTCTGTATTATAACTCTATATTTTCATCCATTATCAATTCATTTTTGCATATTCTTATTAACTTTGTTGCTAATGCCACTTGTTTTCAATCCAACATCACAAATGAAAGAGGGTAAGGATTTGCTGATTTGATTATTTAAATGGGAATATAAAAAGGGGAGGTGTGAGGAGGCCAAGGAAATAAGCTAATGAGTTCAAAGTTACAAAAAACGGATTTGTTTTTAATTCTTTTTTTAGCTATTTGTCTTTTGTATTTTGTATTTTTATTCATCTTTATTCATCTTTTTTCTTTTTCATGTATTTCTCTATGTTCTTTTTTTTGTATCCTTTTCTTATTATATGACCTCTTTTCATTTTGTAAACTTATGTTTTTGTGAAACTTCAACAAATATCTTTTAAAAATGATTTTTTTTAAAAAAATCAAAACTATTGGATTTCTTTTAAAAATCGAATTTTCTTTATTTAAATCAGATTTTTTTATTTAAATCAGATCTTTAAAGTAAAATGCTTTGGGGGGGGGGGAATCTTTCCAATGATTTTCTCTTTAAGTTACATTATAGTCCAAAGGCTATAAGTTACATTATATAAGTTACATTACATTAAGATACATTATAGTCCAAAGTTCATCAGGAAATAAGGATTTGTTTTCAGTTTTTCCATGTGTGCTAAAACTCAGTCTAAGTTTCTTTTTTCAATTTAAACAATTGAAAAAACCATTTCCTGAATAACAATTTGAACCATTTATTTAACAAAAACAATAACATTATAGCCTATGTATCCATGTGGTTAAACAACATGGATACATAGGCTATAATGTTATTGTTTTCGTTAAATAAATGGTTCAAATTGTTATTAAGGAAATGTTTGCTTCTCTCCTTCCAATAAAGTACAGCAGAAAAGTTGTCCAAATAGTTAACTTATTAAACCTCACGATAATTTCATAATTATCGGTCAATGTATTTCTAACAGTATAACCAAACCAGTCATTTCTGATATAACAGTAAAAACCACTCTGAAAATTGATTATTCCAAAAATGAAACCTTCATCTGGTTGCAAAGAAGGAGCCTTTCTGTAAAACTAAAATGATTTAAATCAAGTCCTTTACTTATTTATATATTATTTCATTTATTGATTTAATATACTGCCCTATACCCGGAGGTCTTGGAGCGATTCACAGAAAAGATCACAATATATAAAATCAAAATCGAAACAATAATAAAAACATTTGCCCCATTTCTCCCAGCAACCTCTCGGGTCAACCCCTGAGCCCAGGGGTCAGCAACCTTTTTCAGTCGTGGGCCGGTCCGCCGTCCCTCAGACCATGTGGGGGGCCAGACTATATTTTGGGGGTGGGAATGAACGAATTCCTATGCCCCACAAATAACCCAGAGATGCATTTTAAATAAAAGGACACATTCTACTCATCTAAAAACACCAGGCAGGCCCCACAAATAACCCAGAGATGCATTTAAAATCAAAGCACACATTCTACTCATGTAAAAACACACTGATTCCCGGACCGTCCGTGGGCCAGATTGAGAAGGCGATTGGTCCGGATCCGGCCCCCGGGCCTTAGTTTGCCTACCCCTGCCTGAGCGTCTCTGAGCTCCTTGCATACCCTCTTCCGAATCCTTGCCTGTGCCCCAGGCCGTTTCTGATGACACTCACTATGTACCACTGCTTGTAAAACCATGGATCGGTGGGGACGACTGTGACGGCTCTCTTCGCTCGCCTCTTCGCTGTCTGCTGTTCAAACCAGGGGACCTACAGGCAAAATGACGAGCATTTAAAAAAGTGTTTCCCTCCTTGGTCGCCACCCCAGTGATGCCTCTATGATCTTATGGGCTGCCTGTCAAGATTGCATGCAGTGTAGAGTTGATATGAAATTTATTGCCGGCTATACATTAAAAGGGGACACAGGTGGCACTGTGGGTTAAACCACAGAGCCTCTTGGGCTTGCCGATCAGAAGGTCGGCGGTTCGAATCTCCACAATGACGGGGTGAGCTCCCGTTGCTCGGTCCCTGCTCCTGCCAACCTAGCAGTTCGAAAGCACACCAGTGCAAGTAGATAAATAGGTACCGCTCTGGCGGGAAGGTAAGCGGCGTTTCCGTGCACTGCTCTGGTTCGCCAGAAGTGGCTTAGTCATGCTGGTCACATGACCCAGAAGCTGTCTGCAGATAAACACTGGCTCCCTCGGCCAATAAAGCAAGATGAGCGCCGCAACCCCAGCGTCGGCCACAACTGGACCTAATGGTCAGGGGTCCCCTTACCTTTAATAATAATAATAAAAATTTATTTATACCCCACCCTCCCCAGCCAAGGCCGGGCTCAGGGTGGCTAACAAGCAATAATAAAAACAAGTTGAATGAATACAACTTAAAAACAAGATTAAAATACAACATTAAAACACTGAA
This sequence comes from Podarcis filfolensis, assembly GCF_964270895.1. Lineage (NCBI taxonomy): Eukaryota > Metazoa > Chordata > Lepidosauria > Squamata > Lacertidae > Podarcis > Podarcis filfolensis. The sequence goes on from NC_139622.1 coordinate 8,177,460, forward strand.
ACATTAAAATGTTACCTTTACCTTATACATTAAAAGAAAATGATATACGGGTGGTAAAGGGTGGGAATGAAAACGTCACGGAGATAAGGGTGGGAAGTCGAACCTTTAAGGGAAGTGTGTATTAAGGTTGAAGTTAGTTTGTTAAAATTTCTGAAATTTGCACACACTGCATGCATTGGGAGGCAGTAGTGGATAGAGTAGTGGATAGATCAAACCTCTCCATTCTGAAGGAAATCAGCCCTGAGTGCTCACTGGAAGGACAGATCCTGAAGCTGAGGCTCCAAGACTTTGGCCGCCACATGAGAAGAGAAGACTCCCTGGAAAAGACCTTGATGCTGGGAAAGATGGAGGGCACAAGGAGAAGGGGACGACAGAGGACCAGATGGTGGGACAGTGTTCTCGAAGCTACCAGCATGAGTTTGACCAAACTGCGGGAGGCAGTGGAAGACAGGAGTGCCTGGCGTGCTCTGGTCCAGGGGGTCACAAAGAGGCGGACACGACTAAACGACTAAACAACAACAACAGTGGATAGAGCGAAGGTAAAAGGAGTTGAGTCTCTCTCTTCCTGCAGCCCCCTTCCACAATTCGCTCGGCTTACCAGAGGCTCTCTCTTCAGACGGATGTGCCAGCCCCAGTGTCGAGTCAGTGACCTCTGTGCGATGCCTCTGTGCTTCAGGTGGTAATAAGGTTCCCCCTCGATTACCTGCCGGAACAAAAGGAAGAATCAGGAAGCTGAGCTTTCCCCTCCTCCTTGGCCAACGTGACTGAAAAAGGCAAGGGGGAAACTTCAGCTCGAAGGAAAGGAAGCATTTTTAAGACACAGAAGGAGGGCAGTGGCAAAAGGAAAGACCTATCCTAGGGGTAGGGATGCGGGTGGCGCTGTGAGTTAAACCACAGAGCCTAGGACTTGCTGATCAGAAGGTCATCGGTTCGAATCCCCGCGACGACAGGGTGAGCTCCCGTTGCTCAGTCCCTGCTCCTGCCAACCTAGCAGTTCGAAAGCACGTCAAAGTGCAAGTAGAGAAATAGGCACCGCTCCGGCAGGAAGGTAAACGGCATTTCTGTGCGCTGCTCTGGTTCGCCAGAAGCGGCTTAGTCCTGCTGGCCACATGACCCGGAAGCTGGACGCCGGCTTCCTTGGCCAGTAAAGCGAGATGAGCGCTGCAACCCAAGTCGGCCACGACTGGACCTAATGGGCAGGGGTCCCTTTACCCTTATTATCCCATGGGTAGGCAAATTAAGGCCCAGGGGCCGGATCCAGCCCAATCGCCTTCTCAATCCAGCCCGCAGACGGTCCGGGGATTAGCGTGTTTCTACATGTGTGTCCTTTTATTTAAAATGCATCTCTGGGTTATTTGTGGGACACAGGAATTCGTTCATTTCCCCCCAAAAAAATAGTCTGGCCCCCCATAAGGTCTGAGGGACAGTGGACCGGCCCCCTGCTGAAAAAGTTTGCTGACCCCTAGGTTAGAGTGTCAGATTAGTACCTGGGGTGCAAGTCCCCACTCAGTCATGAAACTCACTGCATGGCCTGTCCTTCCTTTCCGGCCTAGGGTTGTTGAGAATATACAATGGGGAGGAAATTTGTGATTTAGACGGAATGAATAAATAAACCTATTTTTGCATGCAAAGACAGGCTCCTGGAGATGGTGTTGGTGCGACCAAGGATGGGTCCAAATGTCAAGAAGGTGGTTTTTTGCATGAGCTCTGACCCCAAGCCTTGACTGCTTTGCGGGGATATCTTTGGGAGAAGAAAAAGCACGGAAGGAAATCCGACACAGATCCAGAGACGGTTGGATGGCACCTTGTACGCCTCCTTCTGGCAATTCCTGCAGCCAAGCTGGTGCCAAACGTCTCGCTCTGCTTTCCTTTGGACCCCATCTTTGAGGTTGAGGGGGGTCTTGTCGTCTGGGCAGCCCAGGACCTCCAGACACACGGCCCAGGCTTGTACCCCGGGAAAGTCACTTCAGTGCTGCCAACGCAGCGGTTTGACTTCACCGCCAGAAGCGCACTCCATTGTCTCTCGAGACGGATGGATGCCAAAAACGGTACTGTGGATTGGTTTGGGGGCACGATTGGTGGGGGCGATGAAAGACTACAATTTAGAAGGAAACCTCAAAAATGGAAGGCTATGACGACTCTTCCGGTATGCCGGAAGAAATATCAACAACCTCAGATATGCAGATGACACAACCTTGATGGCAGAAAGTGAGGAGGAATTAAAGAACCTATTAATGAGGGTGAAAGAGGAGAGCGCAAAATATGGTCTGAAGCTCAACATCAAAAAAACGAAGATCATGGCCACTGGGCCCATCACCTCCTGGAAAATAGAAGAGGAAGAAATGGAGGCAGTGAGAGATTTTACTTTCTTGGGCTCCATGATCACTGCAGATGGTGATGGCAGCCACGAAATTAAAAGACGCCTGCTTCTTGGGAGGAAAGCAATGACAAACCTAGACAGCATCTTAAAAAGCAGAGACATCGCCTTGCCAACAAAGGTCCGTATAGTCAAAGCTATGGTTTTCCCAGTAGTGATGTACGGAAGTGAAAGCTGGACCATAAAGAAGGCTGATCGCCGAAGAATTGATGCTTTTGAATTCTGGTGCTGGAGGAGACACTTGAGAGTCCCATGGACTGTAAGAAGATCAAACCTCTCCATTCTGAAGGAAATCAGCCCTGAGTGCTCACTGGAAGGACAGATCCTGAAGCTGAGGCGCCAAGACTTTGGCCACCTCATGAGAAGAGAAGACTCCCTGGGAAAGACCCTGGTGTTGGGAAAGATGGAGGGCACAAGGAGAAGGGGATGACAGAGGACGAGATGGTGGGACAGTGTTCTCGAAGCTACCAGCATGAGTTTGACCAAACTGCGGGAGGCAGTGGAAGACAGAAGTGCCTGGCGTGCTCTGGTCCAGGGGGTCACGAAGAGTCGGACACGACTAAACGACTCAACAACAACAACAACATGCTGACTCTGACAGATGCAGCCCATATTTCTTACCGTTCTCAATAGCCACCCTGTGTTGAATTTTCAACTAGAAGCTCCCTTGGGCATGGAGCTATTTCGTTTTGCTCGCATGGCTGAGTCCAGCAATATCTACACACTGGTGGGCCCTGGATGCTTTAGCTAAGATTCCTGCATTGCGGCGGGTTGGACTAGATGAGCTCTGGGTTCCCTTCCAATTTTACACTTCTGATTCTGTGTGTGTGTGTGTGTTATCACAGAAGAGTTGTTAGCTGTTACAATTACGGCATTCCGCATAGGTCCAGAGGCACTTTGCCCACAACCCTATTCTAAACAAAACACACAAAAAGGAATACATAGCTTTTCTGCCGCTTAAAGCCAACTACACTACCGCAAGACACAACAGCAGCAACAATAATAATAATAATTTATTATTTGTACCCTGCCCACCTGGCTGGGTTTCCCCTGCCACTCTGGGCGGCTTCCACAAAGACCAAAAATACACTACGATGTCACACATTAAAAACTTCCCTGAAGAAATGCATTGAGATGCCGCACCCGGGCGCTATCAGCCACCAAGACTAAGTGGAAACCCCATACTCAGAAGCAGTCTATCTGTAAGGACCAGACCTAGGTGTGCAGAGCTAGCTTTGAGACTGTTCGGTCCGGGTGCGCCAAGTCTTTCGGTGCAGAAGGCACTCCACATATGCTCAGAGGCCACGCTCAACCCGACCTAGGACGGCAGAGCTTTGGGACGGCTTGTGGGTTGCCGCGATCACGTCAACCTGGCTCAATCAAACCTCCATGTTCGAAAGCAGCCTATCGGGCCGCTCACAAAACCTGGACGCTGCTCCAGGCGGGCATTGGGTCTGGGTGCGCCAAGCCTTTTGGTGCAAAAGCACTCCAGATATGCTCAGAGGACACACTCGACCCAAGCTAGGAGGGCAGAGCCTTGGGACTGCCCGTGGGTTGCCCCGATCCCATCAATCCGGCTCAATCAAACCTCCATATTGGGGCAACCACCAACGGCTGGCACCAAGTCTTCCAGTGCAGAATGCACTCCGCGCATGCTCAGAGGCCACACGCGACCTGACTCCTTCCAGGGAAAGAAATTGGCCCCATCTTTCCTATCCCTTCTCATCCCTGGAGAAGGGCAGTCAGATGGGTGGGGGACACATCATCATCATCATCATCATCATCATTATTATTATTATTATTATTATTTTATTTTTATTATTCCCCCCACCCTATTTCGTTGGGAAGAAGGATGGCTGCTGCTCTCCTTGCCCAGGTAGATGCAAGCCACCCTCACCTGTCCCAGGTAAAGCATCCCATGCCTGCGCGCCAGGCGCTGTGCCACCTGGGCGCCCGCGGGCACGCGCACCGCCCAGCTGCTCAGGTAGACGCGCGGCCCCGCGCGCCCTCGGGAGAACCGGCCCCAGAGGAGCAAGAGGCAGAGCCCCAGCCCCGCAGCCACCACCCGCTTCATGGCTTCCAGGGAAAGGAAGACCTGCCCTCCCAGGTGGCTTTTATAGCGGGGTGCGGCCTAGCACGCCCCGCCGAAGCCTGGGCCTCGATTTTCACTCCACGCCCGCCGCCAGGAGACCAAGGGCGGGCTCGTCAAGCTCCACGTGTTCGGAGGCGCGCGGTCGCCATGGCGACGGGAAGCCGGAACGGGAGGGCGCGGGAACTACGACTCCCGTGGGGCCTTGCGTTCGTTTGCCAAGCGAAAGGAAAGGGGTGGGTGGCCGCAAGTTCTGCTGGGAGTTGAAGTTTTTTTTTAATTTTCTTAAAGCAAGGCGCTCGCCCTATTGTGAATAAGTTGCTTGTTTGCGTTTGTAAACGGTGCAGGTGTGCTTAAAACAGCACCCCCACAATCTTCTAATTGATTTTATCTACGTACAGTATTTATTGCTTTTATACACAAATGCTTTTACTGGCATCAGAATTAGATGCAGCCCAAATATTCATCATCATAATATAAATTACCCCAATTCCATTTTTTTAAATGCAAAAAGTGGTTTACAGTCATAAATAGGAGAGAGAAAGCGTGCCTCTGCCCATCTGCAGAGTCCCTGGGCACTCATCAATGGAGAGAATCATAGAATCATAGAATCTTAAGAGTTGGGAGCCAAGGGTCATCTAGTCCAACCCCATGAAATGTAGGAATCTCAGCTAAAGCATCCATGACAGGGGGCTATCTGGTAAAGGTAAAGGGACCCCTGACCATTAGGTCCAGTCGTGGCTGACTCTGGGGTTGCGGCGCTCATCTCGCTTTATTGGCCGAGGGAGCCGGCGTACAGCTTCCGGGTCATGTGGCCAGCAGGACTAAGCTACTTCTGCAGCGCACGGAAATGCCGTTTACCTTCCCGCCGGAGTGGTACCTATTGATCTACTTGCACTTTGACGTGCTTTCGAACTGCTAGGTTGGCAGGAGCAGGGACCGAGCAATGGGAGCTCACCCCGTCATTGCAGGGATTCGAACCGCCAACCTTCTGATCGGCAAGTCCTAGGCTCTGTGGTTTAACCCACAGCACCACCTGGAACTACTCCCATATATAAATGTTTTGTTTTTGGCCTTGCCACCCAGAGAAGTGGGTTCATCAGCTCCTCCATGGTTGGGTGGGATCCAGGTCAAAACTGGCCTTTTGGTCCTCTGCTTGCCTCCATCAATGATGACGCTGGATTTCTGGAATGGAAAGAATCTCTATGGAGCTGCAGCAGCGGAGTTTGACTTTTGGAGCTGGAAGCAGCCTCGATTAATTCTTCTGCTGTGGAATCTCAACGCTTTCTGGGCGTCTCGCTGACACCTCCCAGGCTGTTTTCACTGCCCTTTTAGGGGACCCTGAAATGACATTTCTTTGTGGGAAGGCTGCAGTCTCCGGGAAAAGCATCCACTTTGCACAACGAACGTCTCAAACGCTTCAATTCTCCAGGGACGGCTGAGAGAAATCAATTCAGATTCCCCCCTCTAAATCAATTGCCTGAACAGAGGTCATTAAAAAAAATGATTTGGGGGCCTGGGCCATGCCCTGCGAGGCCCCGCTCTCCCCAAACCAGCCCCCCAGCACCCCATAAAGCTAATCCCCACCCTATAAGGAACAACCCTCTGGTCTCATAGAGGCGAAACATTCGCAAACAGCTCCAAAGCCATGCTTTCAGCGAAGGTTTCCCAACAGAATTGGCTCACGGCTTCTCAAATATGGTGAGGAATTTGTTCCTTGCCCTGGAGGGGAGGTTGTGAAATGATTGTGAGAGTCTTGTTTCCCTCCAGGGAAGGGTTTTTGGGTTGCAGGTCCCCTAGTGATGGGCGAAGGGGAGGCGTATGGGATGCGGCGGCAATGACACCCTCGTGAATCAACATCCCTCGCGACTCCAATGTTTGGACGGGTTCATTCCACACGGATCACCCAGGCCTGTTTTATGGCTTCCGCTGCCTTGTAAATCGTCCGGCCGGCATTTTCGGCTCTTCACGAAAGCTCACCACCGACTGACCCAATAATGGAAGGCGCCGAATCACCGCAAAAATATTTGGATGGAAAAAGGAGGCCCAGATTCCCAAAACAACACTTGACGTTCCAGCCCCTTTGGAGAGGGTGCGATCCGGTTTGCGCCGGGGGTTCTGCAAGGAAGCCTCGCATCAAAGGAAGGGAACGTCAGAATCATGCGATTGCAGAGTTGGAAGGGACCCAGGGGTCATCTAGTCCAACCCCCCACAGTGTAATGTTGGTAGGCTCTCCTATCATTCCTGATCATTCTTGACCGATTCAACCGAGTTTGGTGGGATTTCGGAGGCTGAACACATATGGAGGGGGCCACAGGTGACCCCCCTGCCCCCCATCCTGGTCTTAGTTGGACATACAAAATGGCCATGTTTGGAGGCTGATTGGAAACCGCCTCTGGCTGATGTTTTGTGTTCAGACCAGTTGCCAAAAAAGCAAAAGCCAAAGGCTCGTTTGGAGAAGGAGCGAACTCACAAAGAGAGCCGCCTTGGATCAGGCTGAAAGCCCGATTTGAACTCTAGAGGTCCAGTGCCGAGGGCCTTCTGGCGGTTCCCTCACTGCGAGAAGCCAAGTTCCAGGGAACCAGGCAGAGAGCCTTCTCGGTGGTGGCGCCCGCCCTGTGGAACGCCCTCCCACCAGATGTCAAAGAGAACAACAACTACCAGACTTTGAGAAGACATCTGAAGGCAGCCCTGTTTAGGGAAGCTTTTAATGTTTGATGCATTACTGTATTTTAATATTTTGTTGGAAGCCGCCCAGAGTGGCTGGGGAAGCCCAGGCAGATGGGCGGGGTATAAATAATAAATTATTATTATTATTGACCCATCGCTTTGCAAGCCTGAGCTCTGCAGGGTAGACTCGAACCCATGGCTTCAAGTTACAAGAAAGGAGGTTCCAGCTAAATACGAAGAAGAACTTTCTGGTGGTAAGAGCTGTTTGACAGTGGAGCGGTCTCCCTTGGAGGTTTTCCAGCAGAGGTTGGACGGTCATCTGCCCTGGATCCGTGAGCCGAGAGTAAGCCTCTGAGACCCAGCAGCTGGAAACCACAGATGGAAATCATAGAACTAGAGTTGTGTGGGACCCCTGAGGGTCATCCAGCCCAACCCACGGCAATGCAGGAATCTCGGCTCAAGCACCCACAACAGATGACCAACCGACCTCTGCTGAAAAACCCGCAAGGAAGTCCACAACCTCCCTAGGGAAATGCAACCATTGCTGCCGCCGCGCTCTGTTCCCGCTTTGCGGCTTCCCAAAAATCGTTGTCCGGTTAGGCACTGCCGCAGAGGGCAGAAAACCTGGCCTTTGGCCCCACCTACCCCAAGCATCTTCGAGTTATTATAAACCTGTCTGCTCCAAGGAAGAAAAAAAAGGAAGAAAAACCCACACAGCCGACTGTCAAAATCTTTTTCTTTCTTTTTTTTTCCTTTTCTCTGTTTACAGTACTTCCACGTCATTGGTGACTTAACTTCGCCTCGGGTATAAAGCCAAAGGTCTGGGGCAGCCAAGCCCAGCTCGCTGGAGAAATTTGCCACCTCCAAAGTCTCTGACTTCCAACCACGATGCCCGGAGCCTCTCGCCTTGCCACCAGCCTCTGGGTGCTGTTCCTGCAGTCTCTCCTGTCCGGCGTGGTTGACCTGAGACCCCACGGCCCCCAAGACACCCACCCGCAACTGGAGGCTGTCAAACAAAGCATCCTGGAGCGGCTTGGGATGGAGAAACCTCCCAGCGTCCGAGGGGCTTTGGGTCAAGGTGGGCTGCAAGAGGCTCACCTGGTCTACCAGGAGATGCTGGCACAACTCAGAGCGAACCAGACCTTGCCACCCGCAGCGAAAACTGTTCATACCCTGAGAGCGAAAGGTAAGCCTCATTGCATTCATAAAGCTTTTTACACAAAATTTGACATCATTCAGTTCACTTTCAATCTCATAATTCCTTACGTTTCGATTTCCCAGCTGTGATGCCCCTGTTGTATTACTTTACAAGCTGCCGTAACTGCCATTTATTTTATACTGCATTATGACTTATATTACTGTCATTTATTTCCTTCCCTTGCCTGTTATTCAAATCCTGATCGTGGTTTCATTTGACTGTTGCTTTCTCTCTCTCTCTCTCTCTTTTTAATAATATTTTTATTAAACTTCCGAAAAATTTACACAGAAAATTCCAAATGCATTTTAGAAAGAGATTTCTTTTCTATTTTCCACTTCCGAGACGTTTTCCTTATCCCTCTCCAATTCTGCTGCATCTTCACTCTCTTTTAAAAATCGTAATCGTAACACAATCGCCTCTCATTCTTTCTGCTGCTCATAGCTCAAAACCCGGTTGCGGATTCTTCCTGCTGTAATTTTTTTTCAAATAATCCAGAAAGGGCTTCCGTTCTTCAAAAAAATTAGATTTTCTGTTAGATTTTCTGTGCAGACTGTGTTCTTGCTAGTCAAATCAAAAGTTAAGATTGCAATGCAAATGCTTTGAAGATTCTATAAACACTGTTCACAAAATAATATGTTGATATGTATAGATTAAGACTATAGAATGTGTAAGAAGAATGATGTGCAAATGGAATATGAAAGAAAATCAGATAAGAAATGCAAGGCAATGATTTAACATAATAGAAAACAGAAATCGGGGTGTGGTGGAGGGGAGCCAAGGTTGGATGGTGGGAATGTAATTTTATCTATATTATTTTTGGTGTTTTTCTTTTGTCACGTGTTTCTTTTATATCTTTGGGTTTTGCATCTTTGTGTATTATTGCATTGTGTGATCAGAAATGAATAATAACAAAAAGATTGTGTTCTTGCTAATAAACAGTTAACATCGCCTACTCTGTGTGATTTATTGCTGGCTCGCTCCTGACGTCTTCCTCTCTTCATTCTCTCCACAGTTAAGCTTCTGGGCCATGGATTGGCTGCAGGTCCAGGGGTCACCAGCGACCCACTCAGGCCCCTATACAGCCTGGAAGTCTCCAGGACAGCAGCGCTCAGCCGGGACCTCCATGTCTTTCGGGCTGAGCTGTCTCTGTCCAAGAAGTTCTCGCACGTCCCCGGCATCTCCCAGCTCAACTCGACCAGGTTGGCTCGCGTCAACATCTACAGACTGGCCGGTGGGGATGGAGAAACCGCCACGCTCCTGGCCTCCCAGGTGGTCTCGAGGACCACACCCGTCCTCAACCTCAGAGACGCCGTGGGGCAGTGGCTAGCCGGGCCCGACCCGAGGCTCCATTTGGGTCTGGAGCTTCCCACAGATGTGGCTTCCTCCGTCCTGGAAGGGAGAGAGTGGCTCCCGTTGGACATCGAGACGCAGGGGCGCAGGCAGGTCCGGAAGCGGAGGCAGCTGGACGAGGAGTGCGGCAAAGGCGACACCAAATGCTGCCTCCGCTCGCTCAAGGTCTCCTTCGCTGACATCGGGTGGTCCGACTGGGTGCTAGCGCCCAGCAGCTACTCCATGAGGTTCTGCGAAGGTTCGTGCCCCCACAACTACAAGCCGGCCAGTATGCATGCCCAGATCAAGGCCAGGCTCCATAGCCTGTCCGGGGAGACGCCGGCTCCCTGCTGCGTCCCCGCCGCCTACGAACCCATGGTCCTCATGCACTACGCCAGCGACGGGAAGGTGGTGACGCAGCTCTTCGACGACATGATCGTCACACGTTGCCATTGTGCGTAGCCCGCTGAGGGCGGAGAGAGGGGTTTTGCAGGAAGCGGCGTCCTGTCTGTCCGGAGCAAGAGGACAATAGGAACAGCCCAGGTTCAGTGCCACCTCTGGTGCAAAACAGCACTTTTCAGGAGGATGTGTGTGTGCTGAACATCGTCTCTTCTTGCCAGTGCATTGCCCAATTGGCAGCTCCTTTTTACTACTAGGTCATTTTTTCTCAAAAGTTTGTCTTAACCCACCAGGGACCTCTTTTATCAAAAGCCCGTCCCAACCCATCAGGGACTTCATTTCCTAAAACACCATCCCAACCAGTCAGGGACCTGTTTTCCCGAAAGCCCTTCCCAACAAATCAGGGATCAAGGACCTATCTTATCTAGGCCATCTTTTCTCGAAAGTCTGTCCTAGGCAACCAGGGACCTCTTTTATCAAACGCCCGTCCCGACCCACCAGGGACCTCATTTCCTAAAAGACCATCGCAACCAGTCAGGGACCTGTTTTCCCGAAAGCCCTTCCCAACCAAACAGGGATCAAGGACCTATCTTATCTAGGCCATCTTTTCTCAAAGGTCTGTCCTAGCCAACCAGGGACTTCTTTTATCAAAAGCCCGTCCCAACCAGGGTCCCTTTTCACAAAACCCTGTCCCAACCAAATACCGTATTTTTTGCTCTACAAGACTCTCTTTTCCCCTCCTAAAAAGTAAGGGGAAATGTGTGTGCGTCTTATGGAGCGAATGCAGGCTGCGCAGCTATCCCAGAAGCCAGGACAGCAAGAGGGATTGCTGCTTTCGCTGCGCAGCTATCCCTCTTGCTGTTCTGGCTTTTGAGATTCAGAATATTTGTTTTCTTGTTCTCCTCCTCCAAAACTAGGTGCGCCTTGTGGTCTGGTGCGTCTTATAGAGCGAAAAATACGGCACCTCTTATCTCAAAAGTCCGTCCCAACCAATCAGGGTTGGTCCCCTAAAAACCCAACCAATGGGGCATCACAGTGTCAGCGAAACACCATTACAGGTTACAAGCACTTTAATGCAGTAAACAAAGAGCTTTATTTATAAGTGGGTGGTATTAAATGTAGAGGATAACTAGTAATTCTGGGGTTCTTTGGGGGCGTATATGTCAAAAGCAGGGTCTTGCGGGGTGTGTGAGTGAGAAACGAGTTTGATCATGTCCCCCTGTTCTCTGAACACCTGTCAAAAAACCCAAACCTGTTTTGTGGTTCTAAATATGTGTGTGTGTGTGTGTGTGTGTGTGTGTGTGTGTGTGTGTGTGTTTTAAAACCCAGTCCTCTTATTTATTGTTAACTTATTCTCATTTGTGTCGCCAGTGTTTTGGATGTGTTGTTGGTTTGTATTATTTATATAACATTTATCTGGGTGGGGAGTAATGAAAAAAGCAATAAAAAAATTCTCCAAATAGGTCTTGTCTATGTTCTTCATTCCAAAGGTAAAGATTAGGGGCTGCAAACAACCTCTCCACTATCTTGTACCCAACACAGAGAACACCCAACCCAAATCTGTCCCCAAATCCATTGGAGATTTCTAATGTTTCATCCAGCTGTTCTGAATTTCTTCTACAAAATCCTGGGGAATCTTGGAAGTATCATAGAACTGTGGTCCAACCCTCTGCAATGTAGGAGCCTTTTGCCCAATGCGGGACTCAAACTCGCAACAGTGAGATTAAAAGTCTCACCGTGTACCGACTGAGCTATCTCAGTCAGGAGGACTTACGACCGCCCACACCAGAACGGTTTATTTATTGCGAATCTCTCCCCACTGGAATATCTCAGAGGACTTTTGCAGTGAAAACATCTGGAATAAGGAAACGGTTCGAAATTAGTGTTAACGTAAAAGCAATTCCGTAGATAAATATATGAATACACTTACGAAGGGAGGGAGAGAGAAAATGAAGTTGACAGATTGGTACACACCGGACCGGAAAGCCGTCTGTGGACAAACGCCGGCTCCCTCGGCCTGAAAGCGAGATAAGCGCCGCAACCCCATAGTCGCCTTGGACTGGACTTAACCATCCAGGGGTCCTTTACCTTTACCTTTACCACGAGTAAGCATTGATCCAGCCAGCCAGGGTTTTTGCTCCTCTGGATAGCAGTGGTTCTATTTTCCCAGACATATATTCGTTTTGGAGGCCCTGAATTTGAACCCTGGGACATTCTGCCTGCAAAGCTTTCCCCGATCAACAGCCTGTTGCCTTAAGGGTCCCTTATCATGGTAATCGGTGGGACGTGGGTGGCGCTGTGGGTTAAACCACAGAGCCGAGGACTTGCCGATCAGAAGGTCGGCGGTTCAAATCCCCGCAATGACGGGGTGAGCTCCCGTTGCTCGGTCCCTGCTCCTGCCAACCTAGCAGTTTGAAAGCACATCAAAGTGCAAGTAGATAAATAGGTACCGCTCCAGTGGGAAGGTAAACGGTGTTTCCGTGCGCTGCTCTGGTTCGCCAGAAGCGGCTCAGTCCTGCTAGTTAGTTAGTTAGTTAGTTAGTTATACCCCGCCCATCTGGCTGGGTTTTCCCAGCCACTCTGGGCAGCTTCCAACAGGATATTAAAAACACAATAAAACACCAAACATTAAAAACTTCCCTAAACAGGGCTGCCTTCAGATGTCTTCTGAAAGTCAGATAGTTGTTTATTTCCTTGACATCTGATGGGAGGGCGTTCCACAGGGAGGGCGCCACCACTGAGAAGGCCCTCTGCCTGGTTCCCTGTAAGCTCACATCTCGCAGGGAGGGAACCGCCAGAAGGCCCTTGGAGCTGGACCTCTGTGTCCGGGCTGCACGATGGGGGTGGAGACACTCCTTCAGGTATACTGGGCCGAGGCAGCAGCTTTCCGAGGTTTCAGTGCCGTGGATTGAACTTGCTGCTGAGCTACTCACCTTCCCCTGCAATATAAGGTGTTAGTCCTCAAGGCGATGAATAAAGGGAGCGTATTGCCAAGGAAAATGGTTGGGTTTCCATGCCTTGCCCTTTCTCATCATCATCATAATAATAATTTATACCCCGCCTTCCCCAGCCAGAGCTGGACTCAGGGCGGCTAACACCAGTAAAAACATAATGGGAGGGGGGAAAACCAATTTAAAATACGGGTTAAAATCCAATTTAAAATGCAGCCTCATTTTAAAAGTAGCCCATAGATCAAAACCGTAAGGGGAAGGAAACGTAAGGGTCAGACTGAGTCCAAACAAAAGGCCAGGCGGAACAGCTCCGTCTTGCAGGCCCTGCGGAAAGATGTCGAGTCCTGCAGGGCCCTAGTCTCTTGTGACAGAGCGTTCCACCAAGTCGGGGCCAGTACTGAAAAGGCCCTGGCCCTAGTGGAGATCCTCTGCACCAATCTGCCCCTAGTTCATCCTCGCCCAAACGCTTCTCCCGGCCCGGCCTGAACCCCACACTGGAAATCTGGGTGCCTTTTCCCCCTGGGCCAACCTCGCTGTGCTGGCTGGGAGGAATTGTTGTTGTTGTTTAGTCGTTTAGTTGTGTCTGACTCTTCGTGACCCCCTGGACCGGAGCACGCCAGGCACTCCTGTCTTCCACTGCCTCCCGCAGTTTGGTCAAACTCATGTTGGTAGCTTCGAGAACACTGTCCCACCATCTCGTCCTCTGTCATCCCCTTCTCCTTGTGCCCTCCATCTTTCCCAGCAACAGGGTCTTTTCCAGGGAGTCTTCTCTTCTCATGAGGTGGCCAAAGTCTTGGAGCCTCAGCTTCATGATCTGTCCTTCCAGTGAGCACTCAGGGCTGATTTCCTTCAGAGTGGATAGGTTTGATCTTCTTGCAGTCCATGGGACTCTCAAGAGTCTCCTCCAGCACCATAATTCAAAAGCATCCATTCTTCGGCGATCAGCCTTCTTTATGGTCCAGCTCTCACTTCCATACATCACTACTGGGGAAACCAGAGCTTTAACCATACGGACCTTTGTTGGCAAGGTGATGTCTCTACTTTTTCAGATGCTGTCTAGGTTTGTCATTGCTTTTCTCCCAAGAAGCAGGCGTCTTTTAATTTCGTGGCTGCTGGGAGGAATAGCAGCGTCAACATTGCAGAGGGGAGGGGGTTGCTCTAGATGACCCTTGGGTTCCCTTCCAGCTCTCCATTTCTACGGTTCCAAGTTCATTTGCTCATCCTCTGCAGAGGGTTCTCCGAAGCCTTTGCCTCATCGGCGGCCTTGGAATAAGCTCTCTGTGTCTCTCCCCGGCCTTGAGGCTATCAGCGACGGGCATAAACTCTGGGCTTCCAGCCAACCCAGCAAAGATGCTGTAGTCTGCCGGAATGCCAGCCCAGAAGGCAAGGCAAACAGCCTCATCCTGCACCTTTCCCCCTCCGATTTCCTTTCTGGAGCTGAGTTGCCAGGCTGTTACGAGGAACCAGGGATCGCTCAATTTCTCCCCATCTCACTTAGCAACTGCACACACAAAAATTCTCATTTTAGTTTATCTCTTATTTGTTGCGTTATACACCCCACTCCGAAGTAGCTTGAATTTGCTGTACATGGTTCTTTCCCATTTAATCCACCCGGCGCAACGTCCTTGCAAGGTAGGCCGACGAAACAAAAAGGGAAAGGAAATGAGCAGTGCCCTGTGTTGGAGAGATGGCGTCTGATTCCTCCTGGAGCAGCTAAGGGGCGAAGATTAATCTCAGGTTTGTGTGTTCGAGACCCACATTGGGTGAAAGATCTGTGCGTTGCAGGGGGTCTCTTCCAACTCTGCAATTCTAGCTAGATTGGAGACTGGGTGTGGTCACCGAGACCATATAACACCAGTCCTGAAAGAACTACATTGGCTCCCAGTGTGTTTCCGAGCACAATTCAAAGTGTTGGTGCTGACCTTGAAAGCCCTAAACGGCCCAGTATCCCTGAAGGACCGTCTCCACCCCCATCGTCCAGCCCGGACACCGGGGTCCCTCTCCCGAGGGCTTTCTGGCGGTTCCCTCCCTGCGAGAATTGAGGTTACAGGGAACCAGGCAGACGGCCTTCTCGGTGGTGGCGCCCGCCCTGTGGAACGCCCTCACAGCAGATGTCAAGGCAATAAACAACTACCGTATTTTTTGCTCTATAAGACTCACTTTTTCCCTCCTAAAAAGTATAGGGAAATGTGTGTGTGTCTTATGGAGCAAATGCAGGCTGCGCAGCTATCACAGAAGCCAGAACAGCAAGAGGGATTGCTGCTTTCACTGCGCAGCCATCCTTCTTGCTGTTCTGGCTTCTGAGATTCAGAACATTTTTTTTATTGTTTTCCTCCTCCAAAAACTAGGTGCGTCTTGTGGTCTGGTGCGTCTTATAGAGCGAAAAATATGGTATTTTACTTTTAAAAGACAACTGAAGGCGGCCCTGTTTAGGGAAGTTTTTAATGTCTTATGGTGTATTGTTTTTAATATTTGGTTGGAAGCTGTCCAGAGTGGCTGGGGAAACCCAGCCAGATGGGCGGGGTATAAATAATAAATTATTATCATTATGGTATATGGTTCTAAGTCTGTGGTTATAGCACATGGCTGTCTATTCCCCAAGCAGCTTGAGATGGCATACATAGTTCTTCCTCCTTCTCATCCCTCTCTCTCTCTCTTATTTTATCTTCTTTTTTTGTTAACTGTTTTCAGGGTGTTGTGTTTGTGTGTTTTTGCACACTCAAGCAGTGTATACATTTGCGAAATAAATAAATATCCGCATCTCTGTTGCCCACCCTCATCTCTGAGACCCCCTCAGATACCAGAACTGGCTCCCTCTGGCCCAGGATTTATGGTCCATGCTGTTTTCTCCGAATCTGGATTGTTGGAATCGTAGAACAGAATAGTAGAATCACAAGAGTTAAAAGGGACCCGGTGGGGTCATCTAGTCCAACCCGCTTGCCGCTCTGACCCACCCGCTTTCCTTCCTTTCTTGACAGAGCTCCACGGCCGCACCCAGTCCTGTGATGGTGAATGTGGCGATGGAATGGCGCCCAGTCCGATAATGTCTGGGTTTTTCCAGGTAACACTTGTGGGGTCTCAGGTCTGAGCTAGCAAGGCTTCGCTCTCTCTCTCTCTCTGTGTGTTTTTAATATAACATCATACAGATAAATCATGAAATATTCAACCCTATCCCAAAAGCCAGTACAGTGGTACCTCGGGTTACATACGCTTCAGGTTACATACGCTTCAGGTTACAGACTCCGCTAACCCAGAAATAGTACCTTGGGTTAAGAACTTTGCTTCAGGATGAGAACAGAAATCGTGCTCTGGCGGCACGGCAGCAGCAGGAGGCCCCATTAGCTAAAGTGGTGCTTCAGGTTAAGAACAGTTTCAGGTTAAGAACGGACCTCCGGAACGAATTAAGTACTTAACCCGAGGTACCACTGTATTTAGGCAATACAGTGGACACTCGGGTTGTGAACGTGATCCTTGCGGGATGCAATTTCGCAACCTGCAGTGTTCACAACCCGCAGCGGTGCAGCGGCGCACGCGTGGGTTGCGATTCGGTGCTTCTGCGCATGCGCAATCTAGCACTTCTGCGCATGCGCGGCTGCCAAAACCTGGAAGTAACCTGTTCCGGTACTTCCGGGTTTCAGTGGTCTGTAACCCGAAAAAACGCAACCTGAAGCATCTGTAACACAAGGTATGACTGTACAAACAAATTAGCAACCGAATATCACAAGGTTTTGGTCTTATATATGACCTAGGTGACTCAAGTAGGAATTGCCGCTCAGCGGAAAACAGCCCAGAATCCGACGCTGGGCGCTTGGTATCAGGAATATGAAGAAAATGACACATAATTTGAGATTTAGCTGAGGACTAGAGTCTTCAGACGCGTTTTATTTCATACACAGCACAGCAGAGGCATCATTTTCAAGGCCACCTACGCCTGGCAAATCTGGAATTGAACTTGATAATCAGATAACGCCAATAGTCTTGGACTTTGTTATTTTAACCCCGGTGCAATGGGGACTCCCACAGTGTTTTATAGTTTTGTTTTCCACCTTCTAATGTCCATCTGTTGTCGCAACGGTTCCTCTCTGCAAAATAAATTTTAAAAACAATACAAAACACCTTTGCCAAAAAAACCAGAACTCCTATTTGTATAAAGTCGATAGACGGTGAGCCGGAAAGTTTCACAGTGTGAGGAGAGACCTCCTCTAGTTTTCATTTTTACCCATGGATGTAATAAAAACTGCCAATCAGTTGAGAAAATGCCTGATTTCGATGACACCTTTGACCGGACCGTGGCTTGGCTCAGCAGCACGATGACAAGAAGAAGACCAAAATATCCCCTATCTCCCCTCTCACAACAATACAAACACAACACGTAGGCTAATAGTTAGTAGAGATAATAGTAGACTGGACCTAACGGCCAGGGGTCCCTTTACCTTTACTGTTTTCATCAGAGAAATGTTGACGGGTACGCTGATTATTTCTGCTTTTAGTTAAGTATTTTTATTTATTTACTTGAGGTGTGGGGGCACTGCCTCCATGCGCCCCTGAGCTATTCCCTTGCTCAGGGGTCCCCAAACTAAGGCCTGCGGGCCGGATAAGGCCCGAGGGACTTGTTTATCCGGTCTGCGGCGACCGCCATGGCCCGTTGCCGCCACCCATTCTTACTGGTGCTGCGCTGCGAGGATGCCCACTTCCGGGTCGGAGAAGCACCGGAAATAGAATCATAGAATCATAGAGTTGGAAGAGACCACAAGGGCCATCGAGTCCAACCCCCTGCCAAGCAGGAAACACCGTCAGAGCACTCCTGACATATGGTTGTCAAGCCTCTGCTTAAAGACCTCCAAAGAAGGAGACTCCACCACACTCCTTGGCAGCAAATTCCACTGTCAAACAGCTCTTACTGTCAGGAAGTTCTTCCTAATGTTTAGGTGGAATCTTCTTTCTTGTAGTTTGGATCCATTGCTCCGTGTCCGCTTCTCTGGAGCAGCAGAAAACAACCTTTCTCCCTCCTCTATGTGACATCCTTTTATATATTTGAACATGGCTATCATATCACCCCTTAACCTCCTCTTCTCCAGGCTAAACATGCCCAGCTCCCTTAGCCGTTCCTCATAAGGCATTGTTTCCAGGCCTTTGACCATTTTGGTTGCCCTCCTCTGGACACGTTCCAGTTTGTTAGTGTCCTTCTTGAACTGTGGTGCCCAGAACTGGACACAGTACTCCAGGTGAGCGCATGCGCAAGTGTTATTTCCAGTGCGCATCTGGGTTGGAGGAGGTCCGTGCACATGCACACAAGCTATTTCCAGTGCTCCTCTGACCCGGAAGTGTGCTGGAAAGAGCGTGTGTGCACGCGTATGGGCACGCGCTCTCCCGCCCTCCGGCCTGCCGCGCGATCGGCGCTGGAGACACTGGCCTGAGGAGGTGTAGCACCGTATTTTTCACTCTATAGGACGCACCTTGTTTTAGAGGGGGAGAACAAGAAAAAAAATTCTCCCCTCTCTGCTCAGCGCCCCTTCAGCGAAGCGGCAGGAGAAACGGAGCCCCTTCCATTTCTCCTCCCGCTTCGCTGAAGGGGCACTGCGCAAAGAGGGGAAGAATTTTTTTTTCTTGATCTCACCCTCTAAAACAATGTGCATTCTGTGCGTTCAAGTGCGTTCTGTGCATTCAACTGTGCTGCCCCCTGAGCTTGTGGGGCTGGCGATGGGGGGAAGTGCTGCTTCCTCCACTGCCAGCCTCAAAGACCAGGTCAGAGAGCAACGCAAAGGCTACGCGCCGCCTTCCCGCTGCCCCCCGAGGTTGTGGGGCTGGCTGTGGGGGGGGGAGCGCTGCTTTCCCCCACCGCCAGCCTCAAAGATCCCTGAAGCCTTCGGAGCGCACCGCGAGTTCCCGCTGTGCTCCACAGGCTTCGAGTTCCTTTTGCTGAAGCCGGGAGAGCAAGACTCTCCTGGCTTCAGCGAAAGGAACCTGAAGCCTCCAGAACGCCAGCGGAAACTCCAAAGGTTTCAGGCGGCTATCCCTGAAGCCTGGAGAGTGAGAGGGGTCAGTGCGCACCGACCCCTCTCGCTTTCCAGGCTTCAGCGAAAGCAACGCGAAACCTCTGGAGTGTGGAGGGAGCGCTCCCTCTACGCTTTGGAGGCTTTGCGTTGCTATCGCTGAAGCCAAGGAGCCTGCATTCGCCCCATAGGATGCACACACATTTCCCCTTCATTTTTGGAGGGGGGAAAGTGCGTCCTATAGAGTGAAAAATACGGTAAGTTTGCTGACCGCTGCCCTTGCTAGTCGCCTTATCATAAACAGTTCCCACGCCTCTCCATCCCTCCCCAGGTTCGCTCTTGCAAAAACACCTTTGCTTTCCCTGAACCTTCCTCCTAACCTCAGGTTTACTGACCCATTGAGCTCAGCAAGCGAGAAAATTGTGCCCGGAAGCTGAGTGGGTCTCAGTAGGGTAAGGCCAAAGGTGGCATTTCTGAAGACGCTCCTTGATCTCTGACTCAGTGAAACAGCCAGCTGGGATGTTTAGCTGGAAGGGATCAGGGATCATCTCTGGAGATCATCCCACGCCGAGCCCTGGTGACTGGCAGTAGGATGGCGCACTCAATTTCCTAGTCAATATGGAGGCAGTTTCCCCTCGGGGTCACCCGGTTGGCTATTGAGAGAACAAGGTGCTGTTCTAGAGGAGCCGCTCACCGGAGCCAGCGATTGTTTGTTTGCGAATTAAATTTGTACGCCACTTTTTGTCCAAAGACCACGGTGCAATTTTGCAACATAAAACACAAAGTGTTTGAACCTGGCTTGAACCTCTGTGTTAGGGAACTGTGGTACCTTGTACCTCAACAGCCAAAGCAGAGACATTTACCTGAGGAATCTTTCAACATCAAGCAACTGATAACCTTGGAGAGGTTCTTCGAAGATCAGAAACCTCCTCAGTTGCACTTTGAGGAAGCCAGAAAACTGGTTAAGCAACTGAAAATTTCCATTTCACCGGCTGACAAAGCCTGACTTAAAAGATTCCCTTGTTACCTGAAAAAACACCTTCCCTCCTTGCAGCCCTGGCACACACAAAATGCTAGCCAAACCATGGTTTTGCATGAACAGGCAAGCAATTGGGCTGCAGTAGGGGGAGATAGGAAACCAGGGGAGATTGGCTTCTTCCTACAATTTGAATGGTATCATTATTCTATTATATAAGGTAAAGGTAAAGGGACCCCTGACCATTAGGTCCAGTTGTGGCCGACTCTGGGGTTGCGGCGCTCATCTCGCTTTATTGGCCGAGGGAGCCGGCGTACAGCTTCCGGGTCATGTGGCCAGCAGGACTAAGCCGCTTCTGGCGAACCAGAGCAGCACACGGAAACGCCGTTTACCTTCCTTCCCGCCGGAGCGGTACCTATTTACCGTATTTTTTGCTCTATAAGACGCACCAGACCACAAGACTGTTTTTGGAGGAGGAAAACAATAAAAAAAATATTCTGAATCTCAGAAGCCAGAACAGCAAGAGGGATCGCTGCGCAGTGAAAGCAGCAATCCCTCTTGCTGTTCTGACTTCTGGGATAGCTGCGCAGCCTGCATTCGCTCCATAAGACACACACACATTTCCCCTTACTTTTTAGGAGGGAAAGAGTGAGTCTTATAGAGCAAAAAATACGATATCTACTTGCACTTTGACGTGCTTTCGAACTGCTAGGTTGGCAGGAGCAGGGACTGAGCAACGGGAGCTCACCCCGTCGCAGGGATTCGAACCGCCGACCTTCTGATCGGCAAGCCCTAGGCTCTGTGGTTTAGACCACAGTGCCACCCGCGTCCTGAGATGAAACCAGTAGGGCTGCCATATTTCAAAAAGTAAAATCCAGGACGCCCCAAAAGCTTTTTTTCTTTTTAGGAAGACCCAAAATCTTACTGGGGAAAATAAGAAATCAAGATAACAATTTTTTTTTATATACAAAAGAATGGAAATGGTTTATTGAATATTTACAAACTGTAAACAGATAAGAACTTTGGCAGGATTATTTTAGTGACCTGCAGTTTTAGAAGAGTATATATTTAAAGTAGATGAATAAACGAGTAGATTAAGTTGATTTGGAATGTGCAGAAAATATAAAAATCAAATTTAAGGAACCGCAGGAAGAGGGGGAAGGAAGTCGGGTTTTGAGATGTTAAAAGGATATTGAAATTACTGAAATGTGTAAAACTGAAACTCATAAATAAAATAATTTAAAAATCCAAAATTGTTGAACTTTTTTTGGGGGGGGAACCACTGAAATTGTTGAGCTTTCTTATAGAAGACCTGAAAGTTATTGAGCTTTTCGTAGAGAAACCCCAAAGTCATTGAACTTTTCAGACAAAGTACCGCTCCAAAAACGCAATTTTCGGGTTTACTTCCTAAGATCCAGAACAAACAACTGCTGCCAGAATTCACCCCCAGAAGCACACTCCATTGTCTCTCAAGACAAACAGATGCCAGGAATATATTATGAGCTCGACTAACGTAATACTCAAGCCCACATGTGACAAGCGATTGATAAATTAAACTTCCGAACAACAAGGTCTGTATCCCATGTTAGAGCAGACATGTGGAACTGGATTAAAATTAAATCTCTTTAGCTGAAATTGCTGCATGGCAGGGGTTGGCTAGATGAACCCTGGGGTCCCTTCGAACTCTACGGTTTTTGTTTTTTTAATTCATGGAAATGGCTCTCCTGGATCTATTTAGTTCAACCGTTCTTCTAAGGAGAATTATTTCCAAAACCCTGAGCAGCAGGTTGACACCTCCCCGAAAATGGGCCGGCTCACGTGCTTCGAATTGACTCCGGCTGACCAGCTGCAGGTTAGGCAACGCAAGCTGCTAGCCCATATGGAGGCCCAAACAATCTCCTGCCTCCGTGGGGCGGGGAGGGACAAAGCAGGGGTCAAGACTTGGGTCAGAGAGTTGTGAAAAAGGAAGACACCCGGGAGATTTCCAGGAGGGGCGAGGTGGTTGTTTCAAAAGGCCTCTTCAAGGAATGCCTGAGCGCGTTCCGAAAACAGAAGGCGAAAGGTGGAGTTTATCAGCCGTGGGAAAATGCCAGTTCTCAATGGCCATTTCCTTTATGTACAGTGGTACCTCGGGTTACAGGGACGCGGGTGGAGCTGTGGTCTAAACCACAGAGCCTAGGGCTTGCCGATCAGAAGGTCGGCGGTTTGAATCCCCGCGACGGGGTGAGCTTCCGTTGCTCGGTCCCTGCTCCTGCCAACCTAGCAGTTCGAAAGCACGTCAAAGTGCAAGTAGATAAATAGGTACCACTCTGGTGGGAAGGTAAATGGCGTTTCCGTGCGCTGCTCTGGTTCACCAGAAGCAGCTTAGTCATGCTGGCCACATGACCCGGAAGCTGCACTGCCTCTTTTTAACCACGAGGAGGAGGCCAAATGGCAGGTTATCCTGTTGCCATTTGGGGGCAAAGCGGAACTCTTCCTGGCCCCGGGGAGGGCTGCCCTACCACCAGGATTCGCATCTGGGAATTCGCATCTGGAAGAAAGCCCTTGCATAGAGTTTGCAGCGTCAGTGACCTGGTGCTCTCTCGATGTTGGGGACCACAACTGTCATCAGCCCTGGCCAGCATGCCCAGTGGTCAGAGCTGGTGGGCACATGAGACCCTATAGCTGCATCATCCCAAGAGAGATGGTGGCAGAAGTGGGATCTCCTCCGCCGACAGACCAGCAGTGCGAAAACAGGCCTCTCCTACGGATTTAGTTGGCCCTTCTTTGCCAAACAATAAATCAGTATTCTAGTCCTCATTAACCCGATTTAAATCGCAACGTGGGAAGAGACTGGCCTACCTAGCACGGACTGGCAGCAGCGGCCTGACCCAGAGATGCTATCTTGCGGTGGCCTCCCTGCCTGCAAAAGCAGCTGCTCTAACCACTGCGCCACACAGCCATGCCTTTCCGAGGGGTTTCGGGGAAAAACGGACCCTCCGAACCCATTGCCCCGCTTTTGTTTTTCTCCAAACCGCTCAAGGGACGGGGAAGAATGCCCTCTGCCCCACCTGCAAGAAATTATAGGTTCAACAGGGCAGAGATCGCTGGAGGGTGTTTCTGCAGAAACAAACACCCTGTAGGCACCCTGGATTTCTAGGAACTGAGCCTGTGATGGGAAGATAAATAGGGGCTGTGTCTGACTGCTTCTCATATTTGGGGAAGGGGTGGAATGTTGCCTCTGGCAGGCCAGGTGAGAGACACCTGTTGTGTGAGCACACACCCTATTCTTCAGGTGCCATTCCGCCGAGTCTTGTTTTGACCATGTGCATTTGAGGGTGAGAGAGAGCATTCCTGCTTCGTTTTATTATGAGAAAAACACTGCTCCCTTTCCCTTATGGCGTATCTAAGAGCCCGTCTAAGGGACGCGGGTGGCGCTGTGGGTTAAACCACAGAGCCTAGGGTTTGCCAATCAGAAGGTCGGTGGTTCAAATCCCCGCAATGACGGGGTGAGCTCCCGTTGCTCGGTTCCTGCTCCTGCCAACCTAGAAGTTCGAAAGCACCTCAAAGTGCAAGTAGATAAATAGGTACCACTCCGGCGGGTAGGTAAACGGCGTTTCTGTGCGCTGTTCTGGTTCGCCGGAAGTGGCTCAGTCATGCTGGCCGCATGACCCGGAAGCTGTACGCCGGCTCCATCGGCCAATAAAGCGAGATGAGTGGGTTAAACCCCAGAGTCGGCCACGACTGGACCTAATGGTCAGGGGTCCCTTTACCTTTAAGAACCCATCTAGAGTCCTTAAGTAGGTTTTCTATCAGTAGGAGAAAATAGATGTCTTTTAAAGATAGGATAGCTGCTTATTTCCTTGACATCTGAAGGGAGGGTGTTCCACAGGGAGGGCGCCACTACCGAGAAGGCCCTCTGTCTGGTTCCCTGTAACCTCACTTCTCGCAATGAGGGAACTGCCAGAAGGCCCTCGGAGCTGGATCTCAGTGTTCTGGCTGAACAATGGGGGTGGAGACTCTCCTTCAGGTATGAATGACCGAGGCCGTTTAGGGCTTTAAAGGTCAGCACCAACACTTTGAATTGTGCCCACGTAGAGCGCATTGCAGTAGTCCAAGCGGGAGATAACTAGAGCATGCACCTCTCTGGCAAGACAGTCCGTCGGCAGGTAGGGTCTCAGCCTGCGTACCAGATGGAGCTGGGAGACAGCCGCCCTGGACACAGAATTGACCTGCGCCTCCATGGACAGCTGTGAGTCCAAAATGACTCCCAGGCTGCGCACCTGGTCCTTCAGGGGCAAAGTTGCCCCATTCAGGACCAAGGAATCCCCCACACCCACCCGCCCCCTGTCCCCCCCAAAACAGTACTTCTGTCTTGCCAAAGGTCGGGAAAGGGGAGCAGCCGCCGAACCAGGGTGTTGCTTGAGCTTTGAACTGCTTTGAACTCCTGGCACTGGCAGGTGAGACCTATAGCCCAGTAAATAAAGTGTGATTGTCGTGTGATTTGCTATGTTTCACTTTCCCGATGCTTTGATGCAATTTCCTGCCCAGGTTTTGTTTCTGCGATCAGGATCCCCCCAGCGTGGCTGGGAATCCTGACGATTTTATGGCAAGTGATGAAAGGAGGCAGAGAGAGAATGAGGGTGTTTCGTACCTTTGAGTCATAACTTGTGTTGCAAAAGAGAGTGGTAAAGGTAAAGGTAAAGGGAGCCCTGACCATTAGGTCCAGTCGCGGACGACTCTGGGGTTGCGGCGCTCATCTCGCTTTACTGGCCAAGGGAGCCGGCATACAGCTTCTGGGTCATGTGGACAACAGGACTAAGCCGCTTCTGGCGAACCAGAACAGCGCACGGAAATGCCGTTTACCTTCCCGCTGGAGTGGTACCTATTTATCTACTTGCACTTTGATGTGCTTTCAAAGTGCTAGTTTGGCAGGAGCAGGGACCGAGCAACGGGAGCTCACCCCGTCCATTGCGGGGATTCGAACCACCGACCTTCTGATCGGCAAGTCCTAGGCTCTGTGGTTTAACCCACAGCGCCACCCGCGTCCCTAAAAGAGAGTGAGAAAGAAAGAAAGATCCTGGAACAGCTGACCTCTTGCAAAGGCTTCCTGCTTAGCAGCTCATCTCTTGCAAAGTGTAACCCAGCCTGCAGAACTGTTGTCAGGAGTGTAGGATTTCTCATCTTTCACTTTATTTATTTTTTTAATAATCTTTATCCATTTAAATTAAACACTTATGCAAAGAATTCACAATCTCATACTGCAAAAAGAAAACTAAAGAAAAAAGAATTAAGAAGAAAATACAGAAAAAAGAAAGAAAATAAAGCAAACTTACGTACGTAAAAAAACACTTAAACTTCCTAATTAATACTTAATTAAACACTTAAATAAAAAACGACAAAACAAGCCTTCCAATCATTCTCGTTGTACTGTTTGTACTGTCATTTTTTTTGCTTTAAGCTCCCCAAGTTTTGCAGGGACATCAGAGTTGTGGGGCAGGAGAATTTTGCTGGGCAAGCAACACAGAGCTGCTTCGGTTGGCCTCTGTTTGTCTCAAGAGACAATGAAGTACACCTCAGGGTACTTCCCAAAATTGGCCTAAATTTATGGCCTTTTGCATGAGAAACAGGTCCCTCAAGTCTTTTAGGTCCCTAGTAAGAAAAACTGGACCATAAAGAAGGCTGATCGCCGAAGAATGGATGCTTTTGAATTATGGTCTGGAGGAGACTCTTGAGAGTCCCATGGACTGCAAGAAGATCAAACCTCTCCATTCGGAAGGAAATCAGCCCTGAGTGCTCACTGGAAGGACAGATCCTGAAGCTGAGGCTCCAAGACTTTGGCCACCTCATGAGAAGAGAAGACTCCCTGGAAAAGACCCTGATGTTGGGAAAGATGGAGGGCACAAGGAGAAGGGGACGATGGAGGACGAGATGGTGGGGTCACGAAGAGGCGGACAGGACTAAACGACTAAACAACAACAACAAGAAAAACACATCATTGGGGAACAGTGGTGTTTGTGTGTGTGTGCTTCTTTTGCAGAGCTCATGAGCATCGATACAATACTATACCATAATCTTTATTGTCATTGTCCCATACAGAACAACGGAATTGAAAAAATCTACATCAGACATTCAAAAACCAACAAGCCTGCTATCCCAGCCTGGTTAGCCCCCTAAAAACTCTGATACCCCATAATTAAATATACTCCCATAAAGACTACCTTACACTGCGTTTAAAACCAAAATCGCATTTGGATAGAAACTGTTTCTCAGGCGGCTAGTCCTAGTCTTTATAACCCTGTACCTTCTTCCAGAAGCTGAAAGAGATCATTTCCGGGGTGCGCACTATCCTGCGCTATCTCTGCCGCTTTCTTATGGCACCTGGAAGAGTAGATTTTATCCAAGGTGGGAAGAGTGCACCCAATTATTCTCTCCGCAGTCTTTATAACCCTGGACAGCATTGTTTTTCCCCTGACCGTGCAGCTCCCAAACCACACACACAGACCATAAGTTAATACACTCTCCACAGTACAATGGTAAAATGCCATCAACAGGTCCTTTGAGAGATTATTTTTCCGGAAAATATAACCTCTGCTGTGCTCTCTTCATCGGGTCTTTGTTGTTTTCTCCCCAGGTTAGGTCGTCTCTCAACTCCATTCCCAGAAATCGAAACACCGAGACCTGTTCCACGCACTTCCCCTCAATAACGATGCCCATGCGCTAGCACAAATGCATCATGAAATGCGCAGGTGCAGAGTTGCGCTTCGTGCAGCATCGCACAGGTTTGTGCTATTTGGCCCTCGGGGTCCCAATCCAAGGATTCCGTGACACTTTGCTTACAGAGATCTACACTTCCGATGTCAGAGATGGTCCCATGATAGCGTGGGAAGGCTGCCCCCCGTGGGCCAAAGAGGGGAACTGCGCACATAGGACGCAAACCAACGGATTCGAGAAGGAATCCCAATTTAAGCGATTTAAGCGTTAGAAAGCACTTCCTGGTGGTTGTGGGTTCCTTCCTTGGAGGTTTTCGGAAAAAAGAGGTTGCGCGGCCACCCGTCAGGGAGACCTGCATTCCAAGGGGTGGACTAGAGGACTCTTGGGACCCCTTACAACTCTGCCATTCCAAGGTTCTGTTTAAAGGTGGAAAGAAAGAAAGAAAGAGAGGGAGGGAGGGAGGGAGGGAGGGAGGGAGGAAGGAGGAGGAGGAGGAAGGAAGGGAGGGAGGGAGAGGGAGGGGAGAGGTGGGAGGGTGGGAGAAGTAAGGAAGGAAGGAAGGAAGGTGGGAGGGAGGGAGGGAGGGAGGAGGAAGGAAGGGGGAGGGAGGGAGGGAGGGAAGGAAGGAAGGAAGGAAGGAAGGAAGGAAGGAAAGAAAGAAGGAAGGAAGGAAGGAAGGAAGGAAGGAAGGAAGGAAGGAAGGAAGGAAAAGTAAGATGAGAAGGGAGGGGGGAGGAGGAAGGAGGAAGGAGGGAGGGAGGGAGGGAGGGAGGGAGGGAGGGAAGGAAGGAAGGAAGGAAGGAAGGAAGGAAGGAAGGAAGGAAGGAAAAGTAAGATGAGAAGGGAGGGAGGAGGAAGGAGGAAGGAGGGAGGGAGGGAGGGAGGGAGGGAGGGAGGGAGGGAAGGAAGGAAGGAAGGAAGGAAGGAAGGAAGGAAGGAAGGAAGGAAGGAAGGAAAAGTAAGATGAGAAGGGAGGGAGGAGGAAGGAGGAAGGAGGGAGGGAGGGAGGGAGGGAAGGAAGGAAGGAAGGAAGGAAGGAAGGAAGGAAGGAAGGAAGGAAAAGTAAGATGAGAAGGGAGGGAGGAGGAAGGAGGAAGGAGGGAGGGAGGGAGGGAGGGAAGGAAGGAAGGAAGGAAGGAAGGAAGGAAGGAAGGAAGGAAGGAAAAGTAAGATGAGAAGGGAGGGAGGAGGAAGAAGGAAGGAGGGAGGGAGGGAGGGAGGGAGGGAGGGAGGGAGGGAGGGAGGGAAGGAAGGAAGGAAGGAAGGAAGGAAGGAAGGAAGGAAGGAAGGAAGGAAGGAAGGAAAAGTAAGATGAGAAAGGAGAGAGGGAGGGAGGGGGAAAGAAGGAAGGAAGGAAGGAAGGAAGGAAGGAAGGAAGGAAGGAAGGAAGGAAGAAAGTAAGGATGAGAAGGAGGGAGGGAGGGAGGAGGAAGAAGGAAGGAGGGAGGGAGGGAGGGAGGGAAGGAAGGAAGGAAAGTAAGATGAGAAAGGAGGGAGGGAGAGAGAGAGGGAGGGAGGGAGGGAAGGGAGAGAAGAGGAAGGAAGGGGAGGGGTGGGGGAGGGAAGGAGGGAAGGAAGGAATTGGGGGGGGGCTGTATTCCACCAGAGAAGCATTGAATACACCAGTTGCCATAAAACCATCAGATGCAATGGGGTGGGGAGCCAGCCGGTGTTGGGGTTTATGTGGGTCACTGATCAGGAACAATATAAATGTCCTCCTCGGCGTTTCCCGAGGGGGGCCCCCACAGTAGTTGTAATACAGATCCTGAGTGTTGGCATAGACGGGCTGGTCGTCGTGGGGGACGTCCGGATCGGGGGCTCCGGGGCTCATCCTGTGGACAAAAGGAAGAAATTAAAGGAATTGGGTTTTGTTTTCGTTTTTTTGTTTTTGTGCCTCCCTTCCTGAGTCACCGCTTTCCTTTCTTCTACTTCGAGTGTTTGTTCGTTGTTAAATGAATTTCAGGGCCCTTTGCTACAAAGCGACTCCAAACTTCCCTTGGCTCCCAAATTTCCCTTGGCTCCCGAGCAAGCGAAGGAGCCATGGGAAAGACAAGGGGGTCCATGGGAAACTGAAATTCTGCAAAGAAGTTGGCCGCAATTTCTGGGACAGCGTTTCTCCAAAATGTGGTTGGGGGGGACATATCTGTGGTCCTACACAAATCTGGAGCATAGTCCCTAAGGCAGTTGGACGGCACCTTGTACGCCTCCTTCCAGCAACTTCTGCAGCCAAGCTGGTGTCAAACGCCTTGCTCTGCTTTCCTTCGGACCCCATATTTGAGGCCGAGAGGGGGGTCTTGTCATCTGGACAGCCCAGGACCTCCAGACACACGGCCAGGACTTGCACCCCGAGAAGGTCACCGGCGCTGCCAATGCAACGATTCGACTTCACGCCCCGGCGGTGCGCTCTGTCGCTTCTTGAGACAACCACAAACAGAAAGACTGGCTCACCTTGTCCTATCTAGCTGTCCACACTGACTGGCAGCAGCTCTCCAGGTTTTGGGGGGTTTGGGGGACAGGCAACCTCTTCCCAGCAGGACGCGGGTGGCGCTGTGGGTTAAACCACAGAGCCTAGGGCTTGCCGATCAGAAGGTTGGCGGTTCGAATCCCCGCGACAGGGTGAGCTCCCGTTGCTCAGTCCCTGCTCCTGCCAACCTAGCAGTTCAAAAGCACAAAGTGCAAGTGGATAAATAGGTACCGCTCTGGCGGGAAGGTAAACGGCGTTTCCGTGCGCTGCTCTGGTTTGCCAGAAGCGGCTTAGTCCTGCTGGCCACATGACCCGGAAGCTGTACACCGGCTCCCTCGGCCAGTAAAGCGAGATGAGCGCCGCAACCCCAGAGTCGGCCACGACTGGACCTAATGGTCAGGGGTCCCTTTAACCCCTTCCCAACAATGTCTGGGAAACTGAACTGCAGACCCTCTCTGTGCCAAGCAGTGAACTATGGTCCTTTCCTTCATGATAAAGCAAGATTCTGGTCCTCATGATTTAAGGCCAAAGGATGCTGCCAATGCTGTCGACACAGACTGGCAGAGGTTGCCCAGGGTTTAAGGCAGAAATAATAATAATAATAATAATAATAATAATAATAATAATAATAATAATTTATTATTTATACCCCGCCCATGTGGCTGAGTTTCCCCAGCCACTCTGGGCGGTTCCCAATCAAGTGCTAAAAACAATACAGCATTAGGTGAAGGTAAAGGCACCCCTGACCATTAGGTCCAGTCATGACCGACTCTGGGGTTGCACGCTCATCTTGCTTTACTGGCCAAGGGAGCCGGCGTACAGCTTCCAGGTCATGTGGCCAGCAGTACTAAGCCGCTTCTGGCGAACCAGAGCAGCGCATGGAAACGCCGTTTACCTTCCTGCTGGAGCGGTACCTATTTACCTACTTGCACTTTAACGTGCTTTCAAACTGCTAAGTTGGCAGGAGCAGGGACCGAGCAATAGGAGAGCTCACCCCGTCGCGGGGATTCGAACCGCTGACCTTCAGATCGGCAAGTCCTAGGCTCTGTGGTTTATTAAAAACTTCCCTAAACAGGGCTGCCTTCAGATGTCTTTTAAAGAGAAGATAGATGCTTATTTCCTTCACATCTGAAGGGAGGGCATTCCACAGGTTGGGTGCCACTACCGGGTTCCCTGTAACTTGGTTTCTTGCAGCGAGGGAACCACCAGAAGGCCCTCGACAATGGATCTAAGTGTCTGGGCAGAACGATGGGGGTGGAGACGCTCCTTCAGGTATACTGGACTGAGGCCATTTAGGGCTTTCAAGGTCAGCACCAACACTTTGAATTGTGCTCGGAAACGTACTGGGAGCCAATGCAGATCTCTCAGGACTGGTGTTATATGGTCTCGGCGGCCGCTCCCAGTCCCCAGTCTAGCTGCCGCATTCTGGATTAATTGCAGTTTCTGGGTCACCTTCAAAGGCAGCCCCACGTAGAGCGCATTGCAGTAGTCCAAGCAGTAGATAACTAGAGCATGCACCACTCTGGCAAGACAGTCTGCGGGCAGGTAGGGTCTCAGCCTGAAAGTCTTTTCCCAATGGTCAGGCTGGGCCTCAGGTGGAACATGACGGGTGCTGCAACTGAAACGGGCTTGATTTTGGTGTCGCTGCTGAAATTTGAGGCGACCTGCTTGAACCCGGTGCCTTCTACATGCCAAGCAAGCACTCCTCTCATGGGCTGCAGCCCCTCCCAGTTTCTTTGGAACAAGTGGCTGAGTTGCACCCTGTGGATTTGCACACACGCGCAAAAAAAAAAAAAACCCACATCTTTTCCTGTCAGCTCAGAGCGAGCAAATTGCCCCATCGGAAATTAGCTAAGAGCGTGAGCTATCTTGGGATGGGCGTGTGACTCTCCCGCCACCTTTGGAACGGGTGCGCACCGCAGCTCGGCTCGCAAGTTCCTGCCTCAACATCCAAGAGTCTCTGTGACTCAGCAACAATTGGAATTGCTAGCTGTGGAAGAGAAAAATTACCGTATTTTTTGCTCTATAAGATTCACTTTTCCACTCCTAAAAAGTAAGGGGAAATGTGTCTCTATATATACCAATCCTCCCTGCTATTTTGCTTGCCCCTTCCGCTTCCTAGATATAATACCGTATTTTTTGCTCTATAAGACTCACTTTTTCCCTCCTAAAAAGTAAGGGGAAATGTGTGTGTGTCTTATGGAGCGAATGCAGGCTGTGCAGCTATCCCAGAAGCCAGAACAGCAAGAGGGATTGCTGCTTTCACTGCACAGCGATCCCTCTTGCTGTTCTGGTTTCTGAGATCCAGAATATTTTTTTCTTGTTTTCCTCCTCCAAAACTAGGTGCGCCTTGTGGTCTTATAGAGCGAAAAATACGGTACCTCTTATCTGAAAAGTCCGTCCCAACCAATCAGGGTTCGTCCCCTAAAAACCCAACCAATGGGGCATCACAGTGTCAGCAAAACACCATTACAGGTTACAAGCACTTTAATGCAGTAAACAAAGAGCTTTATTTATAAGTGGGTGGTATTAAATGTAGAGGATAACTAGTAATTCTGGGGTTCTTTGAGGGCGTATATGTCAAAAGCAGGGTCTTGCTTGCGTCTTATGGAGCGAATGCAGGCTGCGCAGCTATCCCAGAAGCCAGAACAGCAAGAGGGATTGCTGCTTTCACTGCGCAGCGATCCCTCTTGCTGTTCTGGTTTCTGAGATCCAGAATATTTTTTTCATGTCTTCCTCCTCCAAAAACTAGGTGCGCCTTGTGGTCTGGTGCGTCTTATAGAGCGAAAAATACGGTGCTCTCTGCCACCACAATGGACGCCCCTTGGTTTGCTCTGTTGGGGGCAGGTACAGGGGTCAGATCCACTGCTTTCGTTCCCCTACACCACTTCTGACACCACCAGATTACGCAACGCACAGCCTGGGGTGACCTCCTAGCCCTGTCCAAAATGGACAGCCATTCAACATCTCTGTGGCTTTCCCTCTCAATACATTCCTCTATAAGCAGTTTTACTTTCTGTTCATTTCTCTCATTTCCCAAATCTACTGCAATTTTCAAAAATAAGAAATGAAAGATCATCGCGAAAATTCACCAAATTGAACTGTTGTACACAGACAGTTCTGCTAGCAGGTACACATTTTCACAATTTCCTCTAATGGGCTGCATAATATTCTCAGGGATATATGTGTTTGGCTTGCTCTCCCCACAATATATGCTATTTTGGGGGGCCCACTGGTGGGTTGGGGAGCTCACATTGCAAAATTCGGGTGCAAATTCTGAAAGCGGGGAATCTAAAAAGAGACCCTCTGGATCCGGCATTCTTGTCCTCACAGATGCCCTAAATGAGGAGCCCCAAGAGGATGTGGGAGCCACCGACTTCTCCCACTCTTGTTCACTGCCACTCTAAGGTAGACTGCCTCTGCCCATGGAGACTCCGTTACGCCTGCTTCTTGGGAGAAAAGCAATGACAAACCTAGACAGCATCTTAAAAAGCAGAGACATCACCTTGCCGACAAAGGTCCGTATAGTTAAAGCTATGGTTTTCCCAGTAGTGATGTATGGAAGTGAGAGCTGGACCATAAAGAAGGCTGATCGCGGAAGAATGGATGCTTTTGAATTCTGGTGCTGGAGGAGACTCTTGAGAATCCCATGGACTGCAAGAAGATCAAACCTCTCCATTCGGAAGGAAATCAGCCCTGAGTGCTGACTGGAAGGACAGATCCTGAAGCTGAGGCTCCAAGACTTTAATAATAATATAATAATAATAATTTATTATTTATACCCCGCCCATCTGCCTGGGCTTCCCCAGCCACTCTGGGCGGCTTTCAAATAAATATTAAAATACTCTAATACATCAAACATTAAAAGCTTCCCTAAACAGGGCTACCTTCAGATGTCTTCTAAAAGTTTGGTAGTTGTTTTTCTCTTTGACATCTGGTGGGAGGGCATTCCACAGGGCGGGCACCATCACCGAGAAGGCCCTCTGCCTGGTTCCCTGCAACCTGGCTTCTCACAGGTAGGGAACCGCCAGAAGGCCTTCGGCGCTGGACCTCAGTGTCTGGGCTGAACCATGGAGGTGGAGACGCTCCTTCAGGTCTACTGGGCCGTTTAGGGCTTTAAAGGTCAGCACCAACACTTTGAATTGTGCTCGGAAACGTACTTTGGCCACCTCATGAGAAAAGACACTGATGTTGGGGAAGATGGAGGGCGCAAGGAGAAGGGGACGACAGAGGACGAGATGGTGGGACAGTGTTCTTGAAGCTACCAGCATGGGTTTGACCAAACTGTGGGAGGCAGTGGAAGACAGGAGGGCCTGGTGTGCTCTGGTCCAGGGGGTCATGAAGAGGCGGACACGACTAAACGACTAAACAACAACAACAAAATGAAACTAAGGAGAGCCCTACAAGGAGCTGGATGAGGCCCAAGGGGGCTCAGCACAGCTCAGAATCCTGTCATCACAGTCACCAACAAGATGGCTCTTTTAAGATCCACATGTACCAACTATCAAAGAATGGCAGATGAAGATGATGGACTATATGGAACTTGCCAAACTGACCGGGAGACTCCGAGACCAGAGAGAAGAGACGGTGGAAGATGATTGGAAGAAGTTTAAAGAATATTTGAAGGGAAAAAAATGTTAATATTTAAATCTTAAAATAGCTTTGGAAGTGGATATAGGCTGTAGGGTTTGAAGAGAGTGTATTTTAAAATAGTATTATTTGTAAGGGATAATATGTGAAGATTTTAATGGTAAAAGTAAGCGTGATTAAAAAATGGTTAAAAATTATGATACAATGGTACCTCGGGT
Source organism: Podarcis filfolensis (assembly GCF_964270895.1). NCBI lineage: Eukaryota > Metazoa > Chordata > Lepidosauria > Squamata > Lacertidae > Podarcis > Podarcis filfolensis. Next base: position 8,211,407 of record NC_139622.1, read on the forward strand.
TAAGTACTTAATTCATTCCGGAGGTCTGTTCTTAACCTGAAACTGTTCTTAACCTGAAGCACCACTTTAGCTAATGGGGCCTCCTGCTGCCGCCACCGCGTGATTTCTGTTCTCATCCTGAAGCAAAGTTCTTAATCCGAGGTACTATTTCTGGATTAGCGGAGTCTGTAATCTGAAGCGTCTGTAACCCGAGGTACCAATGTATATGTAAACTGCTAAAGATAAGGTAAAATGAAAATCAGATGGGGGGGCTTGGGGAAGCTCACTTAACAATGTTTAGAAAAAAGAAGGGTAAGACAAGAATTTGTTTGCATTGTTTGTTTTTCTGTTTGTGTTGTTTATTAGTGTTATAAAATGAATTTAAAAATTTGGAAAAGAAAATACAAGACCCACATGCCATCAGCAGCTGAGGAACTGTGGCTAGTAACTGTGGAGAGCCTTGATCCTTTGTGCATGTGGTCTGATCCTTTTTAAAAGCTCTCCGAGTTGCTGGGCGTCCCTGGTTCCTGTGGCGGTGAGTTCCGCCGCTCTCCGACGCACTGTGCAAATAAGACAGCTGCCTTTTTTTGCTACTTGCTTTCAGAAGACAGCTGCCTTCTGCTTCTCTGCAAACGGAGCACAAACAAGATCCCTGCCGCTCATTTAAAAACCGCAGGCGAAATCTCGTTTCTGCCTCAGCTTCTTCTGCAAAGCCAGCTCCTCCGCAGGCGCCGCAGCCCAAATTGCTAATAGTCAGCATTTTAAGAGAGTTTGCATTTGGGTTTTTCTCTTCGGTTGACCTCTGGGCTGGAGGGAAGTGTTTTGGAGGAAGTATGGACTTCCTGCTTCGGAGTTAAGGTCTGCTGACACCTCTCTTTCACTTTCTAAATCAGGTTCTCGCAAAACGTGGCCCTCCAGCTGTATTCGGACTACAATTCCCATCATCCCTGACCACTGGTCCTGCTAGCTAGGGATGATGGGAGTTGTAGTCCCATCAAAAGCTGGAGACCTAAGTTTGAGAAACCGAACCTATGGGCAAGTTTGCAAGCCGTGTTTTGACCGGAATGGAGAAGTTCCTGGGAGTTGAGTCAGGAGGAAAATAGACAAAACCAGGGAGACAGTTCCCTAGGACACTGCCCCCCCCCAAGATTTGAACCCCCTGGATGTGACCTTGGGGGCCTCCCAGGTGGAAGCTTTGTCGTTGTTTAGTCGTTTCAGCATGTCCGCCTCTTCATGACCCCCTGGACCAGAGCACACCAGGCACTCCTGTCTTCCACTGCCTCCCGCAGTTTGGTCAAACTCATGCTGGTAGCTTCGAGAACACTGTCCCACCATCTCGTCCTCTGTCGTCCCCTTCTCCTTGTGCCCTCCATCTTTCCCAACATCAGGGTCTTTTCAAGGGAGTCTTCTCTTCTCCTGAGGTGTCCAAAGTATTGGCGCCTCAGCTTCAGGATCTGTCCTTCCAGGGAGCACTCAGGGCTGATTTCCTTATGGATGGAGAGGTTTGATCTTCTTGCAGTCCATGGGACTCTCAAGAGTCTCCTCCAGCACCAGAATTCAAAAGCATCCATTCTTCGGTGATCAGCCTTCTTTATGGTCCAGCTCTCACTTCCATACAGCACTACTGGGAAAACCATAACTTTAACTACGGTATACGGACCTTTGTTGGCAAGGTGATGTCTCTGCTTTTTAAGGTGCTGTCTAGGTTTGTCATTGCTTTTCTCCCAAGAAGCAGGCGTCTTTTAATTTCGTGGCTGCTGTCACCATCTGCAGTGATCATGGAGCCCAAGAAAGTAAAATCTCTCACTGCCTCCATTTCTTCCCCTTCTAGACTCATATTAAAAATGCTACGAAAATGCTTTTTTAAAAAAAGTTTAAAAAATATCTTGAATTTGCCATTAAGCCCTCCATCGCCATCTGTTTTCTGTTTTTATGTGACGTTTGCAAAACTGAAACATTCAGCAATAAATTAACTTATTTTTTGAAATCGCTTTCATTCGGTTTTTCAAATAAAAATTTATAACAATACCAGATTGCGCATCCATATAGAGAGATTTCTCTAAATCTCGAGACCCTTCCACGGGTCTTTTCAACTGCATATTATTTCATAATCTATGTTTTGTACCTGTCCATATTATCCAAAGTGGTTGTTACATTACAGTCATACCTTGGGATAAATACGCTTCAGGATAAGTGCTTTTGGGTTGCGCTCCGTGGCGACCCGGAAGTAACGGAGTGCATTACTTCCGGGTTTCGCCGCTCGCGCATGCGCAGATGGTCAAAATGACGTCACGCGCATGCGCGGAAGCGGCAAAACGCGACCCGCGCATGCGCGGACGCGCTGTTGCATCTTACGTTCTGTTCAGGAAGCGAACGGGCCTCCGGAACGGATCCCATTTGCATCCTGAGGTACCACTGTACAAGAAATGTTAAAATCCTGCTAATGTTTTATTGGTGTTTTGCAGATTTGACCTGTTGCAGGACCTTAGCCAGACCTTAGCAGAGCATAAGCAGAGTTCCAGAAAACAATCAGTTGCAGGCATGATGGACGAAGCAGGAACAAGGCGCTGCTACTAGTAACTTGGTTACTTAAAGTAAACAAGTTGGGATTTATGACTACGTGCCATTCTGTGCAGCTTCACACAGAGTCAAATATCCCAACATGTTTTTCATCAGCAGTGGTCTCCTAAATAAATAAATGAATGTATAAATAATTTATTATTTATACCCCGCCCATCTGGCTGGGTCCCCCCAGCCACTCTGGGCGGCTTCCAACAAAACACTAAAATACAATAACCTATTAAACATTAAAAGCTTCCCTAAACAGGGCTGCCTTCAGATGTCTTCTAAAAGTTTGGTAGTTATTTTTCTCTTTGACATCTGGTGGGAGGACGTTCCACAGGGCAGGTGCCACCTCCGAGAAGGCCCTCTGCCTGGTTCCCTGTAACTTGGCTTCTCGTAGCGAGGGAACCGCCAGAAGGCCCTTGGAGCTGGACCTCAGTGTCCGGGCAGAATGATGGGGGTGGAGACGCTCCTTCAGATATACTGGGCTGAGGCCGTTTAGGGCTTTGAAGGTCAGCACCAACACTTTGAATTGTGCTCGGAAACATACTGGGAGCCAATGTAGGTCTTTGCAGGCCGGTGTTATGTGGTCTCAGCAGCCGCTCCCAGTCACCAGTCTAGCTGCCACATTCTGGATTAGTTGTCGTTTCCGGGTCACCTTCAAAGGTAGCCCCACATAGAGTGCATTGCAGTAGTCCAAGCGAGAGATAGCTAGAGCATGCACCACTCTGGTCCAGTATACCTGAAGGAGCGTCTCCACCCCCATCATTCTGCCTGGACGCTGAGGTCCAGCGCCGAGGGCCTTCTGGCGGTTCCCTCATTGCGAGAAGCAAAGCTACAGGGAACCAGGCAGAGGGCCTTCTCGGTAGTGGCGCCCGCCCTGTGGAACGCCCTCCCAGCAGATGTCAAAGCGATAAACAACTACCTGACATTCAGAAGACATCTTAAGGCAGCCCTGTTCAGGGAAGTTTTTAACGTGTGATATTTTACTGTATTTTTGGTTTCTATGGAAGCCACCCAGAGTGGCTGGGGAGGCCCAGCCAGATGGGCGGGGTATAAATAATAAATTATTATTACTATTATTATTATTATATATAAAAAAAAATCCCCATTCTTCCTTAAGGTTTTCAGGAACCAAGAAGGCAAAAATGAAACCATTTTTTAAAAGAAAAAGCTTACCTGCTTGTCAACGGCTTGCTGGCCCGCCGCTTGCCTTGCCTGGCTCCGGCCCCGTGGTCGATGTTTTCGTAGTTGGCATGGCAGCCGTGGCCCCCTTCGCCCTGCGGACCGGTGTGGCTGATGTACCGCGGCTGCCCGTGAACCCCCTCGGACGCAGAGGAGCCCCTCTTGCTGTGGCTGATGGGAGCTCCCTTCTTCCTCCGGATCAGGAAATAAGCTAGTCCGGCGAGGAGGACCACAGCCACAATGGGCACCACGATGGCGGCATAGAGCGAACCGGGCATGCCTTGGCACTGTTGGGCGTGGAAGTCGCTCACATTTAGGGCCTGGCCTTCCGAGGTGAAGCATCGGCAGTCGGTGTCGGCGGAGCAGTTTTGGCAATAGAACAGGACGCTCTCGGACACAGCGCACTGGCAATCCACGGCGAGTTTCTCCAGGCAGCCGTGGAACGCCCCGGTTGGCACCCAGCGGAGGGGGTTCTTCTCCAGCCACAGCTCCTGCAGCCCGGACGCATTGGCGAAGAACTGGGGAGCTAGTTCCTGCAGGCTGATGTTCGACAGGCAGAGCTTTCTCACCTTGGCGGCGCGGCTCAGGAAACCGTCCGGCAAGTATCGGAGGTCGTTCCCGGACAAGTCCAGCTCTTCCACCCGGGGCCCCAAAGTGGCGTCGTCAGGGATTTCAGGGATTCCGCAGCCGGCGAGTGCCAGCGTATCCGCAGAGTCCCGGAAGAACCGGGCCAGATTCTCCGGGGGGTGGGTTTGGTTGGACAAAGGGCACTTGGGGTACGCAGGCCGGGCGAGGAGGCAGAAGATGGCAGTCACCAGGATTCGCCACATCCTGCGGAGACACAATTTGGAAAGGGGGAGGGGGCCGCGGTGAATGTGGGGAAGGGAAGGTTGGCAGGGGGTCCTGTTGGCAGTGAAGACCCCTTCCCATCGTTCCCTGGTCAGGCCCAAGCGTGGAGCCAATTTGGGTCAGTTCCCACTTCTTAGATGAATCATGGAGTTGTGGCACTTGAAGCAACCACAAGAGTCATCTAGACTGATACCGTGTTTTTCGCTCCATAAGACACACCTAGTTTTTAGAGAAGGAAAACAAGAAAACAAATATTCTGAACGAAACAGTGGATGAATATTTTTTGTGGTTCATGCTGTGGCCACAGACGTGGTTTGATGGTGAGTTTGGGGTAGCCCAATGCAAAAATCCTGAGGATCCGTGTGGATCCGTGTTTTGTAACCACATTTTTGCGCCATTGCGGCCCCACGCAACAGTGGGTGCATGGTTTTTTTTGGTGCAGGCTGTAGCCATGGACATGCTATGTGATCGGATGGTGAATTTGGGGTGACCCAATGCAAAATTCCTGAGGATCCATGGGCTTTTATCTCCCTCAGCTTACATACGCTTCAGGTTACATATGCTTCAGGTTACAAACTCCGCTAACCCAGAAATAGTGCTTCAGGTTAAGGACTTTGCTTCAGAAGAACAGAAATTGTGCTCCGGTGGCGCGGCAGCAGCAGGAGGCCCCATTAGCTAAAGTGGTGCTTCAGGTTAAGAACAGTTTCAGGTTAAGTACAGACCTCTGGAACGAATTAAGTACTTAACACGAGGTACCACTGTATTGAAAGATTTTCGGCCGAAGGTAACTGAAACCGTCCACAGAACCGTACGGAACAACCTTACATTTACAGAGCAAAATATCCTCTTGAATTGTATGCCCAGCACGTGGAACCTTACGAAAAGGACAATACAAATGGACTCTCTGTGTCTTTAACCCAGGCATAGGCAACCTTCGGCCCTCCAGATGTTTTGGGACTACAACTCCCATGATCCCTAGCTAACAGGACCGGTGGTCAGGGATGATGGGAATTGTAGTCCAAAACATCTGGAGGGCCGGCAGATGAAGATGATGGCATTTTCGGAGCTAGCCGACCTAACCGGAAGAGTCCGCGACCAGAAGGAGGAGGAGTATCAGGAAGAATGGACAAAATTTAATGATTATTTAGTTAAACATGTAAAATTAAATTAATTGGAAACAGCTTGCGGGTATTTAATTGGCTTAGGATTTTATATAAGTTAAGTGATGAATCAATATGTTTAATTTTAAAATTAAGGGATATAAGGATGTTAATGTTCAAGTGAAATTTCATAAGAACTTTGATTTGGAAAACCGTTAAAAGGAAGTGTATGGAAATTCAACCAAGGGGAAGCGAGGAAGTCACTTAACAATGTTTATAAGTGTAATTTTAAGAAGGTTATGATCTATGCCTGTTTGTTTATCTGTTTGTTTTGTTTGTAATTTTGTGAAAATTAATAAAAAAAATAAAAAACCCAAAACATCTGGAGGGTCAAAGGTTGCCTATGGCTGCCTTAAGCGCGGCAAAAAAGGCTGATCCTGTTGAATTGGGAAAATTAAAATGCGGCTCCCTTCTACGACTGGATCAAAAACTTACACAAACTCACAACATATGAACAACATATAAAGTAAAGGTAAAGGGACCCCTGACCATTAGGTCCAGTCGTGACCGACTCTGGGGTTGGGGCGCTCATCTCGCTTTATTGGCCGAGGGAGCCGGCGTACAGCTTCCGGGTCATGTGGCCAGCAGGACTAAGCCGCTTCTGGTGAACCAGAGCAGCTCACGGAAACACAGTTTACCTTCCCGCCAGAGCGGTACCTGTTTATCTACTTGCACTTTGACGTGCTTTTGAACTGCTAGGTTGGCAGGAGCAGGGACCGAGCAACGGGAGCTCACCCCGTCGTGGGGATTCGAACCGCCGACCTTCTGATCGGCAAGTCCTAGGCTCTGTGGTTTAACCCACAGCGCCACCTGCGTCCCTGAACAACATATAAACATGGACAAATTCAACGATACTTGGAATCCATTCCTACAAAGGCTGTAATAGGTGAAGTGCAATTAACAACCTTGTAAAATTAATAATAATAATAATAATAATAATAATAATAATAATAAATAAATAAATAAATAAAAAACAACTCCCAGAAGCCTTGGCGTGAGGCCAATGGGAGATGCGTTTTGCAATGATAGGAGAGCATGACATTTGCTGCCTGCGATGGGGACCTGATTCAGGAAGGTGAATCTCATACTCTTAAGGCAGCGGCGGCGGGTGGAGTTGGCCCCCAAACTCCTCTCCCTGGCCCTTGAATCTCTCTCCAGGCTACGCCCATCCCAGGCGCTGCGGAAACCCCATGAGAGTTGCTACTGGTCAGTCTGGACAAGACTGATAAGGCAGCGTCCTCCGTTTGCACCAGCGCGAAGTAAGAGTCCCTCTCTGTTCTGCCTTGGTCAGACCACACCTGGAATACTGTGTCCAGTTCTGGGCGCCCCATTTTAAGAAGGGTACGGACAAGCAGGAAAGTGTGCAGAGGAGGGCGGCCAACGGTCTGGAAACCAAGCCTGATGAGGAACGGTTGAAGGAGCTAGGTATGTTTTGCCCGGGAAAGAGGAGATATGAAAGTCCTTTTCAAATATCTCAAGGGCTGTCACACGGAAGAGGGAGCAAGCTTGTTTTCCCCTGCTCTGGAGGGCAGGACTCGAACCCACGGCTTCAAGTCATGAGAGAGGAGATTCCGACTCAGATGGTGGACTCTCCTTCCTTGGAGGTTTTCAGGCAGAGGTCGTGCGGCCGTCTGCCACGGATGCTTTAAGCTGAGATTCCTGCCCTGCAGCAAACTGGAGTACGATTCTATGATTCTGTGGTTATTCGGGTTCATGAGGACTAGGGCCTTGGGACGCCTTCCCGGGAAGGATCACAGCTCATCCTTTGCACGTGGGAAGTCCTGGGTTCGAATCCTGACACCTCTAGGTCCTGGCTGGCGGTGCCCATCTACCACCGCCAAGCTGGGAAACCCGTGAGAGGAGTTGCCGGTCCGTGCCAACAGCACTGACCCAAATGGCCTGACTCAACAGCTCACAGTTTCAGCACTGACCCCCCACCTCCCTCCAGGGCAGAGAGGCCCTCAATTCTGTGCTTAGCGCCCCCTCAACCAATCCCCAAAACACCCTAGCCCTACCTGCTTCCTGCAGAGATCTCGGACGTCTGCCTTCTGCCTCGGGACTCTTGACATCGCTTGTGGGGAGGGAAAAAGGAGAAGCTCAACTTCCCTCTTTTGGGGGGGGGGCGGGAGGCAGGAGAGGAAATACTAGCAGAAAGGAAAGTTTGCTCTGGGGAAACCTTGCCTTGCTCAACCCGACAAGCCAGGCAGTGTTCAGATGCCCTCCAAGAATTGGGGGGTTTCGGTTTCGGGGGTTCTGGGTCCAAGGGGCCAGGATGGGATCTGGTGGTCCAAGAGGCGGAGCCTGTCGAATAGAGGGGAGGAGCTAAGGTGGAGTATTTTAAATTGTAAAACAGAAAATTATATATACACACACACACACACACACACACACACAAAATATACCGTATTTTTCGCTCTATAAGACGCACCAGACCACAAGACGCACCTAGTTTTTGGAGGAGGAAAACAGGAAGAAAAATATCTGAATCTCAGAAGCCAGAACAGCAAGAGGGATCGCTGCGCAGTGAAAGCAGCGATCCCTCTTGCTGTTCTGGCTTCTGGGATAGCTGCGCAGCCTGCATTCGCTCCATAAGACGCACACACATTTCCCCTTACTTTTTAGGAGGGGAAAAGTGAGTCTTATAGAGCAAAAAATACGGTATATACACACAAGCGCAAAATATGGTCTGAAGCTCAACATCAAAAAAACAAAGATCATGGCCACTGGTCCCATCACCTCCTAGCAAATAGAAGGGGAAGAAATGGAGGCAGTGAGAGATTTTACTTTCTTGGGCTCCATGATCACTGCAGATGGTGACAGCAGCCACGAAATTAGAAGACGCCTGCTTCTTGGGAGAAAAGCAATGACAAACCTAGACAGCATCTTAAAAAGCAGAGATATCACCTTGCCAACAAAGGTCCGTATAGTTAAAGCTATGGTTTTCCCAGTAGTGATGTATGGAAGTGAGAGCTGGACCATCAAGAAGGCTGAGCGCCGAAGAATGGATGCTTTTGAATTATGGTGCTGGAGGAGACTCTTGAGAGTCCCATGGACTGCAAGAAGATCAAACCTCTCCGTTCTGAAGGAAATCAGCCTTGAGTGCTCACTGGAAGGACAGATCCTGAAGCTGAGGCTCCAAGACTTTGGCCACCTCGTGAGAAGAGAAGACTCCCTGGAAAAAACCCTGATGTTGGGAAAGATGGAGGGCACAAGGAGAAGGGGACGACAGAGGACGAGATGGTGGGACAGTGTTCTCGAAGATACCAGCATGAGTTTGACCAAACTGCGGGAGGCAGTGGAACACAGGAGTGCCTGGCGTGCTCTGGTCCATGGGGACACGAAGAGTCGGACACGACTAAACGACTCAGCAACAACAACATATATATACAGAAAAGAGATCGCATAAAGGAGGTTTTGCACATCGGTTCCCAGGATCAGGGAACTGTTTTCTTTGTTTCGATCCAAACTGTTGTAACCAAAAATTGTCCTTTTCCCTTATGGGGTATCCAAGAGCCCATATAGAGTCCTTACATAGGTTCCCTATTGGTAGGAGAAGATAACAGAGGCCAACCAGAGAATATTGAGAAGCAAAGCAGCTATTAAGCCTGATCTTTATTAAAGCTGTTGCAACCGGGTGCTCTCCTCACCCGCAGGAAAGGAGGAGGAACCCAGAAAAATGGCATGCAAGGCCTTATAAAGACTTTTGAAATTGCCACCCTGTAGATCAAGATCACCCCCAGAAACATCATACATACATCACAGAAGGGGTGTAACCTAAGACCACCCCTCAGATACATTACACCTACATCACAGAAAAGGCGGTCTTAAAACAGAAATTTGAATGTTGTTTTTCTCCTGTCCTTGTTTATCTCCTGTCTGGCAGGTTACTTGATTGGATTGCCTGGGGAGCCTGGCCAGTCTTTTGTAGTGATAAATACTTAGTTCCTGGGCCAGATCACAGGCTCACACCCTACTCATATCTTAAATGTGCCCTTAAGACACGATTTGTGAGGAAAGAGACAATGGGGAGGTTTCCCACTTTGGCCTTGCAGAGAAAACATTTGCTCAGTTTAGGAATCAAAATGGTTCCAGGTCAGTCTTCCTGTGCTGATCTATGTACAGTGGTACCTCGGGTTAAGTACTTAATTCGTTCCGGAGGTCCGTTCTTAACCTGAAACTGTTCTTAACCTGAAGCACCACTTTAGCTAATGGGGCCTCCCACTGCCGCCGCGCCGCCACAGCCCGATTTCTGTTCTCATCCTGAAGCAAAGTTCTTAACCTGAAGCACTATTTCTGGGTTAGTGGAGTCTGTAACCTGAAGCGTATGTAACCCGAGGTACCACTGTACGTGCTTGGTTGGTACACTTATGAACATTACCATATATCTAAGACCTCAACATTCCTATCACAAAGCGGACGCCATTTGGAACCAATATGGCAGACTGGGTCAACCGGAACAGATTTTAACCGCTGGTTTCAAAATTGTGTGGTCTTTCTTCTTCTTCTTTGAATTCTTAAGAATCGGAGGCACTTTCTGCATTGCCAAGGACAGGACGAAATTGCTCTTGGGATCCCTTCGAACTCTACAATTCTGTGAGAGAGTTTGTGAGAAAGTGAATGAGGGGCAAACTTGATATTGAGGCCGTGATGTCTCCCGTAGCTATTTATATTTATTTGTCGTATCTGCCTGTCCTCCAGCATTTAGCCATTGGAGTTGCGTTCCTCTTTTGCAAACCTTCTGAGTTTTGCATTTGGTTTGACCACATTCTTCCGAGGCAGAACACAGGAAAGGTTACTTCCTTTTATGGGGACACCCCCTCACCCCCCCGGTTCCCGGAAAGCCCTGGCGAAAAACAACAGATCATCAGCTACAGCTGAAGCTCATATCAGAGCCCTCCGAAACAGTCTCAGAAGCCTGTCCTCATTTTACCACTTGCCAAAGCCATTCGCAGCTGGAGAAAGGAGACTCTAGGCTTTCGGTTTCGAGAGCTGAGTTGGACAAAGCTTCTGTTTCTACGCTGCGTCCCGTGATGGATTTAGGTATAAGCTAAACAAGCTATAACTTAGGGCCCCACTCTCTTGGGGAGCCCTAAAAAAATTAAAGGAAAAAACAACGGGATGTACATTTTCAAAATATGAGATAAAAAACAAATAAAATAAAACCGATCTACAGCAATAGTGTTTTGTGTTGTGTAGGCTTCTATGATGTAAGTCATGGGCCCCGCCTGCTAGCCTGCTCCCTAAAACATCACTGGTTTGCTCCTTTCGATATATAGGGTGCCTACATTATGCATGGACTGGTTGCATGGAAACATGGGCAAATGGCTTGAGATACCTATTAGGTCCAGTCGTGACCGACTCTGGGTTTGCGGCGCTCATCTCGCTTTACTGGCCCAGGGAGCCGGCGTACAGCTTCCAGGTCATGTGGCCAGCAGGACTAAGCCGCTTCTGGCGAACCAGAGCAGCGCACAGAAATGCTGTTTACCTTCCCGCCGGAGCAGTACCTATTTATCTACTTGCACTTTGACGTGCTTTCGAAATGTTAGGTTGGCAGGAGCAGGGACCAAGCAACGGGAGCTCATCCCGTCATCGCGGGGATTCGAACCGCCGACCTTCTGATCGGCAAGTCCTAGGCTCTGTGGTTTAACCCACAGCGCCACCCGCGTCCCTAATAATCAATGTACTGTACTATAAAATAAATAACACAGTATGTTTCACAGGGTGCGAAAGAAGGGCTTTGCACCTTTATACAATATGCATGTGTGCTTAGGCCCAGGGTCTTTTGCCTCACCATCCCCACTACTGACTCCCTGTTGCTACTCAGCTTCAAAAAAATAAAGTGTCATTGAAAAAAACCTGGTAACCATACTCTAGGGGGTCTTGGTAGACCACAAGCTCAACTGTGAGTCAACAGCGTGATGCAGCAGCAAAAAAGGCTAATGCTATTCTAGGCTGCGTCCACAGAAGTCTAGGGATGTCATAGTCCTGTTGTCTTCTGCTTTGGTCAGACCACAACCCGGAGTTCCGTGTCCAGTTCTGGGCCCCACAATTTAAGAAGGATGTTGAGAAGCTGGAACATGCATTGTTGTTGTTTAGTCGTTTAGTCATGTCCGCCTCTTCGTGACCCCACGGACCAGAGCATGCCAGGCACTCCTGTCTTCCACTGCCTCCCGCAGTTTGGTCAAACTCATGCTGGTAGCTTCGAGAACACTGTCCCACCATCTCGTCCTCTGTCGTCCCCTTCTCCTTGTGCCCTCCATCTTTCCCAACACCAGGGTCTTTTCCAGGGAGTCTTCTCTTCTCATGAGGTGGCCAAAGTCTTGGAGCCTCAGCTTCACGATCTGTCCTACCAGTGAGCGGAACATGCATAGAGGAAGGCAACCAAAATGATCAAAGCAAGCCTTATGAAGAGCGGTTGAAGGAGCTGGGTCTGTCTAGCCTGGAGAAGCAGAGACTTGAGAGGAGATATGAGAGGCATCTTCCTATATCTCAAGGGCTGTCACACAGGCTTGTTTTCTCCTGCTCTGGAGGGTAGGATTCGAACCCGTGGCTTCCAAGTTACAAGAGACTAAACATCAGCAATAACTTCTCTGGTGTTAAGAGCTGTTCGGCAGTGGAACGGTCTCCCTTGGGAAGTGGTGGTCTCTCCTTCCTTGGATGTTCTTAAGCAGAGGTTGGACGGCCATCTGTCCTGGATGCTTTAAGCTGAGATTCCTGCATGGCGGGGGGTTGGGCTGGATGACCTCTGGGGTCCCCTCGAACTCTGCAATTGTACAGTTCTAGGATGAAAACCTTTCCCCATCCATCGCTAGCACTGGGACGCCACCTGGTGGCCTTTGCCAAACGTGCAAACATCAGCCGCACTTGGGTTTGTCTCCATCCATCTAGTGCTATGTGGTTTTTATTCCCAGGTCTATGAATATAGCAGGGCTGCACCTCAGAACACCTGCTTTGCATGCAGAAGGGTGAAATGCCTGTCATCTCTATGTAGCGCTGGGAAAGACTCTGCCTGAACTCCTCCACAGCTGCTGCTATTCAGTATAGCCAGTCTAGCCATGCCTGAGGTTAAAGGTAAAGGGACCTCTGACCATTAGGTCCAGTCGTGGCCGACTCTGGGGTTGCGGCGCTCATCTCGCTTTACTGGCCGAGGGAGCTGGCGTACAGCTTCCGGGTCATGTGGCCAGCAGGACTAAGCCGCTTCTGGAGAGCCAGAGCAGCGCACGGAGATGCCGTTTACCTTCCCGCCAAAGTGGTACCTATTTATCTACTTGCACTTTGATGTGCTTTCGAACTGCTAGGTTGGCAGGAGCAGGGATTGAGCAACGGGAGCTCACCCCGTCAATGCGGGGATTCGAACCGCCGACCTTCTGATCGGCAAGTCCTATGCTCTGTGGTTTAACCCACAGCACCACCCACTGGTGGACTAATAATAATAATAATAATAACGTTATTACTTATACCCCGCCCATCTGACTGGGCCTCCCTAGTCACTCTGGGCAGCTTCCAACAGGATATTAAAAACAAAATAAAAGCTCAAACTTTAAAAACTTCCCTAAACAGGGCTGCCTTCAGATGTCTTCTAAAAGTCAGATAGTTGTTTATTTCCTTGACATCTGATGGGAGAGCGTTCCACAGGGAGGGCGCCACCACCGAGAAGGCCCTCTGCCTGGTTCCCTGTAACCTTACTTCTCGCAGGGAGGGAACCGCCGGAAGACCATTGGAGCTGGACCTCAGTGTCCGGGCTGGACAATGGGGGTGGAGACGCTTCTTCAGATATACTGGGCCGAGGCTTTCAAGGTTAGTACCTTTAAATTTTGCTCGGAAACATACTAGCCTTGATGTTATTTATGTATGCTACTGCAGTGGTAAGAATGTTACTCGCCCCAGAATGGAAAAAAGAAAAAGTCCCAGTAAACGAAAAAACGGATACAATAACCTTACGGAATATGCAGAAATGGTGAAACTTTTTATAAAAGAGTGGAAACTGTTTACTGAATATTTACAGATAAACTGTAAACAGATCAGAACACTGGCAGGGCTATTGTAACAGCCTGCAGTTTCATAACAGAATATATTTAATGTAGACGAATAAATGAGCAAATTAAGCGAATTTGGAATATGCAGAAGATATTAAAAATAAATTTAGGGAAATGCAGAAAGAGGGGGAAGGAAGTCAAGTTTTGATACGTCAAAATGATGGTAAATTTAGTGAGATGTATAAACCTGAAAAGCATATTTATTTATTTTTTTAAAGAAATTTGTGGGCGCCCTTCATGGGGAATTTTGTGGATGCTTGGGCACCCAGGGCCGCAGGGGAGTTGGCACCTACACATGTCAGGATCAGGGCCGGATTTCGGTTTGATGAGGCCCTAATCTACTGAAGGTAATGGGGCCCTTTATATGTCCAGCTGTCCTTTGTCAACAACAAATTGTCACTGTTTTTTGTGTTGAATATATGCTATATGGTATTTTTTGGAACTAATAGGGATCTCAAGCCATTTGCACATAACAAAATATGTATTTTATCAAAGTAATGGTTGAACTGTAATACAATTAAGAAGTATATTAATAGTGAAATACAATTAAGAAGTATATTAATAGTGAAACACCATATTTTTCCATGTATAAGACTAGGTTCCCCCCCAAAAAAACAAATAATGTCAAAAAATAGGGGGCGTCTTATACACGGACACATCTACCCCTGTTTTCTTAAATCTTAATCCCCAAAACTAGGGGGTGTCTTATACATGGTGGTGTCTTATAGACGGAGAAATATGGTAATTATTAAGCTCTAACTTAAAATGATTTTTTATTCATAACAAACTTAATAACGCAAACACATTGGCATTTGGCAATAACAAAAGTTCCTTTAGAAACACATTTCACAAAGACTCATAATCTAGTCTCTAGAAACTTGCCGTAACATAAAATAACAATAGGTGTAAATATAGGACGCAAATGACTAATAATTATAAATCGCTTTATTAACATCAAATTAAGTGTCATAACCTGTATAGTGCAATTGCAGTTAATACAATGCATTTTTTAAATATAATATCAATACTGTATCAACATAAGGGATGCGGGTGGCGCTGTGGTCTAAACCACAGAGCCTAGGGCTTGCTGATCGGAAGGTTGGCGGTTCGAATCCCTGCGACAGGGTGAGCTCCCGTTGCTCGGTCCCTGTTCCTGCCAACCTAGCAGTTCGAAAGCACATCAAAGTGCAAGTAGATAAATAGGTACCGCTCTGGTGGGAAGGTAAATGGTGTTTCCGTGTGCTGCTCTAGTTCGCCAGAAGCGGCTTAGTCCTGCTGACCACATGACCCGGAAGCTGTACGCCGGCTCCCTCGGCCAATAAAGCGAGATGAGCGCCGCAACCTCAGAATCGGCCACGACCGGACCTAATGGTCAGGGGTCCCTTTACCTTTACCTTTACTGTATCACCATAGTAGTCCACTGATGGGCTAGGCCCGTGACTTACACATCGGAACCTACACAACACAAAACACTGTTGCTGTACGTAGATTTCATTTTATTCTTTTTTTATCTTATGTATTTTGGAAATGTAAATCTAGTTATTCCCCTCCTTTAATTTTTAACCCCCCCTTGATTTTATTTTGGAGTTGTCTGTTTATTTTGGAGTTGTTTGTTGTAAAGAATGTATATTATTTGAATAAAATAATAAAGGATGACAAAAGCAAAAAATAGTAATATTGTACTTACTTTTAATCTTTGTATGTAACGGGGTCCTTGCCAGATATTTTCATATAGCTTCACAATTTATTTCACCATGCAATCAATAAATCCCAATGTTTGATTTGATTTTGGAGCTGTCAGTTTACTGTGGGGTTGTTTGTTGTAAAGAATGTATATTATGTGAATCAAATAATAAAGGATGATAAAAGAAAAGAAAAAGGAAAGTATTGTACTTTTAATCTTTGTATGCAATGCGGTCCTTGCCAGATATTTCCATATAGCTTCAAAATTTGTTTCCCCATACAATCAATGAATCCCAATGTTATTTGTGTATAATTTTTTTTTAGGGGCGAGCTCTAGCTTGTTTAGCTTACGGATATATTTTCATATACCTTCACAATTTATTTTCCCATACAATCAATGAATCAGTGGCGTAGCGTGGGTTGTCAGCACCCGGGGCAAGGCAAGTAATTTGCGCCCCCTAACCCGTGGATTTGCGCCCCCTAACCCATGGATTTGCCCTAACCCCAGATGTTGCGCCCGGTGCGGCCGGCCCCCCTTGCACCCTCCACGCTACGCCACTGCAATGAATCCCAATGTTATTTGTGTATAGTTTTTTTAGGGGCGAGCTGTAGCTTGTTTGGATTACACGTAAACCCGGCGCCGCATGTCAGGATATCTAAGCATCCTTTTCACCTGGCGATGGAAGGAACACGCGTCTCCAAAAAACCCGCGCGCGCGCGCCCCACTCCTTTCCGACGGCGCCGTTGCCCTTTTAAGAGCGCGCGCGTTGCAGTCGAAGAGGGAGGGTGCTTCTTCCTCGGAAGAGCCACTGAAAAAAAAAAAGAGGATTTTTTTTAAGGGGGGTGGGGGGGAAGAGAGAAAAGCAAAAGCAAGGAGGGAGGGAGGGTCTCTTGCAGCCCGCCCGGAGGAGCCATCACCGCCGCGGCGTCGAGCCTGGCGCGCCCGCCGTTTCCTGGAGCAGAGGAGGCTTGAGGGCGCCATGCGGCGATGCTCCCCGGGGTGGCGGCCCCGATCCTGCCTCTAGCTGCAGGTGCGGACCCCCCCTCCCTCCAGAGACGCCGGAGAGACCCCTCCCTAGCCAGCCATGTACGCCAAAGGGAAAGGCTCCGGCGTACCTTCCGACGGGCAGGCGCGAGAGAAGTGAGTTGGAAACCCCCCTCCTTCCCTCCCTCCCCCCCGAAAAAAAAACCCACGACCACCCCGACAAGACCCCTTTCTTTGGAAATCTAGAGACCCCCCCCAAAAAAATAATCAGCTCAGTGCCTCTCAGCCTAAACCCTACCCCCCACACACACACCAAAAAAATGAAAGCATTCCTAAAAAACTTCCAAGGTGGAGTTTCGCCTCCCCAAAATAGCCCCCCTTGGAAATCTGGGGGTCTTTCCCCCCCATATCAGCTCCACTCACCTCCCCCCACCAGAGAAAAACCCACTCCTGAAACTTCCTCGCTTTTCAGACGGTGGAACCCCTTACCAAATATCAGTTTCCCAAATATCAATTTCCCTAAAATTTGGGCACCCCCGTCTCCCCCCAAAATCAGGCCGGTTTCACTCACCCCCCCCCTTCCCCACTCCAAATGCACTCCCGAAACTTCCCAGAGGGAGTTTTATCAGGCAGCGGGACCCCCTCCCCAAAAATACCCCCCCCAAACATCAATTTCCTTTGGAGATTTGGGGAGCCCGTTTCCTAAAATCAGCCCAACTCCTTGCTGCAAACTTCCTGTGTCGACTGTCCCATGCAGAGGACCCCCCCCCCCCATGAATCAGAAGCAGGCTTGGGGGTGTTTCAAAGCTGGGGGTGTCCTGACCTGCCTCCCCACCCCTTTATTTCCCTAGCAATTCACGGGCTCTGTCAGAAGGAAAATTAGTTTTGGGGGGTGCTATGGGTTTGTGTGCGGTTTCATGGATAGGGCCACACCAGAGAAGGGGACTTTGGAGTAGGGGGGGGCAGAGAGGGTCTGAAAGTATTTCGTGGGGGGGGAGGTGAAAAGAGGACGTGGGGGCAGAGTGTGTGTGTCCCCCCCAAAAAAAAATATGGATGTGCACTGGACCTTATAGGGTGTTGTCAAGTTGAGATGACCTGCTCATAACTTGCTTCCCCCCCAAATGTTTGGGAGACCTGGTGAACAGTTCTGGGGGGGGGCATGCAAGACCATTTGGGGGGGCTGCATCCAGCGACATCCAGCAGTCATCCTGGACATTATAATTTTTTTGAGAGGATGGGGCTCTGAACAAGGGCTAATGGCAAGTTGACTAGAACACAAGTCTTCGTCCCCAATTCCCTGGCCTCCCCCCAAAAAAAATTCAGGCCCAAAGGCGGAACTCTGAGCAATGGTGATGGCTAAGAATCAAGCCCCCACCCACAGGCGCAGTCTACCTGTGGCTTACCAGGCACTGAGCCGTGAATTGGCCATCCCCACATATGGAATTTATGATCTGCGTTTCGGATTCAAATGTCTGTGCGTTGCATATTTATATTGGTTTTGGGGGGGGGGTGTTATAGAATTGTAAAATTGTCGCACTGGAAGGGACCGCGGAAGTCCTCTAGCCTACTTTTAGAGAAGACATCTGAAGGCAGCCCTGTTTAGGGAAGCTTTTAATGTTTGACGGACTGTTGTATTTTAATATTTTGTTGGAAGCCGCCCAGAGTGGCTGGGGAAGCCCAGCCAGATGGGCGGGGTATAAATAATAAATTATTATTATTATTATTATTATTACCTCTTCCAATGAAGCCAGTCCCTAACCAGCCGAGCTACTATCCAGTTGTTGTTTATTTTGCTGTAACAATTTTTAGTTTCGTTTCGCTCCAGAGTTTGCCCAAATGGTTATTTTATTTTATTTTCCGGGGGAAAGCGTATATTGTTTTTCCCCTTTATCTGAGATGCCTAGCTTTGCAGAGTTAGAAGTCCAGAAGTCATTTAGTCCAGCCCAAAGCTGTCAAGGTTTCCCTTTTTTAAAGGGAAATTCCCTTATTCCAAATAAGATTCCTCGCAAGAAAAGGGGAAAGTTGACCACTATGGTCCAGCCTCCTGCAATGCGAGAATTACAACTCATCCCACGTTAAGTTTTTTCTCCCACAAAGCGGCCTATAAATTTATTAAATAGGCGCTGTGGGTTAAACCACAGAGCCTAGGACTTGCCGATCAGAAGGTCGGCGGTTCGAATCCCTGCAATGACGGGCTGAGCTCCCATTGCTCGGTCCCTGCTCCTGCCCACCTAGCAGTTTGAAAGCACCTCAAAGTGCAAGTAGATAAATAGGTACCACTCCAGCGGGAAGGTAAACGGCGTTTCCGTGCGCTGCTCTGGTTTGCCAGAAGCGGCTTAGTCATGCTGGCCACATGACCTGGAAGCTGTACGCCGGCTCCCTCGGCCAGTAAAGCGAGATGAGCGCCGCAACCCCAGAGTCGGCCACGACTGGACCTAATGGTCAGGGGTCCCTTTACCTTTACCTTACTGATCATATGTGGCATTTGGAGTCTCCGCATGCCAGGCGATTTGCCCCGATCCAACAGAACCATCTCCAACCCTACAGAGCCTTGGGGGGGGAGTCTCAGTTAAACCCCCCAGGCACAGGGAAGGGAGTTTGTGGTCTTGCCTGGACCCCCAACTCCCTCCATCGCTGACCATTGGCCATGCTGGCTCACTGGGAATTTGAGGTACCCAACACCCAGAGAGGATAGCAGGCTTCCTAACATAGGAAGATCAATGGGGTAGGATCAGGCCCAAGGGGCAGGTCCAGTCCGGCTGCCCCCATGTCCAAACAGCTGCCCCCCATAGGGGAATCGACTCTCCCCACAGAGGCGGACTTTGGTAATATGCTGCCCTGAGCGAGGACAAAATATGGCACCCCCCAAAAAATATATATACAGCTATATTCATACAGCGGTTGGCACTGTGGGTTAAACCACAGATACTAGGGCTTGCCGATCGGTTCGAATCCCCACTACGGGGTGAGCTCCCGTTGCTCGGTCCCTGCTCCTGCCAACCTAGCAGTTCAAAAGCACGTCAAAGTGCAAGTAGATAAATAGGTACCGCTCCGGCGGGAAGGGAAACGGCGTTTCTGTGTGCTGCTCTGGTTCTCCAGAAGCGGCTTAGTCCTGCTGGCCACATGACCCAGAAGCTGTATGCCGGCTCCCTCGGCCAATAAAGCGAGATGAGCGCCGCAACCCCAGAGTCGGCCACGACTGGACCTAATGGTCAGGGGCAGCACACGGAAACGCTGTTTACCTTCCCACCGGAGCGGTACCTATTTATCTACTTGCACTTTGACGTGCTTTCAAACTGCTAGGTTGGCAGGAGCAGGGACCGAGCAACGGGAGCTCACCCCGTTGCGGGGATTCGAACCGCTGACCTTCAGATCGGCAAGTCCTAGGCTCTGTGGTTTAACCCACAGCGCCACCCATGTACTTGTTGTTATCCTAGCATCCTGTATAGTAAAAGCTGTTCTGCACTGGAACAGACTCCCTCTGGAGGTGTTCTCCTTCCTTGGAGGTTTTTAAGCAGAGGTTCGAAGCACATCTTGCCTTGCATTCTTCAGCTGAAGTTCCTGCATTGCAAACTCCACGATTTTACGGTTATTCAGGTCCATGAGGACTAGAACCCTGGATCATAGCTGAGCAATGAAAGCACATCCTTATGCATTGTGTGTTTTGCTATCTTGCATTTTCCTGCCGCGAACCACCCTGGGTTCTGCGGTTGGAAGAGCGGCCGACAAATCTAATAAATAATAATTGTGATATTTTTGTGCCCCCGTCTGCTCGGCACAAGGGACACGGGTGGCGCTGTGGGTTAAACCACAGAGCCTAGGACTTGCCGATCAGAAGGTCGGCGGTTCGAATCCCCGCGACGGGTTGAGCTCCCGTTGCTCGGTCCCAGCTCCTGCCAACCTAGCAGTTCGAAAGCACGTCAAAGTGCAAGTAGATAAAGAGGTACCACTCTGGTGGGAAGGTAAACGGCGTTTCCGTGTGCTGCTCTGGTTCGCCAGAAGCGGCTTAGTCCTGCTGGCCACATGACCCGGAAGCTGTACGCCGGCTCCCTCGGCCAATAAAGCGAGATGAGCACTGCAAACCCAGAGTCGGTCACGACTGGACCTAATGGTCAGGGGTGCCTTTACCTTTACTGCTCGGCACCCGGTTCAGGGAAAGCGCCAAAATCCGGCGCTGCTCCCGCCTTGTGATTCCCAGCGATTGATATTATCCAGAGGAGTTTACTGCCTCTGACAGGGGAGTGTAGAACATTGCTGTCGCAGGTCGTAGCTGTTGCCCCTGTTCTTGAGGCGCCTTTTCCCCTCTCAGGAGAGATTGCCTGTTTTTGAAATAGCATCTCTTTGCACCAACGCTAACCATTGGTCCTGCTGGCTGGCTGGGAGCCCAGCAGTATTTGAAAGGGGCCGGATACGGTCCTCATCCCCGCGCAAAGGATTTGCTGGGAATAGGTAGAAAGGGGGCTTTGGGGAGGGGGAAGCATAATAAAATCAGAAACCATAGAATTGTAGGGGACCCTGGCGGTCATCTAGACCAACCCCCTGAAATGACTGGGGATCGAACCTGCAACCTTGGCATTTTCGGCACCCTGCTCTCACCGACTGAGCTATCCAGGCCTGGCAGGCCCTTGACTGACGCCTCTCACCCCTCCAGGTTGGCGTTGTACGTTT
Source organism: Podarcis filfolensis (assembly GCF_964270895.1). Classification (NCBI taxonomy): domain Eukaryota; kingdom Metazoa; phylum Chordata; class Lepidosauria; order Squamata; family Lacertidae; genus Podarcis; species Podarcis filfolensis. The sequence continues at coordinate 8,232,514 of NC_139622.1, forward strand.
ATGAATACCTTCTACACATCGGGGCGCAGAAATCAGCGCAGACCTTCCTTTCAGAGGTGAGGAGATAGGGGTCTGGAAGACGGGAGGCGGGCAGAGCCATAACCTGCAAAAAAATATGTACCTTTTTATTTTATTTTGGGGAGACAGGGGGAAGCAAATACTGTATTTTTCACTCTATAGGATGCACTTTTCCCCCTCCATTTTTTTTTTTATTCAAAATTATAACAAAACATATTATCCAAAAACATATCATCCTTGCCCTTTTTCCTCCCTCCCCCCGACTTCCCTCAGTTCCAGTCTTTGGTTTCTCTAAGAATGCTGTTTTCTGCATGTTACACAGTTGTATAGATCCTCAAACTATTTAGCTGATTATTATCAATAAAAAGTTTGTGAACGTTTATTCAAAACCTGCCAAGGAGTCCAGTTTGCTTTGTTGTGTCTTCAAATACTTTGTAAAGGGTTCCCATTCATCCTTAAAGTCACAGTTATCCTTGTCGCGTAGCTTGTATGTCAGTTTTGTCGGTTCTGCATAGTCTATCAATTTTTCTTGCCATGATTCTTTAGTTGGGGTTTCTTCAGTCTTCCACCCTTGTGCTACCAAAACTCTCATGGCCGTTGTCGCATACGTGAAGATGTTTTTCAACTTTTTTGGCAGGTCTTTCCCTACAATCCCCAACAAAAATGCCTTGGGTTTTTTAACAAATGTTAAATGAAACATTTTCTTCAATTCGTTGTATATCATTTCCCATAATTTTTTAATTACCTTACAATCCCACCACATATGATAAAATGTCCCCCCCTTCAAAAATTAAGGGGGAAGTGTGTGCGTCCTATGGAGCGAATGCAGGCTCCTTGGCTTCAGGGATAGCAACGCGAAGCCTCCGAAGTGCAGAGGGAGCGCTCCCTCCGCGCTCCGGAGGCTACGCGTTGCTTTCGCTGAAGCCTGGAGAGTGAGAGGCGTCGGTGTGCACTGACCCCTCTTGCTCTTCAGGCTTCAGGGATAGCCGCCTGAAGCCTCCGGAGCACAGCGGGAAAGCAAGACTCTCCTGGCTTCAGCAAAAGGAACCTGAAGCCTCCGGAGCGCAGCGGGAACTCACGCTGCGCTGCGAAGGCTTCAGGGATAGCCGCTGCGCTCCGGAGGCTTCTGGCTCCTTTTGCTGAGGCCGGGAGAGCAAGACTCTCCTGGCTTCAGCAGAGAGGGAGAGCTGCGCAGCACCCCTTGAGCAAAGCGGGAGGAGAAATGGAAGGGGCTCCATTTCTCCTGCTGCTTCGCTGAAGGGGCGCTGAGCAGTGAGGGGGAGAATTATGTTTTTCTTGTTCTCCCCCTCTAAAACAAGGTGCGTCCTATGGTCGGGTGCGTCCCATGGAGCGAAAAATACGGTAATTCACTGAACACAACACGGACTGAACGCCAACACGGACTGGCAGCAGCGGGGTGCAGGAGTCCTTGCCAGCCCACGCCCTGAGACGTTCTGCAAGCCCAGCAGCTGCTGTTACCTGTGAAGCAACGGCACACGCCCTCTAAAAAATAAATTTCCAAGTTTCCTGTCCTCCTGCTCCGAGGAAAAAGCTGGTTTTTTTAATAGCAGGCGCCAAGGAGTGACATTCTGCATCCCAAGCAGGTGTTCTGCCCCCGACGCACATCTGTGTCGTCGTTGTCGTCCCAACCTTTGGGGCATCATTCCCTTTGCATTCTCCCCTAGACGTTTCCCCAACTTGGGGTACCAAACCACTTTCCCTCCAGCCTGTCTTAACTGAGTTGTGGGGTGTGTTTTTTTGGGCCAGATACGGTGGGAAAAAAACATCACGCTCGGGGAACCACCCGGATTTCTGCACGCCTGGTGGTGGTGAGTACGTTTTATGTCCTTCTCAAAAGGGAGGGGTGGGGCTGGGGGCCTGGAGCTGCCCAGGGAGGGGTGTGTGTATGTGTGTGTGAGACCACTCTAAGGTAGACTCTCTCTGTCCATGGAGGCTCCATTTAGGAATCGACAACATCTTAAAAAGCAGAGACATCACCTTGCCAACAAAGGCCCGTATACTTAAAGCTATGGTTTTCCCAGTAGTGATGTATGGAAGTGAGAGCTGGACCAGAAAGAAGGCTGATCGCTGAAGAATGGATGCTTTTGAATTCTGGTGCTGGAGGAGACTCTTGAGAGTCCCATGGACTGCAAGAAGATCAAACCTCTCCATTCTGAAGGAAATCAGCCCTGAGTGCTCACTGGAAGGACAGATCCGGAAGCTGAGGCTCCAATGCTTTGGCCACCTCATGAGAAGAGAAGACTCCCTGGAAAAGACCCTGATGCTGGGAAAGATGGAGGGCGCAAGGAGAAGGGGACGACAGAGGACGAGATGGTGGGACAGTGTTCTCGAAGCTACAAACATGAGTCTGACCAAACTGCGGGAGGCAGTGGAGGACAGGAGTGCCTGGCGTGCTCTGGTCCAGGGGGTCACAAAGAGGCGGACACGACTAAACAACAAAGAAACTAAGAAGAAGCCAGTGGCTGGGTCAGGCCAAAGGGGGCCCATTCAGTCGCCAACCATATGCCCACCCCAGCGGGACCCTCCCCATTTTGTACTCCGAGGCATCGCTGCCCCCAATAGCAGAGGGAGAATGTTGGCTAGAAACCCCCATCATGACTTTACCCAAGCCTAGAACCCTAGATTTGTAGGAAGGGAACAATAGACTACATATTGGTTGACAACGAATTATTAGCAAAACTGAGTTGGAAGGGACCCCAAGGGTCATCCAGTCCAACCCCCGCCACCATAATGCAGGAATCTTTGGCCCAAGGTAACACTCCAACCCACAACCCGGAGATTTCATGTTAAAGCTGTCGGTGGCTGTCGCTGCCTCCGTTCCACAGCTGAACTCAAACTCCTTCCTTTTGCCTGTTCTGACTCCCACTAGGTTCTCGTGTTAGGGGGAGAAGGACATTTCTTCCCCCAACCTTCTCAAAATTGGGCATATAGGCCTTGGTCATGTCAACCATGCCTTCCCCCCCCCCAAAATTCCCTCCCTCGAAATCCCCAAACCTTATTTTAGGCTGACTCCCAAAATCCCATGAAATAGCGTGCAAGCTTTGCAGTAACGCAGGACTCTTCATCAGACTAGAGGTTTGAAAACCCAACGTTGGTGTGAGTTCGGGATTCCCAACATATAAAACACTTCCTAGGTCCGCGATGACTTGCGACAAAAAAATGAATAGGCAGAAACGCTTGATCGTGGTACATCCAGGGTCAGGAAGCAAGGCTCCCCGTGCCGCGAAGACCTCTGATTTCAAAGGAAAAAAAGAGCAAGCCTGTTTAAGTTTCTAGTCCACAGCGTGGCCTCTTGGAACAATTTTGTTGTTGTTGTTGAGTCGTTTAGTCGTGTCCGACTCTTCGTGACCCCCTGGACCAGAGCACGCCAGGCACTCCTGTCTTCCACTGCCTCCCGCAGTTTAGTCAAACTCATGCTGGTAGCTTCGAGAACACTGTCCAACCATCTCGTCCTCCGTCATCCCCTTCTCCTTGTGCCCTCCATCTTTCCCAACATCAGGGTTTTTTCCAGGGAGTCTTCTCTTCTCATGAGGTGGCCAAAGTCTTGGAGCCTCAGCTTCAGGATCTGTCCTTCCAGTGAGCACTCAGGGCTGATTTCCTTCAGAGTGGATAGGTTTGATCTTCTTGCAGTCCATGGGACTCTCAAGAGTCTCCTCCAGCACCATAATTCAAAAGCATCAATTCTTTGGCGATCAGCCTTCTTTATGGTCCAGCTCTCACTTCCATCCATCATAGCTTGAACTATACGGGCATTTGTTGGCAAGGTGATATCTCTGCTTTTTAAGATGCTGTCTAGGTTTGTCATAGCTTTCCTCCTAAGAAGCAGGCGTCTTTTAATCTGAAGTGATCATGGAGCCCAAGAAAGTGAAATCTCTCACTGCCTCCATTTCTTCCCCTTCTATTTGCCAGGAGGTGATGGGCTCAGTCGCCATGATCTTCTTTTTTTTGATGTTGAGCTTCAGACCATATTTTGCGCTCTCCTCTTTCACCCTCATTAAAAGGTTCTTTAATTCCTCCTCACTTTGTGCCATCAAGGTTGTGTCATCTGCATATCTGAGGTTGTTGATATTTCTTCCGGCTAGGGATTCATCCAGCCCAGCCTTTCGCATGATGAATTCTAATAAAAGATGGCTAATCAGTTTCAATAATATTTATTTCTTGGATTACATTCGCCGTCCACCTTCAGGGACCTCCACCCATTCCTTATGTTATCTTAACGACAACCTTGCGAGGTAGGTTGGGCTGAGAGTGAGTTTCTGGGCACCCCAGCGTCACCTAACGGGAACTTTGTGGCCCATTGCGGCGGGATTTGAACCCTGAACCCTCCCAGATCCTGGCCCGACACTCTGACCACTCCCCCACTGCCAGCCTGGAAATAATTAACTTGATGGCGCTGCTATACTAAATTTTGCACCGCCCCATCGACGCGATGTCTGTATCATGTGGGTTGAGCTAGATGTCCGCTGGGGGGGGCCATCTCTCTCTGCAATTATGTGATTTTAGGCAGTTGTGAGGTCCAGCTTCCTGGTGAGCTGCGAATTTAATAATAATAAATAATAATAGTAATAAAAATTATTTATACCCCGCCCTCCCCAGCCAAGACCGGGCTCAGGGCGGCTAACACCAGGTATAAAAGCAATTGATTAAAATACAACTTAAAAACGAGATTAAAACACAACATTAAAATGCAGCCTCATTTCAGGGAGCAGAATTTTTTTAAAAAGCTTGGCATTGGAAAGTATATTAAATAAGAACCCAGAAATTTGTGGTCGCCTCCAAACTTGTGCCAAAGGTTTTGTACCGGGAGGGGGGGGCATGTTTTATATAGCCCCCCATACAAACCGTGTGATCGATGCATCAAACCAGGGTTTGCTGTTAACACCCGAAAACCCAAGGGACGAAACGAGTTCAAAACTTTGGCACAAAGTTTTTTTTGCAGGGGGGGGGGAGATCCCAAATTTGGGGGAGTTCCTATTTAATAAAGCCAAGTATATTCCCCCCCCTTTCCCTTCGGCTTCTGGCTTCAGGCAGAACTGGAACGCATTCAAAACCTCCTCTCTCTCCCTCCGCTTCCTCGTTCTCCCCGCCCCCCCAAAAAAACCCCGGAAATATCCCCTCCCTGCCCTCTACACAATCTGGCTGCCTTGTTTCTCCACACATGGATATAATTTGGAACGGAGGGGGAAAAACTGCCTCGTTTTTCGGTGGGGGGTGTGTGCAGAGGAGAATCGAGGGGCTGAGACCTCAACTGATAAATGTGCACCCTTTTTGTCTCCCCCCCAATTTCTCCTTCAAATGGCGCCACAATTTTTTTTGTTGGGGGGGGGGGGGGAGACGAATGGGGTTTGCTTGGAATAGCATGCATCTATTTTTTTTGTGTGTGTGTGGAATCCTTCCTGGCAGTACCCCAACGCTCTAGTCAGGGGTCAAATATTTCCTTGCTTTCTCATTCTCTCCATCGGTTTTTCTGTGTCTCTGCCACCCCACCCCCCAATTATTTCTTTTTCTCGGTTTTCTTTTTATCAGTGGCTACTCGCCACAATGGCTATGCTCCCCGTTCCTCCAGGGCTTCTTCAATGAATGCCAACGCCGAGTGGGGAGAGCCGTTTGCGCTGCCGAAAGGCAGCGTGACGACAGCCTTACGTTTCTATTTCTATAGCAAGATGCATATAGCACATTTTATATACCGTATTTTTCGTCCCATAGGACGCACCTAGTTTTTTGGGGGGGGAATAAAGGGGGGGAATTTCCTTTATTTCCCCCCCAAAACCAGGTCAGGGAAACCAAACCAGGTCAGGGAACAGCGGTATGGTGGCGCTGTGCCTCCCCGCTGTCCCCCGAGCTTGTGTGGCTGGCCGATGTCTGCCCGAAGTGTTGGGTGCTCTGCTTCAGGGAGCACCGCGCGCCGGGCGGCAGGCTGCTATCCGCAGCCTAGGGAGCCCTGCGGGAACTCCCGCGGGCTCCCCAGGCTTGCTGATAGCTTCCTGAAGCCTGGAGAGCGAGAGGGGTCGGTGCGCACCGACCCCTCTCGCTCTCCAAGCTTCAGCGAAAGCCTGTATTCGCCCCATAGGACGCACACAGATTTCCCCTTCATTTTTGGTGGGGAAAAAGTGCATCCTATAGGGCAAAAAATACGGTATATACAGTGGTAGCTCAGGTTAAGTACTTAATTCGTTCCGGAGGTCCGTACTTAACCTGAAACTGTTCTTAACCTGAAGCACCATTTTAGCTAATGGGGCCTCCTGCTGCTGCCGCGCCGCCAGAGGCCGATTTCTGTTCTTATCCTGCAGCTAAGTTCTTAACCTGAAGCACTATTTCTGGCTTAGTGGAGTGTGTAACCTGAAGCGTATGTAACCCGAGGTACCACTGTATACACACACACACACACAGTAGTACCTCAGGTTACATACGCTTCAGGTTACATACGCTTCAGGTTACAGACTCCGCTAACCCAGAAATATTACCTCGGGTTAAGAACTTTGCTTCACGATGAGAACAGAAATTGTGCGGCGGCGGCGCAGCGGCAGCAGGAGGCCCCATTAGCTAAAGTGGTGCTTCAGGTTAAGAACAGTTTCAGGTTAAGAACAGACCTCCAGAACGAATTAAGTACTTAACCCGAGGTACCACTGTATACACACACACACACACACACACACACACAGTGTAGACTCTCAGGTTCGCAACCCGCAGTGTTCGCAACCTGCAGCGCCACGCGTGCGCACGCGCAGGTCATGATTCAGAGCTTCTGCACATGCACATCTTCTATGAATGCCAACGCCGAGTGGGGGGAGCCGTTTGAGCTGCCGTATGGCAGCGTGATGACAGCCTTACGTTTCTATTTCTATAGCAAGATACACACACACACACACACACACACACACAACACTCAGGTTCGCAACCCGCAGCGCCGTGCATGTGCACGCGTGGGTCATGATTCGGAGCTTCTGCACATGCACAAAGCGCAATTTAGCCCTTCTGCGCATGCGCAAGCACCAAAACCTGCAGCCAATTGGAAGCCCGTTAGGACGTTCGGCTTCCAAAAATAGTTCGCAAACCAGAACAGTCACTTCCAGGTTTGCAGCGTTCGGGAGCCAAAATGTTCAGGAACTAAGCTGTTCGAAAACCAACTAACTAACACATCACTCCAAAATAAATTCTTTAATTTGGTTTGTGTCCCCACACCCTGGATGACCCACAAACAAGCCGGTTCATTTTCCATTTGTAGAATCATCGAGTCCCAACTCTCAATCCCCCAAATATTTCTGCTCCCAGTGGATTACCCCCTATACAAGTCCATTTTAGGGGCCTAATCCGGCCTGCCAGTCGATTTAATCCGGCCCGTGTGGCAGTATATGTCCTGGGGTAAAATCCTTTAAAAAAACCCAACAACTTTGGGGTAAAATAGTGAAAAAAGCTCAAGAACTTCAATCCTGAAAAATCTCAACAGCTGTGGTCGGCCCTCATTTCATCAAATTTGGCCCTCTTTGAAAAAAGTTTGCCCTATACGCTGTGTATTTGCATTCCCTCAGCCACCTCTAGATAAGATCACACTAAATCGATTGTTTCCCCCCAGTAAAAATAAAAATTCACTATCCCAGAAAGTTTGGTGGACATTGGAAAAGCGTGGGGTTTCTTGTGCCCCATGGACTCAGCCCTAGTTGTTCCTCAGGGTCCCTTACAATTCTATGGGTCGCTGAGACCGCCTGCAGGAGCGTCGTTCAGCGCTTCCCGAGTTAGCGAGGCCCATTCGACCTCGTCCGGCGGAACTCTCTGCCACTAGAGATGCACCAGGGGGGATTCCTGTTTTAACTTCCCGGTGACGCCATCCGAAAACTTGTTTATTCTGGCAGGTCTGTGCAGGCAATTAAGACGATGTCGTCATTAAGATTAAGATTAATTAAGATTAATTAATTAATTAAGATTGACGACTGGGTTGTTGTTTTTTTTAAAAGAAAACCTTATAAAAAAGTTTTTTCTTTTAAACAGGGTGGATTTCATTTAAATCAAATCTATTTAAATCACTAGTCAGTGAGACTTGATTTAAATCATATATTTTTACAGAAAAACTCATTCTTGCTGGTATAAATATTTACAACCAGAGGAAGGTTTCGTTTTTGGAATAATAAATTTTCAGAGTAGTTCTGACAAGTTATATCAAAAGTCACTGATTTGGTTATACTACAGTGGTGCCTCACAAGACGAAATTAATCCGTTCCGCAAGTCTCTTCGTCTTGCGGTTTTTTCGTCTTGCGAAGCACGGCTATTAGCGGCTTAGCGGCTATTAACGGCTTAGCGGCGTTAAGAAAACAAGGGAACAAAGGAACAAAGAAAACAAACTCGCAAGAACTCACAAGACAAAACGTCTTGCGAAGCAAGCCCATAGAGAAAATCGTCTAGCGAAGCGACACAAAAAACAAAAAACCCTTTCGTCTTGCGCGTTTTTTGTTTTGCGAGGCATTCATCTTGCGGGGCACCACTGTATTAGGAATATATAGACAGATAATTATGAAATTATTGTGAGGTTTAATAAGTTAACTGTTTACATTTGGACAACTTTTCTGCTGTACTTTAGTGGAAGGAGAAAAATAATAACAATTAAAACAATTTATTTTGCTAAAGCAGCAATATTATAGCATATGTTTGTTAACTGGTGTGGTTAAACTTTTTTTTTTTTAAAAAAAAAAGCTTAGACTGAGATTTAGCACACATGAAAAACTTAAAACAAATCCTTATTTCCTGATGAACAGCCTTTGGACTGTAATGTAACTTAAACAGAAAATCTTTAGAAAGATTTTCCCTCCAAAAGCATTTTATTTTAAAAATCCAATTTAAATCAAAATAATCGATTTTTTAAAAATAAAATAATCGATTTTTATGCACCCTGCTTTTAAAGGTATTTCATTTTAGAATGTATATAAAGCAGTTATAGCAGCTACTTTGGCCCTTTGCTAGATGGTCAAATTAGTCTTTTTTTTCCTTCCAAAATTTTTATTGATTTTTCAGAATTTTAAACAAACAAACACACATAAATCATAACTAAACTTGGTCCAATCTTAGTAACATTGTTAAATGACTCCCTCAAATTCCCTGGACTGAATTTCATTATATATCATTGTAAGAGTTTTCCAAGATAAAAATCTCATAAAATTTACTTAATCCCCTTAACATCTTTATCTCTTTTCATCTTAATTTTAAACATGTTGTTCTATACTTTCACAAATTTAAATCCTTAGCCTATCTATTATTTTGCAAGTGTTTCTATTTAATTTATCTTAGCATATTTGGATAAATAGTCTTTGGATTTCTTCCATTCTTCCTCCTTCTGGTCGCGGATTCTTCCGGTCAGGTCAGCCAGCTCCAAAAAGTCCATCACCTTCATCTGCCATTCCTCCACTGTTGGGACTTCTTGTGTTTTCCAATTCTTGGCTAACAAAATTTGAGCTGCAGTTGTGGCATAGAAAAAAAAATCTAACTTTTTTGGGGCAATTCCAAACCTGCTAATCCAAGAAGAAAGGCCTCTGGTTTCTTAACAAATGTGTATTTCAACATTTTTTTCAATTCATTATAAATCTTCTCCCAGAAGTCTTTCACCTTGGGACAAGTCCACCACATATGATAAAAGGTACCTTCCTTTCCTATACATTTCCAGCATAGATTATGACTGTTGTGCTTTGCTAATTTTACAGGGGTTAAGTACCATCTATACATCATTTTCATAATGTTTTCCTTTAACACCGTACATGCAGTGAACCTGACCCCTTTCCTCCACAACCTTTCCCAATCTTCAAGCATTATATTATGTCCCACATCTTTTGCCCCAAGGTGGTCAAATTAGTCTTGATCTGGTCTAAGACAGAGCTACGTATCTTAATTCTGCCCCCCGTCACTCCGCAGTGTCTTCTGGGACCTGTACTGCGCTGCACCTGATCGGCGGGAGACGTGCGAGCACTCGAGCGAAGCCAAGACCTTCCACGATTACGTGAGTACGCACGTTTGCCGTCTCAAAGGCGTGGCATGCGAGGAAGGCGCGAGGAGGAGGGATGAGGAAAGAAGAAGAAAGAGCAAGGCCAGAGACCGATTCTTCTTGCTATAACGTTCAGCAGGGAGCAGTTTTGGGGAGGGGTGGGGTGGGGGGTGAGGTTGTTGATGTTGTTGTTTAGTCGTTTAGTCGTGTCCGCCTCTTTGTGACCCCCTGGACCAGAGCACGCCAGGCACTCCTGTCTTCCACTGCCTCCCGCAGTTTAGTCAAACTCATGTTAGCAGCTTTGAGAACACTGTCCCACCATCTCGTCCTCTGTCGTCCCCTTCTCCTTGTGCCCTCCATCTTTCCCAACATCAGGGTCTTTTCCAGGGAGTCTTCTCTTCTCATGAGGTGGACAAAGTCTTGGAGCCTCGGCTTCAGGATCTGTCCTTCCAGTGAGCACTCAGGGCTGATTTCCTTCCGAATGGAGAGGTTTGATCTTCTTGCAGTCCATGGGACTCTCAAGAGTCTCCTCCAGCACCAGAATTCAAAAGCATCCATTCTTCGGCAATCAGCCTTCTTGATGGTCCAGCTCTCACTTCCATACATCACTACTGGGAAAACCATGGCTTTAACTATACGGGCCTTTGTTGGCAAGGTGATGTCTCTGTTTTTTAAGATGCTGGGGGGGAGGTTAACCCCCCAATAATAATAAATGATTTTGTCAATTGAGAACCTCCCAGATGTGTCTGACTACAGCTCCTCGTCTGGCGCTCCCTAAAACATCTGCTGGGCGCCAGGTTACCAAATACTCCACAGCTATAGAGACCTAGCAGACAATTTTTTCTGTTTTTGCATTTCAAGCGCCTATTTTGCCCAGGCCTGTGCAGGCAATTAAGAAGAGACCCTTCCACAACGGTTAATTAGCATCCCTTTTTAATTTTCTTACGGTTTTTAATTTTATTTGTTGTTGTTGTTCTATTTCGCTGCTGTAAACCCCCCCCAAAAAAAATATGACGTGGCGATATACAAATCGGATGGTTATAAAACCACAGTGTGGGGGGGATCTGAAAGACTGTTTTAAAATTGGGGGAGGAAATGTGTCAGCCTCGAAAACCAACAACGAGGAAAGACACATTGACAGGGAAAATTAAAATTGCCTGTAATTGGGGCGTGGGGGGTGTGGAGCGAAGGATAGGTAGAAAAGAATTCATCGTTCTTTGGTCGACTCTCTCTCTGTTTTCCAAGAATGAGCTCTGTGTGGCTGCTTCTGTAGGTGGCTGGCATCTCTACACCTTGCACTGAGCATCCTTCCCTGCCGGTTTCCATGGAAACCGCATCCTCTCTGGACCACCTTTCCTCCAGCACACACACACGCACAGACCCACAGCCCCCCGGCTCTGTCTGCCTCCCCCCTTCTCTCTCTCTCTCTCTCTCTCTCTTCGCTGGGGGGCCAGCGAGACTTAAGATGTTGGGTGAACGTAGAATCGTAGCCTCAGAAGGGACCCTGGCGGTCATCTTGTCCAACCCGCGGCAACGCAAGAAGATGCCGCTGATGGATCCAGCCAGTGGGCCAGCATCCTGTTCTCACAGTGGCGGCCAGCCAGACCCCCCTGCGAAACCAGGGTGCAGGATCCGAGTGCGAGAGCAACTCTCCCTTCCTGGAGGTTCACAGCAACTGGGATTCAGAAAGGCTGCTTCCTCCAGTTCTGGAATAGGAGGCATAGACATTCTGGCTACTTACCCATCAATAGCCCTCTCCCCCTTCCTTGAATTTGTACAGTCCTCGTTTGAAGCCATCCAAATTCATAGCCATCGCTGCCTCAAGTGGCAAGGAGTTCCACAGTTTAACTCTGCGACGCCTAAAGAAGTCCAGCCGCTCAGTGCATGGGGAGCATTGGATTCATCATAATAATAATAATTTATTATTTGTACTCTGCCCATCTGGCTGGGTTTCCCCAGCCACTCTGGGCGGCTTCCAACAAAGATTAAAAATACATTAAAATGTCACACATTAAAAACTTCCCTAAACAGCGCTGCCTTCAGATGTCTTCTAAACGTCAGGTAGTTGTTTATCTCTTTGACATCTGGTGGGAGGGCGTTCCACAGGGCGGGCGCCACCACCAAGAAGGCCCTCTGCCTGGTTCCCTGTAGCTTTGCTTCTCGCAGTGAGGGAACCGCCAGAAAGCCCTCGGAGCTGGACCTCAGTGTCTGGGCTGGATGATGGGGGTGGAGACGCTGCTTCAGGTATACTGGACCGAGGCCGTTTAGGGCTTTAAAGGTCAACACCAACAGTTTGAATTGTGCTCGGAAACGTATTGGGAGCCAATGTAGGTCTTTCAGGACTGGTATTATATGGTCTCAGCGGCCGCTCCCAGTCACCAGTCTAGCTGCCACATTCTGGATTAGTTGCAGTTTCCGGGCCACCTTCAAAGGTAGCCGCACATAGCAGGAGGCCCCATTAGCTAAAGTGGTGCTTCAGGTTAAGAACAGTTTCAGGTTAAGAACGGACCTCTGGAACGAATTAAGTACTTAACCCGAGGTACCAGTGTATCATCATCTCTGTCGCCCACCCTCATCTCTGAGACCCTCTCAGATACCAGAACTGGCTCCCTCTGGCCCAGGTTTTATGGTCCGCGTTGTTTTCTCCGAATCTGGATTATTGGAATCCTAGAACAGAATAGTAGAATCACAAGAGTTAAAAGGGACCCGGTGGGGTCATCTAGTCCAACCCGCTTGCTGCTTTGACCCACCCGCTTTCCTTTCTTTCTTGACAGAGCTCCACGGCCGCACCCAGTCCTGTGATGGCGAATGTGGCCCCCGGGGATGGAATGGCGCCCAGTCCGATGATGTCTGGGTTTTTCCAGGTAAGGCTTGTGGGGTCTCAGGTCTGAGCCAGCAAAGCTCCTTTTTCTTTCTCTTTATAATAATAATAATAAATTTTTATTTATATCCCGCCCTCCCCAGCGGAAGCCGGGCTCAGGGTGGCTAACAACAATAAAACAATACAACGTTCTAAAATCATTTCATTATAAAATTAATTCAAATCAAATTGATGGCAACCATGGGGCTAGAGTTCTGTGAAGATTGCCAAAGGAGGGGGTCAAGCTTTGCCCTGGCCAAAGGCCTGGTGGAACAGCTCAGTCTTGCAGGCCCTGCGGAAAGATGTCAAGTCCTGCAGGGCCCTAGTCTCTTGGGACAGAGCGTTCCACCAGATCGGAGCCACAGCCGAAAAAGCCCTGGCTCTGGTTGAGGCCAGCCTAACCTCCCTGTGGCCTGGGACCTCCAAGATGTTTTTGTTTGAAGATCGTAAGTTCCTCTGTGGGACATACCAGGAGAGGCGGTCCCATAGGATTTTCTCTCCTGGAATGGAACCTCCAGCTGCAGGAGCAGTCTACATCAGACCTCGGCCCGACAGGGAGAACCTGTGAATTAGATGGTGCCTTGCTTGTGGAATTTCCTGGGGGGGTGGGGGGAAGGGGGGGTCATATGTAAATTATGTGGGGAGGGGGGTGGCCAGGGTGGGGGGAACAGGAGAGGGAAATCCGGAGGCAGAGAGAAGCTCTTATCTTCCCTGGTGTGTGTGAACCAACAGCTCCCCCTAGCGGAATCCCAGTCGACTCAGCTTCCGACGACTGGGATTCATAAACGTTGCTGCCTCTGACCTCGGAAGCCAAGCGAAGCCGTTGCAGCAGTGATAGCCATCAATCCCTCTCTACTGTTCCCATCAATTTGGCCGGCTCTCTTTCGAAGCCGTCCGGTTTGGCGGCCATCCTTGTCTCTTGTGGCAGGGAGTTCCACAGGCTCTGCGCTGCTGGAAGAAGTCCTGTCTTTCCCCCCGTCCTGGATCCTCATGGTCAGCTCTGGCGGTCTGAGAGAGGGAGGGGAAAAACCTTTCATTTCCCTGTGCCATGCATTGTTTTACAAACTTAAAAAAGTCCCAAACCAGGGGTCAGCAAACATTTTCAGCAGGGGGCCGGTCCACTGTCCCTCAGACCTTGTGGGGGGCCGGACTATATTGGGAGGGGGGAATGAACGAATTCCTATGCCCCACAAATAACCCAGAGATGCATTTTAAATCAAAGGACATATTCTACTCATGTAAAAACACGCTGATTCCCGGACTGTCTGCGAGCCGGATTGAGAAGGTGATTGGGCTGGATCCGGCCCCCGGGCCTTACTTTGCCTACCCCTGGTCCCAAACCCTGCAACCTTCCCTCATAATAGACCTCCATCTCTTGGTTTTATCACTCAGAACACCCTTTTTCCGAACGTTTTCCAACCCTACAATATCCGTTTTTAGCTAAGGCGACCAGAACACTCCCAATTCCAGCCACACCATCAATTTATCTAACGGTATTACGACGCCGGCAGCTTTTATTTTCAGTTCCTTCCCGAATGATCCCTTCTGAACTTTCTGATCACTGTACCCCAACCTTCTCCCCAAGTGGGGGGGATCCATTTTTGCTCATCAGTTGGGAAAATGGCATTTTTGGGGGGTGAGGACGGGAGGCTGGAGCCATGGCCTAGGGGTCCTTTCCCCCATAACTCTGTTTCTGTTTCCCTCCGTGCCCCACAAGGGACCTCCAGGCTCCCAGCCGCCCCCCCAGGGCTCACCACACCACCCCACTGCCGCGATGATGGGGCTGCAAAGTCAGGTGAGACCACAGAGCCATTCTGCTGCGACATTTCTGCATTCTCACTCTATAAAGATTCCACCATTGTAGGGGGCTGGACTGGATGACCTTTGGGGGTCCCCTTCCCACTCGACGATTCGACGTCGCTTGCAAATCCTATCCCCCCCTTTTTTGTAACACTGGGGGTTGACCCATGGAATAATAATAATAATAATAACCATTCATTATTTATACCCCGCCCATCTGGCTGAGTTTCCCCAGCCACTCTGGGCGGCTCCCAATCAAGTGTTAAAAACAATACAACGTTAAATATTTAAAACTTCCCTAAGTTTTAATCCTGTAAGTCACATGTCAGGTAGTTGTTTATCTCTTTGACATCTGATGGGAGGGCGTTCCACAGGGCGGGTGCCACCACCGAGAAGGCCCTCTGTCTGGTTCCCCGTAACCTCACTTCTCGCAATGAGGGAACTGCCAGAAGGCCCTCAGCGCTGGATGTCAGTGTCCGGGCTGAACGATGGGGGTGGAGACGCTCCTTCAGGGGTACTGGGCCGTTTAGGGCTTTCAAGGTCAGCGCCAACACTTTGAATTGTGCTCGGAAACGTCCTGGGAGCCAATGCAGATCTCTCAGGACCGGTGTTATGTGGTCTCGGCGGCTGCCCCCAGTCACCAGTCTAGCTGCTGCATTCTGGATTAGTTGCGGTTTCCGGGTCACCTTCAAAGGGAGCCCCACGTAGAGCGCATTGCAGTAGTCCAAGCGGGAGATAACTACAGCATGCAGCACTCTGGCGAGACAGTCTGTGGGCAGGGAGGAATTGCAGAATTGTCCAACCTCCTGCATCACAGGAATTTCCTCCTGAAAGATAGAGGCATCAGAGATGGTTTTAGGGTAGGGGCCTCTGAAATTTGAGAGCCCCCAGCCCGCCACTGGGGCTTGCAAATGTCTGCTTGCAATTTTTTAAAGTTTGGAGGGGCTGTGCTTCTGCCCCACACTCTTGCCAGGGACTGCTTGGCTCTCACTTGTGGGGTGCCTCAGGGTTCTGTCCTCTCCCCCCTGCTTTTCAACATCTACATGCAGCCGCTGGGAGAGATCATCAGGGGGTTGGGGCTGGGTGTCCATCCATATGCGGATGATACCCAGCTCTACCTCTCTTTCAAATCGGAACCAGTGAAGGCGGTGAAGGTCCTGTGTGAGTGTCTGGAGGCGGTTGGAGGATGGATGGCGGCTAACAGATTGAGGTTGAATCCTGACAAGACAGAAGGACTCTTTTGGGGGGACAGGAGGCGGGCAGGTGTGGGGGACTCCCTGGTCCTGAACAGGGTAACTGTGCCCCTGAAGGACCAGGTGCGCAGCCTGGGAGTCATTCTGGGTTCACAGCTGTCCATGGAGGCGCAGGTCAATTCTATGTCCAGGGCAGCTGTCTATCAGCTCCATCTGGTACGCAGGATGAGACCCTCCCTGCCCGCAGACCATCTCGCCAGAGTGGTGCATGCTCTAGTTATCTCTCGCTTGGACTACTGCAATGTGCTCTACGTGGGGCTGCCTTTGAAGGTGACCTGGAAACTACAACTAATCCAGAATGCGGCATCTAGACTGGGGACTGGGAGTGGCCACTGGGACCATATAACACCGGTCCTCAAAGACCTGAAAGATCAGTAGCCAAGCTGGGTTCTGCACAGTCACAAAAACAAAACCGCAAAATAAATAGCAGCCATATATAGACCTCAGCGTAGCACTCAAAGCGGAAGCGATGCACTCAAAACGGAGCATGTTCAGCTTCCGAAAAAAGGTTCGCAAACTGGAACTCTTACTTCCGGGTTTGCAATGTTCGGGTTCCAAGTTTTTCGAGAACTAAGCTGTTCGGAAACCAAGGGACCACTGTATAGAAGCAGGAGAGGGAGTGGCAGAGAGGAGCCTGGCTGGCCAAAAGTCACAACTGTCTCCCGCACTTGCTGTGACAAACTCCCCTCCTCTTATCTCCCAAGAACCAGGAGAGGCATGAAAAGGGCGGGGGAGAGGTTGGCTGCCCTCAGGCACAGTCTCCTATCGCTTGGCAAAACCCCTGGAGAGGAGGGGACTCAAGACTACTTCGGGGAGGTGGGAAGCTTCGATTTTGGCAACTTGATTCCCACGGAAGAATAGCTGCTTTGCCAGGCCAAGTCTGTGCAGATCGCGTTTTTTGCTAAGGGAGAGCTAACTCCAGTGTGATTTACGGCTGACTTGCTCTTTGACTCTCTCTGTGTTTCCCGCAGCCGTTCATGTCTCCACGCTTCCCGGCCGGACTGCGGCCTTCGCTGCGGATGCCAAGCCAGGTGAGACCACCCACCAAAGGGCACCCACCCAGTCCGTAGGGTTGTTGTTGTTTAGTTGTTTAGTCGTGTCCGCCTCTTCGTGACCCCCTGGACCAGAGCACGCTAGGCACTCCTGTCTTCCACTGCCTCCTGCAGTTTGGTCTGACTCATGCTGGTAGCTTCGAGAACACTGTCCCACCATCTCGTCCTCTGTCGTCCCCTTCTCCTTGCGCCCTCCATCTTTCCCAGCATCAGGGTCTTTCCCAGGGAGTCTTCTCTTCTCATGAGGTGGCCAAAGTCTTGGAGCCTCAGCTTCAGGATCTGTCCTTCCAGTGAGCACTCAGGGCTGATTTCCTTCAGAATGGAGAGGTTTGCTCTTCTTGCAGTCCATGGGACTCTCAAGAGTCTCCTCCAGCACCAGAATTCAAAAGCATCCATTCTTCGGCCATCTGCAACACCTTTCCTTCGGGTAGTGGCGGAAACGATCTCCCTGGCCAAAGGCGCTGTGGATTTCTTTTAACACGGCAACCCCGGGGTTGTCTTCAGCAGAGAGGCAGTGCGGTTTAGTGGTTAGAGTGCCGGCCTAGGATCCAGGAGAGACCAGGGTTCAAAACACACACACACCCAATTCGTCCAGCAAGCTGACTTGGAGACCAGTCATTGTCTCTCAGCTTAGCCTACCTCGCAAGACTGTTGTTGGAATTCAGTGAAGGGGGGCAGTTTCTTGGGGGAAAACAAAGTGAGATAGAAATGTATAGTACAGCATTAAATATTAAAATATTAAAAACTTCCCTGAACTTCTCTTTCAATGTGTCTACTCTTGAGTAGGACCAGCATTGGGAAACCACCACCCTCCTTTCCCAAAACAACACCCCAACAATTTGCCTGGTTGCTTCCCACCTCTGGACAAATGGAATATTTCATTTCCTAGACCTGACAGCTCCTCATTTTTTATTTTCACATTATCCCCGCTTGTCTTTCTGATATATCTTCTTCCATCTCCCCCGCCTGTTATTTTCTTTATGTATATATCATTTGCCCTGCATGTATGTTGAACATCTGGGTTTTGTTGTCCCATCCGGATTTTCGGATCTCACCCAGGCTAGCTTAATCTGTTTTCGTTTTAACTATTCAAAAGTTTTACTTTATCGCTGTTAATGTTTCCTGTTGAGAATTTTATTGTCTCTGTCTTTTTTTGGGGTAAACTGCTTTGGGGGTGTCATTCTTGTTTTAACAAGCGGGTGATATATAAGTTTTATGAAACGACATCAATAAAAATAGATCTCTGTAGCGTGTGCAGGTATCCCAATGTGGGGGATAGGTAAGGTGATTCTTAACCCACCCCAATCGATCTAATTTGTAAAATATATATACCACTTGTGTGTGTGTATTTGGGGAAACCCAATAACCTTAGGTGGCGCTTAGGTGGGTTAAACCACAGAGCCTAGGACTTGCCGATCAGAAGGTCGGTGGTTCAAATCCTCGCAACGGGGTGAGCTCCCGTTGTTCGGTCCCTGCTCCTGCCAACCCAGCAGTTCGAAAGCACGTCAAAGCGCAAGTAGATAAATAGGTACCACACTGGCGGGAAGGTAAACAGTGTTTCTGTGCGCTGCTCTGGTTCGCCAGAAGCGGCTTAGTCATGCTGGCCACACGACCCGGAAGCTGTACGCCGGCTCCCTTGGCCAGTAAAGTGAGATGAGCCCCGCAACCCCAGAGTCGGCCACGACTGGACCTAATGGTCAGGGGTCCCTTTACCTTTAACAACCTTAAAGAGGTTTACGAAAGGAAAAATGCAATGAAATTGTCAGATCAAAAGCAAAACAAAAACCAACAGCACACGGTTAAAAACAAGTATTTAAAACATTTTTTAAAAACCAGAAGATTGGAAAATGTTTATTGAATATGTGGGTGAAAACTCTGCACGTTTGAAAATGTTGGCCGCACTAAGATAAATTCAACAGTGTAAATAAGTTTTGATGGATGTAACCATGGATCACCGAATGGTTTACTTTGAGCAAAATATGCAGGGATTTGTGTAAAACGAACCATGGGAAGAGAAGGGAAGTTGTTGATATTTTAAGGTTGTTTAAATGAACGTCAATGTAAAACAGAAAAAATTAATAAAAAATATACATTAAAAAAAGCACATCACGCGGAAAGCTATATGGTTAGGCTCTTACTTGCTGTGATGGACAATTTCCCTGGACAATTTCTATTTTTCTATTTCCCTGGTCGATTTTTTGTGTGCAAAATTAATTAAAATGTGGAAAAAATTAAAAACATATAAAACGTTTTTTTTTAAAAAAAAGCCCAAACAAAACCAAGATTAATTAAGACCCATGCCGACCTTGTACGTGGCGTTGCCTAAACAAAGATGTGTGTAGCAGACGCCAAAAGAAAAACAGCAACGGCCTGGGATCAAGTGGCAGGGAGTTCCAAAGTTGAAGACAGGTTTATGTGCTCAGATTCATTGCTCTTGCGTTTCCTCCAATAGCCACCGGGGGGCGTGCCTGGACCCCAGCCTCCCATGTCCAGCGCGATGGACCCCGGGTCATGGGTGCAAGGTGAGTTGTGGGGTCGGGGGGCGACGAAGTTTGCCTGGCAAATGGGTGGGGGGCTGTGGAAGAAGCTGGTTTTTGTCCCCAAGTCAGGCTCAGCGCAGTTGGCCTCCCCCTGCCCCCAACTTCCTGGGGGGTGGCGGCATTCCAGGGGTTTGCACAAAAGATCCTCTGCAGAAGACGTTTTCTTTCTGTATGCCAAGCAAGATTTGGCGCCCTCACTTCAAAAACGGACCCAATATTTATTAAAGGTAAAGGGATCCCTGACCATTAGGTCCAGTCGTGACCGACTCTGGGGTTGCGGCTCTCATCTCACTTTATTGGCCGAGGAGATGTGGAAGCTGTTTGTAGAATTCGTACGGTCATACCTTGGGTTATGGGACGCGGGTGGCGCTGTGGGTTAAACCACAGAGCCTAGGACTTGCCGATCAGAAGGTCGGCGGTTCGAATCCCTGCGACGGGGTGAGCGCCCGTTGCTCAGTCCCTGCTCCTGCCAACCTAGCATTTCGAAAGCCCGTCAAAGTGCAAGTAGATAAGTAGGTACCGCTACGGTGGGAAGGTAAACGGCGTTTCCGTGCGCTGCTCTGGTTTGCCAGAAGCGGCTTAGTCCTGCTGGCCACATGACCTGGAAGCTGTACGCCGACTCCCTCGGCCAATAAAGCTAGATGAGCGTCGCAACCCCAGAGTCGGCCACAACTAGACCGGGGTCCCTTTACCTCGGGTTACAGACGCTTCGGGTTGCGCGATTTCGGGTTGTGCACCGCGCCAAACCCAGAAGTACTGGAACAGGTTACTTCCAGGTTTTGGCGCTTGCGCATGCACAGAAGCACTAAATCGCGCTTTGCACATGCACAGAAGTGCTGAATCGAAACCTGCGCATGCGCAGACGCGGCGCTGCGGGTTGCGGACTTGCTTCTCGCACGGATCACGTTCGCAACTCGAGCGTCCACTGTACTCTTAAAATGGAAAGGGGACAAACCATCACAGGAGGTGTTGGAATTTTGGGGGGTCGGATAGTTACAATGGAATGGTCTCAGGGGTGTGGGGTGAACTTTTTTATTCTTGTTTATCTATGATAATTACATTGTCAAAATAAAGTAATAATAATAATAGAAAACAAATACCAAAAAAACCAGACCCAAGCTTACGGATCTCATGAGGTTAGCAAGCAGGTTCTGTGTCGCTGCCTTAAGTGTCTTCTTGTTCCTTCTCTTCTCTCCTCCTCACTAGGGCACCCCCCCGTGGGTCCAATGCAGCGCATGAGCCCCCCACGTGGCCTGACAGGGATGGCCCCACAGGTGAGCAACCCCAAACTGACGCCCGGGGTCACCAAATGCCCAGAATTCGCATTGAGGTTCCTGGGTCTCTTTGAAGGTGTTGCTGACTGGTTGGGTGCTAGGAACCAGCTGGGTGATCTCCAAGGGAAGGCGGCTCAGAGCCCAGGGACTGGTAGTGGGACGACGACGAGTGGTTAGAGGGAGAAGACTGGGAGGAGGAGGTGTCAGAAGCTGGAGAGGCAACAGGGCTTAGTGAGCGGGGAGAGTCTGTGCCAGAGAGCAGTTCAGAACTGGAAGCTGAAGCAGCAGAGGAGGGTGGCCAAGGGAACAGAGATGAAGAGTCCCGGGTGTCTTCTTCTGCTGCAACCAGCTGCCCTCCCTTCTGGTTCTCCCAGAACCAGGAGCATAGCTGTCAACTTACAGATTTGAAAATAAGGGACCAGCAGCCTCAAAAATAAGGGATCAGCAGTCAAAATAAGGGATTTTGGCTTAGCTTATACAGAAATCCGCCACTCCTGGAGCCATGCTGCTTTGGCTGCCACTGACTGTGTTTTGCAGGGGGTTGGACTAGATGATCCTAAGGGTCTACAACTCCCACCAAAGAAGAGTGGCAGACAAAACTGATGAACGACGTCAAGATGGCAAAGCCTACAGGCAGAATTAGAAACCAGGAAGAGGACCTCTTTAATAAAGAATGGGGAAAGTTTATCATTTAGTTGAAAAGCTATTGTCAAGAGTTACATACATTGGTAGGATGGACAGAAAACTTGTAGTAAAAACTACGGGTGGACAAATGATTTATAAAAATAGAGTTATGAAAGGGATGCAGAGGGGGGAAATCACTACATTAAGATGCTGCACTGGTTGGAGGGGATGCTAAGCAGCACGTTGGGGCTGCCGTCCTGGTGCGAGGAGTTCCATCGGCCCTTCCCTGTCCGAGAGGGAGGGAGGGAGAGAGACTCTCGCCCATGCCGCCCGTGAGCCCTGCATGAGGCGGTTGCGGTGCCGCCGCGGCCGCTGAAGCGCCGCCATTCAGCGTCCATCCCCATCCCCTCCTCTTCCTCCTCCCTCAGGCCGCCTCCTCAGCCTCCGCTGCCGCCTCCGGCTTCCCCTGGCAGCGCGGCGGAAGTCTCGCAAGAGAGGGACTGCCTGCCCGCCGCCACCCGTCTCCTCACGACGCTCCCCTGAGGAGGAAAAGGGAGAGACGGAGATGCGGCAGCTCATGCACGCGCTCTCTCTGGCGGCGGAGGACCCCTAGCCGCTGCTTCCCTCCCGAGCCGGGCGAGCATGAAACCCGGGAAATTTAAGGGACATCATCAATAAGGGACAGCAGCGGGAAACGGCGCTGGGATAAGGGAGTTTCCCGCCAAATAAGGGATGGTTGACAGCTATGACCAGGAGAGGCATGAAAAGGGCGTAGGGGAGGTTGGCTTTCTGCAGGCATAGTCTCCGATTGCTTGAGGAAAGACCCAGGAGAGGAGGAGATTTAGGCCAGGGGTCAGCAAACTTTTCCAGCAGGGGGCTGGTCCACCGTCCCTCAGACCTTCTTGAGGGCCAGATTATATTTTGAGGGGGCAAACGAACAAATTCCTATGCCCCACAAGTAACCCAGAGATGCATTTTAAATCAAAGGACACATTCTAAAAGCACACTGATTCCTGGACCGTCCGCAGGCCGGATTTGGAAGGCGATTGGGCCGGATCCAGCCCCTGGGCCTTAGTTTGCCTACCCATGATTTAGGCAGTTGTCATGGACTGGTTAGATGCAGAAGAGGCAACCGGCTAGGGAACCCCCAGGGGAAGAAGGCTCAGAGCCCAGGGTGGAAGGGTGGAACAATGATGAGCGGTCAGAGGGAGAAGAGGGATCAGACTGGGAGAAGCAGTCAGAAGTGTTTCGTCCTCCTGCTGCAACCAGCCACCCTCCCTTCTGGTCTCCCAGAACCAGGAGAGGCGTGAAAAGGGTGGAGGAAAGGTTGGCCGCATGCCGGCGCAGTCTCAGATTGCTGCGTGCGACCTCAGAAAGTAGTGATATTTCGATAGATCTTCTTTCTT
Organism: Podarcis filfolensis; assembly: GCF_964270895.1. Classification (NCBI taxonomy): domain Eukaryota; kingdom Metazoa; phylum Chordata; class Lepidosauria; order Squamata; family Lacertidae; genus Podarcis; species Podarcis filfolensis. Next base: position 8,255,326 of record NC_139622.1, read on the forward strand.
CCTTAAACACTCATTATGCCCCACCTTGGGCGCAAGATTTTAAGGGACACATGTGGTGCTGTGGGTTAAACCACAGAGCCTAGGACTTGCCAATCAGAAGGTCGGCGGTTCGAATCCCCGCGGATGGGGTGAGCGCACGTTGCTCGGTCCCTGCTCCTGCCAACCTAGCAGTTTGAAAGCACGTCAAAGTGCAAGTAGATAAATAGGTACCGCTCCGGCGGGAAGGTAAACGGCGTTTCCGTGCGCTGCTCTGGTTCACCAGAAGCGGCTTAGTCATGCTGGCCTCATGACCCGGAAGCTGTACGCCGGCTCCCTTGGCCAGTAAAGCGAGATGAGCGCTGCAACCCCAGAGTCGGCCACAACTGGACCTAATGGTCAGGGGTCCCTTTACCCTTTACCTTTATGTCCTCTTAGTTTTGCAGTCAATTTCAGCATAGTCCCATCAGTTTCGTAAGCCGCTCCTCCTCCGTCGGTAACCTTTCCGCTTCTGTGCGTAGAAAGTTCTGGCTGCTGTTGTCCCGTACATAAATAAACTCAGCTGTCCCAGAACCTCTGTCCAAATTATTCCTAGTAAAAAGGCTTCGGGTATTGGGGGGGTGGAGATTGCCAATATAAACACCCTTTTCCATTCATTATATATCATTTCCCGAAAGCCCTTCACCTTGTCATGGGAACACACCTCTTTTCTTACCCTCCAGAGTTACGGTGCTGTGATGAGACCCCCCCATGGATCCTTTGCAGGTCCTGGCATGCCGGCGATGAACACGTGAGGAACCTTCGGGTTGCTTTCCTTTTGGGGGAGGGGGTAGACAGCAGGAAACTGGAAGCTCCTGCAGCCAATCGGAAGCCCCGGCGGACGTTCGGGTTCCAAATAATGTTTGCAAACCGGAAACACTCACTTCCGGGTTTGCGGCGTTCGAGAACCAAAACGTCCCGAGTTCCAAGACTGTATAATAAATACCGTATTTTTTGCTCTATAAGACTCACTTTTTCCCTCCTAAAAAGTAAGGGGAAATGTGTGCGCGTCTTATGGAGCGAATGCAGGCTGCGAAGCTATCCCAGGAGCCAGAACAGCAAGAGGGATTGCTGCTTTCACTGCGCAGCGATCCCTCTTGCTGTTCTGGCTTCTGAGATTCAGAATATTTTTTTTCTTGTTTTCCTCCTCCAAAAACTAGGTGCGTCTTGTGGTCTGGTGCGTCTTATAGAGCGAAAAATACGGTAAATGTTCAGGCTGGCATTGCAACAGTCGCTCGAGGCTCAGGTGGCCTCAGTGGCCTGGAGTGCCTTCCATCGGCTTCGGCTGGTGGCCCAGCTACGCCCCTATCTGGACAGGGATAGCCTAATTACTGTCTATGCTCTGGTAACCTCAAGGTTAGATTACTGCAATGGGTTCTACGTAGGGCTGCCTCTGAAGACTGTTCAGAATCTTCAGCCGGTGCAGAATTCAGCGGCCGGCTCACTCACCAGGTGGCAAGACGGTTTGAGCACATTGCACTGACCCCGGTCCGACTGCACTGGCTACCAATTAGTTTCCGGGCCCAATTCAAAGTGCTGGTTCTGACCTGTTGTTGTTGTTTAGTCGTTTAGTCGTGTCCGACTCTTTGTGACCCCCTGGACCAGAGCACGCCAGGCCCTCCTGTCTTCCACTGCCTCCCGCAGTTTGGTCAGACTCATGCTGGTAGCTTCAAGAGCACTGTCCCACCATCTCGTCCTCTGTCGTCCCCTTCTCCTTGCACCCTCCATCTTTCCCAACATCAGGGTCTTTTCCAGGGAGTCTTCTCTTCTCCTGAGGTGGCCAAAGTCTTGGAGCCTCAGCTTCTGGATCTGTCCTTCCAGTGAGCACTCAGGGCTGATTTCCTTCAGAATGGAGAGGTTTGATCTTCTCGCAGTCCATGGGACTCTCAAGAGTCTCCTCCAGCACCAGAATTCAAAAGCATCCATTCTTCGGCGATCAGCCTTCTTTATGGTCCAGCTCTCACTTCCATACATCACTACTGGGAAAACCATAGCTTTAACTATACGGACCTTTGTCGGCAAGGTGATGTCTCTACTTTTTAAGATGCTGTCTAGGTTCTGACCTATAAAGCCTTAAATGTCTCAGGACCGCGATACCTCAAGGACTGCCCCTTTCCTTTCTAACCAGGCTTTTAGTTGGTCTGATTGACATCCTATACCCTTTTAAAATGTGGGGGTTTTTTGTGGGGAGGGGGCTGTTGGGTTGTTTTTATTTTTATTATATGGGACATGGGTGGCTCTGTGGGTTAAACCACAGAGCCTAGGACTTGCCGATCAGAAGGTCAGCGGTTTGAATCCCCGCAATGACAGGGTGAGCTCCCGTTGCTCGGTCCCTGCTCCTGCCAACCTAGCAGTTCGAAAGCACGTCAAAGTGCAAGTAGATAAATAGGTACCACTCCGGCGGGAAGGTAAACGGCGTTTCCGTGCGCTGCTCTGGTTCGCCAGAAGCGGCTTAGTCCTGCTGGCCACATGAGCCGGAAGCTGTACGCCGGCTCCCTCGGCCAATAAAGCGAGATGAGCGCCGCAATCCCAGAGTCGGCCACAACTGGACCTAATGGTCAGGGGTCCCTTTACCTTTACCTATTTTTATTATGTATTTTGTGGTTTTATATCCTGATTTTATTCTGTGAACTGCCCTGAGACCCCTGGGTATAGGGCAGTATAGAAATTCAATAAATCATCCAAGCAACCTATTATATTTGATCCGATCTATTCTATTCAAAGGCGTTTCCGTGTGCTGCTCTGGTTCGCCAGAAGCGGCTTAGTCATGCTGGTCACATGACCCGGAAGCTGTACGCCGGCTCCCTCGGCCAATAAAGCGAGATGAGCGCCGCAACCCCAGAGTCGGCCACGACTGGACCTAATGGTCAGCGGTCGCTTTACCTTTATTCTATTCAAAGCAGCTCACAGACGACAATAGAACATCGCAATGCAGCCTAAATGCAGCGTCAAATGCTCTGAACAAGCCCAGAAACAATCAAAAGTCCAAGGTGCTTCCGAAAAATGGCTAAAATGATCAGTAGAATATATCAATGTATATATTTTCTCTCTCTTCTTTTTTGCAGAGGTCCTGGAGTGCGGAGCCCCTGGCCAAATATGAATGCAAACTCGGTAACTTAAAAAAAAAATTTAAAAACCCACCCCTGCCATAAAATTCTGAACTGCAGGATTCGTCCACTCTACTTGAACCCCACTTCCTAAGACCTCACCAATGTGATTTCTCCTTACAGAGAAAGGCTTGTTTATATGTTAAACTGAGCCCTCGTGCGTGCTCTCTCCACGGACATGTATATGGGTGTTTGCACGAAAACTGTACCCTAGCCAGATGCACAAATATAGGGCAGGGGACACCTGGCTTGCTAGCAGTATATGGGGAAAGGATGTAAGGGGTCTTGGTGGACCACAAACTTAACATGAGCCCGAAGTGTGATGCAGCAGCAAAAAAAGGGAATGCTATTCTAGGCTGCATTCACAGAAGTCTAGTGTCTAGAATCAGGTCAGAAAACTTTTTCAGCAGGGGGGTGTCCCTCAGGCCTTGTGGGGGGGGCGGATTATATTTTGGGGAAAAAAAAAATAATGAATGAATTCCTATGCCCCACAAATAACCCAGAGATGCATTTTAAATAAAAGCACACATTCTAATCATGTAAAAACACCATTCAGGCCCCGCAAATAACCCAGAGATGCATTTTAAATCAAAGGACACGTTCTACTCATGTAAAAGCACGCTGATTCCCGGACCGTCCGCAGGGCAGATTTAGAAGGCGATTGGGCCAGATCCAGCCCCCGGGCCTTAGTTTCCCTATCCATGGTCTAGATCGGGGTTGGAAACTTAAGGCCCGGGGGTCTAGATCAAGGGAAGTCATAGTCCTCTATTCTGCCTTGGTCAGACCACATCTGGAATACTGTGTCCAGTTCTGGGCACCACAATTTAAGAAGGATGTTAACAAGCTGGAAGGTGTGCAGAGGAGGGCGACCAAAATGATCAAGGCTTTGGAAACCAAGCCTGATGAGGAACGGTTGAAGGAGCTGGATATGTTCAGCCTGGGGAAGAATAGACTGAGAGGAGATAGGAGAGCCATCTTCAAATATCCAAAGGGAGATGGAGCGATCTTATTTTCTGTTGCACCAGAGGGCAGGATTAGCGATGGTTTAGTGCCTGAACTCCTATTACAGTGGTACCTCGGGTTACATATGCTTCAGGTTACATACACTTCAGGTTACAGACTCCGCTAACCCAGAGATAGTACCTCAGGTTAAGAACTTTGCTTCAGGATGAGAACAGAAATCGCGTGGCGGCAGCAGGAGGCTCCATTAGCTAAAGTGGTTCTTCAGGTTAAGAACAGTTTCAGGTTAAGAATGGACTTCCAGAACGAATTAAGTACTGAACCTGAGGTACCACTGTACATCCCTCTCTGTCTGGTTTCTTTCAGATCCCGTATTCCTCCTCGTCTCCAGGCAGCTATGGGGTGAGTTTCCCGTGGGGTGGCGTGAGAATCTGGGGGCGCTGAGAGTTTCGGTGCAGCACGAGTCAGTGTGGGGACACCGACCGGTGGAGAGATCTCATGAAAACACTTCTGGGTTTCTATTTATCTTCTAGACCCAGCCGAACGCCACGGTCCTGTCTCTCTCTGCTTCCCCACAGGGCCCCCCTGGCGGCGGGGGGCCCCCTGGCACCCCCCTCCTGCCCAGCCCTGGAGGTGAGTGCTTTTTACACAGTCCAGAAGGAAAGGGATCGGTTCTCAGTTACAGTATTTTTCGGTCTATAAGACGCACCAGACCACAAGACGCACCTAGTTTTTGGAGGAGGAAAACAAGAAAAAAAATATTCTGAATCTCAGAAGCCAGAACAGCAAGAGGGATCGCTGCGCAGTGAAATCAGCAATCCCTCTTGCTGTTCTGGGTTCTGGGATAGCTGCGCAGCCTGCATTTGCTCCATAAGACGCACACACATTTCCCCTTACTTTTTAGGAGGGAAAAAGTGAGTCTTATAGAGCAAAAAAATACAGTAATTTACTTCTTGTCAGTACAGTCGTACCTCGGAAGTCGAACGGAATTCGTTCCGGAAGCCCGTTCGACTTCCAAAATGTTCAGAAACTGAGGCGCGGCTTCCGATAGGCTGCAGGAAACTCCTGCAGCCAATCAGAAGCCCTGTCGGATGTTCGGGATCCTTTTTTGGGGGGAGGGTGTGAAAAAATTCTTTATTGAAATTCATTAATGTTATTACAGATATATTCTTAAATGAGTTTAATTTAGAATGTTAACTTGACCTAATAATTCCACTTAGATATCAGCTAAGCTAAAATCATATAAGGTAAAGGTAAAGGAGCCCCTGACCATTAGGTCCAGTCGGGGCCGACTCTGGGGTTGCGAATCCCTGTGACGGGGTGAGCTCCCGTTGCTCGGTCCCTGCTCCTGCCAACCTAGCAGTTCGAAAGCACACCAGTGCAAGTAGATAAATAGGTACCGCTCCGGCGGGAAGGTAAACGGCGTTTCCGTGCGCTGCTCTGGTTCGCCAGTAGCGGCTTAGTCCTGCTGGCCACATGACCCGGAAGCTGTACGCTGGCTCCCTCGGCCAATAAAGCGAGATGAGCGCCGCAACTCCAGGGTCGGCCACGACTGGACCTAATGGTCAGGGGTCCCTTTACCTTTACCTTACCCTTTGAGACTTGCAGTCGAGTTTAAGAGACTTCCGCCCGAGCCCAACAGGGTCTCATCTCCCTCCCTTCTCTCCCCAGACTCCACCAACTCTAGCGAAAGCATGTACCTGATGAATCCCATTGGACCCCCCGGAAGTCGGCTGAGCGTAAGTACCTATCGAACAAAACTTCAGTATGGCTTGGGCCCAGGCTGTTCACATATGAACACCTACCTGGGAGCTGAAATCCCTTTGTCACGGTCCGGTCTACGGGCGATCAAAGTCCCGGCTGAGGACGTCGGGACTGGGGGCAAGATGGCGGGGTGGGAGCAGGAAAGAGAGTCCAGAAGCCAGGGGTCCGAGGGTCAAGGAGCAAGGAGTCACAAAGTCAGGGGTCCAAGGGTCAGGAAGCAAGGAGTCACGAAGTCAGGGGTCCAAGGGTCAAGAAGCAAGGAGTCACGAAGTCAGGGGTCCAAGGGTCAAGAAGCAAGGAGTCACAAAGTCAAGGGTCCGAGGGTCAAGGAGCAAGGAGTCACAAAGTCAAGGGTCCGAGGGTCAAGGAGCAAGGAGTCACAAAGTCAAGGGTCCGAGGGTCGAGGAGCAAGGAGTCACAAAGTTAAGGGTCCGAGGGTCAAGGAGCAAGGAGTCACAAAGTCAAGGGTCCGAGGGTCGAGGAGCAAGGAGTCACTTTAGCTAATGGGGCCTCCTGCTGCTGCCACGCAGCAGACGCTTCAGGTTACAGACTCCGCTAACCCAGAAACATTACCTGAGGTTAAGAACTTTGCTTCAGGATGAGAACAGAAATCGTGCTCCGGTGGCGCGGCAGCAGCAGGAGGCCCCATTAGCTAAAGTGGTGCTTCAGGTTAAGAACAGTTTCAGGTTAAGAATGGACCTCCGGAATGAATTAAGTACTTAACCTGAGGTACCACTGTAGTTGCTGTTCCTGTGTCCCTTCCAACACTTCAATTCTGTGATGCTATGAAAACCAAGGCGCAGATGAAAACCGACTTTTCATTCCTGGTTCTCAACGTGTTCCAATGTATTCCAACCATTGCTTTTGAGTATTCTTGATTGGACCAATTTACAGGAACATGTGGGGTCGAAACGGGAACCCCAAAGGTCATCCAGACCAACCCCGGAGTGGTTCGCAGCTACATTTTGGAAAGAAATGTTTAAGGGGGGAGACGCAAGCTTCCCCTCCCTTGCCACTAACTCTTTCTCCACCCCCACCCACCCAACTTCTCCCACCCCACACACCCTGTCCCTCTCCCTGCCTTCCCCCTCCCCATATTTAGTTCTCCATGGGGCTGAGCCCCGAAGGCGCAATGCCCGGAATAAACGCGATGGAGCCGCAACACATGAATGGATCCTTAGGTTGGTTTAAGAATCGCCTGTCCTGCTCGCAGATTCTTCATGGTGTAGCGTTTGTTCTAGTAATTCCGCTTACAAAAAAAAGAGGAAAAAAACCACCCCCAAAAAACCAACCAGTCCTCATTAGAGTCTCTTATTATAGCTGTTAAGCTTTGCCGATTCAACATAGTCCGTAGGTTCCTCCGTAAGTAGAAAATCCGAATAGTTTCCCATCTCTCCAGTTAAAATTCCATCCGGAGAGGCAGAGATGGAGGTGGGGGTCTTGCCTATGGGGCAGACCTTTGGCCACTGTGAGAATCGGGTGCTGATGGCCCGTTGGCCTTCTCCATCAAATCTCTTCTCACGGTTCCTAGGACCTTTGAGGTGTCACAAGTCATTTTGGACTCACAGCTGTCCATGGAGGCGCAGGTCGATTCTGTGTCCAGGGCAGCTGTCTCCCAGCTCCGTCTGGTACGCAGGATGAGACCCTCGCTGCTCACAGACTGCCTCACCAGAGTGGTCCATGCTCTGGTTATCTCCCGCTTGGACTACTGCCATGCACTCTACGCGGGGCTACCTTTGAAGGTGACCCAGAAACTATAACTAATCCAGAATGCAGCAGCCAGACTGGGGACTGGGAGCGGCCGCCGAGACCACATAAAAAGACCTACATTGGCTCCCAGGACGTTTCCGAGCACAATTCAAAGTGTTGGTGCTGACCTTGAAAGCCCTAAATGGCCTTGGCCCAGTATACCTGAAGGAGCGTCTCCACCCCAATCGTCCACCCTGGACACAGAGGTCCAGCTCCGAGGGCCTTCTGGCGGTTCCCTCCCTACAAGAAGCGAGGTTACAGGGAACCGGGCAGAGGGCCTTCTCGGTGGTGGCGCCCACCCTGTGGAACGCCCTCCCATCAGATGTGAAGGAAATAAACAACTACCTGTCTTTCAGAAGACATCTGAGGGCAGCCCTGTTTAGGGAAGTTTTTAATGTTTGATCGTGTTTTTAATCTGTTGAGAGCTGCCTAGAGTGGCTGGGGAAACCCAGCCAGATGGTTGGGGATATAAATAAATTATTATTATTATTATTATTAACCCCCAAGCCCCTTCCAACAGGGTCTGGAACAAGATCAAGTGTTTCATTCTAACCGCCTCTGTTTCCTCCGCAGGTCCTGGTGAAATGGAACCCATGTCGAAGGTGAGATTTTGCATGGTGTTGCCCTGAGGGAGGGGATGGCAGGAGGGCCAAGCGGTTAGGGTCTGTTTAATTGGAGGGGGGGCACTGTCAGGGAATTGTCTTGGGGTGGGCACTCCAAGGGCGATTCTGCTCTGCATGCAAAACATCGCCTAGGGCATCTCTTTATTTAAATCAGCCCTGGGGACCAGAAACTTGCTTTCTTTTTAAGGGCAGGGGCATAGCTCTTGGGCTTGCTGATCAGAAGGTCAGTGGTTCGAATCCCCGCGATGGAGTGGGCTCCCGTTGTTCGGTCCCTGCTCCTGCCAACCTAGCAGTTCGAAAGCACGCGAGTGCAAGTAGATAAATAGGTACCACTGTGGCGGGGAGGTAAACGGCGTTTCCGTGCGCTGCTCTGGTTCGCCAGAAGCGGCTTAGTCCTGCTGGCCACATGACCCGGAAGCTGTACGCCGGCTCCCTCGGCCAATAAAGCGAGATGAGCGCTGCAACCCCAGAGTCGGCCATGACCGGATCTACCGGTCAGGGGTCCCTTTACAATTTTACGATGAACGGAATTAACCCCCCTTTTCTCATTCCTGGTTCCCAAGGCTTCTCCCAGCAGCCTGACACCTTTGAACAATCCTCCTGGCACCCCGCGGAACGACGGCGAGATGGGCGCCGGATTCCTCAACCCGTTCCAGAGCGAGAGCACAAGATCCTGCGTGGAGCGGCGCCCGCGGCGGGGGCGAGGTTCCCGCGGGTCCCGGGGTCCGCGTGGGGGCCGGGGCGCCCCGTGGCCAGGCAGGACCGGCCCGGCCACTCCCAACGCCGACGATACCATCTCATACTGGAAACAGGGGCAGCTGTCCGAGTTGTGACCCCGGGGGGCAGCTGCCCCCCAATGTCTCTCGCTACGGACCGACGCCACTGGTCCCCAAACACTCCAGTGACATTTCCCTGCATCTGCCCGCTTTGATACGACCTGGACTTACCGCCGTGGAGACAAAACGGGGAGGTCCTTTAAAAGAAGAATAATTTAATAAACTCTTCCCCGTCCCGGCTGCCTATCCCAACTCGGAACTGCTGATCCAAACACATTTATACATCGACTTGTGTTGCCCCGATCTCTCAGACGCTCGCAAAATCTCCAATGGGGCAGGCTGGACTGCCTTGTTCGCCCCACCTCCCGGCTTTTTCGGACTTCACAGCCCCTCGAAGACACCAGGAGCACCCGGGGTACTTGGGGGGTGGCGCTGGGCCACCCCCCCCCAAAAAAAATGCTGCAGAGTGGGATTGTCTTTTGGGGAGACGGGTGGCATAGGGGCTGGGATTCTGTATTTGGGACTTGAGTTGGGGGCATGGTTTGTAAGTGGGGCGGAAGAGGGGCAGCGCTTGTGGGGGGGGCAGGCTTGAGGGAACCCTGTTTTTGCACCTCCCTCAAGTGTTTTCTCCCGGCACCCTCGAACTCGGACCGCCTCCCTGATGGAAGATGAGAGGGTTTCGTGCATATCGAAATATGGCCTGCTGTACAGAGGCGCAATTCGCATCCGTGGCCCTGCCCACTTTTGCCTCCAGCCCCCAGAGGGGGGGGAGTAGCCTCTGGTCAAGAAACCCACGCCAAACCCCAATTTAATATTGGTTCAGAGCAGGCATTGCATCTTTTAAATGTGTGTGGTTTTTGGTTTTGCAAGACGATTCGTTGTTGGTGTGGGGGAATCCCCACATTTCCCCCCTTTCCTCTCTTCTCACCCCCCCCCCAAAAAACCAGAATCTTGGATTATTTTTTTAAAGCTGGCGAAATTCCTGTAGCGGCCAGCAGGGCGGCGCTCTTTTGCAGGGTTTTTTATTTACCTCTCTGCATCCCAATTTATTAAAACACCCACCCACTTCCGTGATTGTCAACCTCGATTCCTCCACTCTGCAAAGATGTCATTGGACTACAAATCCCATCAGCGCCAGTTGGCTCAGTCAGTGGCCAGGAATGATGGGGGTTGTGGTCCAGCTGCATCTGGGATGCCCCCTTCCCCAAATTTTTTGAAGAATGCTGGACTAGAGGAGTGGTAGTTGTGGGCCTTTAAGAAAAGGGGGTGTGTCCACAGAAACGGTTGCTCCGCCCACATTTAGCCTTTGGCTCCGCCCCAGAACTGGCATGAGGTCACTCAGAGGCTGGAAAAATCATTCCTTTCCCCTCCTATATAAATTCCCAGTGGCATTATTACTATTTTTTAATGCACGTTCGCTGCCACTAAATTGCTCCTAAACTTTTGATAAAGATTTCATGGTCCATTCCAGATCAACGATTCTATATGCAAAATGGGGAAAACCTGCCAGATTACCCGCTATCCCCTTCCGTTTATATTTTTAAAACATTCTGGTTTTGCTACGGAACCTCATGCAATTTGTAAAAAAAATTGAATTCAGAACGGGGGGACAGGGATGAGAGAGCAAGATTCGCCCGGGCCGGTTGACATTACCTTATTATTAATTATTATTGCAAAAACGGGGGGGGGGGGAATCTTTGGGATGGGGTAGAAATTCCTTGCCTCGCCCCCCAAACCTGGGTGGTTTCTTTCGACGTTGTAAATAGAACTTATCGTTTTTTGGAAAGCCGCTGCAGTTTTTTTAAAAAGTCGCCGACAAGGAGGGAAAAAATAATAGAAAACCTTGCATCAATAAACGTTAACTTGGATTTTTTAAAGAAAAAACAATGGAGGGGAATTGTGTGTGTTCTTTTCGCAAAGCAAGAGTCTACAGAGTTGGTAAGGGAACACCAGCGGTCATCTAGTCCACCCCCCCAAAATCCAGGATTGATGTTTCATTTAGATACATTTTTGGGGGGTTCCCACCGCATTCCCGTCCCCCAAACAGCACCCCTCCAGATTCCCCACACCCAATTTCCCTGGGTGCTCACATGCAGACAGTGCCCGCAGTTCTGGTCCTAGCAGGTAAGAGAGGGCTACTCGCCCCTTTAAGTTTAGCTTTGTAGTAGCCTGGTAGTTCAACAGGTGCAGCTTTTTTCCCACCTGCCACAAACACACTGTGGCCTTAGCAATGGTTGCTACATGGGAAGAGAGACTACTTGCATATACCTGTATACTGTATTTTTCGCTCCATAAGATGCACTTTTTTCTCCTAAAAAGTTAGGGGAAATGTCTGTGCGTCTTACGGAGCGAATGCGTGGTCCCTGGAGCCGAATTGCCTAGGGGCAAAAAGCAGATTATGCTTTTTTTTTTTGAAAGAGGGAAGTGGGTGTTGAAACAAAGCCGCTGACTGGCAAGCAATCGGGAGGGAGATAAGGGACACGATAAAGGAGGCTGCCTGGGAGTGGGGAGGTAAAGACAGCGAACTTGCAAGGAGAGGAGACAGGAAGACTAAAGCAATGAGGAAGAAGAAGAAGAAGAGGAGTTTGGACTTGATATCCCGCCTTTCACTCCCCTTCAGGAGTCTCAAAGCGGCTAACAATCTCCTTTCACAGGGATTCGAACCGCCAACCTCCTGATCGGCAAGTCCTAGGCTCTGGTTTAACCCACAGCGCCACCCGCATCCCTCTAAACTAAACTACTGGCCTCTGCTTAAAAACTAAGCTAAGGCTCCAGTCCTCATGAATGCGAACAAAGTGCTCATACGCTCCTCATCATCAGCCTCACACAGGGACGGACCCTGCAGCCTTCTACATGCCAAGCGGGGCTCTGACCCACGAACTGCGCAATTTCTATCCTCCTTTATTCGTTTCAAACACAGCCAGTTTGGCAAGGGGCGTGTTGGGGAATTAAAGAGGGTGGCGCTGTGGGTTAAACCACACAGCCTAGGACTTGCCGACTGGAAGGTCAGCGGTTCGAATCCCCGCAATGACGGGGTGAGCTCCTGTTGCTCGGTCCCTGCTCCTGCCAAGGTAGCAGTTCAAAAGCACCTCAAAGTGCAAGCAGATAAATAGGTACCGCTCTGGCGGGAAGGTAAACGGCGTTTCCGTGCGCTGCTCTGGTTCGCCAGAAGCGGCTTAGTCCTGCTGGCCACATGACCCGGAAGCTGTACGCCGGCTCCCTCGGCCAGTAAAGTGAGATGAGCGCCGCAACCCCAGAGTCGGCCACGACTGGACCTAATGGTCAGGGGTCCCTTTACCTTTACCTTAAGGCAGGGGTCAGCAAACTTTTTCAGCAGGGAGCCAGTCCACCGTCCCTCAGACCTTGTAGGGGGCCAGACTATATTGGGGGGGTGAACGAATTCCTATGCCTCACAAATAACCCAGAGATGTATTTTAAATCAAAGCACACATTCTACTCATGTAAAAAACACACTGATTCCTGGACCGTCCACGGGCCGGATTGAGAAGGCAATTGGGCCGGATCCGAACCCCTGTGACTGGGTGAGCTCCTGTTGCTCAGTCCCAGCTCTTGCCACCATAGCAGTTCGAAAGCAAGTCGAAGTGCAAGTAGATAAATAGGTGCCACTCTGGCGGGATGGTAAACGGTGTTTCCGTGCATTGCTCTGGTTCGCCAGAAGCGGCTTAGTCCTGCTGGCCACATGACCCAGAAGCTGTACGCCGGCTCCCTCAGCCAATAAAGCGAGATGAGCGCCGCAACCCCAGAGTCGGCCACGACTGGACCTAATGGTCAGGGGTCCCCTTTACCCAAATATTATTATTATTATTCCAGCAAACCCTTCACACAAAAACTACCAGAACGACTCTTAGCTAAGTGTTTATTGTTTCGAACTAAAAAACAGACATCCCGAAACACCCGCAGCTTCTGAATTTTCGTTGGAAAGAGAAGGATCATTCGCACTACCCGTCCCCACAAAAAAAACTAACCAAGCCGTGTTGCCTGGCCACGATTCGGTGTGCCAGCCTAGTTTTGCAAACCAAGGAGGTGGCTGGCGGGAGGCTGGTGCCCGTTGCTCTCTGCCGACCGCACAAATCCGTTCAGGTGAGGGGCGGCCTTCTTGGGGGCGGCCGGCCGAGCCGCTGGGGGTTCAGGCGTCGGGGGGGCCTCCTTGGCGCAGGGCCACGTCCTCCAGGTCTTGTGCTCCAGCTGCATGTGGTTCTGTGGGGGGAGGCCCACGCAGGCTCTGTAGGGCGAGAAAAACCCGAGTTGCGCACTCAAAGCATCTTCTGTGCAAGGAGATATAAATGAAAGGTGTTTCCCCTAATCCCGAACTCGTTTACAGTGGTACCTAGGTTCTCAAACTTAATCCGTTCCGGAAGCCCGTTCCAAAACCAAGGTGTGCTTCCCCATAGAAAGCAATGCAAAATCCTCATAGAACTCTAGCCCAATGGTTGCCATTAATTTGATTTTGAATTGATTGTAGAATGCTGTGTTACTTTTATTGTTGTTAGCCGCTCTGAGCCCGGCTTTGGCTGGGGAGGACAGGATATAAATAAAATATTATTATTATTATTATTATTATTATTATTATTATTATTACTACTACTACTACTACTACAGTGGTACCTCGGGTTACATATGCTTCAGGTTACATACGCTTCAGGTTACAGACTCTGCTAACCCAGAAATAGTGCTTCAGGTTAAGAACTTTGCTTCAGGATAAGAACAGAAATCGTGCTTTGGAGGTACAGCAGCAGCAGAAGGCCCCATTAGCTAAAGTGGTGCTTCAGGTTAAGAACAGTTTCAGGTTAAGAACGGACCTCTGGAACAAATTAAGTACTTAACCCGAGGTACCACTGTATAATAATAATAATAATAATAATAATAATAATAATAATAATAATAATAATATAACAGATTAATCCATTCCAGACCTTTAAAAACAGCCCCCTAAAACTGCCATTTAACATGAATTTTACTATCTAACGAGACCGCTGGTCCATAAAATGAAAGCAATATACAATGTACTGCAGTCACACAATCAATCGGTAGCTGAACAGCATCTTAAAAAGCAGAGACATCACCTTGCCAACAAAGGTCCGTATAGTTAAAGCTATGGTTTTCCCAGTAGTGATGTATGGAATTGAGAGCTGGACCATAAAGAAGGCTGATCACCGAAGAATGGATGCTTTTGAATTCTGGTGCTGGAGGAGACTATTGAGAGTCCCATGGACTGCAAGAAGATCAAACCTCCCCATTCGGAAGGAAATCAGCCCTGAGTGCTCACTGGAAGGACAGATCCTGAAGCTGAGGCTCCAAGACTTTGGCCACCTCATGAGAAGAGAAGACTCCCTGGAAAAGACCCTGATGTTGGGAAAGATGGAGGGCACAAGGAGAAGGGGATGACAGAGGACGAGATGGTGGGACAGTGTTCTCAAAGCTGCGAACATGAGTTTGACCAAACTGCGGGAGGCAGTGGAAGACAGGAGTCCCTCGTGTGCTCTGGTCCAGGGGGTCACGAAGAGTCGGCCACGACTAAACAACTCAACAACAACAAATTGGACACCGCAGACCAGTGAGCAATACAGTTCAGTATTGCCTTACCCTGACTGGCAGCATCTCCCTAGTGCCAGGATCAGACCCTATTTTCCATCTGTCTGTCTCAAAAGAGGGAGGGAGAATTGTAGAGACCTCACCCCACAGGGTTACCATGGAGACCCCAATCAATGAGGGTTTCGCTAGGCCCAGGGTTGCCATGGTTACTGGTGCAACTCATCCCTTTGGAGGGGGTGAGAGTTAAAAGATACAGGGAGGAGGTTTCCATGGTTACCAGAGCATCGCCAAAACGGGCAGACCTTTTCAGGGAAGTTTTTTTAACGGTTGATGTTCTGTTGCGTTTTCAGTATTTTGTCGGCAGCCGCTCAGAGTGGCTTGGGGAAACCCTGTCAGATGGGTGGTATATAAATATAATATTTGGGAGGTTTATTTATTTTAAAGGTCCAGATTTGGGGCTGGTTTGCACCTGGAGTAACCTAGAATAGCCTCAGACACACCCAAGGGGTTTGGGGGCTAAGCCCCCGGAAGATGTGTTTGGAAGGAAGGAAAAGGAATTATGAGGCCTTTGTGATACTGAAACTGGGTCTCTGTTCTAAAGCTCAGTATGGACTATTCTGTCAGCACTGCCTCAGTGATGTGGACTCTTAGGCCTGGGTGGCCCTGTATATTCATTTTCCAAGCTTTAAAAATAATAAAAATTAGTTTATTATATATATAAAAGGCTTCACGGTGGAGGACTCAAAGGAGAGGTCAGTAACAATATGTTTAAAGCTAGAAAAGGATTTCAAAATGGCAAATTGCGTGTGTGCGCTTTGAAACACAAGAAAACCTTTTTGGGAGGGGGCAAATACAAACCATGGTCCACAGTATATGTGTGTGTGTGTTTATGTGCACAAATGCACACGCTTCCATTGGCAGCTACGCAGACTGCAGCGTGACGACACGCTTACGTTTATATGTATATAGGAAGATAGCTAGCTTGCTATGGTTACTTAAAGCCACGTCCTGATACACTAGACCAAACCGCGTCCCTCTCAGAGCAAACCCCCTGACAATGAACGGATCCAAGTTAGTTACGCCTGCTCAGTTCGGTGGGTCTCCTCAGAAGGAGGACCAAGGCCGGCTACCACCCAGTTTCCTGCGATTACCTGAACAGGTTCTCAATGGCGGCCCTTTGGCGAAAGAAAGCGTTGACGACCGGGGCTCCTTCGGGAACGAGGGGAGCTTTGCAGAGGAAACCCAGGAGAGACAAGATGCTGTGAAGCGGCTCAGGCTCCGAGTCGCCCTCGACGGTCACTCGGATCCGTTCGCAGAGTTCAGCCAGGATCACCAAATCCAAGATTATCGGGCTGGCCAGTAAGGAATCCTACAGAGATGGGAGCAGCAGGTAAGATTTGCCATGTTGTTCCAAACCGTCCCCCTCGGACGCGATAATTCGCACCTGTCTCCCCAGCTTGAAAATGGCCGCTCATTATCTCTCCCCTCCCCCCAATATTTTATTACTTTGACAAAGCAAGGTAAAGGTAAAGGGACCCCTGACCGTTAGGTCCAGTCGTGGCCGACTCTGGGGTTGCGGCGCTCATCTCGCTTTATTGGCCAAGGCAGACGGCGTACAGCTTCCGGGTCATGTGGCCAGCAGGACTAAGCCGCTTCTGGCGAACCAGAGCAGCGCACGGAAACGCCGTTTACCTTCCCACCAGAGCGGTACCTATTTATCTACTTGCTCTTTGATGTGCTTTCGAACTGCTAGGTTGGCAGGAGCAGGGACCGAGCAACGGGAGCTCACCCCGTCGTAGGGATTCGAACCGCCAACCTTCTGATCAGCAAGCCCTAGGTTCTGTGGTTTAACCCACAGCGCCACCCGGGTCCCTATTTTGACAAAGTAATAATCATAAATAAATACCATTCCATTGTAATTATCCAACCTCCCAAAATTTCAACACCTCTCGCAATGGTTTGACGCCTTTCCGTTTTAACAGTACAAATTCCACAAACACCTCCCACATCTCCTCCAAATCATTTACCCTGTGTATTTCCCGCCTTGCCTTAACGCAGCCTTTCTCAGCCTGTGGGTCCCCAGATGTTGTTGAACTACAACTCCCATCACCCCTAGCTACCAAGGCCGTAGCTCAGGGAGGATGGGAGTTGTAGTCCAACAACATCTGGGCACCCACAGGTTGAGAAAGGCTGCCTTAACCACACATGTTATCATCAGTACTATATCCCACACCTCTCTATATATACCAATCCTCCCTGCTATTTTGCTTGCCCCTTCCGCTTCCTAGATATAATACCGTATTTTTTGATCTATAAGACTCACTTTTTCCCTCCTAAAAAGTAAGGGGGAATGTGTGTGTGTCTTATGGAGCGAATGCAGGCTGTGCAGCTATCCCAGAAGCCAGAACAGCAAGAGGGATTGCTGCTTTCGCTGCGCAGCGATCCCTCTTGCTGTTCTGGCTTCTGAGATTCAGAATGTTTTTTTTCTTGTTTTCCTCCTCCAAAAACTAGGTGCGTCTTGTGGTCTGGTGCGTCTTATAGAGCGAAAAATGCAGTAGTTCGTGCAGCTGTCAAGAAAATTTGAGAGCAAGTCCTTCATAGCCTGTGAACCTTAGCCGCTCATTTTCTAGCTCTCTTCGTCCAAATGGGGACTTGGGAGTAGGGAACAACACTCCCCACTTCCTCATCCGCTCCCGGCGCCATTCCTCACGCACCTCGCAGACGTTGTGAATGACTATGGTGCTCGTGCCGCCCATTGCAATCTCAGAGGTATATTCATCCAGAGCCCGTTTGCTGTCGCCAACGTAGGGGACATATTTAATCACCACCTGTCCGGGGAGAGGAGGGGAATGGGTGCTGGTGAGGAAAAAGGGACAACAATTCTGGTCCTGAATGGGGTGACTGTGCCCCTGAAGGACCAGGTGCGCAGCCTGGGAGTCATTTTGGACTCACAGCTGTCCATGGAGGCAAAAGTTAATTCTGTGTCCAGGGCAGCTCCATCTGGTACGCAGGATGAGACCCTATCTGCCTGCGGACTGTCTCGCCAGAGTGGTGCATGCTCTAGTTATCTCCCGCTTGGACTACTGCCATGCGCTCTACGTGGGGCTACCTTTGAAGGTGACCCGGAAACTGCAATTAATCCAGAATGCGGCTGCCAGACTGGTGACTGGGAGTGGCCACCGAGATCACATAACACCGGTCTTGAAAGACCTACATTGGCTCCCAGTACGTTTCTGAGCACAATTCAAAGTGTTGGTGCTGACCTTTAAAGTTCTAAACGGCCCAGTATCCTCGAAGGAGCGTCTCCACCTCCATCGTTCAGCCCGGACACTGAGATCCAGCACCGAGGGCCTTCTGGCAGTTCCCTCATTGCGAGAAGTGAGGTTACAGGGAACCAGGCAGAGGGCCTTCTTGGTGGTGGCACCCGCCCTACCTTCCTTCAGATGTGAAGGAAATAAGCAGCTATCCTATCTTTAAAAGACACCTGAAGGCAGCCCTGTTTAGGGAAGTTTTTAATATTTAATGCTGTATTGTTTTTAACACTCGATTGGGAGCCGCCCAAAGTGGCTGGGGAAACTCAGCCAGATGGGCGGGGTATAAATAATAAATTATTATTATTATTACTATTTTCCTTGCAGCATCCAGGGAAGCCTTGCCCTAGCCTGGTGCAGGAAGGCACAGGGCAAATGTTGACCACCCTCCGCCCCTACTCACACAATGGTCTGGGCGCTCGCCGGGCCCGTAGAGGATGGGGTTCGACTGTACCATGTCGTCCACGACGTTGCTCTTTGAAATCTCCTTGGAGCGAAACTGAGCAGGGGCAGAGAGGTTCTTCCCATCATTGTTGCCAAGGTGATTGTAGCTGACGATGGAGACGGGCTGGAACCGGAGAGAGAGGGGGGCAGCAATGAGACGCTTGGCTTGCAGGACTCCCTGGTCCCAAACAGGGTAACTGTGCTCCTGAAGGACCCGGTGCGCAGCCTGGGGGTCATTTTGGACTCACAGCTATCCATGGAGGCGCATGTCCATTCTGTGTCCACCAGCTCCATCGGAGACCCTCCCTGCCTGCGCATGGTCTCGCCAGAGCAGTCCATGCTCTGGTTATCTCCCACTTGGACTACTGCCATGCGCTCTACGTGGGGCTCACTTTGAAGGCGACTCAGAAACGGCAACTAATCCAGACGGGGAATGTATAGCACCGGTCCTAAAAGACCTTCACCCCAATATGGTACGCAGGCTGAGACCCTACCTGCCCGCGGACTGTCTCGCCAGAGTGGTGCATGCTCTAATTATCTCTCGCTTGGACTACTGCAATGCGCTCCATGTGGGGCTACCTTTGAAGGTGACCCAGAAACTACAACTAATCCAAAATGCGGCAGCTACACTGGGGACTGGGAGCGGCCGCCGAGACCACATAACATTGGTCTTGAAAGACCTACACTGGCTCCCAGTACGTTTCCAAGCACAATTCAAAGTGTTGGTGCTGACCTTTAAAGCCCTAAATGGCCTCGGCCCTGTATCCCTGAAGGAGCATCTCCACCCCCATCATCCAGCCCAGACACTGAGCTCCAACTCCGAGGGTCTTCTGGCAGTTCCCTCCCTGCGAGAATTGAGGTTGCAGAGACCCAGGCAGAGGGCCTTCTCGGTGGTGGCGCCCGCCCTGTGGAACGCCCTCCCGTCAGATGTCAAGGAAATAAACAACTATCTGACTTTTAGAAGACACCCGAAGGCAGCCCTGCTTAGGGAAGTTTTTAACGTTTGATGTTTTATCACGTTTTTAGTATTTTGCTGGCATCCGCCCAGAGTGACTAGGTCAGTCCGCTGGGTGGCATTTAAATGATAAAATCATTACTATTCGTATTACTAAAACCACACAAAGTTGCTAGGCCTCAGGAAACAGCTCAAATAAATCGCAAAGTGGGACTGTCGCAAAACGGACACCTAACAGCTACCTTCTCCTGGTTCGAGAGGCGGTTAAGAACTCCTGTTTGAAACCAGTCAAGCCAGTTTGGCTGCCCCAAGGGTCAAGCTAGGGGTCAGCAGACACTCCTGTGGACAGATCTCCCTACTGCTCTCGTTTCTGTATCAAGAGTCACTTCTGGGCAATGTTTTGGGGGCGCCACGCCAGCGATAGAAGGGTCCAGAGGCAATAGCAGCTGGAGCAAGGGATGGTTTCGACGTTTCCTTAGGACATTATTATTATTAAGTACAAATTAGAAAACATACATATTTACAACAAAAGAAAATACAAAGGAAAAAGAAAATACATATAACCAAGGGGGAAAAATTAGAGAATACTTTGCCTCTTTTCATATTTACAGTTATTTATACCTCTATAAAATGCTGTTCATAATAAAGGAGTGAAATGAAAGGAAAGATATTGGGGAAAAAATAAAAAATAAAGAAGTAAAAGAAAAGAATCATAGGTGAAAATTTTTAAAAGTAGATAAGCATTCACTAGACATAGCCGTTTCCCATCTATATTTATATTCAATTGCATAATTTCATCTTGTCCTTATCTACCTTTAAATGTGTTGTTGTTTTTAAAAGACTTCCACCGTTTGCCTCACGCGTTTTTTATAATCCGTTCGTTCTTCATATTTTCCCTTTGGATTTCCTTCATGTCTCACTTTGTATTTTTTATATTACGCACAAGATTATTCTAAACACAACCAGGTTTTTGTAGTCGAGCCCTGGTTTTGTAAATACCGTATTTTTTGCTCTATAAGACTCACTTTTCCCCTCCTAAAAAGTAAGGGGAAATGTGTGTGTGCGTCTTATGGAGTGAATGCAGGCTGCGCAGCTATCCCAGAAGCCAGAACAGCAAGAGGGATTGCTGCTTTCACTGCGCAGAGATCCCTCTTGCTGTTCTGGCTTCTGGGATTCAGAATGTTTTTTTCCTTGTTTTCCTCCTCCAAAAACTAGGTGCGTCTTGTGGTCTGGTGCGTCTTATAGAGCAAAAAATACGGTAATCATTTAAGAACTCCCATTGCTTCATAACCATGGTTTTGGATTTCCTTCTTATTATATCCGTCGGTTTTGCTAGTTCCAGGTACTCGCAAAGTTTCCCCTGTTGGAAAGAAGACAGCATCCCAACAAAAAGAGAATGGTTGGGGAAATTTCCTTAGGACCTTTTGGCTTAAGCGGCTCACCTTAATCCCAGAGCTGATGAGGAAATCCACCAGCACCGACTTCATCTTCGTCTGACCGGACTTGAAGTCATCGCCAACGATGAAGACGCGGCGTTGCACGGCCAGTTGGATGACCCCTGGCAGAAACGTGTTCTGGGGGGAGCCGTTGATGTAGCTGCACCCCTCCAAGATGCTGGCGACGGCAAAGAGGGTGGAGGGGGAGATGTCCAGGCCGCACTGGACCCCCAAAAAAGCAAGAGAAAAGGGGGGTTTGATGGGCGGCAAGGCAGAAGATGTCTTGGGGGGCACCTCTCCCACCCAGGCACGTCCCCCATAACCACAGAAACTCACTGGGGAGAGCCTCTAGATCCCAACTCTCGGCGGACAGCAAGATCCCTCACTCTCAATCTCCGGGTTGTGGGTTCGAGTCTCAGGTTGGGCAAAAAAAATCCTGTGTTGTAGGGGGTTGGGCTAGATGACCCTAGATCCCCTCTCCCTAAAACCATACACCCCAGGGACTAGGAACTTGCTGGGTTCTGTCCTGCAGTGACACATTTGGGCTTTTGCAAGCATCCCTGTTATATGAGAGTCGGGCGAGTGTTTCTCTTCAGCAGGGGTCGGCAAGGCTTACCAGGCATGGGCCAGGATCAGTCCCACAAAGATCCTCCGTGGGCCGGGCCGGCGCAGCGAGACATTGGAAATCGCGTCTGCGCATGCCCAGATGCCGAAAATCGCACCTGCGCAGAAGCGATTTTCGGCATCTGGGCATGCGCAGAAGCAATTTCCGGCGGCACAGACATGTGCAGGCGCAATTTCCAGAGCCGCGGAAGAGAGTCCCTGCGCTGCGCCAGTTTAGCGCAGCGCGTCGGGGCTCGCCAAGCAGACGGCTCGGTTGGGGGGCGGCTCATGGACCGGTTAGAAGGCCTCCGTGGGTTGCATCTTAGGTTGGCGACCCCTGCTCTTTAGAAAAGACCTTTCCTTTCCTGAGAGGGAAAAAAATCCTCAGATCAGGGAAGGCGAGCACCTGTGGCCCTTTTGAGGTTGCAGGACTCGCACTCGCATCAGCCCCCCGTCAGAGATGATGATGGCAACAGCCGTGGAAGCCTGGGTCCTGCAAGGTCTGGAGGGCCACAGATATGTCCCCCCAACCACAATTTGGAGAAATGCCGTCCCAAAAATGGCTGCCAACTCCTTTGCAGAACTTCAGTTTCCCATGGACCCCCTTGCCTTTCCCATGGCTCCTTCGCTTGCTCGGGAGCCAAGGGAAGTTTGAACTCGCTTCGCAGAAAAGGGACCCTGCAATTCATTTAAAAACAAACCAACCAACAATTGAAGTAGAAGGCTCAGGAAAAGAGGCGGTGCAGATTAAAGAGGAGGAAGGTGAAGGGAGGTATTTGGGCAACTTACCTCGATGGCTTGGAGCAAGTTGTCGGCTGTGTCGTTCACACCGGGCTGGGCGTCACAAAAGCACTCTGTGTTTGCCGTCCAGAGCACAATCACTTTGTCTACCCCGCTGGAATTCTTGAAGTCCCGGATATCTTGTCGGATCTGGGCCATCTAAGTAAAGGGGAGGAGGGGAGGAGATTGACCAGGCATGCTACAATGTCATTTCCCAACCCAAAATGGCGAACAAATCCCTGGGATGCCTTGAGGAGCCAGCTAAGTCCATCTAGCTGCCCGCACTGACTGGCAGCGACAACTTTCAGACAAGGTGATGGATCCAGTGGTACTTCTGAACCCAAAGAGATCCCATCCAAAGCAGGTGATCCATTACTGCCCTATGGGACCGTTCCTTTTTTTAGGAATCTAAGCATTTAAGGTCCCCGTTCCTAATTTGTGGGTTGCCATCTGATTAGATTTCACTTTGATTCTGATTTCATTTTAGGATGTATTTTAACTGATTGCTTGATTTTATGGTAAGATGTTATATATCTGATGTTAGCTGCTCTGAGCCCAGTTTTGGCCGGGGAGGGCGGGGCATAAATAAAATTATTATTATTATTATTATTATTATTATTATTATTATTATTATTATTATTATTACAAAACCTACGATCGCAGTTCTCGTGGTTTTGAATAAAAGGGGTCGTTTTAAGTAGGAATATAGGAAAAAATGCCTCCTACAAAGGTCCACATAGGCCAGTATTGTATACACTGGCTGGCAGCAGCTATCCAGGGTTTCTGACAAGGGAGTTTTCCCCAGGAGCATTATGGGATGTTGAACAGCTGAGCTGCGGTTCCTCCCTTAGAAACTAAGACAAGTCTTCAAGCTTCTGAATAAACGACTGGTTTAAAATCGGAGAACGTTGCTTTAGGCCAAGTCAAACCCCGTGGGCCATCTAACCCAGTCTGGCAAACACGGATTGGCGGCGTTTCTCTCCCAGGCAACGCTGCAGGAATTGAACCCAGGACATTGTAATAAACCCGAGCTTTGCAGAGCTATCCTGCGCACAGAACAGCCCAGGAGGTCTGGATCCATCACGAGGGGCAATGCCAGCAGCTGGGAGCCCCGCACCCGCTGGTCCCAAGCGCCCACCTGCTGAGCTATGGTTCCCGTCAGGACGTTGTCGGCTCTCTCCTCCTGGTTGTCCGCGATAAACTTGGGGATGTAAATGGAGGCCCTTGGCTTCAGGTTCTCCATGTGGGGGCGCAGCTGCTCTTGCAGCGCCCAGTCGAGGACTTGCGCCCGGTGCATGGCGTCCGCCAGGTTCAGGGAAGAGATGTCCCAGCCTAGCGGGAGGAAAAAGGGCAAGGCGGTCACACGAATAGACACACTGTGAATATACTGGACCCCCAATACCTTAGAGCTATCTAAGGCAGGGGTCATGGGACGCGGGTGGCACTGTGGGTTAAACCACAGAGCCTAGGACTTGCCGGTCAGAAGGTCGGCGGTTCGAATCCCCGCAATGACAGGGTGAGCTCCCGTTGCTCGGTCCCTGCTCCTGCCAACCTAGCAGTTCGAAAGCACGTCAAAGTGCAAGTAGATAAATAGGTACCGCTCCGGCGGGAAGGTAAACGGTGTTTCCGTGCGCTGCTCTGGTTCACCAGAAGCGGCTTGGTCATGCTGGCTACATGACCCGGAAGCTGTACGCCGGCTCCCTCGGCTAATAAAGCGAGATGAGCGCCGCAACCCCAGAGTCGTTTGCGACTGGACCTAATGGTCAGGGGTCCCTTTACCCTTTACCTTTAATTTATCTGTAAATAACATTTAAGCAGTTTCTGCCGAGACACCATTTCCGACGGCCAAATCCTGGCTACGTCCGGGGATATTCGAACCCAGCACTTACCGTCAAAGACGATATCATTGGGGTGTACCATTGGAAGAAGATCCCGGAAAGGGATGTAGACGTCGCCGGTTGGCCCGCTGCCCAGACAAACGGTGGAAGCTTGCAAGAGAGATCCATAATAATTCGCATGCTAGGAGAGAGAAAGGAAGGAGACCTATTAGAAACGTCGAGATCTCGGCTCAGAGCTTCAGCCTACAACCTTCCCGATTCAGGGAGGGTACCCAGCAAAGTTCCAGAAAGACATCTACTTCTGCTTCATTGACTATGCAAAAGCCTTTGACTGTGTCGACCACAGCAAACTGTGGCAAGTTCTTAAATAAATGGGAGTGCCGGATCACCTCATCTGTCTCCTGAGAAATCTTTATGTGGGACAAGAAGCTACAGTCAGAACTGGAAATGGAACAACTGATGGGTTCAAAATTTGGAAAGGAGTACGACAAGGCTGTATATTGTCTCCCTGCTTATTTAACTTATATGCAGAATTCATCATGCGAAAGGCTGGGCTGGATGAATCCCTAGCCAGAATTAAGATTGACGGAAGAAATATCAACAACCTCAGATATGCAGATGATCGCAGAAAGTGAGGAGGAATTAAAAAACCTTTTAATGAGGGTGAAAGAGGAGAGCACAAAATATGGTCTGAAGCTCAACATCAAAAAAAACGAAGATCATGGCCACTGGGCCCATCACCTCCTGGCAAATAGAAGGGGAAGAAATGGAGGCAGTGAGAGATTTTACTTTCTTGGGCTCCATGATCACTGCAGATGGTGACAGCAGTCACGAAATTAAAAGACGCCTGCTCCTTGGGAGAAATGGTGGAGAAAAGCTATGACAAACCTAGACAGCATCTTAAAAAGCAGAGACATCACCTTGCCAACAAAGGTCCGTATAGTTAAATCTATGGTTTTCCCAGTAGTGATGTATGGAAGTGAAAGCTGGACCATAAAGAAGGCTGATCGCCAAAGAATTGATGCTTTGAATTATGGTGTTGGAGGAGACTCTTGAGAGTCCCATGGACTGCAAGAAGATCAAACCTCTCCATTCTGAAGGAAATCAGCCCTGAGTGCTCACTGGAAGGACAGATCCTGACGCTGAGGCTCCAATACTTTGGCCACCTCATGCGAAGAGAGGACTCCCTAGAAAAGACCCTGATGTTGGGAAAGATGGAGGGCACAAGGAGAAGGGGACGACAGAGGACGAGATGGTGGGACAGTGTTCTCGAAGCTACCAGCATGAGTTTGACCAAACTGTGGGAGGCAGTGGAAGACAGGAGGGCCTGGCGTGCTCTGGTCCAGGGGGTCACGAAGAGTCGGACACAGCTAAACAACTAAACAACAACAACAACCCAGCAAAGGTTTGCTCTGGTTTCAAAGGATGCTCGGTTGCTGGCGAAACATCTGGCGGGCGCCTGGGGTTGGAGAAAGGGCGCCTCATCACAAGCTTCCATGTTCAGAGGCAGTCTATCCCAGAGGACCCCCCCCAAAAGAGAGGTGTGGATGGTCTATCCTAAGGTTACCAGACGTCCCCATTTCCTGGGGACAGCCCCCAGATTTACATATCAGTTAGGTAATAGGTAAAGCTCCCTGTTCAGCAGCAGTCTACCTTAGAATGTTAGTTGCCGGAGAGCCAAAAATAAAAAATGGTGGAGATTCCTGCATTGCAGTGAGGGGGGTTGGATTATGACCCTTGGGGCAAGGTTACCAGACATCCCCGGATTTACAAATCAGTTCCCTGACAAAATCCATCTTTTTAGTAGGAAGTTGTAGTGTCCCTGGATTCATTGAAAAAAATCTGGTAACCTTAGAGAGTCTCTGCCTCTCCCTCTCCACTTGGGATCTTCCCAGAGGTTATCTTGATCAGGTGCGAGGAAACGTTGGCCCTCCAGTATGGGTGAACTACAACTCCCATCATCCCTAGCTGATGAGATCTGCAGTTCACCAACATCTGGAGAGTCAAAGGTTCCCCAACCAGTTTAACGCCTAGTAAGGGAAGCTCCACTCATTCATATGCTATATTTGTGGTCAAGGGCAGTTATCAACTCTTTCATTTGTATAGTAAGTTCTCAGAATGTGTTTTGTATAGCCAACTAGATCTGTATTTGATTGCATTTGATTCCTTTGCTGTGGCTGAGGCAAATAAAGATTTTATCTACTGTGTTTTTTGCTCTATAAGACTCACTTTTTCCCTCCTAAAAAGTAAGGGGAAATGCGTGTGCGTCTTATGGAGCGAATGCAGGCTGCGCAGCTATCCCAGAAGCCAGAACAGCAAGAGGGATTGCTGCTTTCACTGCGCAGCGATCCCTCTTGCTGTTCTGGCTTCTGAGATTCAGAATATATTTTTTCTTGTTTTCCTCCTTCAAAAACTAGGTGCGTCTTGTGGTCTGGTGCGTCTTATAGAGCGAAAGATACCAAAATGCTAGTCAGACTTGGCCTGAAACAAAATTTCCATCGCTTTCGCTTTTAGCCCTTGTGCCAAGAAACTCGTTCCCACATAAAGCCCAATAGCGGCCCCCAGTTTCACTCACCTTCCGTCCTGTCTTGGTCATCCAGGAAAGGCCCAGCCGATTGGCTAAGACAGCAGCCGTCACCGTGGAGCCATTGTTCCCGCCCCAGCCGACGAGCATCACGCCCAGCTTGGGGACACGCCTCTCCGTGCGGAAAACGACATCGGTGGAGGATGGCGTCACCTGCGGGAGTGACAATGCAGAAGAACGTCAGGACAGATCCTGAAGCTGAGGCTCCAAGACTTTGTCCACCTCAGGAGAAGAGAAGACTCCCTGGAAAAGACCCTGATGTTGGGAAAGATGGAGGGCACAAGGAGAAGGGGACGACAGAGGACGAGATGGTGGGACAGCGTCAGGGCTGTCTTAAGCATATCTGGCGCTGTGGTGCAAAGATCCCTCTGCCCCCCACCCGTTTCCCAGAGTTGTCAACTTGTTGACCTTTTCCCAAGCCTCTGAGGGGATTACTCTACTCCCGCGAAGACTTGGGAAGGAAACTGCATGTCCGCCAGCCATATACAGTGGTAGCCCGGGTTACAGACGCTTCAGGTTAGACTCCGCTAACCCAGAAATGGTCCCTCGGGTTAAGAACTTTGCTTCAGGATGAGAACAGAAATCGTGCTCCGGCGGCGCGGCAGCAACAGGAGGCCCCATTAGCTAAAGTGGTGCTTCAGGTTAAGAACAGTTTCAGGTTAAGAACGGACCTCCAGAACGAATTAAGTACTTAACCAGAGGTATCACTGTACCTCTGTACACTGCCAGATAGTTCGAATTGGTGTGGAGCTGTTTAAGGAACATCTGATGCCCCCCTCACCTCTACTCCTTCATTCAACTCACCCATCTTGAGGTCCCCCCCTCCATTCCCCATTTTATACCATACCTTGGTCACCCCGTTTTCCTGGCAGACTTGAGCTGTGGGGTAGCTGTATCTGGCCTCAATGAAATCTGGGGTGTACTTGACGTCCGGGCTCTCCACCACAAACGGGGATGTCATGATGTTTGTTCTGGGGGAGAAAGAGGGCGGAATTAAATAGCTGGCAGCCGCTTCAATCTCCCTAAGGGACACTTCACTCTGTCTTCTGCAGAAGCACAGAGTGAGGGATGCGTCTCTCTGTGCGAGTTCCTGTTCCGGATGGATGGATGGAGGAAGGAAAAGGGCAGAGGCGTTCCTGCAGAGTCTCTGTGCCGGAAAAAGGGGGAGCGAAAGGGCAATGAGCCAATCCCAGCACTCAGAAGGCGGAAGAAGTCTGAACAGAGATTCGTACAGAGGCATGGCAAGGAGAGGGGACCGGGAAGTTATGGCTTGGCTGCATTAAAATAGGAAAAATAAATCTTGGGGAAACATGGGGAGGAAAACAGAGTGGAAAGGGGGCTGGGGCGGACCCAGGTGTCCGAGAAATATCCCTGCGCTTCCCCCCCCCAACTCCAGACTGCCAGTTGAGGTCACTGGCCCACCCACCCTAAATGGTTTTAACTGATTTAAACATTGCTGTAAGAAATAACCACACCGCACTGTCCAATTATTAACTAAGTGGCAACGCTGGGGGGAGGGGATCCAGGTGTCCGGACCCCCCCCCCTTCTTCATCCGATCTAGACAATTGAGGAGAAAAAGAAAAGGCGAAGAGGTCTTTGAAACCTGGAGGAAGGCCCCCTCAAGCTCCCTGGGGGATGCAGCAGGAGGGGAAAGGGACCCAGGCGTCCGGGGGTGGGGGGAGGGAGAGGGAGAGAGAGAAGACGGACCCAGGCGTCCTGGAGGAACAGAGGTGGAGGGAGGGAGATAAAGAGGACCCAGGCGTCCTGGAGGGAGGACCCATGCGTCTTGGAAGGAGGAAGGGAGGGGGGACCCAGGCGTCCTGGAGGAACGGAGGTGGAGAGGGGTGGGGGAGAGGAAAAGGAAGAGGAAGAGGACCCAGGCGTCCTGGAGGAACAGAGGTGGAGGGAGGGAGGGAGGGAGGGAGGGAGGGAGGGAGATGAAGAGGACCCAGGTGTCCTGGAAGGAGGGAAAGAGGGAGGGAGGGAGGGAGAGGACGAGAGGACTCAGGCGTCCTGGAGGAACAGAGGTGGGAGTGGGGGAGAGAGAAAGAGAGAGAGAGAGAGAGAGAGAGAGAGAGAGAGGGGGGGGGGGACCTATGCGTCCTGGAAGGAGGGAAGGAGGAAGGGAGGGGAAGAGAGAGGACGAGAGGACCCATGCGTCCTGGAGGAACAGAGGTGGGAGTGGGGGGGGGGGGGAGAGAGAGAGAGAGAGAGAGAGGACCCATGCGTCCTGGAAGGAGGGAAGGAGGAAGGGAGGGGAAGAGAGAGGAAGAGGACCCAGGCGTCCTGGAAGAACAGAGGTGGAGAGGGGGGTGGAGAGGAAGAGGACCCAGGCGTCCTGGAGGAACAGAGGTGGGAGGAGGGGAGAGAGAGAGAGAGAGAGAGAGAGAGAAGAGGACCCAGGCGTCCTGGAAAAGGTAAAGCGGGCGTCTTGGAGACGCCAAAGGGGTCCCCGGCGTCCAACCCCCCTCTTCCAAGCCCAGACCTTCCCCCCACCACCCCCCGGGCCATCTTCGAAGGGAGGGGGCCTCCAGTAAGGACAAAGGGCTGCGGTGTCGCATCTCCCAGCCCCGCGCCCGGGCGCACCTGACCGAAGCTCCTCCGCTCTGCGCAATGCGCTCAGCCTCCTGCCGGCGGCGCCTTAATTCTTTCCCGGGACCCGCCTATCCCTCTTCTCCCCCCCCCTCGCGGCTCCGCCCCCTCTGGAAAAATTTTCCATCCACTCCGTGCCCAAGACCCCCCCCCTCACCCCCGCCAGCCACGTGCTCCAAGGGGCCCCCCTATTTGGGTAAAGGAGCTGTTGCCACTGAACCCCCCCTTTGGCATTGAGATAGAGACCCCCCCTTCTCCAGGAAGGTTCTGCAATGCGGGCGTTAGCCTTCCTCCCTTGTGGCCTTTTTTTGGGTGGGGGGCGTTAGGAAATCTTGACCTCATTGTTACTACTTTTTTGAGGGGGGGCGCATTCAAGGTTTTCAGATTTCCTGGAGCATTTTCTTGAATGAGAGTGCCCCCCCACCCCGGAACCGTTCAGGAGGGGGGGGAATTTGCTTGCATCATCTAACCGCCATCCTTCCTCTGAGGGAGGGAGCATCTCCAGATATAGAATTGTAGAGTTGGGAGGTACCCCCAAAGGTCATCCAGTCTGACCCCCACAAGGCAAGAATTGTTGCCTCGTTCCAGCTGCCACAATCATCTCTAACCATTGGCCCTGCTGGCTGCTGGGACCTGGCAGTCCTGTGATGCGATTCCTGCGCTGCAAGATGGTTGGGCTAGATGACTCTTTCTTTTTTAAAATTTATTTATTTGGTTTTTTTCAAATTACAGTTTTACAATCACGTATCCGACACACAACATAAAGATGAGGATTCCATAGAATCTCCTGGACTTCCCTCTTCTCCTTTGTGGGACCTGTTATCAATCATTTCCTCCTGCATCTTTTATAAGGTAAAGGTAAAGGGACCCCTGACCATTAGGTCCAGTCGCGGCCGACTCTGGGGTTGCGACGCTCATCTCGCTTTATTGGCGGAGGGAGCCGGCATACAGTTTCCGGGTCATGTGGCCAGCAGGACTAAGCCGCTTCTGGCGAACCAGAGCAGTGCACAGAAACGCCGTTTACCTTCCCGCCAGAGCGGTACCTATTTATCTACTTGCACTTTGACATGCTTTCGAACTGCTAGGTTGGCAGGAGCAGGGACCGAGCAACGGGAGCTCACCCTGTCATGGGGATTTGAACCGCAACCTTCTGATCAGCAAGTCCTAGGCTCTGTGGTTTAACCCACAGCGCCACCCGCGTCCCTTTTATAATACAATATTTTATAATACATTCCAAATCTTTCACATCTACATTTGTTGCAGGAATTTATGTGTAGGTGGGGGGGGGGAGCTTTGCCCCTCTAGCAGATATCATGCACATGCAGCCCACTACCAAAACCAGCACAGTAACTTTTGTGACTTTTGCGATTTGTCCCCACAAAACACTTCATCACAGTTTCTTCCTATCTATTCAAAGGGCCTTTGCTGCACGATACCAAATGTAACAATTCACTGATAAATGTATCTACGTACTGGCTCACTGGGAAAACTTCAGAAATTCTTATAGACATCTTTACAGGTACGTAGCCGTGTTGGTATGCCGTAGTCGAAACAAATCAAAATAAATAAAATTAAATTTAAAAATTCCTTCCAGTAGCACCTTAGAGACCAACTAAGTTAGTTATGTGGGACGCGGGTGGCGCTGTGGGTTAAACCACAGAGCCTAGGACTTGCTGATCAGAAGGTCGGCGGTTCGAATCCCCGCAGTGACGGGGTGAGCTCCCGTTACTCGGTCCCTGCTCCTGCCAACCTAGCAGTTCAAAAGCACGTCAAAGTGCAAGTAGATAAATAGGTCCCACTCCGGCGGGAAGGTAAACGGCGTTTCTGTGCGCTGCTCTGGTTCGCCAGAAGTGGCTTAGTCCTGCTGGCCACATGACCTGGAAGCTGTACGCCGGCTCCCTCGGCCAATAAAGCGAGATGAGCGCTGCAACCCCAGAGTCGGTCACGACTGGACCTAATGGTCAGGGGTCCCTTTACCTTTAAGTTAGTTATTGGTATGAGCTTTCGTGTGCATGCACACTTCTTCAGATACACTGAAACAGAAGTCACCAGACCTTTCTATATAGTGAGAGGGTGGGGAGGGGTATTACTCAGAAGGGTGGTGGGAATGGGTGATTGGCTGATAGGGGTGGTAAACCTGTTTGTTAAGGACTGCAATTGGTCTTACAGGAAAAAGCAAGGGATGAGATGGCTAAAAACAGCTTTATCATGTATAATGAGATAAGAATCCAATGTCTCTATTCAGACCAGGTCTCTCCACGGTTTTAAGTTTGGTAATAAGTTGCAATTGAGCAACTTCTCTTTCCAGTCTATTACTGAAATTCTTTTGTCATAAGACAGCTACTTTGAGACCTTGTATAGAATGTCCTGGGAGATTGAAATGTTCTTCTGCTGGTCTATCTGTCTTGTGATTCCTGATATCAGATTTATGTCCATTTATCCTTTGGCGTAGGGTGTGGCCTGTTTGTCCAATACAGAGAGCTGAAGGGCACTCTTGATGGCATACACAATGTTAGAAGATGAGCAATTAAATAGTCCTGAGATGGTATGTTTGATGTTGTTGGGGCCAATAATGGTGTTGTCCAGGTGTACGTGGCAGCAAAGCTGGCATCTGGGTTTATTGCAGGCTCTGGTACCTCTGTCCATGTTAAGACTGGTTGTTGTATTATTGTGGGTGAGGAGTTGTTTAAGATGCTGTCTGTAGGCAATGAAAAGTCTTCCTCCCAGAGCTTGAGAAAGAGAACTGTCGTTGTCTAGGAGAGGTTGTAGATCTCTGATGATGCATTGAACTGTTTTAACTTGGGAGCCGTATGTGATTACTAGTGGTGTTCTGTTATTTTATTTTGGGGGGTCTGTCTTGCAGCAAATTCTCTCTGGGTATCTGTCTGCTCTGTTGATCTGTTGTTTAACTTCCTCGGGAGGATACCGTATGTTCCGGAGTATAAGACGACTTTTTAACCCAGGAAAATCACCCCAAAAGTCGGGGGGCGTCTTATATGTCGGGTATATGCGGAGCCGGTATATGCACTTTGACGTGCTTTCGAACTGCTAGGTTGGCAGGAGCAGGGACCCAGCAACGGGAGCTCACCCCGGCGCGGGGATTCGAACCGCCGACCTTCTGATCGGCAAGTCCTAGGCTCTGTGGTTTAACCCACAGCGCCACCCGCATCCCTACCCTATATATAGAAAGGAGCAAACCAGTGATGTTTTAGGGAGCAGGCTAGCAGTCGGGGCCCATGAGTTACATCATAGGAGCCTACACAACACAAAATACTGTTGCTGTATGTCGGTTTTGTTTTATTTGTTTTTTATCTTAGGTTTGTTTTCCTTTAAATTTTTTGGGGACCCCAAGAGAGTGGGGCCCTAAGCTATAGCTTGTTTATCTTATACGTAAATCTGGCACTAGGCCCAAGGTCTCCCAGTGAGTAATGAGGGTGTACGGTTTCTCTCATCCACCCCCCCCATAGCTGTCAACTTTCCCCTTTTCCTGAGAGGAATCCTATTCGGAATAAGGCAATTTCCCTTAAAAAAAGGAAAACGTTGACAGCTATGACCACCCCCCCTTCTCTTTCGACATCCTGGCGTGTCCTTCAGAAATGTAGCTGTCCCTTATCAGTGACCCTCTCCTCTCCCCCTATAATTCCCCCACGTAATTCTCACCAGCGAAAGCACATTTTCCCACGGGGTGGGGGTGTTCGTGGGAGGGCAGAGAAATAGTTTCCTCTCCTCTCTCCCCCCACAAGCTGGGCTCCGCCAGGCCTCCCGCGATGGCACACTTGTTTGAATATTAGGACACGATGATCCTTTTCCCCCCGCTCTGGAATCTCCTGAGCTCAGCAAGTTTTGGGGAAACAAAAGGAGCGATTCTTTTGTCCTCTCTAGGGCTCAGCGATGCCAAGTGGGTACATTTCCACTGGCTTGCGGCGGCGCCCGCCCCACGGCAGCCTTGAGGGCTGACCGTTTGGACCCACGCCACCTAGAGAGGTGCCAACGCCACCCCCCCCACTGCGGTCAGATCTTTCTGGAATCGGGGCACTGAGCCAGCAGCTCGCCTCACCCAACTGCCAATTCCTTTTGGGTCTCGTTTTCTGGAGGGTAGGACTCGAACCCACAGCTTCAGGTTTCGAGAAAAGAGGTTGCAGCAAAATTGTCAGGAAGAGCTTTCTGACAGCAAGGGCTGTTTGACTCTCCTTAAAGCATAGGCTGGGTGGCAAAAATGCCAAATCTCATATTTCTTTGTTTCCGTTTTGTTTTGGAAAGCATGACTCTAGCCCTCAAGAAAAATTGGATTGGTAAAGGTATTAGGTCCAGTCATGACCGACTCTGGGGTTGTGGCGCTCATCTTGCTTTATTGGCTGAGGGAGCCGGCGTACAGCTTCCGGGTCATGTGGCCAGCAGGACTAAGCCGCTTCTGGCGAACCAGAGCAGTGCACGGAAACGCCGTTTACCTTCCCGCCAGAGCGGTACCTATTTATCTACTTGCACTTTGACGTGCTTTCAAACTGCTAGGTTGGCAGGAGCAAGGACCGAGCAACGGGAGCTCACTCTGTCGCGGGGCTTCGAACCGCCGACCTTCTGATCGGCAAGTCGTAGGCTCTGTGGTTTAACCCACAGCGCCACCTGTGTCCCTTTCAAGAAAAATAGATGGCCCTTTATCACTGGGTTTTTCTGTGCAAATTTTTTATTGATTCTATTGCATTAATGGATTTGATTGGCAACTGCCTGGTTTTCTTCGCTTTCTTTTAGGAAAGGGCTTTTAATAGCGTTGTGATGCTCATATTCTCTGCAGTCATAATCTGTAGATTTGGGTTGTTGTTGTTGTTGTTTTTTAAAAAAATATTCTAGTAGCATTTTTTCCATTATTTGTTAGTGACTATAAGCAGAGACATCACCTTGCTCACAAAGGTCCGTATAGTTAAAGCTATGGTTTTCCCAATAGTGATGTATGGAAGTGAGAGCTGGACCATAAAGAAGGCTGATGGCCGAAGAATGGATGCTTTTGAATTCTGGTGCTGGAGGAGACTCTGGAGAGTCCCATGGACTGCAAGAAAATCAAACCTCTCCATTCCTAAGGAAATCAGCCCTGAGTGCTCACTGGAAGGACGGATCCTGAAGCTGAGGCTCCAAGAATTTGGCTACTTCATGAGAAGAGAAAACACCCTGATGTTGGGAAAGACAACAAGGAGAAGGGGACGACAGAGGATGAGATGGTGGGACAGTGTTCTCGAAGCTACCAGCATGAGTTTGACCAAACTGCGGGAGGCAGTGGAAGACAGGAGTGCCTGGCGTGCTCTGGTCCAGGGGGTCACGAAGAGGCGGACACGACTAAACGACTCAACAACAAAATCTTTTTTGGCCTTCTCCACTTGATTTGAGTCCTATTATCGGGGGGAAAGGTGAGATTGCAAAGGAATATGATAAAGAATAATCGCCGGGGTCTCGTTTCGTTTTTGCAAACCGCTCGGAGGGCTGGCCTAAAAAACACATCAGTTAAAACACCATCGGCATGCGAAGTAGGGGTACCCGGTTGCTCCCATACAAAAGGGGGCCGAGGTGGAATCTCGCTGCCTAGATAATGAGAGTCACAAGAGCTGCTGCGTGCCAGTAGTTTTCCACTGGGAAGACTGAACCTCATCTTTTGCGCTCTGGCAGGGAAGTAGAAGCCTCTGGGAATAAAAGGAGCCCCCCCCCCCCGGTTGGTTGGTTGGCTGAATGGATTGGAGGGTGTTGGAAGGAAAAGACAGACCCATTCAACTTTCTCATTTTGGGCCATTCCCAAAAGAACTCTTGCAGCAAAAGACCTGCTAGCTGCCTTGCTCAGAGGCCACACGGGCCTCTTAAAAATAAAAACGCCTTTGCTTTAGCATTCTGCACACGGAGAATTCCAGCATGTTTAAATATTCAGGGAGCTGCAGCCCATCTCCCACCCCCAAGAGCCCTCACCTGCCGAGTGTAGTAGGGAACTGGGTCTGCAAGTGGGAGATAAATTTTCGGTTATCCTGGCCCCACCTTGGACCTCAGCCCAGGCTCTGACTGGCAGACCAGCTTGAGAGGTAAAGAAGAGTCGTGGAAGATGCAAAACGCTATGGAATGTTATTATAAAGACAGAGCTCCAAAGGCAGACATGTTTTCATACAATGACTTTATTATGTGTTGCAAAAGGAAAAAGAGAAATATTCGGTTTTGTACTCCCCCCCCCCCCTCCTGTGTACAAAAAATGGAGAGATACCAGCTTTTCTTACTTTAAAAAAGGCAAGCGGAGAAAGGACTTTAAGCTGCTTTTAAATGGCGAGTTTGGCAACGTGGGGGGGGGGGAACCCTTTCGTGTATGTGTTTGGGTGTATAAACGCACAAACACACATATATACTGTAAACGACTTCATGGTTCAAGGTATTTTTATCCATTGTACTGTTATTAAAAAGGTAAAGGTAAAGGGACCCTTAACCATTAGGTCCAGTCGTGGCCGACTCTGGGGTTGCGGCACTCATCTCGCTTTATTGGCCGAGGGAGCTGGCGTACAGCTTCCGGGTCATGTGGCCAGCAGGACTAAGCCACTTCTGGCGAACCAGAGCAGCGCACGGAAACGCCGTTTACCTTCCCGCCGGAGCGGTACCTATTTATCTACTTGCACTTTGACGTGCTTTCGAACTGCTAGGTTGGCAGGAGCAGGGACCCAGCAACGGGAGCTCACCCCGTCATTGCGGGGATTCGAACCGCCGACCTTCTGATCGGCATGTCCTAGGCTCTGTGGTTTAACCCACAGCGCCACTTGCGTCCCTAGTACTGTTATTACAAAGGAGGGAAAAAAACCCATCGCGTTATGGAATAAGTTAAGATCATGTTCAAATTAGCTTAAGGGGCTTTAGCAATACCTTCCCCGCCCCCCAGGCCCAAGCATAAAGATTTGCCCAAGTCAATCACGGAACCAGGAACAGAAAAATAAAAAGAGGGTGTTTGAGAAAAGAAACTGTGCTCCCGTCAAAACACACAGTCTCGGGAAAAGAAGCAGCAAAAAGCAAAATCTCACAGTATTCCGCCCCCCCCCCCTTTGGATAGTCATTAAATATCTATTTCCAAATTCTACAAAGTCCCAGAATATATATATATATATTTATATATTTATACACACACGCAAGTTGTGTAATGTACACAATATATCTTTGTATCCAACTCTCGTTTGCAAAAATATTATCTATAGAGCAGGCTTGTCATATAAAGAACAGAAGTCCGTTTTTTTTGTTTCTTTCTCTTGTCCACAGTCTCCCTCCTCCAAAAATAATAATTATAAGAATTCATCCCCCTCCCCTCTTCCCGTGGCCCTCCCCAATATTATTAGAAGTTCTGAGAGATAAATCTTCATTTCATTAACTCGGAATCCACCCGATTTCTGCGGCCTGGGCTGTTTGTCGCTAAATCTACCTCGGTCAAGAGATTTGGCGGCGACGGTTTCGGGAATGAATTGACCAAACGGTGAGGGGAGGGAAGATACCCCCCTAAAACGGCTCGAGATTTCCAAGTTGCAAAAAGCTGGTCGTCAGAAAGAGAGAGCGCGATCCCAGAGATCCGGTTCAGAGCGGAGGAAAAATGCTTTCCGCGTTTTGAGAAAAACACTAAACCCGCTTTCTTGTTGATGATGGGAAACTCTCTGCGCACCCAGGACTTTGGACAACCGTCCCAGATCTCTCTTCTCTCGACTCCTCTCCTAGGAAGGCCCGTCGCGAGAGGCTGGCGCTGCACTCGAGAAGTTGGGGGTGCTGCCCTCCCTTTGCCCGATGAGGCCTTTTCGGCCAAAAAGGTAAAGGGACCCCTGACCATTAGGTCCAATCGTGGCAGACTCTGGGGTTGCGGCGCTCATCTCGCTTTATTGGCCGAGGGAGCTGGTGTTCAGCTTCCGGGTCAAGTGGCCAGCAGGACTAAGCCGCTTCTGGCGAACCAGAGCAGTGCACGGAAACACCGTTTACCTTCCCGCCAGAGCGGTACCTATTTATCTACTTGCACTTTGACGTGCTTTCGAACTGCTAGGTTGGCAGGGGCAGGGACCGAGCAACGGGAGCTCACCTTGTCACGGGGATTTGAACCGCCGACCTTCTGATCGGCAAGTCCTAGGCTCTGTGGTTTAACCCACAGCGCCATCCGCGTCCCTTTTTGGCCAAAGCGGAAAGCAAAAAAATCATACCCCAATCTGCACTGCACGTACCCAAATAATCTGCACCGAATAGGAACATCCTTTTTTGCAAGAGGCTGTTTTCAGTTTCCAACAGACCCATAGTTCCTGAGAGACGGAAGAGTTTGGAAAAGGAGTGGAAGACTGGGGAGAGGTTGTTCTTGAGGGAGCTGGCGGGGACGGGCACCCAAATCGGAGGGCAAGTATTGCCGTTGTGCTTTTGCTCTCCTGCCTGAAACCAACCCTCCGGTTTCCCCTCTGCTTTCAAAATTATTATTGTTCTGTGCTGTGTGCACGAGTTGAAAGGAAAGAACGCGGGGGTCCTATGGCAATTCTGCTCCCCCTTTCCAAAGTGCCCCCATGCCTTTTAACACGCGCATGGTCTGCTTGCCCCGCCGTTTCTCGGGCTCCTGGAGGGGCCCAAAAGCTGCCAACACTGAAAAGCAGGGCTCGCGAATGCTCCCAAAAATGAGAACGACAAAAGAATGTGCAAAATTTTAGACCCGTTGGGAATCAACAAAACCTGGCTGCGTTTCAAGGAAACCCTGGGAAGAGCAAAGCAAAGGCCCGTTGTCTCTTCTGGGGTGCTCACTGGGCCTTTGGCGTGTCGGGGGAAAGGGGGTGTGTGCCAGGCCAGATTCTGCCCAAAGCGAGACCCAGCAGTGCTGGGGGTCGTCGTCCCACAAGCTCTCCCCGCCAACCTCGCCCCAGAAACATTTTGAGGGAACCCTCCGCCCCCCCCCACTGATTGATCTACACCGATGGCCAAACTTGGCCCTCCAGCTGTTTTAGAGCTACAACTCCCATCATCCCTAGCTAACAGTGTACAGTGGTACCTCGGGTTAAGTACTTAATTCGTTCCGGAGGTCCGTACTTAACCTGAAACTGTTCTTAACCTGAAGCACCACTTTAGCTGATAGGGCCTCGTGCTGCTACAGCGCCGCCAGAGCGCGATTTCTGTTCTCATCCTAAAGCAAAGTTCTTAACCCGAAGCACCATTTCTGGGTTAGCGGAGTCTGTAACCTGAAAGCGTATGTAACCCGAGGTACCACTGTATTTTTGGTCTTTGTTGGAAGCCGCCCAGAGTGGCTGGGGAAACCCAGCCAGATGGGCAGGGTACAGATAATAAATTATTATTATTATTATTATTACAGAACCAGTGGTCAGGGATGATGGGAATTGTAGTCCCAAAACAGCCATGTGTGGCCATCGCTGATCTACACAGTTCTTGGTTTCCTGTAAGTCGTGAAGGGGCCAACGCGAAAAACAGTCTCTCTCTCGTTTTTTTGAGTAGATGATATCCGAAAAATAAGCAAACTTCTCCTTTCTTTCACTGTCTTCTTTAATATCCGGGAAGAAAATTGCTTATTATAAAATGGGGACTGGGCCCCCTGTACCTCCCCCCCCCACCTGAAAACTCCGGGGTTTGTACAGCAAAAGCGACGGGTCGTCTCTCACACGGGGGTGCGAATCGCGCGCTGATCCTTGCCGTGCCGCACAGAGATCTCTCAAACGTTTCCTTCCTCCTGCTGCTGCCGCTCCTCTTCCAGATTCCGGAAGCTGTTCACAGGTTTGCAATCGCCGCCAGCGGAACGGGAGGGTGGTGGGCTCTCTGCAAAAACTTTCACCGTCCCCCTACCCCCTCAGTGCCAAGACTGGAACTGCAGTTGGTCGTATTCGGCTATCAGTTTTTTGATGTGGGCGAGTTTGTTGTGCAGGTATTCGCAGCGGTTCTTCTCCTGGCTGTAGTTTGGGTTCGTCTGCAAGGAAGGAGGGAGAGAGATGGAAGGGGGAAAGAAATTTATTATTATGACAATTATAATTCTACAGTCATACCTCAGGTTACAGGGGACGCGGGTGGCGCTGTGGGTTAAACCACAGAGCCTAGGGCTTGCTGATCAGAAAGTCGGCGGTTCGAATCCCCTGAACTCCCGTTGCTCGGTCCCTGCTCCTGCCAACCTAGCAGTTCGAAAGCACGTCAAAGTGCAAGTAGATCAATAGGTACCGCTCCGGCGGGAAGGTAAACGGCGTTTCCGTGCGCTGCTCTGGTTCGCCAGAAGCGGCTTAGTCCTGCT
Organism: Podarcis filfolensis; assembly: GCF_964270895.1. Lineage (NCBI taxonomy): Eukaryota > Metazoa > Chordata > Lepidosauria > Squamata > Lacertidae > Podarcis > Podarcis filfolensis. The sequence continues at coordinate 8,294,657 of NC_139622.1, forward strand.
GGCCACATGACCCGGAAGCTGTACGCCGGCTCCTTCGGCCAGTAAAGCGATATGAGCGTCGCAACTCCAGAGTCGGCCACTACTGGACCTAATGGTCAGGGGTCCCTTTACCTTTACTTTTAGCATAGTCCAACCCCCCTCACTGCAGTGAGGAAACTCCACCATTTTTTTATTTTTTGCTCTCTGGCAACTGATATTCTAAGGTAGACTGCTGCTGAACAGGGAGCTTTACCTATTAGCCACCATTCCTTCGCCCCGCCCTGATGACCGCCTGACGTTTCTGTCCTACAACTGGAAGCTGCTGTTTCAAACATCTGGGAGCAACCAAGGCTGGAAGGAAATGCTGTTTTGACATCCTCCTTTCTCCAGTTTATTTCCTCAGTTGCTTCTCACACAGACAGCGGGGGGAAACTTGCTTTGCTGTGACAAGGGCGGGGTACGAACTGGGGCCACCCGGTTTTCCTTCTTTCCTCTTCCCTCCTCCTCCCTTTTTCCTTGTGTGTCATTTCTAAGTTGGGTGGGGGCGCAAGGACTGTCTCATTTAAAGACCGACTGCATGTGGCCCTAAGGAAGTTAAGATTGGCTTCAACCAGAGCCAGGGCCTTTTCAACTCTGGCCCCGGCCTGGTGGAACGCTCTGCCTCATGAGACCAGGGCCCTGCAGGGTCTGATTTCTTTCCGCAGGGCCTGTAAGACAGAGTTGTTCCTCCTGGCCTTTGGCTTGGAGCCAATTTGATTCCCTCCCTTTCTTTTTTCCTTCCCTTCTCCTGCTGCGATGAGGCTACATTTTAATATTTTAATGTTTCAGTGTTGTATTTTAATTTTGTTTTTAAGTTGTAATCATTCAATCATTGTTTTTATTATTGCTTGTAAGCCGCTCTGAGCCTGGCCTTGGCTGGGGAGGGCGGGGTATAAATAAAAATTATTATTATTATTATTATTATTATTATTATTATTATGTAAGCTTCTCTCTTTTTTGGCGCAACCGCTTTATAGAAATAAGCAAGCAAGACTCACTTTTTTGATTTTCCGGTATTCTTGCAGAATCTGATCGTGGATAGACTGCAAAAGAATGGACACACCATGTGTTAAACAACAACAGCAACAACTGGAAAAGCAAGGCCAATAAAGGTTTGAAAATCAAGCTGGCAGCATCTTAATGAGATTTAGGCACTGATCTGAGATCAAGCCTTCTTAGGACAAACGATTTCTGGTTTTTAGGCCCTCCACATCAGATGATCCAATTTTCCTACTCCCTTTTCTCTAAACCAGTACAGTGGTACCTTGGTTCTCAAACGCCTTAGTGCTCAAACAACTTGGAACCCAAATACTGCAAACCTGGAAGCAAGTGTTCTGGTTTGCGAACTTTTTTCAGAAGCCGAACGTGCTCCGGTTTGAGTGTTACGCTTCCGATTTGAGTGCCGCACTTGAGTGTTACACTGAGGTCTGTCTTGTTTTTGCAATTTATTTTGCCTTTTTTGTTTTTGCGGCTCTTTTTCGTTTTGTTTTTGTGACTGAGTGGAACCCAGTTCAGCTACCGATTGATTGATTGTGCGACTGAAGTACACTGTTGATTGCTTTCATTTTATAGATCAATGGTCTCGTTAGATAGTAAAACTCATGCGAAACTGCTGTATTAGGGGTTGCTCTTAAAAGTCTGGAACGAATGGATCGGTTTTGCATTACTTTCTATAGGAAAGCACGCCTTGGTTTTGGAACGCTTTGGTTTTGGAACGGACTTCCGGAACGGATTAAGTTTGAGAACCAAGGTACCGCTGTATTCCCCAAACTTCAGCCTCTCAACTGTTTTGGGACTACAATTCCCATCATCCCTGACCACTGCTAGATCTAGGGGTGATGGGAGTTGTAGTCCAAAAACACCTGGAGACCCAAGTTTGGAAAACTCTGCTCTATAGTATTTTGCTGCTTTGTTTTACATTTTATGATGTTTTGACTCTAAGGAGATGGTACGTTTTTACAGGAGCTTGTGGTGAGGACCAGATTAATACCGTATTTTTCGCTCTATAAGACACACCAGACCACAAGACGCACCTAGTTTTTGGAGGAGGAAAACAAGGAAAAAAATATTCTGAATCTCAGAAGCCAGAACAGCAAGAGGGATCTCTGCGCATTGAAAGCAGCAATCCCTCTTGCTGTTCTGGCTTCTGGGATAGCTGCGCAGCCTGCATTCGCTCCATAAGACGCACACACATTTCCCCTTCCTTTTTAGGAGGGAAAAAGTGAGTCTTATGGAGCAAAAAATACGGTACCTTTAGAGGCCCTAAACCAGGCATAGGCAAACTCCGCCCCTCCCTCCAGATGTTTGGGACTACAACTCCCATCATCCCTGACCACTGCTCCTGTTAGCTAGGGATGATGGGAATTGTAGTCCTAGGCTGCCGCCAGCCCACCTTGTACTCCTCAGTGCCCTGCAGGAGTTGCCTTAGCTGCGAGTCCAACTGCATGAACCGCCGCGTCACCCGCTCGATCCTGGCGTGAAGGTCGCGGTACTCGCTGTACTCCGCGTTGAAGTCGTTCTTGTAGCTCTGCCGCTGCTCAGACGAGGAGATGGGGCCATATTTGCTGCGAGAAAATTAAGGAGAGAAATGAAGGACAAACAACAACAACAGCAACCCCAGGCTTGCATTGCCCCTTGGTGACCAGAAAAATAATAATAATAAAATTGTATTTATACCCCGCCCTTCCCAGTTCAAAAACCAGGCTCAGGGCGGCTAACGAGGGGTCCGCCAACACTTACATAAAATAGTCTTGAGTTTCGGACGTCGACGTGGGATCGCTGGCGCTGTTGCACGTCCCATTTAAACCTGGAGAACAGGGAACCGAGAAGGAAACGAGAAAATCAGTCCCAAGGAGAGCTCCTGGCCCCACGTCGCCAAAGATGCCTCTCCAAAGAGAGGCATTCTGCTTTAAAGACAGATCTGGACTGCTTTCACACACTAAAACCACATGCTGTAGAATTCCACCAGTTCTCCAACTCCTTGAAAGATTCCATCAATGGTGTCTCCAAAAAATTTTACGCATCACTTGGGAAGACAGGCAAACTAATGCCAGTGTACTGGAAGAAGCAAAGATCACCAGTGTGGAAGCAATGATTCTTCAACATCAACTTTGTTGGACCGGACATGTTGTGCAGATGCCTGATTATCGTCTTCCAAAGCAACTACTCTATTCTGAACTTAAACATGGAAAGCGTGGTGCTGGTGGTCAACAAAAGAGGTTTAAAGACTGTCTCAGAGCAAATCTAAAAAAATGTAGTATAAACACCGACAACTGGGGAACACTGGCTTGAGAGCGCTCCAATTGAAGAACAGCCTTGAACAGCCTTGAACCGAAAAGGCCTTGGCCCTGGTTGAGGCAAGTTTAGCCTCCTTGAGGCCCAGGACCTCCAAAATATTATTTGTGGACCGTAAGGGGCATACCAGGAGAGGCGGTCCCGTAAGTACGAGGGTCCTAGGCTGTATAGGGCTTTAAAGGTTAAAAGGTAAAGGGTAAAGGGACCCCTGACCATTAGGTCTGGTCGTGACTGACTCTAGGGTTGCGGTGCTCATCTTGCTTTATTGGCTGAGGGAGCCGGCGTACAGCTTCCTGGTCATGTGGCCAGCCTGACTAAGCCACTTCTGGCGAACCAGAGCAGCGCACGGAAACGCCGTTTACCTTCCCACCAGAGCGGTACCTGTTTATCTACTTGCACTCTAACATGCTTTCGAACTGCTAGGTTGGCAGGAGCAGGGACCGAGCAACGGGAACTCACCCCGTCGTGGGGATTCGAACTGCCGACCTTCTGATCGGCATGTCCTAGGCTCTGTGGTTTAACCCACAGTGCCACCCACGTCCCTTAAAAGGTTAAAACCAGCACCTTAAACCTCATCCTGTACTCCACCGGGAGCCAGTGCAGCTGGTAGAGCACCGGGTGAATGTGGTCCCACACCAAAGACCCCGTAAGGAGCCTCGCCTTCTGCACCCACTGGAGTTTCTGGGTACAGTCATACCTCGGGTTTAAGTTGCTTCAGGTTGAGCGCTATTGGGTTGTGCTCCACGGCGACCCGGGATTAATGGAACCTGTTACTTCCGGGTCTCACCGCTCACACATGCGCAGACGGTCAAAATGCCGTCACGTGCATGTGCGTAAGCGGTGAATCGTGACCCGCGGGCGCGGGTTGTGTTCGCTTCAGGGTGCGAATGGGGCTTCGGAAGGGATCCCGTTTGTATCCAGAGGTACCACTGTATTCGTGTTGACCTTGACCACCACCTAGTGGCCACACCAAGGGAAAAGCACCTAGCCACAGGGAAAGCCAAAGAACAAAAATTTGGGGCTTTCCGGGTTTAGAGCAGTGGTTCTCAAGAAGGGTGCGGCAAGTTTCACGGGAAGGAGAATCAGAGAAACATTTGGACATTTCAGTTGTGGTGGAACATTGCGGAGGTATCAAAATACGGATCTACATCTTGCAGAACGTGCATAGATCTCTTCTTCCACAGTTCTCCGTTTATTATTTTCTGGATGTCCTGTGATCCTGTTACAAAGCAGTTGCATCCTATGTTATAAATCAAGCAGTGCTAGGAGCTGTTTCTTTCCATTTTCCAATTTTGAAAAATCGGTGCAGGGCAAGCCATTTTTTATCCCGAAACTGTGGCTCGGAGATTTTTTTTTTTAGAACCGCTGATCTAAGGGAACTTTGCATTTCTCTGCCCTGCCATACATTTTTATTTGATTTCCATACAATTTAACAAATTCACTTTCCATGCAATATTCCTGCAGCATTTTGACTTCCCATCTGCGATGTTTTTCTGTCCTAATCCTTTACCTACTGCCTTAAATGTAATACAGCGGTACCTTGGTTTTTGAACGTATTCCGTTCCAGAAGACCGTTCGACTTCCAAAACGTTAGAAAACCAAAGCATTTACTTCTGGAAGACTCAATACGGAAGCCGCGTGGTACGTTCGACTTCCGAAAAACGTTCAAAACCCGAAGCAGTTGCTTCTGGAAGCATCTACTTATGGAAAACTCAATACAGAAACCGCGAGGCACTTTCGACTTCCGAAAAGCGTTCAAAAACCGAAGCAGTTGCTTCCAGGTTTTCGGCGTTCGAAAGCTGAAATGTTTAACTTCCAAGACGTTCAAAAACTAAAGGGCCACTGCACTTATTTCAGTAACAGATGTGATAGGAATTTTATGGTCTTCAATATATGGTAATGTTCATAGGTGTACCAACCAAGCACGTACATAGATCAGCACAGGAAGGCCAACCTGGAACCATTTTGATTCCTAAACTGAGCAAATGTTTTCTCTGCAAGGTCAAAGTGGGAAACCTCCCCATTGTCTCTTTCCTCACAAATCCTGTCTTAAGGGCACATTTAAGATATGACTAGGGTGTGAGCCTGTGACCTGGCCCAGGAACTAAGTATTTATCATTACAAAAGACTGGCCAGGATCCCCAGGGCATCCAATCAAGTAACCTGCCAGACAGGAGATAAACAAGGACAGGAGAAAAACAACAAATTTCTGTTTTAGACTGCCTTTTCTGTGATGGACTGCAAGAAGATCAAACCTATCCATTCTTAAGGAAATCAGCCCTGAGTGCTCACTGGAAGGACAGATCGTGAAGCTGAGGCTCCAATACTTTGGCCACCTCATGAGAAGAGAAGACTCCCTGGAAAAGACCCTGATGTTGGGAAAGATGGAGGGCACAAGGAGAAGGGGACGACAGAGGACGAGATGGTTGGATAGTGTCTTTGAAGCTACAAACATGAGTCTGACTAAACTGCGGGAGGCAGTGGAAGACAGAAGTGCCTGGCGTGCTCTGGTCCATGGGGTCACGAAGAGTCGGACACGACTAAACGACTAAACAACAACAACAAGGTGTGATGTATCTGAGGGGTGGTCTTAGGTTATACCCCTTCTGTGATGTATGTATGGTGTTTCTGGGGGTGGGCTTGATCTACAGGGTGGCAATTTCAAAAGTCTTTATAAGGCCTTGCACGCCATTTTTCTGGGTTCCTCCTCTCTCCTGTGGTTAAAGGGAGCACCGTGTTGCAACAGTTCCTTGAATAAAGATCAGGCTTACTAGCTGCTTTGCTTCTCAATATTCTCTGGTTGGCCTCTGTTATTTTCTCCTACCAATAGGGAACCTATGTAAGGATTCTATATGGCCTCTTGGATACCCCATAAGGGAAAAGGGCAATTTTTGTTTACAACAGAGATACCCTACATTACATTCCGTTTCTCATTCTCACTCCTCTGCTTACATTTCCAGCTCTGCCTGCGATTTCAACCGACTATAACATTTCCCCAGATAGCCTGAAAAGAATCTCCACTCTCCCGCAAACCTGCCACCTTTTCGGTCTCTTTATTTTCGCCGCCCGTTTCGCCGTCTCCATATAGGGAACGTCACGTTCTGGCACTTTTGCTGTGATTATAACAACCCGTGTGCGACCCAGAGAAACCCGCAAGCCCCCCAAAATCCTCGCCCAGCGCCGCCGAACCCACCTGCCGTGTCCTGCGACGAAGGCGCCGTAGTCTTTGAGCTGCGTTTCCTGAAGCTGCAGTTCGGTTTCTCCCGGGGCTCCGACTCCTGCTCAGCCCCTCTCCTTTCCCTCTCCTTCTTTAACCTCTTCTTGCTCCGTTTGCTGACTTGGACAGAGTCCGTCACCGGCTGGAGGGGGACCTCCGCCGCCGCACCCGCCAGCCTCTCGGCGGGATCCGGAGCCTCAAAGTTGGGGCCGCCGTGCCCCAGGTCGTTGCTGACGTCGGCGAGGGGGTTGTGGGGCCTGGGGAGCTCCAGGGCCGGCAAGAGGTTACTGGAGGCGACCACCTCCGGGGGTGGGGCTAGGGGGGCTTCCCTGCCATTGGCCGAGCGCAGTTTTCCGTTGAGCGTGGGCTGAGTCCTTTGGGCAAAGTGGGAGATGCGGGGCTTTTTGTTGGACAGAGGGTCGGTGAAATCTGTGGGCTGGGGTCGTTTCTAGGGTGGAGGGAAGAAGAACGGAAAGTGTTAAGGCAGGCTTTCCCCAAACGTGGGCCATTTTTGGACTACATTTCCCATCATCCCTTGCCCTGCCAGCTCAAGTGGTGTAGTGGTTAAGAGTAGTGGACTTGTAATCTGGTGAACCGGGTTCGATTCCCTGCTTCTCCACATGCAGCTACTGGGTGACCTTGGGCTAGTCACACTTCTTTGAAGTCTCTCAGCCCCACTCACCTCACAGAGTGTTTGTTGTGGGGGAGGAAGGGAAAGGAGAATGTTAGCCGCTTTGAGACTCCTTCGGGTAGTGATAAAGCGGGATATCAAATCCAAACTCTTCTTCTTCTCTTCAAGATGATGGGATTTGTAGCCCAAAGAGACCAAAGTTTGGGAAACTATGGGTTAGAGCAGTGGTTCCCAACCTTTTAAAAAAATTTTGGCCATGGTCAGGGAACCTTGACCATTAGTTCCAGTCGTGACCGACTCTGGGGTTGCGGTGCTCATCTTGCTTTACTGGCCGAGGGAGACGGCGTACAGCTTCCAGGTCATGTGGCCAGCATGACTAAGCCGCTTCTGGCGAACCAGAGCAATGCACGGAAACGCCGTTTACCTTCCCGCCTGAGCGGTACCTATTTATCTACTTGCACTTTGACGTGCTTTCGAACTGCTAGGTTGGCAGGAGAAGGGACCGAGCAACGGGACCTCACCCCATCACGGGGATTCGAACCGCTGACCTTCTGATCGGCAAGTCCTAGGCTCTGTGGTTTAACCCACAGCGCCACCCGCGTCCCTATGCCCCACCTAAGCATCTCTAAAATCCTGATTCCCGCCCCCCCCCGGTGACATATAATTCTTATTATTCAAAATTACTCAAATGAAGGAAGCCCCAAAGGCCCAAAGGCCACGAACTGTTAATAACTCAATTCTCGAATAGCCCCCCCTTAAAAATCAAATTGCCCCCCTGTGAGGTGCTTGCCTCACAGGGTTAAAGGTAAAGGGACCCCTGACCATTAGGTCCAGTCGTGACCGACTCTGGGGTTGTGGCGCTCATCTCCCTTTATTGGCTGAGGGAGCCAGCATACAGCTTCCCAGTCATGTGGCCAGCAGGACTAAGCCGCTTCTGGCGAACCAGAGCAGCGCACGGAAACGCCGTTTACCTTCCTGCCGGAGCGGTACCTATTTATCTACTTGCACTTTGACGTGCTTTCGAACTGCTAGGTTGGCAGGAGCTGGGACCGAGCAACGGGAGCTCACTCCGTCGCGGGGATTCGAACCGCCGACCTTCTGATTGGCAAGTCGTAGGCTCTGTGGTTTAACCCACAGTGCCACCCGCGTTCTGCCCCACAGGGTTAGAGGATGGCAAGTAAACAGGAAGGAACCGCCAGTTTGGTTTTAATGGAAATGATAAATATCACTAAGGAAACGATTGTTCCGTCGCCCAAAAATAACGTTGCGGAGTGTTTTTTGATGATACGGACTTGGATACATTAGCAGAAGGATTGGTATTCCGTATGATGCCAATACAACAATAATTTATTTTTACACCCCTGCCCATCTGGCTGGGTTTCCCCAGCCACTCTGGGTTGCTTCCAACAGAATACTAAAAATACGATAGCTCAAAGGACCACGGTAACTCAGGAGGGAAAAGCCAACACTGGCTTCCCTTGAACAGCCAATTGGAAGCCGCGTCGGAGATTCGGCTTCCGAAAGAACGTTCGAAAACCGGAACACTCGCTTCCGGGTTCCGATTGTTCAGGAGCCAGAACGTTCGGCTCCCAAGGCGTTTGGGAGCTCATGTATGACTGTAATAATAATAATCATCATCATCAATCTTTATTACCGTCCAGAGACCCATCAAATTGTTACAAAGCAATACACAATTCATACAGCCCACCTCCAGGTTAAACAAGCATTTTGTTCACAATATAGGGATCATTGGTTCTTGCAACCACTGATAAAAACTTTGCCACTGCTTATGTTCTAGTGTTTGTCCAGTCTTCCGATAGGAACCTGACATAGCGAGCCTCTGATTTTCCTGGGAAAGGTACCGGGAAGGGTAATATCAGTTCAGCCCTGGCTTGCTCATATTTTGCACAGTGCAGCAAAATATGTTTTATGGAATCGATGTCTTGAGCACACGAGCAAAATAAATAAATGATGATGATGATGATGATGATAACTTCACAGCGAGCAAGAAAATTCCCTTTTCCCGAACATCGAAGACACCACCAGGTTGCCTGGGAGCAGAAAACCTCACCAAGCCATACCCCTGCAATGGGGGTTCATTGTGGGTATTTTCCAATGTTATCCTGATGACAGTGAAGAGACTGAGGGTAAAACAGCAGCAAAACCCCACACCCACCGATGAAGGTTCTGGTTCTGAATCTGAAACCGAATCGGATGGTTCAGAGGATTTCAAGAGTGCTACGGCCTCTATGCGACCCTCTGAAGGCTCTGGTCGAGAATTGGAGGAACCGCTGTTCACTACAGGCCACTTTTCTCCTAAGAAAGGAGAGGAGTGCGTTGAAGACTTACGTCTAATTCGCAGGTCTGAAAGAGCCACAAAAGGTAGACCTCCAAAGAGATTGGCTGACGAATTTGCTAAAGCGGCAAAAGCTGTGACTGCTGTTAATAGCTCCAAGAAGGTATTTGAACCTTCAAGTTTCCAAGAGATCCAGGCTTTGGATTCGAAGGGTGCTGAGCCATGGTTAACTGCCATGTATACCCAATTTAGGTTGTACTCATAACCTACCTGGGGCGGAGAGCAGGAGGAGATGTTTGCGTTGTCTTTTGGTGATGCTGGAGCCGGCGCCTCTGGGGGGCAGCTGGTGTTCTGCGGTTGACAGAGTTTCCTGGGGGCAGGGAGGGGGGAGCGGAGAACAACAACAACAAACGGAAAGGTGTTTGTTTCGTTAAGCCATGCCAAGTCTTCATTATTATTATTTTGCGTTAAAGGGACCAACAGGTGTAATCAAGGATGGTAAAGGGACCCCTGACCATTAGGTTCAGTCATGGCCGACTCTGGGGTTGCGGCGCTCATCTTGCTTTACTGGCCGAGGGAGCCGGCGTGCAGCTTCCGGGTCATGTGGCCAGCAGGACTAAGCCGCTTCTGGCGAACCAGAGCAGCGCACGGAAGCGCCGTTTACCTTCCCGCCGGAGTGGTACCCATTTATCTACTTGCACTTTGAGGTGCTTTTGAACTGCTAGGTTGGCAGGAGCAGGGACCGAGCAACGGGAGCTCACCCCGTCATTGCGGGGATTCGAACTGCTGACCTTCTGATCAGCAAGTCCTAGGCTCTGCGGTTTAACCCACAGCACCACCCACGTCCCCGAAGGATGAGAAGCAAGCAAATGTTATTTAAAACAGGCCCAGGGAAGGCTTCTCAACCCAATAACCTGGACTGCTGGAATTCCAAGGCTTGGCATGTTACCCTTCCTAACCAAGGGTGCCAACTTAAATATTTTTTGGTGGGGGGGGCTATTTGTGCTTCAAATACTGTATCGGGCTTCAAAATCTCAATCAAGGCCAGCAGCAGCAGCAGCAGCAAGTGTCCCGGGCGTACAAAAACTTATGGGAATAGAAGTCGTCAGGATCCAAGCATTAATCCATTTTTTTTAAAAAAAAAAACAACCCCTCTTTTCAATATAGTCATATCTTGGACATCAAACAGAATCTGTTCCGGAAGTCCGTTCGGCTTCCAAAACGTTCAGAAACCAAAGCGTGGCTTCTGATTGGCTGCAGGAAGCTCCAATCGGAAGCCATGTCGGATGTTCGGGTTCCAAAGATCGTTCGCAAACCAGAACAATCACGTCCGGGTTCGCGGCATTCGGGAGCCAAAACATTCGACTCACAAGGCGTTCGGCATCTGAGGTACGACTGTATGAGAAATTAGTTCAAATTTATGCCACAGAGAAGGGACGCAGGTGGCACTGTGGTCTAAACCACAGAGCCTAGGACTTGCCGATCAGAAGGTCGGCGGTTCGAATCCCCACGATGGGGTGAGCACCTGTTGCTTGGTCCCTGCTCCTGCCAACCTAGCAGTTTGAAAGCACATCAAAGTGCAAGTAGATAAATAGGTACCGCTCTGGCGGGAAGGTAAACGGCATTTCCGTGCGCTGCTCTGGTTTCGCCAGAAGCGGCTTAGTCCTGCTGGCCACATGACCCGGAAGCTGTATGCCGGCTCCCTTGGCCAATAAAGCGAGATGAGCGCCAGAGTCAGCCATAACTGGACCTAATGGTCAGGGGTCCCTTTACCTTTACCTTATGCCACAGAGACCCCACATGTATTCCCTCCTGTGCTGTTCGATGATCGCTCAGCAGTATCCTGTATGCCTTTTAACGGCAACTGTGACAACTAATCTTTTTATTATTATTATCATTTTAAAAAAAAGTTGTCTTTATTTCTCTTTCCTGAAACCAGCTTGTTAGCAACACCCAATAAAATAATTGAGTCTCCAAAGGCGTCACTGGGCTTGGACCTTTTCTGTTATAAAGCAAAAGGAGGGGGGGGGGAGGTCAACGGGTTATTTCTATTGCAGTTATTCCCCCCCCCCCGCCAGATCCAGCTAAGATAAAAAAAACCAACGCACTCCCCCCCTCTCCTCCCCCTGCGCACCCTCCCCACCCTCTGTTTTGAACAGTTTCCATGGTCTGTAAACCCAGTTGGCTGGCGGAGGAGACGAGGTTGGTTTAATGAGAGTCTGAAAAACGGTGAGAGTTTTCTTTGGCGAGGGACGAGGTCCCTGGAGGCTGTGTGTGTGTGTGTGTGTGTGTGTGTGTGTGTGTGTATGCATTGGGAAGGCCTGGGCGCCAAATTTTAATTGAAATGGAAAATTACAAGTTTGCAAACAGGCCTACACAGACACACAGACACGCAATCGTGCCACGGAGGTGTGCACCGTATTTTTCGCTCTATAAGACGCACCAGACCACAAGACGCACCTAGTTTTTGGAGGAGGAAAACCAGAAAAAAAAATATTCTGAATCTCAGAAGCCAGAACAGCAAGAGGGATCGCTGCGCAGCGAAAGCAGCGATCCCTCTTGCTGTTCTGGCTTCTGGGATAGCTGCGCAGCCTGCATTCGCTCCGTAAGACGCGCACACATTTCCCCTTACTTTGTAGGAGGGGAAAAGTGAGTCTTATAGAGCAAAAAATACGGGACCTGTGCCGATGTTTCCCAAGGAGGAGGAGGATGAAGCAGTTACGTCTCTCGCCAACCCCCCCCCCCGGGCACGTATATCCTGGCATCTAGATGAGCAACAGCCTAAAAATAACCACTGGCAAGGATTCGGCCGTCTGAGGAGAGAAAACTGAGCCCACCAGGCTAGAAGCGAGGGCTGGCTTCCTGTTTCTTAAAAAATCTGCACCCAGGAAGCCCATATCCTTGCGCCTGCAACAGCTGGGCGGGCGAGTGTGTTTTCTTATCCAAAATGACACGATGCCTCCTGTTTTCCCCGGCATCCCCACGGGAGCAATTCCCCCATGGAGAAAGGCGGCGGCAGCGTGTGGGACTTTCTAGCTTAGAGAGAAGGCGAGGAAGAGGAGGCGCGGTCTGCAAAATTTCGAGTGAGACGGAGAAAGGGCATGCGGGGAAAGCGTTCCTCCCTCTCTCGTAACCCTAGGAATTTGTGGGCATTCGATGGAGCGGATGGATGGGAGATTCAGGGAAGAAAAAAGGAAGTCGTTCATGAGGTGGGGGGGGGGAGAGCTGGGGAGAAAGGAGGAGGCAGCAGTAAGCTTCTGAGCACAATTCAAAGTGTTGGTGCTGACCTTGAAAGCCCTAAACGGCCTCGGCCCAGTATACCTGAAGGTGCATCTCCACTGAGCACAACTTTGTAACCGAATTACCGTTTTAAGCCCACCTGAACAAAACTTCCTGTTCTGTGTTACTCTTCCAACAAGTACTCAGAGTAACTTGTTATTTTCACCTTTCACGAGACGGTTTGTGTGGTGACATGGTCCATGCTCTGGTTATCTCCCGCTTGGGCTACTGCAATGCGCTCTCCGTGGGGCTGCCTTTGAAGGTGACCCGGAAACTACAACTAACCCAGAATGCGGCAGCCAGACTGGGGACTGGAAGCAGCCACTGAGACCACAGAACACCGGTCTTGAAAGATCTTGGCTCCCAGTACGTTTCCGAGCACAATTCAAAGTGCTGGTCCTGATCTTCAAAGCCCTAAAGAGTCTCGGTCCAGTATACCTGAAGGAGGGTCTCCACCCCCATCGTTCTGCCCGGACACTGAGGTCCAGCCCCGAGGGCCTTCTGGCAGATCCCTCCCTGCGAGAAGTGAGGTTACAGGGAACCAGGCAGAGGGCCTTCTCGGTGGTGGCGCCCGCCCTGTGGAACGCCCTCCCATCAGATGTCAAGGAAATAAACAACTATCTGACTTTTAGAAGACATCTGAAGGCAGCTGTGCTTAGGGAGGTTTTTAATGTTTGATGTTTTATCGCTTATTATTATTATTATTATTAGGAAACAGGAAGCAGGCAGGTATTGAACTTGGAAACTTATGCATGTGGGTCAGACGCTCTGTGTCACGCGGCTGACCCCCAACAACATTTAGGAAGGCACCAGACCTTCCCTGCCCCTGTTCTGTGATACTAAAGTTTAAAAAAGGTAAAGGGTGCCTGGACAGTTATGTCCAGTCAAAGGTAACTATGGGGTTGCGGCGCTCATCTCGCTTTCAGGCCAAGGGAGCCGGCGTTTGTCCGCAGACAGCTTTCTGGGTCGTGCGGCCAGAAGGACTAAACCGCTTCTGGTGCAACGGGACACCGTGACAGAAACCAGAGCGCACGGAAATGCCGTTTACCTTCCCGCCGGAGTGGTACCTATTTATCTACTTGCGCTGGTGTGCTTTCGAACTGCTAGGTTGGCAGGAGCTGGGACAGAACAACGGGAGCGGGGATTCGAACTGCCGACCTTCCAATCGGCAAGCCCAGGAGGCTCAAGGGTTTAGACTGCAGCGCCACCCGAGTCCCCTTCTGTGATACTAACACCTAGGGACGCTTAACCCAAGGGGAAATGCCCCCCGCTAGAGCCCTTACCGGAACAGGATCCTCTTCAGCAACTGCTGGTCTCCTTCCAAGTATCCTGGCCAATCCCTCTGCACCTCTTTGTAAAAGTAATCCTTCAGGGTGAAGGTGCTGTCTTTGGCGTTCATGTTTGCAACCTGGAAGAGGGAGGGAAAGGACAGGGAAGGGTTTATTTGTCAATCCCTAAACACAGAATCCGAGAGTTGGAAGGGACCAAGAGAGTCTAGGTAGGGCGGACTGGCAGGTGAAATTATTGGACTACGCAGAGACTAACAGGGAAAACCAGAAACCAGGAGGATCAAAACCTCAATAAGAGACAAATTTGCATTATATTTGAAAGACCACTGCAAACACTTGAACAGGTTTTAAATAACTCCTGCAAGGACTTTGGATACAACGGAGGACTGTGAATTAGATGGACTTATAAAATGCAGTTTTTTAGAAATCTGCTTAAAGATCCCATGGAGGAGGGAGGTCTTGAGATTCGGAAGAATCTTGTGTAATTTTTACCGTTTGTGATTGTGAGGGTGAACGAATTTGTAAACTCAAATAAAAACATTTTCCCCAAAAAAGGAGGAGGAGGAATACCGTATTCTTTGCTCTATAAGACTCATTTTTTCCCTCCTAAAAAGTAAGGGGGAATGTGTGTGCGTCTTATGGAGCGAATGCAGGCTGCGCAGCTATCCCAGAAGCCAGAACAGGAAGAGGGATTGCTGCTTTCGCTGCACAGCGATCCCTCTTGCTGTTCTGGCTTCTGAGATTCAGAATATTTTTTTTCTTGTTTTCCTCCTCCAAAAACTAGGTGCCTCTTGTGGTCTGGTGCGTCTTATAGAGCGAAAAATACGGTAATAAAAATGCATGGTCCCACACCCACGACTTCAGTGGAGAATCAGGCCGCGCACTGGCTCACCTGCTGCAGCAGCCCATCGAGAGAGTCCTTATCTTGCGCCGTGAGGCCGTCCTTCTGCAGCCGCAAGAACAACTCTGGCTTCTTGTAGGGCTTGAGGGCCAGCAGATGCAGGACGCGGTCTCTGAAGGGCCGCTGGGAGACGGCGCTGTTGCCTTTTTTAATGGCGCTGGCCAGGTTGACGGGCGTCGGGCGGATCCGCGAGGGGACGGCGTCCGAAGCCACCGGGGCCGGCTTTCGCACCTTGACCGTCTTGCCTAAGCGAGAGGAAACGGAAAAGGTTGGGGTCCGTGCTGTTTTTTGGGGGGGAGAAAGGGTGGGGATATGGAAAAATGGATATTCTCAAACTTAATCCGTTCCGGAAGTCTGTTCCAAAACCAAGGTGTGCTTTCCCATAGAAAGTAATAATAATAATAAATTTTATTTATACCCCGCCCTCCCCAGGGCGGCTAACAAGCAATAATAAAAACAAGTTGAATGAATACAACTTAAAAACCAAGATTAAAACACAACATTAAAACATTAAAGTGCAGCCTCATCACAGGAGGAGAAAGGAAAAAAGAATGCAGGCTCATCTCCTCCTGTGATGAGGCTGCATTTTAATGTTTTCATGTTGTATTTTAAGCTGCTAATCCCCATGTTACACCCCCCCCAAACTACATCACTCATACATCACGGTTACATCATGAAAGGGGAGGTCTGGTGGCCGTAATCTGAGCATCCTGGACCCTGCCCCATGGTTCTCCTTGCCCTCCACCGAACACCCATCAAGTGAAACAAAAGAGATATTTACATTTCACTGTTTCCCAGCCAAGTTCATCACACCCTTTTGTCTTCATCTGGGTTTGTTATTTCTGGAATGGCTACCTGTCTGGCACTCAGGTATCAGAATACCAGGGATTATCATTCAGGCAGAGGGGCTGCTGAGTAGCTGAGCTCACATGTCGATATGAATTTCTGAAGTTTTCCCAGTGAGCCAGTACATAGGTACATTGATCAGTGAATTCTTACATTTGGTATTGTGCAGCAAAGGCCCTTTGAATAGATAGGAAGAAACTGTGATGAAGTGTTTTGTGGGGACAAATCACAAAAGTCACAAAAGCGATTGTGCTGGTTTTGGTAGTGGGCTGCATGTGCATGATATCTGCTGGAGGGGCAAACCCTCCAACCTATACATAAATTCCTGCAACAGTACCAACGGCTTAATATAACAGAACGTAATATTCTGAGTTTATTGGACAACACTTCTATCATTTGGAGTGTGATAGGAATTTTATGGTCTTAGATGGTAATGTTCATAAGTGTACTAACCAAGCACATACATAGATCAGCACAGGAAGGCCAACCTGGAACCATTTTGATTCCTAAACTGACCAAATGTTTTCTCTGCAAGGCCAAAGTGGGAAACCTCCCCATTGTCTCTTTCCTCACAAATCCTGTCTTAAGGGCACATTTAAGATATGACTAGGGTGTGAGCCTATGACCTGGCCCAGGAACTAAGTATTTATCATTACAAAAGACTGGCCAGGCTACCCAGGCAATCCAATCAAGTAACCTGCCAGACAGGAGATAAACAAGGACAGGAGAAAAACAATATTCAAATTTCTGTTTTAGACCGCCTTTTCTGTGATGTAGGTGTGATGTATCTGAGGGGTGGTCTGAGGTTACACCCCTTCTGTGATGTAGGTATGGTGTTTCTGGGGGTGGTCTTGATCTACAGGGTGGCAATTTCAAAAGTCTTTATAAGGCCTTGCGTGCCATTTTTCTGGGTCCCTCCTCCTCTCCTGCGGGTGAGGGGAGCACCCTGTTGCAACAGATCAATAAAGATCAAGCTTACTAGCTGCTTTGCTTCTCAATATTCTCTGGTTGGCCTCTGTTATTTTCTCCTACCAATAGGGAACCTATGTAAGGACTCTATATGGGCTCTTGGATACGCCATAAGGGAAAAGGGCAATTTTTGTTTACAACAGGACAGAAAATAATGCTGGCCTGTGGTAGCCCCAAAAGACACCCCCTAACCCAAGTCACTAAAGGCTGCCAGTTTGGGCAGGCACCACTGAGCCAGACAGGCCACAGGATCTGACGCGGCAGAATGCAGCTTCCTTTTTTCTTAGGAACCTAAATCAGATAGGAGGCCAGAACGGGGCTGATCGTGTTCCGAGATGAAGGGGCTTCCTGTTCCTGGCTCGCCTCGATTTCCTATTCTAAAAACAAATGCACACCAAAAACCCTCGCCTTCCTAGAATACAGGCAAAGCTTGCAAGGTCAAAGCTGCTCTCTGTTTTTATTTTAATTTTAAGTACAGAGGCTGGACGTCTGAGGAGCTTTGCCCAAACAACAGCAGCACGCCAATGTCTTAGGAAAGAAAGTTCGATATGTGGTGGGAATCATAGAATTGTATCCCTGTGATAGGAATTTAGAGGTCTTAGATATATGTTAAATGTTCATAAGTGTACCAACCAAGCACGTACATAGATCAGCACAGGAAGACCGACCTGGAACCATTTTTGATTCCCAAACTGACCAAATGTTTTCCGTGCAAGGTCAAAGGAAAATGGAAAAGCCTCCCCATTGTCTTTTCCTTCACAAATCCTGTCTTAAGGGCATGTTTAAGATATGAATAGGGTGTGAGCCTGTGACCTGGCTCAGGAACTAAGTATTTATCATTACAAAAGACTGGCTAGGCTCCCCAGGCAATCCAATCAAGTGACCATTAAACAGGTAACCTGGCAGACAAGAGGTAAACAAAGCACTCAGATTTCTGCTGTAGACCGCCTTTTCTGTGATGTAGGTATGGTGTATCTGGGGGTGGTCTTGGACTCCGGGGAGGGAATTTAAAATGTCTATATAAGGGCAGGCACACTTTTGTTCTGGGTTCCTCCTCCCTCCTGCGTGTGGTGAGTGAGGACCCTGTTGCAACAGATCAATAAAGATCAGGCTTGCTAGCTGCTTTGCTTCTCAATATTCTCTGGTTGGCCTCTGTTAGTTTCTCCTACCAAGAGGGAACCTACGTAAGGACTCTATATGGGCTCCTGGATACCCCATAAGGGAAAAGGGCAATTTTTGTTCACAACACCCCCCAACCCGAGGGCCATCAGATAAGTGCTGATATTCTTTATTTGCGCTTTCTTATTCTAACCCCTGTGCAACTGGACTCAAGTCTACACTACATGCCTGGTTTTATAGCCTTGTCTTAAAAAAATAAATACATTGTTCGTCACAGCTGTTCTCTCCCTCTCTGACGCAGAGAACCTTTGCTATAGAAGGCTGCGTTTAGGAGGAGATTCACGCGTGGCCGACATCCGCCCAACAACCGCCTAATTTGCACTGGAGGAAAATTTCCCAGAGGAAATGAAACTTTGCCCCCGAGAAAAGTTCCGAAGCTTTTCATTTTGGCAGGAAGGCAGCTGCAGGAGAGGCCTGTCGCCTTTTACCGCTTGCTGATAAGCCTTCCCGCCCCCTCCCGACGGGGGAAAAAAAACCCTTGCGTTGTTCTTCCCAGCACACAGGAAAACACACACTTCCTGCCATTGCTTGCTCCTGCAAGAGTTTGGCTGGCAACGCACACCAAAACGATGAGTCAGGGATAACTCAGCAAACTGCAATCTGCTCCTGTTTACAGACACGGACTCCCCGGAGGAAGGGCGAGAGATGCAGGCCAGGCACTGTCAGCTCAGAGAGTCTGAAATGGGCTCCCTCCTGATCACTAATAATAATAATAATAATAATAATAATAATAATAATAATAATAAATTATTTATGCCCTGCCCATCTGGCTGGGTTTCCCCAGCCACTCTGGGCGGCTCACAACAGACTATTTAAACCAAGATAAAACACCAAACATTAAAAACTTCCCTAGGTAAAGGGACCCCTGACCATTAGGTCCAGTCGTGGCCGACTCTGGGGTTGTGGTGCTCATCTCGTTTTATTGGCCAAGGGAGCCGGCGTACAGCTTCCGGGTCATGTGGCCAGCAGGACTAAGCCGCTTCTGGCGAACCAGAGCAGCGCATGGAAACGCCGTTTACATTCCCGCCGGAGCGGTACCTATTTATCTAATTGCCCTTTGACGTGCTTTCGAACTGCTAGGTTGGCAGAAAAAACTTCCCTAGGGCTGGGCAATATCTGGTTTCCAACTTTGTGATATATCACCAGCTAAACATCGCAATATACCGATATATCACAATGTCTGGAACAAGGCTGGAGCTATGTTGAGGGATGGGCTGGCTTCATGGTTCTCCCCGCACTGTGATTTTTGCATAGCACGCACAAATATGATTTGCAATATAAAGGTAAAGGGACCCCTGACCATTAGGTCCAGTTGTGGCCGACTCTGGGGTTGCGGCGCTCATCTCACTTTATTGGCCAAGGGAGCCGGCGTACAGCTTCCGGGTCATGTGGCCAGCATGACTAAGCCGCTTCTGGCGAACCAGAGCAGCGCACGGAAACACTGTTTACCTTCCCGCTGGAGCGGTACCTATTTATCTACTTGCACTTTGACATGCTTTCGAACTGCTAGGTGGGCAGGAGCAGGGACCGAGCAACGGGAGCTCACCCTGTTGCGGGGATTCGAACCGCCGACCTTCTGATCGGCAAGCCCTAGGCTCTGTGGTTTAACCCACAATATACTGCCAGGATAAAAATTATGAAACCGGTATCACAATACAGACTTCAAACTGGGTTTGAATGATGCATCAACCAGCCCTGCCCCTGATACACATCACTATTCACAATATATTGACGGGTCAAAAATGTTCAGATCAATACAGTCGCACCTTGGAAGTCGAACGGAATCCGTTCCGGAAGTCCGTTCAACTTCCAAAATGTTTGGAAACCAAAGCACGGCTCTGCTCCCCTGGAAGGCTGCTTACAAGAGAATGCGGGTTTCGAAACGGCTCCATGGCCGGAGACGCTCTCTGCAAAGACCCTGCTGCAAAGCTTGACCATATGCAACGCTGTCGCTGCTCACCAACATAGCGGCCCCCGGGCTTGATGACGATGGCCCCCCGGCTCCGGGTCTCCTCCTCCACCAGCGCCATGCTCTGCTTCGCCTTCTGGTAGGAGTCATCGGTGGCACAAACGGTGATTTTGTCCTGGATGCTGCCAAGGCAGTCCAACTGGATGTTCCCATTGCTGCTGGAGGATAAGCAGAGGCAGAAATGAAAAACAAAAAGGAACCAGAGTCTTTTGGGAAGAAGAAGCCGCCTGGTCCTCGCACCTAAAGCGCAGGTCACCACCCCACCCCAGGTCAGAGACAGTGTTGCATAGTGGTTAGAGTCCCTGGGAGAGACCATGGTTGAAATCCCTGCCCGCCTCCGTTTCTTCGCCTTCCTCTAAAAGTCTCCCGGTTTGCTGGCTTTCTAGGCTATGCGGCCCTTGGGACCTCCCTGTGTGGCCCTCAGTGCTGTCCGCAGGATAATAATAATTTATTACTTATATCCTGCCCATCTGGCTGGGTTTCCACAACCACTCTTGGTGGCTCCCAATAGGAGAGTAAAAACACAATACAGCAGCTCCCAATAGAATATTAAAAACACGATAACACATCATCCATTAGAAACTTCCCTAAACAGGGCTGCCTTCAGATGTCTTCTAAAAGTCAGACAGTTATTTGCTTGACATCTGACGGGAGGGTATTCCACAGGGCAGGTGCCACTACCAAGAAGGCCCTCTGCCTGGTTCCCTGTAACCTCACTTCTCGCAGGGAGGGAACCGCCAGAAGGCCCTTGGAGCTAGACCTCCGTGTCCAGGCTGGACGATGGGGGTGGAGACGCTCCTTCAGGGATACTGGGCTGTTTAGGGCTTTAAAGGTCAGCACCAACACTTTAAATTGTGCTCGGAAACGTACTGGGAGCCAATGTAGGTCTTTCAAGACCGGTGTTATGTGGTCCTGGCGGCCACTCCCAGTCACCAGTCTAGCTGCCGCATTCTGGATTAGTTGTAGTTTCCGGGTCACCTTCAAAGGCAGCCCCACGTAGAGCTCATTGCAGTAGTCCAAGCGGGAGATAACCAGAGCATGGACTTCTCTGGCCAGACACTCTGCTTGTGTGGATCGGGGGACAAAGAGGGGTTCCTGAGCATGTGCAGAAACGAGCCTAATGTGCAAAGGTAGTATTTGCACCCAGCACCCTGCCCACTCCCCCCTCTGGCTCCGCTGACCGCTGGCCGAAGGGAGAAGGTTCCCACCCCTGAGTCGAAGCAACGGGTCGCAAATTGCGCTATCGGCGTAAGGAAGTTTTCTGGGGCGTTCTGCTCCCATTTGAAAACCTGCGGAAAACCCACATCGCCGGCCGTGGGAGCTGCAGGGATTGGGGCCTGGACGGGGCAACTCACCTGGAGACATACTGCTGGACGCAGTCAAAGCTCCCCTGGGGACTATCCTTCCCGATGTTGGAGAGGTAAAACGAGAACGTCTGGGCCCCCGCTGTTCCGTCCGGCCGAGGTATCGAGATGTGCTGGGTTGGTTTTTCAAAAGAAAAAAAGATTAGAAGATGTACACGTGAAGCCTTAGCCAGCGGGTCACAGAATAAGGGGATTGGAGAGTTGGAAGGGGCACCCAGGGATCATCCAATCCAACCCACTGCGACGCAGGAATGCCGCCCGAAGATGCCCCATCAGATCTGGCGGTCCCAACCTCTGTTCAAAAACCTCCAATCTATTATTATTACTATTATTATTATGTATTAAATTTGTTTAGTGATGTATGGAAGTGAGAGCTGGACCATAAAAAAGGCCGATCGCCGAAGAATTGATGCTTTTGAATTCTGGTGCTGGAGGAGACTCTTGAGAGTCCCATGGACTGCAAGAAGATCAAACCTCTCCATTCTGAAGGAAATCAGTCCTGAGTGCTCACTGGAAGGACAGATCCTGAAGCTGAGGCTCCAAGACTTTGGCCACCTCAGGAGAAGAGAAGACTCCCTGGAAAAGACCCTGATGTTGGGAAAGATGGAGGGCGCAAGGAGAAGGGGACGACAGAGGATGAGATGGTTGGATGGTGTTCTTGAAGCTACCAGCATGAGTTTGATCAAACTGCGGGAGGCAGTGGAGGACAGGAGGGCCTGGCGTGCTCTGGTCCAGGGGGTCACAAAGAGGCGGACACAACTAAACGACTAAACAACAAATTAAATTTGTAAAGGAAACGGGTGCCCTATGCAAAGCCTCCGCCCCAGTTCCCAGCTTAAGGGCGGAAGTGGACCTTGCAGAGGGGTGCTCAAGAACCGTTCTGCATGACAGAGAGATGTCAGCTGCCATCAGCAGCTCTCACAAAGCGAAACAGGGAAAGAGAAAAGGCTCAGTTTCCAACAAACCAGCCCAAGAATAGAATAACGGCCGTTTCCAGTTTCTTACTGAAAACTCATATCTGAACTAGCTATTTTTTTAGTGGGCTCCTACGAGATTCGGCCCGGTTTCTGAACCACCTAACCGAAATCCCATTGTCCCGTCTCAGCACCGGAGAGGCCATTGTGATTTTTTTAAAGAAAGAGAGAGCGCAAAGGAGATATTTTAAAATTCAGTCACAGGCCTTCGACTTACCCCTTGGCTTCCTTCGAACTGAATCGACGGCTTCAGCGCCACTGAGTCCTGGAAAGAGAGGGGCAGAGAGAGGAGAGAAATTAATGTGGGAACTTTAAGGAGACTCTTGCAACAGCTGGAACCAGACCCGAAGGGCAGCTAGATGCCCCATAGGGTAGGGTTACCAGACATCCCCATTTCCCGGGGACAGTCCCGGGATTTGCAGATTTGTCCCTGGACAAATTCCATCCCCGGATTTCATCTAACGTCCCCGGGAACTGTGGCAGTCCCAGCAGCTGAGAGCCAGCCTGGTACCACAGTTGGCTCTGGCTAGCTTCCCCGCTAACTCTGGAAAGTTAGCCTTGACGTTTTCATTCCCAAAAAAAGTTTTGCATTTGAGTTTCCATTGAAATGAGGCTGTATTTTAATATTTTAACGTTGGATTTTAATCTTGTTTTTAAGTTGTAGTTCAATCTATTTGTTTTTATATTGGGTGTTAGCCGCCCTGAGCCCGGTCTTGGATGGGGAGGGTGGGGTATAAATAAATTTATTATTATTATTATTATTATTATTATTATTATTATTATTATTATTATTACTACCATGGAGCCCGCCACTTTGCCTCGCTGGAAGTCCTCATATGATGTGCTGCACATGGCTTAGAAGCTGTACGCCGGCTCCCTCGGCCAATAAAGCGAGATGAGCGCCACAACCCCAGAGTCGGCCACGACTGGACCCAATGGTCAGGGGTCCCCTTTACCTTTACTAGATAAGCAAGAGAACTTTCCTTGTTGAGAGAACCAGGAGGCTGGTGATGCAAGACGTTGCTCTCAAAAGGTGCCTGCTTTTTACAGCGGTACCTCGGGTTACATACGCATCAGGTTACATACGCTTCAGGTTACAGACTCCACTAACCCAGAAATAGTGCCTCGGGTTAAGAACTTTGCCCCAGGATGAGAACAGAAATCGTTCTCGGGGGAGGAGATTCAGGAATGTTGGAGAAGAGAAGGAGTATGGAACTGAAAGTTTGACCTGACAGAGCCCCCTGATCTATTTGATTTATTTGGCTAGCCTGGAAAATAAAAGGACAATGAAGAACCCACACAGAGAAGCCAGCTCTTAGTCTGCTTGTGAGAATCATCAGAGATCGCAAAGAAAGGAACGTATGACAACAAACAAGATGAAGAAAATATAAAGGACTATCTGGATTGAACTGGATAGAACTGATTAATTAATGCAGCAAAATAAGTGATGTCTGGACTTATCCGGAACTTTGGACTCGTGCGGAGCTTGATATATGGGTACACCCCAAAAATTTAAAATTTGGCTGTATAATTTGGAACCAATGTGATTTGAATAATGTGATGTGATTGGCCTGTTAATAAAAATTATTAAAAAAAAAAAAAAGAACAGAAATTGTTCTCTGGCAGCGCGGCGGCAGCAGGAGGCCCCATTAGCTAAAGTGGTGCTTTGGGTTAAGAACAGTTCCAGGTTAAGAACAGACCTTCGGAACGAATTAAGCACTTAAGCTGAGGTACCACTGTATTTTTTAAATGAACTTCATCCCCTTCTGCTCATCGTGGGATGAGTTCACGGAGGCCACAGCGGAACCCCCACCCACAGAGGGATATCTCTAAATACCAGCTGCTCAGCAGAGGTGAACTTCCCCTCCTGCCATCACTTCTGCATCTGGGTGGTTGGGACGTTGGGCAGGGTGGAAAACTGGGCTGCGCCGGCCAGGAGCCGCCCGCCGATACTGAGGTTTCCCAGGCGCCGCCCGCAAACTTTCAAGGCTCTAGAAACTAGAAACGGCGACGCTATTATTAAATGAAAACAAGAGATTCAGATGAACTCTCGGTACTGAAGAAGACTGCTCTACCCCACTTCCTGTGCTCGTGCACCTTCACAGCACCCTGGCAGGATAGCAACCTTCTGCAACGGCAGGGAAGATATAAAAAGGTAAAGGGACCCCTGACCATTAGGTCCAGTCGTGACCAAGTCTGGGGTTGCGGCGCTCATCTTGCTTTATTGGCTGAGGGAGCCGGTGTTCAGCTTCCGGGTCCTGTGGCCAGCAGGACTAAGCCGCTTCTGGCGAACCAGAGCAGCGCACGGAAACACCGTTTACCTTCCCGCCGGAGCGGTACCTATTTATCTACTTGCACTGGTGTGCTTTCGAACTGCCAGGTTGGCAGGAGCAGGGACCGAGCAACGGGAGCTCACCCCGTCATTGCGGGGATTCGAACCGCTGACCTTCTGATCGGCAAGTCCTAGGCTCTGTGGTTTAACCCACAGCGCCACCCGCGTCACAGGGAAGATATAGGGCAGCGCAAAATAAAACCGCAGGGTGGTAGCCATGGTTAGAGGGGAGAGGGCAGCTGCCTCCAAATCCCTCAAGGGCCGCCAAATGGAAGGTGGGAAAAAATCTGTTTTCTGCTGTTCCGGAAAGCAGGGCCTGAACCTGTCCATCGGGAGAGGCTGCCTCAAAGGCCAGGTTCAATCCATGCAGGATTGAAGCACATACAGCTGATGGGCGGGGGTTTCGATCCTGCGTGGTCACTCTCTCTCCTACTGGCCAGCTTTGGGCAAGCGGGCAGGCTGGTGGTCCAGTCACCAGAAGCTGGCCTGTGCAGACGCGGCAGCACGGAGATAAAGATCTGTCCCATCCAGCCAACCCCCCCCCCAAAAAAGTGCCCCGATCATGCAATTCAACCCACCATGTATTGTTTTGATCAGGGGTTGGAAAACCTTTTCAGCAGGGGGCTGGTCCACTGTCCCTCAGACCTTGTGGGGCGCCGGACTAAATTTTTTGGGGGGGGCACGGGGGTAATGAACAAATTCCTATGCCCCACAAATAACAAAGGGATGCATTTTAAATAAAAGCACACGTTCTACTCATGTACAAACACCAGGCAGGCCCCAAAAACAACCCAGAGATGCTTTTTAAATAAAAGCACACATTCTACTCATGTAAAAACACGCTGATTACCGGACCGTCCGCAGGCTGGACTGAGAAGGCGATTGGGCAGGATCTGACCCCCGGACCTTCGTTTGCCTACCCATAGTTTTGATGAATCAATACGCTCCCGCAAAGCACCCCTGGGTTGGATTTTGAGGTTCCCCAGGCACTTTGAGCACACTTTTGAGCTTCTCTTCACCTCCTTAGGAGCTCGAAGTTTGCTCCTTATCATCATCACGGCCCGCTAATAAAAATCAGTAGTTTGCAAAAGCCAGAGATTAAGTGCCCGGCTTTGCATTGCCATTGTCCTCTGCCCCCCCCCCCCATGCAAGTGTTTATTTGTGTGTACACACTCATCTTAAAAGGACAGCATTTTAAAAAGCAGAGACATCACCTTGCCAACAAAGGTCCGTATAGTTAAAGCTTTGGTTTTCCCAGTAGTGATGTATGGAAGTGAGAGCTGGACCATCAAGAAGGCTGATCACCAAAGAATGGATGCTTTTGAATGATGGTGCTGGAGGAGACTCTTGAGAGTCCCATGGACTGCGAGAAGAGCAAACCTCTCCATTCGGAAGGAACTCAGCCCTGAGTGCTCACTGGAAGGACAGATCCTGAAGCTGAGGCTCCAATACTTTGGCCACCTCATGAGAAGAGAAGACTCCCTGGAAAAGACCCTGATGTTGGGAAAGATGGAGGGCACAAGGAGAAGGGGACGACAGAGGATGAGATGGTTGGACAGCTACCAGCACGAGTTTGACCAAACTGCGTGAGGCAGTGGAAGACAGGAGTGCCTGGCGTGCTCTGGTCCATGGGGTCACGAAGAGTCGGACACGACTAAACAACAACAACAACAACAACAACACACTCAAAGTTGTGCCATGCTTTTTTGCAGCTGATGGAGAAAACTCAGAGATGGGGCAGTGGCAAAAACCACTTTGGGGTATGTGTTTGTGCCTCTCGGGGTGGGGGCTGCCGGGCATTTTAATGCCCCCCACCAACCTTATAGACTTATTATTTCCTCTCCTCCCTTAGGAAGGGCATCTAATCTCTCTCTCTCTCTTTGCCAACTTCCCCTTCTGCAGAGGGAAAAAGTCCCTGGCTTCCAACCAGGAGAGATTTTTTAAAATTAAAAAAATCCCCCCGTTCTATTCTTATTCTGCCTTTTGGTTTCCAATAAGCAGAAGCTTCCGGGGTCCCTGTATTCAGACTTATCTCTTTTTTTTTAAAAAAAAGACGCCTTTTTCAGCAAAGGTTTCGAAACAGAAAGTTGGCAGGAAGGAGGAAGGCAGATGAGAACCGAGAAGCTAAGCCAGAGGGGGATCTGAAACACACATGGGGAACTTTCCTTATGACAGGGTTGGTTGTGGCAAGTGAAGGCACGATGCCTCCATGCATGCAGGCAGAAAAGTTTGCAAGACTTTTCGTAGATAACGAAGTTTGGTTTCTCCCTCTGAAACATCCCACACAGAACCTATTCCCGCAAACGAAGCGATTTCTCTTCTGAACCAATAACCAACACTTTATTGCTGACTTCTTTTTTCAAAAATCCTTGATGTATTTTTTATGAGAGCGCAACTTGCAGATACGCAAACTGACACATAAATAAGGGGTATGCGTAAGAACACAGAAAGCTGCTTCGTACAGAGACAGACCCAGGGGTAGGCAACCTAAGCTCGCTTCTGGCGAACCAGAGCAGCACACGGAAATGCCGTTTACCTTCCCGCCGGA
Organism: Podarcis filfolensis; assembly: GCF_964270895.1. Classification (NCBI taxonomy): domain Eukaryota; kingdom Metazoa; phylum Chordata; class Lepidosauria; order Squamata; family Lacertidae; genus Podarcis; species Podarcis filfolensis. The sequence goes on from NC_139622.1 coordinate 8,321,763, forward strand.
GCGGTACCTATTTATCTACTTGCGCTGGTGTGCTTTCGAACTGCTAGGTGGGCAGGAGCAGGGACAGAGCAACAGGAGCTCACCCCTTCACAGGGATTCGAACCGCCGACCTTTTCATTGGCAAGTCCAAGAGGCTCAGTGGTTTAGACTACAGTATTTTAAAAAATCTGTTTTGTTTTCTTTTCTCTCACCTTGCTTTTTATTGTCTTATTTACGCTACTCTTTATCTCTTGTTTGGATTAGATTGGTTTTTATTGTATCTTTATGGTGAAAACTTTCAATAAAAGTATTTTTGAAACAAATAATAATAATAAACTTCACTGCAAAAAGAAAAGGTACCTAGAAATTCTGCTGTGGCGACTGCAACCTAGGTTTCAGGTGCCGTTTGTTGATTACCTGATATATCTGAGTTCATAATCATAATAATTATTTATTATTTATACCCCGCCCATCTGGCTGGGTTTCCCCAGCCACTCTGGGCGGCTTCCAACAAAACACTAAAATACAACAACCTATTAAACATTAAAAGCTTCCCTAAACAGGGCTGCCTTCAGACGTCTTCTAAAAGTTTGGTAGTTATTTTTCTCTTTGACATCTGATGGGAGGGCGTTCCACAGGGCGGGCGCCACTACCGAGAAGGCCCTCTGCCTGGTTCCCTGTAACTTGGGTTCTTGCAGGGAGGGAACCGCCAGAAGGCCCTCAGCGCTGGACCTCAGTGTCCGGGCAGAACGATGGGGGTGGAGACGCTCCTTCAGGTATACTGGACCGAGGCCGTTTAGGGCTTTAAAGGTCAGCACCAACACTTTGAATTGTGCTTGGAAACGTCCTGGGAGCCAGTGTAGTTCTTGTTTACCTGGTTCCCTGTAACTTGGCTTCTCGCAGGGAGGGAACCGCCAGAAGGCCCTCGGCGCTGGACCTCAGTGTCCGGGCAAAACTATGGAGGGCATCCCTACAATGACCTTGCGAGGTAGATGAACCGACTGGCTGTCTCTCTCTCTCTGCCATACCTGAAGAACGCCACTGCAGACTGAATCTGGGACCTTCTGCATGCAAAGCTGCTCTATCGCATACCCACCCAAGGCAGGCACATAAACCGTTTTGTCTTCTGGACTAGAAACTTCCGCAGACTTATTTCCGATTGCCAGGTCTACAGGACGCCGTGCCGGCAGGGGCACCTGACTGCCACCGCCCCATACAATGTCCCGAGGGCTCTGCCAGCTCTAAAGGGACTTGGGGGTTCTCTCTGCTTGGATTCCGCCCCCCCCGCCCCGCCCCACGAGACACTCTGGTAGACCTGGGAACAGACTGGAGCCTGTTCCCCCATGACATCAGCGTACGGTTTTATTTCTCCGCCTAAGGCGGAACGACGGGGCGGCGCTTTTAAAAGGCTGTCCCTGCAGGGAGGTCGGTTTCCTATGGTTTCCACAACTCCCTCCTGCTCCCCCAAGAGAGATGCACTGCTGCAGGCGCAGAAAAGCTGGAGAGGCGAACGGAGGGGAGGGGGAGAACCAAGGCACCCTTCTCTGCCCCTCCACGCAAAACGATTGCACGGTCCCCAGTGGTTCTACACCCCTGCGCTGAATTTGCACCCATGAGGACTAGTGGCTTATTTAAAAGCTAAGGAGCCCGCGGAAATAACCTCTTTCCGTGCCTGCCCCTGCCCCCACCACAGCAAAACCAGCTGATGAGCTCGGGCAACCCGGCGCCAGGTTGGGAGTTGTAGTACGAAACTTATGGAAGGCGCAAGGTTGCCGGAAACGGTTTTATGTTAGGATACGGGCAGCATCCTATGCACTGGGCCAAGGGATCTTAAGAACGTGGAAACAGACCCCCCCACCCCCCACCTTCCAGGATCTGGCCAGTGTTAGAAACTCAGATATATAAGCTCAGCGCCAAATGGCTCATTGGATCAGGGTTACAGTTGCCAAAACAGAATGCCCAGGTGTCATTTTGGGGCACTTCTCGTTTCCCAAATGATGGACTGGCTGTGGTTGATTCTCAGTTAAAACGTCTGGCTAGTTCAGAGGACGGAAGCAAGAGCTGGACCGTAACGAAGGCTGATCGCCGAAGAACTGATGCTTTTGAATTATGGTGCTGGAGGAGACTCTTGAGAGTCCCATGGACTGCAAGAAGATCCAACCTCTCCATTCTGAAGGAAATCAGCCCTGAGTGCTCACTGGAAGGACAGATCCTGAAGCTGAGGCTCCAAGACTTTGGCCACCTCATGAGAAGAGAAGACTTCCTGGAAAAGACCCTGATGTTGGGAAAGATGGAGGGTGCAAGAGAAGGGGACGACGGAGGACGAGATGGTTGGACCAGCATCAGTTGGACCAAACTGCGGGAGGCAGTGGAAGACAGGAGGGCCTGGCGTGCTCTGGTCCAGGGGGTCACGAAGAGTCGGACACGACTAAGCAACAAAAAGTTCAGAGGACAAACTTGAGCTAGGTCAAGAGCTTTGAGAGTGACCGTCTGGTTTTCCTTGTGGACTAGTAACTTGCGCGCTAGGGTTGTGAGGCGGAACAGGCCCTCTTCCCCCTCCGTGTGCGCTTCCAAGGTGCTGCTGATGCCACAAGGAGGAGAAGGAAGGAAGGAAGGAAGGAAGGAAGGAAGGAAGGAAGGAAGGAAAAGAGACAGTATCAGGAAGGAAATGGAGAGTCCCTACGAAGTTGGGAGAAGGCGCAGGTCTCTCCCTGCCTCCCGCCAGCTCTAATGAGAGAAAGAGAGAGTCGAAATATCCAAGCGGCTTTGCGGGGTGTGCCAAAGGAAGAACCCAAAAGAAGGCAAGCTTGGCTGAGGTCAGAAGGCAAGCCGAGAGCTCACAGCTAATAGGCGCCGGGGCGGTAATTAGCTGGGGGGTGGTACTTCCCCATGCAGACACTGCTGGAAAAATAAGACCCAGGGAAACTGCTCTGAGATCCCTTTACCAACCTGAAGATCCTGCCAGAAATATATACATAGTTTTATTAATTTCCAGTACCTAGCAATTGCAATAGAGAGAAAAATACAAAAGCAAAACCCCCAACACTCCCCGGCGGGTCAATCCAGTTAAGTTTGCCAAATGGACTACGCCGAAATGTCCAAAACTTACAGGAAGAACTAGAAACCAGGAAATATCAATTCTTTTAATAAAGAAAAGGGGAAGTATACAATGTATTCGATAAAGCCCGGCAAACGACTAAATTCACTAGCAGCAGGACTGATTTGGAACTCGCAGCCAAAATCTACGTCAAGCGATATTAAGGGATTTATTCATCACTGGAATTAGAAAGGAGATGTAGCGTGGAAATTGGAACGCAAGGAAGCACAGAAAGGGGGAGGGAAGTCAAAGGCGGTATTTGCGTTTTTTGAAAACTGGATGTTTGCAAAAGTGACAATTTTGGCAGCTCGCCAGGAAAGTTTGCAGGAAAGTGTTTTCACAAAAGGATAGCCCATTTCAACAAAACAGTCTACACATTGTTCGTATTATGCAATGGATATGATCTCTTCGATAATTTTTCTTATAACAGCGGGAGACCGTACATTCTGTTTCCAACGAGAGATACACAGAGGTCCCTTTCCGATTCGGAGCTGCTACTAAAATAAAATTAGTTTTTTATAACTAAAGTCAGATTGCTCTTGTTAAAAAATAGTTAACAATCTCAAACTTTGGTACGTTGCACATGTTGATATTAAAGGTTATTCCGGTGAGCACTCTCTGCCAGAAGGGCTTTATATGTTCACGTTTTATTGATGGATGGATGGATGGATGGATGGATTGAATTTATATACAGCCCTATACCCCCAAGGTTTTCAGGGCAGTTCCACCACATGTGAAATAATGTACCTATAACTATTGAAGCCTCTGCAGAACAGCAGTGGGATAGTTTTATCAACACAGGTACACTGTAATGGTGTCAAATGCCATCAGCGTAGTAACTTAAATATATTTCCCCGTATCCGAGTTGATACCAAACCACCTAAGGCTCTGCGTGCAAAAGATGGCAATTCTCGAAACCACCCTGGCACCCGTCCGGTTGCCAGAGACAGTTTAAGCAAGGAACAGCCCTGCCCGAACAAAAGCTTTTTAGACAGCTGGTTCTTAGAAGCAAGGGTGAAAGCAGAACTCAAAACTCAACAGGCGCTTTTTGCACCCGGTGTCTCCGAAATCTGGAGGTGCATGCCTGGAGATCTTTGGATCTGTTTTCACACTCTGAAACCCCATCCTGTAAGAATTCCACCCGTTCTATTTTCTCAGCAGCATCAGAAAAAATTCCAGGAACCAAAACGTTGTACTGGAAAATACGCCTTTCAAGCAATCTGGCCCAAGAATGGCAACTAAGCCATTCTGTTTTGGCGACTCTTAACCCTGGTGAGACATGGGTGGCGCTGTGGGTTCAACCACAGAGCCTAGGACTTGCCGATCAGAAGGTCGCGGTTCGAATCCCCGCAATGATGGGGTGAGCTCCCGTTGCTTGGTCCCAGCTCCTGCCCACCTAGCAGTTCAAAAGCACGTCAAAGCGCAAGGAGATAAATAGGAACCACTCTGCGGGAAGGTAAACAGCATTTCCGTGCGCTGCTCTGGTTCGCCAGAAGCGGCTTAGTCATGTTGGCCACATGACCCGGAAGCTGTACGCCGGCTCCCTCGGCCAATAAAGCGAGATGAGCGCCGCAACCCCAGAGTCGGCCACGACTGGACCTAATGGTCAGGGGTCCCTTTACCTTTACAAAGCCCTTAACAGGTTGGGACCAGTTCGCTTGCAAATATCACCTTACTATAAACACCCTCTCAACTGCTCTGAGGTTCTGCATAATGTTCACTCCACAATGGTAATAAATACAATGTGCATTTTAGTGTGACGAAGCCCTTACTCTTTTCAGCACCTGCCAAAAAGCATTTTTCGTTTAAGCAAGCCTGCCCTGACATGCAGAATTCAGGTGTTGGGTTTAATCTGCTTTTACATTTATGGCTTATTTTATCTTTCAAGTGTTTTTAAAGAGTTGTTTCTGCTGATCGCTTCATTGTTTTGTTCTCTGTGAACTGCCCTGAGCTTTTCTTCCCCTGTTCTCTCTTTACTACCAAACGGTGCGTACATTTTTATAAAATATGGGCACACATACAGAGTAAACCATGTGTCTGAATGCAGAACGCACGCTGTCCGGCTGCAGGACTGGGCTGCAGGGAGGGTTTTATACTGACTCTCTCTGCGTGGCACCTTAAACCTAGGCTGCGGTCACCACAATGGAATGTCTGTTCGCCAGGGGGTAGGAATAGATGACCCATGGGGTCCCACTCTAATGCTACAATCTCATCGCTCAACATCAGCTCTCTCTTGTAGCAATTCACTTGTCCCAGTATGCAGGAAGGGAAAAACACACAGTGGAAATGGAAATAGATTAGAAGGTCGGTGGTTCGAATCCCTGCGACAGGGTGAGCTCCCGTTGCTCAGTCCCTGCTCCTGCCAACCTAGCAGTTCGAAAGCACCTCAAAGTGCAAGCAGTTAAATAGGCACCGCACCGGCGGGAAGGTAACCGGCGTTTCCATGCACTGCTCTGGTTTGCCAGAAGCGGCTTAGTCATGCTGGCCACATGACAGTAAAGCTGTACGCCGGCTCCCTCAGCCAGTAAAGCGAGATGAGCGCCGCAACCCCAGAGTCAGCCATGACTGGACCTAATGGTCAGGGGTCCCTTTACCTTTACCTTTACCTTTACCGGCCACTTGCCTGATGTCTCCTCCACCATCTGGAGACGCATGCCTGGGGATTCTTAGATCTTGGCTGTTTTCACACACCGGCAACACATCCTGCAGAATTCTACCCGCAAAATATATCTGCACAATGGATTTCAGGAACCAAGTTGTATGGAGAAATACAGTGGTACCTCGGGTTAAGTACTTAATTTGTTCCGGAGGTCCGTTCTTAACTTGAAACTGTTCTTAACCTGAAGCACCACTTTAGCTAATGGGCCCTGCTGCTGCTGCCGCGCCGCCGGAGCATGATTTCTGTTCTTATCCTGAAGCAAAGTTCTTAACCTGAAGCACTATTTCTGGGTTAGCGGAGTCTGTAACCTGAAGCGTATGTAACCTGAAGCGTATGTAACTCGAGGTACCACTGTACCACTTTCGAGCCACCTGGCTCCCAAAATGGCAACCAGGCATTCCGTTTCGGCCACTGCAACTCTGGTTTAAGGAGCTATTTGGCGCCTAGCTTATAGACCTGAGTTTCTAACACTGTACCCAAGAAAGTTTGCCCTTTTACGGCATTTATAGTCTTGTCGTTTACTGCGTCTATATGCCACCTTCCCCGGGCAGCTGAAGGGGACTTACAAAGTTCCCGCCCTGCCCATTTTACCCTCGCAACAACCCTGCGAGGGAGACTAGGCCGAGCGTTTTGCAAGTGTCCCAAGTTCACCCGGCGAGCATCACGGCCAGCGAGTGGCCATCTGAACCCTGGCCTCTGCCAGGTCCCAGTCCGCCACTGCGCCACATGATGTCCTGAGCAAAACATGAGAACAACTGGATCCCATCCAACTCCAGTTCTTCGGTCCTATTCCTTTGCCCCAAGGCACACCCCATAATGGCGCTGGGTTCGTGATACGCGGTGGTTTTAAACCCCCCCCACCGCCAAAAACCCGACGGCTTGCAATACGCACTGCCGGCCTTCCCGCTTACTAAAGTCTCCGGGAACGCTTAGAAACCAGAAACCCACTTCCTTGCTCAACTTTCTCCCGCCCCCCACCTCTCCCTGTTTGTTATTACAAAGCTCAGCTGTGAAAGCCAGGTTGTTATTGCAGGATTTGCACAGACAGAGTTGCAGCCCAGCGCTTGAGGCTAATTCCGAGAAAGAGACTGCGAAAGAACGGAGGCGGGGGACGCACACACACACACACACACATGCATACACAAGACACAAACCTACACACGGCAAGAGCCCCCAAACTCAACAACTGCCCAATCAGGTTGGATATAAATCAATGATTAAAAAAAAAAAATCAGATTTTAAAAAATTTTAATCGGATTTTTTATTTTATTATAATCGGATTTTTAAAATACAGTGGTACCTCTGGTTACATACGCTTCAGGTTACAGACTCCGCTAACCCAGAAACAGTGCTTCAGGTTAAGGACTTTGCTTCAGGATGAGAACAGAAATAATGCTCCGGCGGCGCGGCGGCAGCAGGAGGCCCCATTAGCTAAAGTGGTGCTTCTGGTTAAGAACAGTTTCAGGTTAAGTACAGACCTCTGGAACGAATTAAGTACTTAAACCCGAGGTACCACTGTAAAATGCTTTTGGAGGGAAAATCTTTCTAAAGATAGTTTTCTATTTAAGTTACATTACAGTCCAGGCTTCCTCAACCTCGGCCCTCCAGATGTTTTGAGACTACAATTCCCATCATCCCTGACCACTGGTCCTGCTAGCTAAGGATCGTGGGAGTTGTAGGACAAAAACATCTGGAGGGCCAAGGTTGAGGAAGCCTATTATGGTCCAAAGCATGGGTAGGCAAACTACGGCCCGGGGGCCGGATCCAGCCCAATCGCCTTCTAATTCCAGCCCGCGGACGGTCCAGGAATCAGCGTGTTTTACACGAGTAGAATGTGTCCTTTTATTTAAAATGCATCTCTGGGTTATTTGTGGGGCATAGGAATTCGTTCATTCCCCCCCCCAAAAAAATATAGTCCGGCCCCCCACAAGATCTGAGGGACAGTGGACTGGCCCCCTGCTGAAAACGTTTGCTGACCCCTGGTCCAAAGGCTATCATCAGGAAATAAGGATTTGTTTTAAGTTTTTCATGTGTGCTAAAACTCAGTCTAAGTTTGTTTTTTTTTAAAAATCGTTTAACCACATCAGTTAGCAAACATGGTATACATATATGCTATAATGTTGCTGTTTCAGTTAAATAAGTTGTTCAAATTGTTACTAAGGTAATGGTTATTTTTCTCCGGCCAATAAAGCACAGCAGAAAAGTTGTCCAAATATAAACAGTTGACTTGTTAAACCTCACAATAATTTCATAACTTTCTGTCTATGTATTTCTAAGGGTATAAACAAATCAGTAATTTTTGATATAACTGTAAAAAATGCTCTGAAAATTTGCTATTCCGAAAATGAAACCTCCATCTGGTTGTAAATATTAAGATTATACCAGCAAGAATGAGTCTTTCTGTATAAAAAGAGATTTCAATCGAGTCTTACTTAAATCGATTTTATTTAAACCAAATCCACCCTGTGCCCAATGCAAAAAAAAAGAAAGGAAAGGAAAAAGGAGGGAGATCTGGACTGGTTATATCCCTTATAAAAAGCATGGAGGGCTTAATTACAGGTGAAACTCGAAAAATTAGAATATCGTGAGAAAGTTCCTTGATTTCAGTAATTCAACTTAAAAGGTGAAACTAATATATGAGATCGACTCGTGACATGCAAAGCGAGATATCTCAAGCCTTGATTTGTGATAATTGTGATAATCATGGCGTAAAGCTGGTGAAAACCCCAAATTAACCATCTCAGAAGATTAGAATATTCAAGGAAATCAGCAAAACAAGGATTGCAAAGCGAGCAAGATTGGACCTCTAAGAAGTAGAAGCACATCTCGCTTTGCGTGTCACGAGTCGATCTCATATATTAGTTTCACCGTTCAAGTTGAATTCCTGAAATCAATGAACTTTTCCACGATATTCAAATTTTTCGAGTTTCACCTGTATGACCAAGCAACACATTTTTTGTGTGTTGCATGAGATTCCATAGGAGCGAGCTTTTTTGTTTTCCTATGAGGCAGGTGCCTAGCCCAACAATAAAAGGTTCTTGAGAGATGCTTCCTAGGACAGGTTGAAACTTTACCTGGGCATTTTAAGCCGCTCCATTGGTCCTGCTGAGGTGTGCTGCGTGCATGCAAGGCAGTGAGGGGCAATGGTTAGAGTGCTGGGCTCCAGGAGAGGCCAGGGTGTGACCTAAGTGGGGATTCAGCCCCTGACTGCATTCACACAGTACACAAAGCGCGCCTGGCGCCTGGCTAATTTCAAACACGGGCAAAGTCACCCATCTCAGGGGCCATCACCGCAACATCAACTCCCCTAGTGCAACAGGGTGTCAGAAGTGGATTAAGACTTTTGCTAAAAGGTAAAGGGACCGTTAGGTCCTGTAGTGGCCGACTCTGGGGTTGCGGCGCTCATCTTGCTTTACTGGCCGAGGGAGCCGGCGTACAGCTTCTGGGTCATGTGGCCAGCATGATAAAGCCGCTTCTGGCGAACCAGAGCAGCGCACGGAAACGCCGTTTACCTTCCCGCCAGAGTGGTACCTATTTATCTACTTGCACTTGGATGTGCTTTCGAACTGCTAGGTTGGCAGGAGCAGGGACCGAGAAACGGGAGCTCCCCCCGTCATTGCAGGGATTCGAACCACTGACCTTCTGATGGGCAAGTCCTAGGCTCTGTGGTTTAACCCACAGCGCCACCCGCTTCCCTTCAAGAGTTTTGCTATAGGGCTGCTAAACACAACCGGCGGGACAAACACAGCTGACCGAACCACTTTCCAGCAAGCCCTTAAAAGCCAAGCCTTCTCATTGCTCCCCAAAATAAAATTTAAGTAGCTTACAACCCGACCTACCCAAAATGTCCGCATCTTTCGCTTACCCCTCTTCCAACCATCACCTGCAATGTGTGCTCGGGGAGAGGAAGGGAAAGATAACACAACAGCCTTCTGATTTGCTGCTGAATCCCATAGCAACTGTATTAGTTTCAGAGGTAAATTTCACAGGCAGTAATTCCAAAGAGCTTCGGGGAGAAATGCTCGGGTTCCGACTGGATTGGAAGGGCTCTTTTGCGGCTAGGGAGCGAGGCTCAGCGTCCCTGGAACGCAAGATTAAACCTTCCCTTCTAGTAATACTTGGCATTCATGTTCTGGTCCCCCAACTCCACACCGAATGGTGAAATACACAAATACAGGCCACTGGTCCATCCAGGCCTCACATCCTAGTCCAGGGGTCTGCAACCTTTAAGACAAAAAAGCCACTTGGACCCGTTTCCGAAGAAAAAACAACTGGGAGCCGCAAAACTCGTCATTATAAAAATAACCTTTTTGTCACTTTTTTATTATTTCTTTGTTTGACCCCTCAGAATTACTCCTCCTCATAGAAATAAACGTTAAATTAACAAGTTACCTTTCTTTGTGTGTGTGTTCTTCACTTCCCTTCAAAATAGTGACCAGCGTACATGCCCCCTTTCAATGCAGTGACCAGCGTACATGCCCCTTACAATGTAGCGGGCGGGCGGGAAGGTGACGTCGGGACGGTGCGTGACTAACGCACGCACCGCCCCCATGCGACGTCACAGCCAGTACAGCGCCCGCCACAGTGGGGAGTGTCGGGGCGCACAATGCGCCTCCTCCCCTCGCTAGTATCCACCCCGGAGCCGCGGCAAAGGTGTAAAAGAGCCACATGCGGCTCCGGAGCTGCGGGTTGCAGACCCCTGTCCTAGTCTCACAGTGGCCAGCCAGATCTCCCAATGGGAAACCCGTGAGCAGGATTCGAACGCAAGAACAGTCTCCCCTCTCGCGGCTTCCAGCTTCTGGTATTCAGAAGCACTGCTGCCAGAGTTTGAAACTCAAAGATATATCATCATCAGTCTTTATTACGGTCCAGAGACCCAACAAATCGTTACAAAGCAATACACAATTCATACAGCCCACCTCCAGGTTAAACAAGCATTTTGTTCAGAATATAGGGATCATTGGTTCTTGCAACCACCGATAAAAACTTTGCCACTGCTAATGTTCTAGCGTTTGTCCGGTCTTCCAATAGGAGCCTGACATAGTGAGCCTCTGTTTTTACCGGGAAAGGTACCAGCAAGGGTAGTATCAGTTCAGCCCTGGCTTGCTCATATTTTGCACAGTGCAACAAAATATGTTTTATGGAATCGATGTCTTGAGCACACGAGCAAAGTCTGTCCTGGTAGGGAACTTCTCTCAACCTGCCATCCAAGACTGCAGAAGGAAAGACGTTTAGTCTGGCTTTGGTGAAAAGCCTTCGATAGTTTGGTACTGTCAGGTTTAAAATGTAAGATGTTAACTTAAAGACATACCCAAAGATATATAAGCTAGGTGCCCAATGGCTCCTGAGACCCAGGTTTCCGTCACCAAAGCGAAATGTCGTTTTTGGGGCAAGACGGCTGTAAAGCCTTGTTTTTCAAATGACAGACAGACTGACCATGACTGATTATCAGTTAAATATCTGGTTAGTTTTATAGGTCGACACCAGCACTTTGAATCGGGCCCAGAAATGAACCGGCAGCCCAGGATCGGTGCAATGTGCTCAAACCGTCTTGCCGCCCGGCGAGTGCCACGGCCGCTAAATTCTGCACCGGCTGAAGTTTCCAAACCCTAATTGGTAGCCAGTGCAGTCGGACCAGGATTGGTGTACGATGCTCAGACCGTCTTGCTCCGGTGAGCAACCTGGCCGCTGAATTCTGCACCGGCTGAAGTTTCCGAACCGTCTTCAGAGGCAGCCCTACGTAGAACGCACTGCAGCAATCTAACCTTGAGGTTACCAGAGCATAGACAACAGTAGTTAGGCTATCCCTGTTCAGATACGGGCGTAGCAGCTGGGCCACCTGACCATTAGGTCCTGTCGTGGCCGACTCTGGGGTTGTGGAGCTCATCTCGCTTTACTGGCCGAGGGAGCCGGCGTACAGCTTCCGGGTCATGTGGCCAGCAGGACTGAGCTGCTTCTGGCGAACCAGAGAGGCGCACGGAAACACCGTTTACCTTCCCGCCAGAGCGGTACCTATTTATCTACTTGCACTTTGATGTGCTTTCGAACTGCAAGGTTGGCAGGAGCAGGGACGGAGCAACGGGAGCTCACCCCGTCATTGCGGGGATTCGAACTGCTGACCTTCTGATCGGCAAGTCCTAGGCTCTGTGCTTTAACCCACAGCGCTACCCGCGTCCCTTATGCACACATATGAATTTCATGCACACATCCTTATTCCCTCCCAACAGCACTGGAAGGGGTCTGAAAGCAACTGGAAGTGAAAACTGGTCACAGTTCCAGTCACCTTGCACCTGCTTGCCTCTGGCGACATAGCAATCGCCAGGCAAAGAGAAGAAAGAGTTGTGTCACTCTTCAGCTGACGGTGAGTAGTAATTAACTAACAGGTGTGGAGGAGGGTGCGAGCAGGAAGTGTTTTTTTTCTTCTTCTTTTACTGTGGACTAGTAACTTAACGCGGGTGGCGCTGTGGGTTAAACCACAGAGCCTAGGACTTGCTGATCAGAAGGTCGGCAGTTCGAATCCCCACAACGGGGTGAGCTCCCGTTGTTCGGTCCTTGCTCCTGCCAACCTAGCAGTTCGAAAGCACGTCAAAGCGCAAGTAGATAAATAGGTACCGCTCTGGCGGGAAGGTAAACGGCGTTTCCGTGCACTGCTCTGGTTCGCCAGAAGAGGCTTAGTCCTGCTGGCCACATGACCCGGAAGCTGTACGCTGGCTCCCTCGGCCAATAAAGCGAGATGAGCGCCGCAACCCCAGAGTTGGCCACGACTGGGCCTAACGGTCAGGGGTCCCTTTACCTTTACCTAGTAACTTAAGAGGAGCAAATTCGCAAAGCAGGATGAGAGTTATGGGTTTTTGCTTGTTTGTTTTTTAAAAATACAGGGCGGACCACATGTTTCGCACGCAGAGAGCTCCTGGTTCAATCCTGGCAATGCCCATGGAAAAATATGAGACGGCAATTTGCACCTGAGAGAGCCGTCAGAGGATCCGTCAGGGGCCTGACCTCATATTCCTGCACTGGAAGAACTAAATGACCCTCGCGGTCACTTCCAACACAACAATTCCATGACTCCGGCAAGGAAAACGCTGCAGAGATGTCCCTGAGTTCTAGCGTTAGGATGGAGGAAGGGAAATAATCTCGACTCATTTTCTTTATGCCATGCATTATTTTATATGCTCCCATCTTTCAGTTTTCTCTAAAGTGGAAATAAAAACAACAACAAGAACCCACAAATGTTGTAGCTTGTAAGTTTGCTCCATCCCTATGGTTACTGTTATTTAGTGAATTTATATCCTGCCCTATACTTGCAGGTCTCAGGGACGTTCACAGGAATGCCTTTCTCTGAACCCAACTCGAACCCAGGAACTTCTGCACACAGAAAGACTGCTGAGCTGTGACTTAGGGCTCTTGTATCTACGGGACCGACTCTCCTGGTCTGCCCCGCAGAGGACCTTAAGGTCCATGAATAACCAGTTTAGAGGTCCCGGGCCCTAAGGAAGTCAGACTATCCTCCACCAGGGCCAGGGCCTTTTCAGTGGTGGCTCCGACCTGGTGGAATGCTCTGTCCCATGAGACCAGGGCCCTGCAGGATTTAACCTCCTTCCACAGGGCCTGTAAGACAGAGCTATTCCACCTGGCCTTTAATCTGAATCCAGCCTGATATTTTATTTCCCTTCCCCTCTCCTTTTATGAAGATCACCCGCTCTGAGACCCCACAGCTAATTCTCCCCCAGCCTCCTCACTGGCCCAAGTAGGACCAATTCAGCCAGCTAGCCCTTGGGGTTATCAAATGCTTATCTCCCCAAATTGATTTTTATTGTTATTCATGTTTTTATATTGTATTTTATGCCGCTTTTATAATTGTTTTAGATTTGTCGTTAGCCGCCCTGAGTTTTTGAACCGGGAAGGGCAGGGGTATAAATAAAAAAATCATTTTTATTATTATTATGAGCTGAGATCTTTCTTTCTTTCTCTCTCTCTCTCAAAGCAAGATCGGGTGCCGGAATTTCCTAACCGGATCTCCTCTCCGCCCAGCTGCTAGTCATCCTGGGAGGCCGTCCCCAGGAAAAGAGGCCCAGCTGGGTGTATGTGGGCCAACTCATTTTGGAGTGTCACAACCAACCCAGCTGCTGTGGCGCTGTCAGCGGGCCTTGGGTTGCAACAGGCTTTTCGGCCTGAGGGAATGTGGTCGACTGGCGAGGGTGCTGCGCTCAGGACCTGTGGGAGACCAGGGTTCGAGTCCCCGCACTCGGACACGGTAGCTCCCTGGCCGCTCGCTCTCACCTTGCTCTGCCTCTCAGGCTTGTTGCTAGCCAGGCGCCAGGCGCGTTTTGCAACTGGCACGGGTCCGATTGAGACCGCATGTTCATATAAGAGCTCAGCTGCTGGATCCGACCCAAAGGAGGCCTATCTAAGCCCAGCCTCCTGTCCTCGCAGTGCTCCAAAGACAAACCCTCGAGTAGGAGGTGGCAGCAGTAGCTTTCTCCCGGTGTTAAAAATTAGCCGGTTTTGCGACTGGCGCAGGTCCAGTTGCGACTACGTGGGGATCTCTGGGTGCCAAGGCTGGCGGCTGACATCTCCATCAAGCTGGCCCCTCCAGGTTTCTTAAGAAGGTCAGCATAAGAACTTATTTGTTGGCCTGATCTCCCACCGTTTTCTCCACGGTTCAGCCCCCTCCTCAGTTCATCCCTGAAACAACCCTGCGAGGTAGATCAAGAGGTTGTGACTGACTCCAAGGTCACCCAGTGAGCTTCACGGTGGGAGTGTGGATTTCCAGCAGAGCCTCCATGGACAGAGCCAGTCTACCTTGGTAGTGAGTAAGAGCAGGAGAAGGCTGCTCTTGAATCCTGCCAGTGGGCTTCCCATTGCGGGCATCGCGGTGGGCCAAAGACAGGAAGGGTGCTGGGCTGGATGGGCCTGACTCCTCAAACGCCAGGAGCAAGGGTGTGGATTCGAGTCCCTGCAAAATCTGTGTGATACTGGGCCAGTGATGCCAGAGGTTTGAGAGGTTATAAAGTCCCTTCCAGCGTTAGAAACTCAGAAAAAATCTAGGTTAAATCTAGGTTACGGTCGCTACCACAGAATGTCTGTTTGCCAGGGGGTTGGAATAAAATAATAAATGCCGTTTTTGAGCTATTTTAGCCGATTTTCGCCCAGACGCTACTTCCGGCTGCAGTATTTCGGGTAAGTCCGGGGAATTTCGGACGTACCGCAACCCTATTTTGCAACAATTCACTAGCAATAAGGAGAAACACACACAGTGGAAATGGAAATGGCACTAAAAATGGACTAAGGAAGAGGTTTTTTAACTGTGCTCGCCACGCGGTCGCAAACGGACCCCTCGCCAGTAGCAAAGAGCGCCTGGCTCCTGGCTAATTTCTAACACTGGACTCGCTGGACAGTGCTGATGCCCAAGCAACAACCTGGCTCCCCCAGCCACCCAGGGGGGCTCAAAACAGGCTGAGAACAGCAGAATGACCGCATTTCCTTGGTTCTGCACCCACTTGTTCAATACACACCTGCGATTTCATTTTAAGGTTTGTGCGCCGGAGGGGGTAGGATCCCACACTTGTCCCCATTACGAAAACGGGCCTGTTTGTTCCACCGACCCCACCGAAAAATAAATTGCACGGGCAAGCAAGTCACGTTCCGGGGTTGCAGAGGAAAGCAGCCTTCTGCAACCTCGCTCTGCCTTCTCTTGCAGCTGATAAACACTCATTAGCAAGCAATTGCTGTAACGAAGAAGAAGAAGAAGAAGCCATGCCATCCAGTGTGTAATTAGCACAAACCCTCCTCCTGCCCTCGGCTGAGGCCCTTGCCGTGTAACCAACACCCTACGTTAAAAATAGAGTCCGGGACGCAGTCCCAATTTGCCCTCACCGGAGGCTGAGCTTGCCAACGATAAACAGGTTTGCCTCTCCTGGTTCCTGCCGGCCCGTCTCGGAGGGAGGGAAGGCAAGCAGGCAGGCAACCTATGGATCGGGCAAGGGAAAATGTGCCCTTTAAAAAGGAAGAAAAAAACCCAGAATGTTAGATTTTTTCAGGAGTCCCTGCTGAGCGGAAACTTTTTATTTCTCGCTGAATAAACTTGAGCCCGTCTTAAGAGGCCAGGGAGTGTTTCAAAACATTCACACAGTTGCCGAGCCGCCGCAAGAGCACATCCGGAGGATTGTTTGGCAACCCTCCAGGAAATCCAGAGTTGGGCGACCTCCTGGTGACGGAGATCCCAACAAGCCAGACTCGCCCCGTCCTTCGCCCCACGACACAAGCAAGAGACAAGCCCTCCCTCCTGTGCCTTTGAAGTCAATTCAGAGGTGGCGCCCTAGGTTGAGCACAAACACTCAGACTGAAGCAGCTGGGTGCCAAGGGTTTTCGCCAGGGGGGGCGGGAAGGGGACTGGCTGCCCCCGCCACCCTGAGAAAGCCTGGAAAGCAAGCCCCGAACGGGCCTCAACCTGTCGCACAGCTTGGGGGTAGGGGCTGGGGGTCAAAAAGGCAGGATGCAAGCTTCTGGGCGACACAGGACTCTCAGGCTGGGAGGTGGGATAGAGAGATTAGGTGGGTGGTGAGCTGGTTCTGTAACTAATGCAGAGTATGGACTTCCTCTGTTCTCTTTAAAACTCCAGATTTTGGGGGCGGGGGAGGAGAGAGAAATATGGGGCAAGAACCTGCTGGTTGTGTTCCACTATCCAGCCGAAGAGTCCTGTGTGACACGGAGGCCCGCAATACAACATAGCCAAGGACATAAAGCTCTAAGCTTCCCCCTAAGCATGGGGCACCCCACACAGAGCACCCGCCCCATTCTCCGAGCCCCTCATTTCCCAAGCCTAGCCCCACATGTCAAAGAAAGCGGAGTCGTCGTCCCCCGCTTAGCAGGAAGACTGAGGGGTCCAGTGAGCACGCACCCCGATTTTCCTGCCACCGAGAAACGGGTCTCTTCGTGCGGGTTACTCAAATGGATGCCGCAATTTGCAGCGAACGATGGATTAAAAGTAAAGAGCTCTGGGGTTTGGGAAAAAGCACTTATTTCTTAAAACTGTCAGAGGGGTCAGTCGTTAAAAAACACCTCTGAAAGACTCTCTCCTTTCCAAACTGACCCACTCTTTGACTGACATGGCATTCTTGGGGGGGCGGGGGTTTGAGAACTGGCTTTTTGGGGGGAGGGGGGCATTAAACCTCCTTTAAACTCCCCTCCCCACATATAAGGGATTCTCCCTACATTTGAGGGTCTTTACTCTGAACCCCACTCAGCTGTGCCTTATTATTATTATTATTGGGGGGTTATTGATTTAAAACCTCCACCTTAGTCTTTCCACTACAGTACTTACTAGTGGGCTTCTCTCGTTCACAAGGCAGACTTTTTTTGGGGGGGGGGTCGGGAAGAAGAAATTATTCACAAATAAGACGCTCAAAGCTTGCCAATGCTAGACCTGTTTTCCTGGAGGAAGAGCCATAGAACTCTGTGGGGGTTACTTTGGAGTAGGCAGGCCTAGGAATGTACTATAAACGGGGGGGGGGCGCGGGGGTTGCCCTGTCCATCTTCCCCCATCCCAATATCTGTCTGGGACAGGCTCACTGGTCTTTTTCGGGCAAGAACAGAGAACTCCTTGTATCCTGAGAATTCGGCAAAGCCAGGCCCATAACTCACCACCCAAACTGGTATATTTAAAGTGGGGGGGGGTGTATGTCCAGTCTATGGCTCACCCTCCCAATTTTCTGCTGGGACATTGGGGGGGGCAGTTTGTAAATCTGCCTTTCCACATCATGCTCTAATATTACACAGCTCCCCTATGAAAATGGGGAGGGGATTCCCTTCTTTTTCCAGGTCCCCATTTTTTGGAACTGGGGGGGGATCTTTAGAGACAGGTGCTTAGTGGGGGGGGGGGCAGTTCTGTCTCTGTTTCCTTAGTCCTGTAACAGTCACATCCCCCCCCAAAACCAAGTCACCTCAATTCATAATTATAAAAACATGGATCTGCGTGTATCCAGGCCTCTTTCGTTGTGTATGGGGGGGGGCGGGGGCTTCTCACAATAGTAGCCTTTTTTTTTTTTAAGGAGGGGGAGTTCTGTCTTTCCTCATTTCATCACACCCTAAGGACACACCTCCTCCTCCTCCCCCCTCCCCAAACTCTCCTCCATCAACTTCCTCCTTTTCCAGGTTACTTTTTCCGGAGGGGGTGGGGGAGAAAAAGAAGAAATCACACTACAAAATGGCCCTTCTGGGGAAGGGGAGAAAAAGGGACCCCCCCAATTCATCCAACACCTCCCCAATGCAATTATGAAAAGGGGGGGGGGTGTTCCACGCTTATTCAGACTAATTTTGGAAGAGCCGACAGAGGGAGGGGGACAAAATCCACTTCTCAGACTCACCTTTTTGTGGGGGGGGGGAAAGGATCTGTCTCCCCAATCCTGTAACCACTCACTCCAACCCAGCCCTTAATATATTTGAAGGGGGGGGGGTCCATCTCATTCAGTGTAGGGGATCTTGTGCCTACATGGTTTGAGGGGGGGATGCACTTCTCATCTTCCCCCCCCCCCATATTTATGAAATAAAGGAGGGCTACGACCTCTGACAACCCCATTTAAAAAGGGGGGTTCACTGTCCCCTCCCTATCTAAACAATGAGGGGGACCCCCCTTTCTTTTCCTCGTTATACTTCTCTCCTCTTTTCCACCCCCCCATTATAAGAAAAGGGGCATTTATTGATTGGGGGGCTCCCTCTTCCGCCCTTTCCCCATACTATTAAGGGTGTGAGTCCTCTCTTGCCTGTTCATAAGGGGGGGGGTTGTCCCCTTTTCCTTCCTCCATTATAAGAGGGGGGTCTCCATAGGTGATAAGAGTCCTCGCTCCGTAAATATATAGGGGTGTCTAGTCCCAGACCCTTCTCTAAGGAGGGGAGGGTTCTCCTTCCCTCCTCCCCCCCCCCATTACAATGCCCCCCACTCTACTGATAGGGGGGGGCTCCTTTCCTCTCCCCTACATCCAGGAGGGGGAAAGCAACTCTCCAGTGATGAATTGAGGGGGTACATGAAGCGGGGGGTCCTCCTTTCCTATTAATGAGGAGAGTGTGTGCAGGGGGGGTCCCCTTTTCAATGAGGGGGAAGGCTACTCTCTACTGACGAAACGGGACCCCCCCTTCCCTTCCATGTTGTGGGGGGGGGTCCTCCTCTCCTATCAATATGTGTGGAGGGGGGTCCATCTTGCCTCTCCCCCAGTTATGATGAGGAAGGGGACTCTGTGTATTAAAAAGGGGGGACCTTTTTAAAAAAGGAGGTGCTCCTCTCTAGTGACGAAGTGGGGGTCCCCCTTTCCTTCCCTACCTTAACAGGGGTCCCCCACTATACATGAGGTAGGGGGTCCACATCTCCTATTAATGAGGAGTGTGTGTGGAGGGAGGGGTCCCCGCTTCCTCCTCCCCCAAATTATAATGAGGAAGGGGACTCTATCTATTAAGTAGGGGGATCCTTTTTTGTAAAAAAGGAGGTGCTTCTCTCTAGTGATGAAGTGGGGGTCCCCCACAACACACGAGGTAGGTGTGTGTGTGGAGGGGGGGTCCCACGTCCCTCTCCCCCAGTTATGATCTCCCCATATTAATGAACACCTCTTTTTTAAAAAGGGGGTCTCCCCATATTAATGAACACCACTTTTTTAAACAGGGGGTCTCCTCATATTAATGAACACCACTTTTTTAAACAGGGGGTCTCCTCATATTAATGAACACCTCTTTTAAAAAAGGGGGTCTCCCCATATTAATGAGGGGGGTGGCCTTTTCCTCCCCCGTCCATTACATTGACACGAGGAGAGGGAGAGTGTGGGGGGTCTCTATTTAAAAAGGGGGGTCTCCCCATATTAATGATTTTTTTAAAAAGGGGGTCTCCCCATATTAATGAGGATGGCACGAGGAGAGGGAGAGTGTGTGGTGGGGGGGACTATTTAAAAAGGGGGTGCTCTTTTTAAAAAGGGGGTGCTCCCCACATTAATGAGAGGGGTGGCCTTTTCCTCCACCGTCCTTTATAATGACACGAGGAGAGGGAGAGTGTGGGGGGCCTCTATTTAAAAAGGGGGGTCTGTTTTTTAAAAAAGGGGGTGCTCCCCACATTAATGAGGGGGGTGGCCTTTCCCTCCCCCATCTATTATAATGGCACGAGGAGAGGGAGAGTGTGTGGTGGGGGGACTCTATTTAAAAAGGGGGTCCTCTTTTTAAAAAGGGGGTGCTCTTTTAAAAAAGGGGGTCTCCCCATATTAATGAGGGGGGTGGCCTTTTCCTCCACCGTCCTTTATAATGACACGAGGAGAGGGAGAGTGTGGGGGGCTCTATTTAAAAAGGGGGGTCCTCTTTTTAAAAAGGGGGTGCTCCTCACATTAATGAGGGGGTGGCCTTTTCCTCCACCGTCCTTTATAATGACACGAGGAGAGGGAGAGTGTGGGGGGCTCTATTTAAAAAGGGGGGTCCTCTTTTTAAAAAGGGGGTCTCCCCATATTAATGAGGGGGGTGGCCTTTTCCTCCCCCGTCCTTTATAATGACACGAGGAGAGGGAGAGTGTGGGGCGGTGGGGGGGTCCCCTCCAAGGCCTATATACATATATATATATGGGGGGGTCGTGCCTCCCCTCCCCCCCACAGAAGCCCCGCCCCCTCCCCCCCGCGACCACCCACCTTGCGCCCCTGGTAGGCCTCGAAGGCGCGCAGGGCCGAGTCGGTGAGCTTGACGTGGAAGACGGAGACGCGGGTGCCGCGGCCGAGCCGCCCGCACGACAGCCCGTAGCCCCCCTCCGCCAGCGCCGCCATCTTGGGAACCTCCGCCGAGGGAGGAGGAGGCGGCGGCGGAGGCAGCGGCGGAGGCACAGGCGCCCGGCCACGCCCCCTCATGCCTAGATTATGCGGCGCCGCGTTCCACGCCTTCCACGCCCTCCGCCTGACCCTCGCGCGGAGGACCTCCGGCGCTCGCTCCGCCCCCCGTGGCGTCATCGCGCAGCCGCGAAGCACGCCGGGAAACGTAGTCCCCACCTGTTCTCTTTTTTTATTTTTTTAAGAAGATATTTATTAAGATTTTCCATTTTATACAAACCAAGAGAAAAAAATTAAAAAGATATTAAAAAATAATATTAAAAAAGATATTAAAATAAATAAATATCTTTATTTATAAATTTATATATTTATAAATATCTTTAATATCTTATTTAATAAATAAGATATTAAAAAAGATATTAAAAAATATTAAAAACACATAAATTTCATATCTTATTTTTCAATAACATATTTCCCTGACCTCCTCATACCTCCCCTTATTGTATTCCAGTTCAAATTATTCATCCAGCAAATCCTTATCTCATAGCATTACAGCTAAAAGCCTTATTTTCTATCCATCTTCTTAAATTATTGTAACTTATACTTTTACTTATATACAAAAAAAAGAACTATTTTTTTCATATTCTTTTATACCATTACAGCTGATAACCCCTTAATTTCAATCCAACATCACTCAGTATTCCTTAATATTACAATATTTTTGCAAATAGTCTTTAAATTTCTTCCATTCTTCTTCTGCCGATTCTTCTCCCTGGTCACGGATTCTGCCAGTCAATTCTGCCATTCCCATAAAGTCAGTAGTCCCCACCTGTTCTCCCCCCTCTCTATCCCACACTGGATTAAACTAAGGGAGGGGAGGGTATGCTGTCTTCTACAACAACAATGACCGTGATAAATAACAATAATCAATCAATAATGATTATAATAAATAACTGCATTTATACTGAACCTTTTGCTCTCTGAGGACCTCAACAAATACTGCAATCGATATGTAATGAATATATACATCATAGCTGTCAACTTACAGATTTGAAAATAAGGGATCAGCAGCCAAAATAAGGGATCAACAATTACTTGGATAAAATACATATTTTGTTGCATACAAATGGTTTTAGATACCTATTAGGTCCATCAATTACCATATAGCATATATTCAACACAAAAAAACAGCGACAATTTGTTGTTGACAAAGGACAGCTGGACATAGAAAGGGCCCCATTACCTTCAGTAGCTTATTTAAGGGACATCATCAATAAGGGACAGCAGCGGGACATGGCGCTGGGATAAGGGACTGTCCCACCAAATAAGGGACGCTTGACAGCTATGA
Source organism: Podarcis filfolensis (assembly GCF_964270895.1). Lineage (NCBI taxonomy): Eukaryota > Metazoa > Chordata > Lepidosauria > Squamata > Lacertidae > Podarcis > Podarcis filfolensis. The sequence continues at coordinate 8,343,629 of NC_139622.1, forward strand.
TATACATATATATACAGTAGATATGTGTGTGCATGCACACACATACTGTAATGTATATAATATATAAAGGAAAACATATACGTAATAATATGCACTGTATATATAAAGGAGGATACACAGACACACACACAAGGTATATTTGTTGTTGTTGTTTAGTCGTGTCCGACTCTTCTAAACATTAATAAGAAGGGGGCTAAATCAGTCGAATCCATTCATTCCAAAGGGCCTTTTTTTTCTATGACTAATGTTGGATGCAGATAATAAATAAATCAGATTTGATTAACAAGTTAATTTGGCATAAACAGCTATATCAATTATGGGATGTACATTTTGCATCATGTTGTGTAATTTATCAGTCTGTGTGTGTGTGTACGTATATCATATGTGTGCGTGTGTGTGTCAACGCAGTCCGTTTTATTGCTTCTTTCTTTTTAAAATACAGACTTATATTTCTAAATGATGGGTTTTTTTTCTAGTTAAACTATAAACCAAGAGTAAGCATGGTGAAATTAATGGACTAACGTTAGCCGTGCCCAGTGATTTTCAATGGGTCTACTCTGGTTATGTACTTGGATGCAACAACCGCACCCAATTTATATTTCATGTGGTTATAAACTCTATTTGCATGTTGTGCAATTCATTTATTTATTAATTTTTATATTATTTATTTATTAATTTATTATTTATTATATTTCAGTCTATATTGATGAATCACACGGTTGTGCTTATGCGTTTAGTGGCATTTATATGCCTTAACAAAGTTTTATATAGAAAGCTAATTTCTCAGGAAACAGCTGGAGAAAGACTACATGTACGGCAACTCGAGAGGGCCGAAAAGCCTCTTTTCGGTTCGCTTTGGCGCGCAGTGCGCAAGCGCCTTGCCGCAAAGCACGCTGGGGAGTGTTGCTTTCACTCTGGAGAACTGCGTCGCTATCACTTTTTTTCCAAATAATTCCATAAATCATGTTTTCCATAGCAGCCTGCTATGTGTATCTCTCGAAATAAAGAATAATAATAATTAAAAAATAAAAATAAATAAATAAGGCGCGCAAAGCATGCTGGGTAATTCTCTCTCCCCGCCTCTTCGTTGCTAGGCGCGTCACAGGCCAAACTCATAATACTGTAACTGAGGGGGCGGAGCAATTCGAATGACGCCTACGTGTTGCGTCACGAGGGGGCGGGGCCAATGTGTTTTTTCCTTCTTCCCGACCTCTCCGACGTCAGCGAGACGCCGCCCTCTATTGGTCGAAGCCGAGAAGCGCGCCTCCGCCGCAAAAAAAAAACAACTACGCTACCCGGGATGCAAAGCGGTGGACGCGCACCGCCTCTTCCGGTCGAATCTTTCGGTTTTGATTGGCGCGACGTCACGGGCCAAAGGAGCGCTTCCGTTTCTGGAGAGAGGACGAGGCGAGGGACGAGGATAACATGGTCAGCTTGGCAGAAGGCAGGTAAGGGCTCGGCCGGAGCAGGGGGGAGAGGGGGAGGCCTGGATTGTGCTGGGAGCCTCTGAGCATGCACAGAGTGATTGAAGCGTCTGCGCATGCGCAGAAGTGCCCCTGGTGGTTGAAGCCACTGAGCATGCACAGAGTGCACCTTATCTATTAAAGCCATGTGGCAAGACGTGGTGTTCCTTGTGCAGGGCCTTTTCCTTCCACTTCCAGAGTGCGAATATGCACCAGAGCATACACAGAATACCTGTGAACATAATAATAATAATAATAATAATAATAATAATAATAATAATAATTTATTTATACCCCGCCCTCCCCAGCCAAGACCGGGCTCAGGGCGGCTAACAACCAATAATAAAAACAAGTGGATTAAAATACAATTTAAAAGATTAAGATACAACATTAAAGCATTAGGATGCAGCCTCTTCACAGGAGGAGAAAGGAAAAAGAAAGAGGGGGAGGGAATCAAACTGATTCTAAGCCAAAGGCCAGGTGGAACAACTCTGTATTACAGGCAAGTGTTTCCTTCCCCCTGCAGACAGTGTACTTTCTGAGCATGTACAGAGTGCATTTGTTGCCTGGAGAGGAGAGGTCTAAGCCTTTCTACTGAGACCTGAACGTCCTCATCAAAATTTACACAGTGGTACCTCTGGTTGCGAACGGGAGCCCTGTTCGCAACATGAGCAGAACGCAACCCTTGTATGCGCAGGTCGCGACTCGGCGCTTCTGCGCATGCGCATGACGTCATTTTGAGCGCGAGCGGCGAAACCTGGAAGTAACCCTTTCCGGTACTTCCTGGTCGCTGCGGGACACAACCTGAAAAGATTTAACCTGAAGCAAACGTAACAAGAGGTATGACTGTACGCTTATAAAAATATAAAACTCAACACACACAAAAACAGAAATGTCTGTCGTAATGAAACCTCAACAAACGAAGCAAAAAGTTCACTTTTCTCTCTCCCCCACTCCACCCCCAGATCCCTCCTCCTCATGCAGAGGATTTCGGCTGCTGTGATTTACCGCCGTGGGATCAGTTCCCTTTTCTCCATGCCGCTGTCTCCAGACCCAGCAGCTGCCTGCCGGAGTTTCCCTCAGCTGATGACGCCATGGGGCTGCCAACAGATCCGGACGAAAGCCCGCGGCAATGAGTACCAACCCTCAAACCTCAAGAGGAAACACAAGCACGGCTGGATCAAGCGTATCCGCACTCGCAGCGGCATCGAGGTGATCCTCCGACGGATGTTGAAAGGCAGGAAGTCTCTGACCCATTAAAAAAACACCCCCTGCGTCAAAAGCTTCAAACCGGTTCATTTTGCTATAATGCGCTAAAGAGCCTTGCGCACCACAAACTGGAACAGAAAGTCTCCCATTTCTGCAATGTCTGTGGGGGTCCTTGCTTGGATTGCAAGCCAAGGATTTTTCTATGGGGATTTGTCAACTGAATCGAAACTTTCGCAGGTGTCATTGCCGTACAGGAATCAAGATTTATTTCCCACCTTTCTGCAAAGCAAATAAATTGTTGTTGTTGTTTAGTTGTGTCTGACTCTTTGTGACCCCCTGGACCAGAGCACACCAGGCACTCCTGTCTTCCACTGCCTCCCGCAGTTTGGTCAAACTCATGTTGGTAGCTTCGAGAACACTGTCCCACCATCTCGTCCTCTGTCGTCCCCTTCTCCTTGTGCCCTCCATCTTTCCCAACATCAGGGTCTTTTCCAGGGAGTCTTCCCTTCTCCTGAGGTGGCCAAAGTCTTGGAGCCTCAGCTTCAGGATCTGTCCTTCCAGTGAGCACTCAGGGCTGATTTCCTTCAGAATAATAATAATTTGTTATTTATACCCCGTCCATCTGGCGGGGTCCCCCCAGCCACTCTGGGCGGCTTCCAACAAAATATTAAAATACAATAGTCTGTTAAACATTAAAAGCTTCCCTAAACAGGGCTGCCTTTAGATGTCTTCTAAAAGTTTGGTATTTTTCTCTTTGACATCTGGTGGGAGGGCGTTCCACAGGGCAGGCGCCACTACCGAGAAGGCCCTCTGCCTGGTTCCCTGTAACTTGGCCTCTCGCAGTGAGGGAACCGCCAGAAGGCCCTCATAGCTGGACCTCAGTGTCCGGGCAGAACGATGGAGGTGAAGACACTCCTTCAAGTATACTGGACCGAGGCCGAGCGAATGGATCACTTTGATCTTCTTGCAGTCCATGGGACTCTCAAGAGTCTCCTCCAGCACCAGAATTCAAAAGCATCAATTCTTCGGTGATCAGCCTTCTTGATGGTCCAGCTCTCACTTCCATACATCACTACGTACTCCAAGCCACTCCAGTATCCCTGCCAAAAAAACTCCATGGACAAAGACAACAGGCATATAGGAACATAGGAAGGTGATTTATGCAGAAACCCTGCAGCCCCACACCATTGCGCCTCCATGCCTGGATAAAATCCCCAGCGCCTTCCAGATTCCTGCCTAGGCAGCCACTTCCGCAGGCAGGAACCCGTCAGGTGCAGCTGCCTCCTCCAGCCCCGCCCTGCCCGCCGACTGTTTCAGCCGCAGCCCCTTTAAAAACCCAGGCCTCTTGGAGAAACTCCATTTCCCGGCATGCCTTCCCGGAAGCCCCGCCCACCGACATCCGGCCTTCCCTCCCTCTGACTCGCCTTCCCTTTTCCGCGGCGGCGGCGAGAGCGAAAGGGCGGCGCGCGCGCCAGGGAGGGCGGGCGGAGGAGGAGGGGCGTGGCCCTCGGAGCGGCAGCCGCGCGGGCCAATGGCGACGCCGCTTCCGCCTCGGGGCAGCCAATGGGCGCCGGCGGAGGGCGTGGCCTCGCCGTGGGAGGGGGGGCCGGGGAGGCGGCGGCGGCCGGAGGGGGGGCGAGAAGTTGCTGAGGAGGCGCCTGGAGGGGGAAGATGGTAGGTGGGCGGCCGCCCGCCCCGCGCAGGCCCCTCCCCCGGGGGAAGGAGCCCCCCCAACGGGTGGGGGGCCTCCTTGGGGGGCGGGGCGGAGGGTGGGGGGCTCATTGAGGGGGGAGGGGAGGCTCAATGGGGTGGGGGGTGTCCCATTGGGGGAGGTGGGGCAGGGGTCTCTGGAAAGGGGCCTGGGGGGTGGGGGTCATTATTGGGGGGGCTGTGCATAGGCTTGCAAGGGGGGGAGGCCTGGGTCTCTGTTTTATTTTGGGGGGAGGATGTGCTTTTAGGGGGCAGCACTGAGGATGGGGGGGTCCTGTGCACAGGCTTGCAAGGGGGGGAGGCCTGGGTCTCTGTTTTTGGGGGGGATGTGCTTTTAGGGGGCAGCACTGAGGCTGGGGGGGTCCAGTGAGGCTGGGGGGGGTCCTGTGCACAGGCTTGCAAGGGGGGGAAAGCCTGGGTCTGTTTTTTTGGAGTGGGGAGGATGTGCTTTTAGGGGGCAGCACTGAGGGTGTCCAGTGAGGCTGGGGGGGTCCTGTGTACAGGCTTGCAAGGGGGGGAGGCCTGGGTCTCTGTTTTTTGGGGGTAGGATGTGCTTTTAGGGGGCAGCACTGAGGCTGGGGGGGGTGTCCAATGAGGCTGGGGGGGTCCTGTGCACAGGCTTGCAAGGGGGGGGGAAGCCTGGGTCTGTTTTTTGGGGGGGGAGAATGTGCTTTTAGGGGGCAGCACTGAGGCTGGGGGGGTGTCCATTGAGGCTGGGGGGGTCCTGTGTACAGGCTTCCAAGGTGGGGCAGGGGGCTCTGGAAAGGGGCCTGGGGGGTGGGGGTCATTATTGGGGGGGTCCTGTGCACAGGCTTGCAAGGGGGGGAGGCCTGGGTCTCTGTTTTATTTTGGGGGGAGGATGTGCTTTTAGGGGGCAGCGCTGAGGATGGGGGGAGTCCAGTGAGGCTGGGGGGGGTCCTGTGCACAGGCTTGCAAGGGGGGGGAAGCCTGGGTCTGTTTTTTTGGAGGGGGGAGGATGTGCTTTTAGGGGGCAGCGCTGAGGATGGGGGGAGTCCAGTGAGGCTGGGGGGGTCCTGTGCACAGGCTTGCCAGGGGGGGGGGAAAGCCTGGGTCTGTTTTTTTGGAGGGGGGAGGATGTGCTTTTAGGGGGCAGCGCTGAGGATGGGGGGAGTCCAGTGAGGCTGGGGGGGGTCCTGTGCACAGGCTTGCAAGGGGGGGAGGCCTGGGTCTCTGTTATTTTTTGTGGGGGGAGGATGTGCTTTTAGGGGGCAGCACAGAGTATGGGGGGTCCACTGGGGGTTGGGGTGCTGTGCATTATGAACTGGTGGTGCTAAGCGAGGGGGAGGGTCTCATCTATGGGGTGGGGAGGCCGACTGGGATCTGGGGGTGATTTCAGGTCTGCGGCGGAGGGGGGAGCCTGATGAGGAAAAGAGGGGGCCATCGGTGTGGTCCTTGTTTCTGCCTCCAACACCCCCCCAGTGAATGGGGGGAGCTGTTTGGGAGCTTTATGGGGCTTCTTCCCCCCCCCCAATCCCGTCCCATCCCCCTTCCATCAGGGAGGGGCTTTCTGGCATGGGGCGGGGAGAATCACCCCTGTTGGGTTGCTGTGTGAATGAAGCCAGGGTGGGGGCTAGGGGGGTGTCTTAGTGAGCTTATAGGGCAGGAAGTGCAAATTTTGGGGGACAGGAAAAGCATCCGTCGGTGAGGCTCGGATGACTAGGGAAGACCCCAGACCTGCATGTGGGGTGTCTGGAAAATGTTGCTTTTAGGATTTGCTCTCAGAAAGGTTGGGGGTTTGCTGTCGGCATGGGGGGACACAGGGTTTGGGGCGACCGTTGAGTAGGTTTCCTGCTGGGGGTGTTGGCTTTGGTCAGGGAGCAAGCTTTGTCGGGGTTCGTTCCAGGCATTTTATGCAATCAATTCTCCGTGCTTACAACAGCCCTAAAAGGTAGGCTAGGTTGAGAGAGGCAGCCACTGGCCGCAAAGTTGCCGCAGTGAGCTTTGTGTTGCTGCGTGGGAATTTGAACCCAGGTCTCTGCCAGGCTGTAGCCTGACACCCCAACTGTTGTGCCACACTTTCTGTTGTTGGTCTGGATGGTTTCTGTGCAGCAAGAATATGCCTCTGAGAGAGGTTAGCGGATTCTGCGTTGGGGTGAGTCGGCTGCCTGTTTCAGGGGTGCTTATAGGTTGTAGTGAGGCCTGCCTAGATCATAGAAGAAATCACAGGATTGTAGAGTTGGAAGGGACCCTGGCGACCATCTAGTCCAACCCCCTTGCAATGTAAGAATTTGCAGCTCTCCCTGACAGGAATCGAACCATGGCGTTATCAGCACTGCACTCTAACCAACTAAGCCGCCCTGAGCCCAGTCTTGGCTGGGGAGGGCGGGGTATAAATAAAAATTTATTATTATTATTATTATTATTATTATTATTATTATTAAGCTACCCAGTGGATTGCAGATGTGGCACTTTGAGTCTAGGGCTTTACATAGGGCATCTTCCTATTTTGAATTGACTATATTTGGAACCACGAAGACTAGTAACTTACTGTTTAGGGGCAACATATATATATAATGAGAGGGACACGGGTGGCGCTGTGGGTTAAACCACAGAGCCTAGGACTTGCTGATCAGGAGGTCGGTGGTTCGAATCCCCGCGACGGGGTGAGCTCCCGTTGCTCAGTCCCTGCTCCTGCCAACCTAGCAGTTCAAAAGCACGTCAAAGTGCAAGTAGATCAATAGGTACCACTCCGGCGGGAAGGTAAACGGCGTTTCCGTGCGCTGCTCTGGTTCGCCAGAAGCGGCTTAGTCCTGCTGGCCGCATGACCTGGAAGCTGTATGCCGGCTCCCTCGGCCAGTAAAGCGAGATGAGCACTGCAACCCCAGAGTCGGCCACGACTGGACCTAATGGTCAGGGGTCCCTTTACCTTTAACTATATATATAATGATAATAAAAAAACGTTGCTAAAATTAAGGGTTTTTTGCAGGAGGGGAGGGATCAAGTTTCTAGTCCTTAAGGGCTGCGAAGGGTCAGGTAGCTTCCTGAATTTGTGGCACGCTGAATGGAGCTGATGAGAGCAAGAGAAAAGCAAAGGGGGAGCGTCCGCCCCAAAAGATGCTTGCTGCTTCAAAGCCTGTCTGTGGTTTCACTTTCCTTTCTGTTTTGCTTCATTCCAGGCTGATTTTCTGAAAGGGTTGCCTGTCTACAATAAAAGCAATTTCAGCCGTTTCCACGCAGATTCTGTATGTAAAGCATCGGTGAGTACCAACTCTTGGCTTGAGATCCAACAAAGAGTCGCACTTGAGGTCCTTTCAGAGAGTCTTTTCGAGGGTTGAGGTTCCTGGTTATTTCAGGGTTTTTTTGGGGGGTGAACCCAGAATTGATCTCCCACCAAGACACTCCATTTGTGCGCGATTTCATAGAATCGTAGTATTGTCAAGTTGGAAGGGATCCTGTGGATCTTCTAGTCCAACCCCTTGCAGTGCAGGAATCTCAACTAAATCATGCACGACAATTAATAAAAATAATTTATTATTTATACCCTGCCCATCTGGCTGGGCTTCCCCAGCCACTCTGGGCGGCTTCCAAAAAAATATGAAAATACTGTAATACATCAAACGTTAAAAGCTTCCCTAAACAGGGCTGCCTTCAGATGTCTTCTAAAAGTCTGGTAGTTGTTGTTCTCTTTGACATCTGGTGGGAGGGCGTTCCACAGGGCGGGCGCCACCACCGAGAAGGCCCTCTGCCTGGTTCCCTGTAACTTGGCTTCTCGCAGTGAGGGAACCGCCAGAAGGCCCTCGGCACTGGACTTCAGTGTCCGGGCAGAACGATAGGGGTGGAGACCATCCAACCTTTGTTTAGAAACCCACAAGGAATTATAGAGTCCCCCATCTCCTGAGGGAGTGAGTTCCACTGGTGAACAGCTCTTACCCTCAGAAATTTCTTCCTGGTGTTTAGTCGGAATCTCCTTCCTTTCAACGTGAATCTATTGGTTTGGGTCCTCCCCTCCGGCGCGGCAGAAAACAATCTTGCTCTGTCGTTTGTGTGGTAGTCCTTTAGATATTCTGGAGACTCTTGAGAGTCCCATGGACTGCAAGAAGATCAAACCTCTCCATTCTGAAGGAAATCAGCCCTGAGTGCTCACTGGAAGGACAGACCCTGAAGCTGAGGCTCTAATTCTTTGGCCACCTCATGAGAAGAGAAGACTCCCTGGAAAAGACCCTGATGCTGGGAAAGATGGAGGGCACAAGGAGAAGGGGACGACGGAGGACGAGATGGTTGGACAGTGTTCTCGAAGCGACCAGCTTGAGTTTGACCAAACTGTGGGAGGCAGTGGAAGACAGGAGGGCCTGGCGTGCTCTGGTCCAGGGGGTCACGAAGAGGTGGACAGGACTAAATGACTAAACAACAATGCTACGTCTTAGTAATCATAGCATCCTTTTCTAAGCGCTCACAGACTGGCTGTTGAATTACAGTAATACCTTTCCCAGTATAAAATGTCAAGCTGACAAGTCAGTAGTTATCTGAGTTTTTGAAGAGGGACAACATTTCTCTGCAGGAACCTCCCCTGTTCTCCAAGAATTCGCAAAGTTTATAGACAGAGGCTCTGAGACTGCACCCGCAAGATCCTCGAAATCATTTAAAGTCGCTAGGTCTTTCCTTATCACCTCTTTTCCTATTTTGGGTTGCAGCTCCCTCCTTACATCATTTATTCTGTTATCAGGTTAGGCACTGCTTTCCTTTTGTTTGAAGGCAGAGGCAAAACAATGGATTATAAATTAATAGATTGTGCTATCTGTCTGTAGGAATTGGGCAGCGGAGGGGAACAAACAAAAATGGAAATTCCATATCATAAGCAGGTTGCCTATTTTTTTAAAGCAGCAACACACAAATGGCTTTCAAATCTACAGCTCGGTTCTCAGAAATTATGGGCAAAGTCTGACTTCACCGTTCATCTGTGCCTTCATGTTTATGTGTGTAAAAACTGAGTGTGCATCGGCTTAATATTTTTAAAATGCAGAAACTTGGGTCCTGTTCTATTTTCCTGTTGGAATCAGCCCTTTATTCAGAACCATGAGTGCTAGCATCTTAAAGTCTTGACAAGATCGTCTCTCTCCCAGAGCGCAGACCCGCAGCCTCTTGAGATCCGCTTGCCTCTAAGCAGCGGCGTGTTTCCCCGTCGGAAAACCCTGGCGTTTTCCTGCCGGATTAGAAGGAGCGTCTACAGGAAGGTGTCTAGGAGAAACATATCCTAGCAAAGTACCATATTTTTTGCTCTATAAGACTCACTTTTTCCCCTCCTAAAAAGTAAGGGGAAATGTGTGTGCGTCTTATGGAGCGAATGCAGGCTGCGCAGCTATCCCAGAAGCCAGAACAGCAAGAGGGATTGCTGCTTTCACTGCGCAGAGATCCCTCTTGCTGTTCTGGCTTCTGAGATTCAGAATATGTTTTTTCTTGTTTTCCTCCTCCAAAAACTAGGTGCGCCTTGTGGTCTGGTGCGTCTTATAGAGCGAAAAATACGGTAATTTGTCGGTTTTTCTACCACTTCGGATAGTACCGCTGGTTATGTTATTGTTAATATCTGGTTGCCTTGGGGGTATTATCATATCTGACTCCATTTTTTAAATTATGACAACCAACTGTTTTTATCTCTCGCCAGGTTAATTTTTAGCGACTTTCCACATTTTTAACAAACCCATAACAAATTTTATACAACTGTTTCCAAAAAATTGACTTCCTGTCCCCTTCTTAGATGTGTCCAGAATTACCCCTAACTGCTGCTTATAATTTCATAGCGATCTCTTTTTTTTTTTTTTAAATAAATTTTTATTGGAGTTTTACAAAAAAGAAAAAGAAAAATTCACAGAATAAAAAAAAACCACAAATAAACATAAACATTACAAAAAAAGAAAACACAAAGAATACACAAAAAACAGCTAATTAACATAGCGATCTCATTTGTTAACTCCTCCTCGTACGTTAGTTAACATTCCCATTATCGATCCGCATTAAACCATTAATTATCATTTCTGAAATTTAACCAGCTGGTATCAATTGGTAGCTTAAGATGAATTCAAAATGGTATAACGCCTGTGATATTGAAAAACTAACATTTGGATTGCTGACATTTTGAAACAAGTCTGTCGTGGTTTTCTTTTCCTGCCTTTTTTTTTTTTTTTTTTTTTTTTTTTTTGCTGTTGTGCAGCGAGGCTCCTTTGGAGAAAGGAGAATGCAAACTAAAGCAATAATAGCACTGTGAGGATCGTATCTCATACTCAGGAGTAAACCTGTTGTAATTAAGGAGCGTGGCTAACTTGGGCCTGTCGATTTCAACAGGTCTTCCCTAACCAGAGCTTGGTTACAGCCCTGACTTTGGGATCTTTTGGGGTATTAGTAGTAGTAGTAGTAGTAGTATTACCCCGCCGATCTGGCTGGGTTTCCCCAGCCACTCTGGGTGGCTCCCAACAGAATATTAAAAACACGATAAAAGGTCAAACATTAAAAACTTCCCTAAACGGGGCTGCCTTCAGATGTCTTCTAAAAGTCAGATCGTTTATTTCCTTGACATCTGATGGGAGGCCGTTCCACGGGGAAGGCACTCTGCCTGGTTCCCTGTAACCTCACTTCTCGCAGGGAGGGAACCACCAGAAGGCTCTCGCAGCTGGACCTCAGTGGGGCTGGACGATGGGGGTGGAGATGCTCCTTCAGATCTACTGAGGTGAGGCCGTTTAGGGCTTTCAAAGTCAGCACCAATACTTTGAATTGTGCTCAGAAACGTCCTGGGAGCCAATGTAGGTCTTTCAGGATCGGTGTTATATGGTCTCGGCGGCCGCTCCCAGTCCGCAGTCTAGCTGCCATATCCTGGATTAATTGTCGTTTCTGGGTCACCTTCAAAGGTAGCCCCACGCAGAGCGCATGGCAGTAGTCCAAGCGGGAGATAACCAGAGCATGCACCACTCTGGCGAGACAGTCTGCGGGCCAGGAGGGTCTCATCCTGCGTACCAGATGGAGCTGATAAACGGCCGTCCTGGACACAGAATTGACCTGTGCCTCCATGGACAGCAGTGAGTCCAAAACGACTCCCAGGCTGCGCACCTGATCCTTCAGGGGCACAGTCACCACAGGGACCTTTTATTTTTTAACCTGTAAGCTCTTTACAGGCAGAGGTTTGTTTGTAGTTTTGTTTTTGCCCTTGTGGGCAAGTATCTTCAAGAAGAACCAAGTTACCGGGACAATGTGGGTAATCAGCAAGATGATGGTTGAACTTCAAAGATCTCTCTCTCACGCAAAAAAAAATCTCATTCTCTCCTTCTTTTTCAATTTACAGAACAGAAGGCCATCAGTATATCTCCCTACGAGGGAATATCCGTCAGAACAAAGTAAGCACTGGCTTTTTCGCTCCTCTTTTCTTGAGCTTTCCACTTGGGAAACATCTGTGGCCCTCCGGATTTTTCTGGGCATCCCCTTCCGCCGTCGCCCTTGACCATTGGTCATGCTGGCCATCGTGGTTGCTGGGAGACGGGGTCCAGGAACGCCGGCAGGGACGCAGGCAGTGTAAAAGAGAACTGGGCAATGCAATTTTTGAGAAGGCTGTGAGCGCTTGCCTCGCCGCTCGATCACCTGCAGGAACACCACCGGTCGTTCCCCGAGCCGGTGAGGTTCATTTGGCTATAATAAACTGAGCCTATGGAACTCTCTGCCACAAGGTCCTGCGGGCAGCTTCTGAGCTAGCGCCTGCTGTAAACTTTCCATTTCTGTTAGCCTTATGCAGGCAGCAAAGTATATCTTTCCGCAATAGTTACCTGATCTTAACTTTCTGCACGGCTTTTATTGTGTGGTTTATTGTCGCAAGGCAATTGTGAATAATAGCAGCATATATAAATGTCTTCATAAATAGATTTTAAAAACTGCACACCCTTCCCCATATCTTCGTCTTTGGTGATCCCTCGTAGCTGAATAAGATTGTCTTCCATGAACACGCTTATAACAGGGAGTCCATAAGTGATTGTGGAGGCCAATTCTGGATCCACACATCCTTCCACGGTGGGGACATAGGTTTCCGGGCGGGAGTCGATCCCGGTGAGGGTTTGCCAAGCGTGCTTTCCTCTTAGCACATTTCTCCCTTGCGTCCTGAGTTCGAGTGTCTTCAAAGCCCATGACACCTTTGGTAAAGGCTGTTCTCCAACTGGAGCGCTCGCAGTCCAGTGATTCCCGGTTGTCAGTGTTTATCCCACATTTTTAAAGATTTGCCTTGAGAGGGCCTTTAAGCCTCTTTTGTTGACCGCCAGCATTACGCTTACCATTTTCAAGTTCGGAATAGAGGAGTTGCTTTGGAAGACGATCATCAGGCATCCACAAACATGACCAGTTCAGCGAAGTTGATGTTGAAGAATCATTGCTTCAACGCCGGTGATCTTTGCTTCTTCCAGTACGCTGGCCCTAGTTCTCCTGTCTTCCCAAGTGATGTGTAAAACTATACGGCCATTTAAAACAAAGAAATTTATTGTGATAATGCCCTTTATCTCCCCCCTTCCCCGGTTCTCTCTTCCAACAGTTATAGTAACAGAAAAGACGAACATACTTTTGCGTTACCTACATCAGCAGTGGGACAAAAAGGTACGGAACGTGCTATGCTAGCAATTTGCGCAATCTTGTCTAATTTCAAAAGCATCTCCCGGCGAGGGAGGGAGGCCGTCAAAGTTTCTTTTAGGTCCCCTGCAAGGTGGATGGTAGGAAAAGGCTACAGAGCCTCTTTTCGTACCCTGGCCTTACGCTCCTGGACTACATCTGTTCTGTTTGGGGCTCTTGCTAAAGCTGCCCTTCTTTCCATAAACATTATGAGAACTTTATCCCTGTTGGTTCTGAATTGATTTCTGTATGTGGGCTGTCGTTTTCTCTGCTCTCTTTATATTGCAATTCTTTTGTACGTACCGTTGTTTTAAAAGCGATTGATTCTATATATATACAGTGGAACCTCGGAAGTCGAACGGAATCCGTTCCGGAAAGCCGTCCGACTTCCGAAAACGTTCGAAAACCAAGGCACGGCTTCCCATTGGCTGCATGAAGCACCTGCAGCCTATCGGAAGCCGCGCAGGACGTTTGGGTTCCAAAGAACGTTTGCAAACCGGAACACTCACGTCCAGCTTTGCGGCATTCAGGAGCCAAAACGTTCGACTCCCAAGGCGTTCGGGATCCAAGGCATGACTGTATATATAAACAGTTGAATTGTTACAGTGGCAAAGTGCTCTGGGAAGCTCTCCATAAACAAAATCGATGATAATAATAATGAATTATACACGTAAGCCCCAAAACATGCACACAACCCTTTGAAATTGTATCCAGCTGTGTTACACCCCGAGTAAAGGTAAAGGGACCCTGACCATTAGGTCCAGTCGTGACCGATTCTGGGGTTGCGGCGCTCATCTCGCTTTATTGGCCGAGGGAGCCGGCGTACAGTTTCCGGGTCATGTGGCCAGCAGGACTGAGCCGCTTCTGGTGAACCAGAGCAGCACACGGAAGCGCCGTTTACCTTCCCACCGGAGTGGTACCTATTTATCTATTTGCACTCTGACGTGCTTTCGAACTGCTAGGTTGGCAGGAGCAGGGACCGAGCAACGGGAGCTCGCCCTGTTATGGGGATTCGAACCGCCGACCTTCTGATCGGCAAGCCCTAGGCTCTGTGGTTTAACCCACAGCGCCACCCGCGTCCCTGTTACACCCAGAGTAGACCCACTGAAACCAACAGACCCGAGTCTCTTGTGTCCATTCATTTTGGTGGGTCTGCCTGGAGTGTAACATTCGCCTCCCGTCAAAGCAAACAGACCCCTCCCGGTTCATTTCTTTGGGTCGACCCCTAAGGATGTTGGAGGCGTACTTTGCCAATTTAACTTGCCTCTTTGCCGTTCTTGTTTGTGGGGGAACCGCCTCGTTCCTTTACTTCGGGGGGCGAAAACCTGTGTACGAATCGCTCTGAACCCGATCAGCGATCAATGTCACCCTGGTTTCTCTTAACCTACCCTCCATCTCTCTCTTCTCTGCTTGCTCCCACCAGAACGCAGCGAAGAAAAGAGACCCCGAACAGGTGGAAATAGAAGGCGAGAATTCAGCTCCACCCCGGAAAATCGCCCGGACGGACAGCCAGGATATGAATGAGGACACTTAAAAACTAAAACAAACTTTTTTTTTTTTTTGCTTGTCTTCTGTGTTAAAATTTACAGGGGCTTCCTGTGTGGTATTTTTTTTTTGTGGTGGGGGGGGAGTGTCTGTTGACCATGTATGCACACCAACACACACATTTCCACAATCAGCTTGCCTTTCTTCCTCTCCTGGTCCACCCTTCACTATGCAGCCACTTCAGATCTGTAGCAGCCAATGTATTTATTTCTGTTTATTTGTGTGTGTGTTGGTGAAAGCGGGGGCGAAAGAGGCATGGCGGGGGGTGGTGTCGTGGGGCAGAAGAGAGAGAGAGAGAGAGGGGTTTCTTCTTCCATTTTTTCTCTCCATTATTATTTATGTGCTCTCTTGCTCTCTCTGTTGCAACAAGTCGGGAATACAAAATGATGTTTAAACTGTGATCCATTCCCTTTCTGTTTGGGGGAAAAGGCAAAAAAAAAAGACACACACCCTCCCACACACTTTTGCGGCTAATCTCTCCCCCCCCCCCAAAAAAGGAAAAATATCTTTGTACTAACGTGAACTGTATCCAAGCTCATGCTGAAACACCCCCCTGACTTTTTTGTGGAATCAAACCTTCCATCTGTACAATTACTGGTGTGCGTAAAAGAGGGGGTGTGGTTTTCAAATTCTTCCTTTGCACCTCCTAATCTAAGTGTGATCTGAGGCGAGGAGGCCGTATCCTGACCTCCCTCTCCCCTTTCATTTCGATGTTTTCGTTTTCTGGAAAACATTTTTTTTTTTAATTAAAAAAAATATCGTCGACGGTCCTTCTTCGATGGATTCTCTTCACCAGACGTGTCGTGTCCTCTTTAGCTGATAACTGCTGTATTGTTTTTATTTTTATTATTAAAAAAACACACCCATCTTTAGCTTTCTGTTCTGGGGAGTTTTGTTAGCATGTCAGCCGTAGGTTGTGAAGAGGAAAGAAAAACATTTCTGCTTGTCACCGACCCCTTTCTCCCTCCATCCCCTGACCCACCCCCCGCAAATCTCTCTCTCTCTCTCTCTCTCTCTCTCTCTCTCTCTCTCTCTCTCTCTCTCAGATCACTCTATGAATGGACCAGTTTTGTGCAACTTTTGCAGTAGAATAAAGAAGGATCTTTCTCACCAATTTGGCTGGGTTTATTACGGGGTTCTGCGCCGTGAGCTGTGCCGGGTTGACTCCCGATTTAGCAGGAAACCCATTGAGAGCCAGCGTGTTGTAGTGGTTAAGAGCGGTGGACTCGTAATCTGGTGAACAGGGTTCACGTCTCCACTCCTCCACATGCAGCTGCTGGGTGACTTTGGGCTAGTCACACTTCTTTGAAGTCTCTCAGCCCCACTCACCTCACAGAGGTGGGGAGGAAGGGAAAGGAGAATGTAAGCCGCTTTGAGACTCCTTAGGGTAGTGATAAAGTGGGATATCAAATCCAGACTCCTCCTCCTCTTCTGAACTGAACAGACCTGAGTTAAGTAAAAGCTGTCCTTTTCAACGGGCGCTGTATCATACAGATTTGTGAGGGAGCCCCCAAGGGCCTCGCAGTCCAACCATAAAAAGGTAATGGGACCCCTGACCATTAGGTTCAGTCGTGGACGACTCTGGGGTTGCGGCGCTCATCTCGCTTTACTGGCCGAGGGAGCCAGTACAGCTTCCGGGTATGCGGCCAGCAGGACTAAGCCGCTTCTGGTGAACCAGAACAGTGCACAGAAACGCCGTTTACCTTCCCGCCAGAGTGGTACCTATTTATCTACTTGCACTTTGACGTGCTTTTGAACTGCTAGGTAGGCAGGAGCAGGGACCGAGCAACGGGAGCTCACCCCGTCGCGGGGATTTGAACCGCCGACCTTCTGATCAGCACGTCTAGGCTTTGTGGTTTAACCACAGCGCCACCCGCGTCCCTAGTCCAACGAAAGCTGTCAACTATTTCCCTTTTCTTGCAAGGAATCCTATTTGGAATAAGGGAATTTCCCTGTAAAAAAGGGAAACGTTGACAGCTATGAGTCCAGCCCACCGGGAGTGCAGGAACCACACCATGGAATCTAACCCAACAGTTCCGCTAGACGTTTAGCTGTACAATGGGACATTTCCTCCCAGGCACCCCATAAATCTGCTCCAGGTTGGGGGACCCCCCCGGGACTCGATTTAGAGGTCATGCGGGAAAGAGGAGACTGAGGAGTAGGGCTGGGCGATACCCGGTTTTCGACATCATGATACATCGCTAGCTAAACATTGCAATATACTGATATATCCCAATGTCTGGTACAGTGGTACCTTGGTTCTCAAAACGCCTTGCTTCCCAAACGCCGAAAACCCGGAAGTAAGCCTTCCGGTTTTCGAACGTTTTTCGGAAGCTGGATGTCCAATACAGCTGTTGGCTATTGTTTCTGGGGCGCCTGCACCAATCAGAAGCTGCGCCTTGGTTTTTGAACATTAAATCAAATGGACGTCTGGAATGCATTAAGTTTGGTGCTTTTGTTTTTGCTATTTATTTTGCGTTTTTGTTTTTGAGGCTTTTTCGGTTCATTTGTTTTTGTGACTGTGTGGAACCCAGTTCAGCTACTGATTGATTGATTGTGCGATTGCGGAAATGGATAAAAGCCCCTCATCTAAACAATGACTATCATCAGTGCAAGTAAGAATTTTTTTTTAACCATCTACTACACTGTCTTATTTATTTTATAGTACAGTACATTGATTATTGCTCTCATTTTATGGATCAGTGGTCTCTTTAGATAGTAAAATTCATGTTAAATTGCCATTTTAGGGGTTGTTTGTAAGAGTCTGGAACGGTTTAATCCACTTTGCATTACTTTCTATGGGAAAGCATGCCTTGGTTTCAGAACGCTTTGGTTCCGGAACGGACTTCCAGAACGGATTAAGTTTGAGAACCAAGGTACCACTGTAAAAGGATGGAGCTATGTCATGGCGTTGACTGGCGTCACGGTTTCCTCCACCATTGTGATTTTTGCATACTCCCATTTGATTCTTAAAACTTCTTTCAAATCCAAGAGTTTGGGAGAAGGGACCCTGTGTATCTTCTACCTACGGAGAAGGGATCGTTTGTGAGGTGCATGTAATAATTCCTCCCCGGGGGTCTCGCTCCCCTCTTGTTGAAATATATCTTTTTTTTTATTGCATTTCTGCTGATATTACAAAAATATGACAAAAAAATAACTTAAAAGAAATTGAAAACCCGCCCACACGCTTTTCTTTTCTTTTGTTTCCTTCCTTTGTCCGAGACGCCAAAAATAAATTAAAATGCAGCAAGTTAATAAATAATAGTAATACTACTCCCCTTTTTCTTGTCCCGCTCCGACGACAACCACACCCCCCCCCCCATTTTGGACAGTTCATTGCTTGGAAGAGTAAGACATTGACACAGGTGCTTGTATAAATTGCTCGCAGGGATCTGTGTTCGGGCTTTGCCATGGGTGGGGGGGCTGCTGGGGTTTGGGGGGGGTCTACGAACTCTGCATTCTCACCACCACCTCCCTATCACCTTCAAGGATATCTGTTGCATCCGAGAGTAAAAAGGTAAAGGGACCCCTGACTATTAGGTCCAGTCGTGGCCGACTCTGGGGTTGCGGCGCTCATCTCCCTTTATTGGCCGAGGGAGCCGGCGTACAGCTTCCGGGTCATGTGGCCAGCATGACTAAGCCGCTTCTGGCGAACCAGAGCAGCGCACGGAAACGCCGTTTACCTTCCCGCCGGAGCGGTACCTATTTATCTACTTGCACTTTGACGTGCTTTCAAACTGCTAGGTTGGCAGGAGCAGGGACTGAGCAACGGGAGCTCACCCCGTCACGGGGATTCGAACTGACGACCTTCTGATCGGCAAGTCCTAGGCTCTGTGGTTTAACCCACAGCGCCACCTGCATCCCTTGCATCCGAGAGGCACTCCCCCAAATTCCCCCCTGCCGGGTTTGAAGATTTGGTAGGCTGACATCATGAAGGTCGATGAATTTCTGGGCCACCGTCGAAGCACCTTCTACAATAAAGGCATTGCGAAGGCAGCGTCTATAACCTGTGGCAAGTGCTCGCTTTTTCTACAGTGGGTTAAGCGCTCGCCCACTTTGGCTAACTTGTGGCCTGCTCTCGGGGGGGACAACGATGGGGTTCAGGTGCCTGCAGTCCACCTGGCGAATGGACCCTTCCTCAAACTTGTAGCTGGACCCGCGTCCCACCGCCTTGGCAGTGGGTGTCAAGAACCCCGCAAGCCTTTTCTGGCGTTAATGCATACCATATTTTTCGCTCCATAAGACGCCCCAGACCATAAGACGCACCTAGTTTTTGGAGGAGGAAAACAAGGAAAAAAATATTCTGAATCTCAGAAGCCAGAACAGCAAGAGGGATCGCTGCGCAGCGAAAGCAGCAATCCCTCTTGCTGTTCTGGCTTCTGGGATAGCTGCGCAGCCTGCATTCGCTCCGTAAGACGCACACACATTTCCCCTTACTTTTTAGGAGGGGAAAAGTGAGTCTTATGGAGCAAAAAATATGGCAATCTGCAAGAAATCCGTAAGGGTCGTCGGCACCCATCCCCACCTGCTAACGTCGCGTTATTGCTGTTACCGAAAAGAAAGGAAAAAAAGCTCCTTGCCCGTTGCAAATAAATAATAATAACGTAAGCACATCCGCGGTGGAAGAACGATATAAGCAAATGCAGTCCATTCTTTCATCCACCACGGCTGATGTTTTTCAGAGAGCGGCTTGCAGGTGTAGACATGTGGGTACTGCTCTTCCTTGCCTCGCCAGCCCAAAGGGTCAGCGACAGAAGCGGCCGCCGTGTCCTTAAGTTCCTCGCAGCCCGTGGCTGCTTTCAATGGCTTTTTTAGCGGGGGGGGGGAATTGCACTATTGGCCAATGGTGCGTCGAATCCAGCGAAGTCGTGGGAAACACAGCTAGAGATCTGGAGAGCGGGGCGATTCCTTCCCTTATTCGTTTCTTTCTTTCTGCAAAGCGGCCCTCCCCGTAAGTCAGATGGCGAATGGGGGGAAAAAGACAAAAGATGCTGTTTCCTCGGGATCTGACCTGAGATTCTGTCTCTTGGCTTGCGGCGTGATCCATTTGGGGGGCCGCGACGGACGGAGGGGGAAGGTGGCCCTAACTGCATCCCTTCTAAGGTGAGCGAAGCACTAACCGCAGCGTTCTGCAAGCTGGGAGTCGGTGCGTGTGATGGTGATGCGATTTCGAAACAGCTGGAGCAGGGAGACCTGTGTACTCTTTAAGTAGCTGTGGTTGGGCGCAAAGGGCTGGGGGTTTCCCCCTCCGTAGGACATAGAGTTTCGCGACTGTGGGGAAAGAAGGGGGGGCAGAAACCAACCCCACACAAAGCCTTGCCAGGCATAAGCCCTGCCCTGCCCATTGCCCCAAATGGCTAAAAGTTTTACCTGTGACTACCTCTCTAACCTACAGTGACCGGTTTTCCAGCTTGCGCCAAATTAAAAACGGCAGAATACCGTGATTGTGAATTTCCCTCCCCCCCCAAAAAAAAATCTGGCCTAAACTCTCCCTGCTTCTATCCTATTCACACAGCAAATTAAGAAAAAGCAGCGGCAGGTGGGTGTTTAAATTCCATCCTTGGCACTGCTACTGCGAGCTGAAGTCCTTATTGCAATAATTTTGTCTTTTTTTGAGAGAAAAAAAGCACACACCGGTCTCTTTCACACGTTGCAAAGGCGAGGCGAGGTCTCCCCAGCCTTCGTTTTCCCTGCCACTGAAAATTATAAAAAAAATTAAAAATCATGGATTTTCCAGAACCATCCCTTCTCGCCCCCACCCCCCCATCTGCTTTTTTACGAGCACCGTCAGGAAAAGCAAAAACAAAAAATAATCCCCTTGTTTTCATTTTCTTTAGTGCAAGATATGTTGACCATGCATGGACGTTGCTTCAAAACAGTGTCTCGTCTGCTCCCAACTGCCTCCTGGTACTTCAAATTCCACCTCTGTTCTTCAAGCAGAAAAAGGGAAGAGGGCTTGTTCTGTTTTACTGGGCTGATTTTACCGGCGGGGAGAGGTGAGAGGCAAATAGGAGATTAAAAAAGGTAAAGGGACCCCTGGCCGTTAGGTCCAGTCGTGGCCGGCTCTGGGGTTGCGGCGCTCATCTCGCTTTAGTGGCCGAGGGAGCCGGCGTACAGCTTCCGGGTATGTGGCTAGCAGGACTAAGCCGCTTCTGGCGAACCAGAGCAGCGCACGGAATCGCCGTTTACCTTCCCGCCGGAGTGGTACCTATTTATCTACTTGCACTTTGATGTGCTTTCGAACTGCTAGGTTGGCAGGAGCTGGGACCGAGCAACAGGAGCTCACCCCGTCGCCGGGAATCGAACCGCCGACCTTCTGATCGGCAAGTCCTAGGCTCTGTGGTTTAACCCACAGCGCCACCCGCGTCCCTCAAATAGGAGATTATTTGTCTCTAATTCAAGAGCCCACAAGCGTTTACGATGAGGACTAACGACATGGCTGGTTTCACACATCATTGGAATAAAATTTGGCTAATGCAACATGAGGCAAAGCTGAGGCTATGAATTCGCTGCGAAGGCTGCCTTTTTCCAGATTTTCAAACGCAGCCTTTGAGGGGAGGTACTTAGAGCAACCTCTCCATTTTAAGGCAGTGATTTACTTTGCCAAATACAATATACTTTTTGCTGTTAGAGGGAGGTGGGGGAAGGAAACACAGACCCAAAAGTTAGTATCACCCATCATTCCTCATGTTGATCAGAGGGATTTGAGGAGCAAATCCGAGCTGAGGTTTTGCATCCTGTCCAAATCTGCCTCAGGGCGGATGTAGAGTAGCTGCAAGACTAAGAAGCGGGGGCTCAACAGCCCCTCAAAACACAAAGGGGGGTGGGCTTACCTGGAAGGAGGGGACACAATCCGACAGGACTCTTGAGAGTCGAGACAGACCTTGTTCTCCCCATAGAATTCCCCCCCAAACTCACTGTTTGTGGGCTCCCCTCCCTAGCCTAAAATAGGGGGTTGGTTGAGACCCCACAGATTTTTGCCCACAGAGGGGGCAACAAAATGCAACAAAAAGCCCTTCAGAAAGACTGCAGGAACAGCTCTGCTAAAGGAACTGATGTGGTTGGGGAGGAGGCGATGTGCCGCCAGTCAACGATCGCACCCCAAAAATCTGCAGACATCCCCTCCATTTTGAAGTTCTTCTCCCTCTGGTGGTCCTGAGTTGGACCGTGCCTCAAACGCGTTGGCCGCCAGCGGTAGCCGAAACCGGGTACCAAACCTGACCCATAAGAGATATTTGGGGAAGGGGCAACCTTTCACCTCTCCTTTTCAGGCTGCGACCTCAGCAAGCTGCCAGATCGAATCTCCCTTGACTCCCCCCAGTGCCGTCACCGCGGGCAAATGGTGGACCCTCTCAAAAACCTCGCCTGCCCCAAATCTGCTTGAAGAACCAACCAATGACCCAATTCCTCCTTTCTCTCCCTCCCTGTCCTCTCTCTCTCTCTTTCTCTCTCCCCAGCCCTCGCCCGGAGGTAGGGGGACGGTTAGAGTTTGTGCCCCAGACCCTCGTCCTCCACGGCCGTCCGGATCTCCGGCTCTTCCTCGGCCTCATCGTCCACCAGCCCGTTGAGGTGCGATCTCTGAGCCGCGGGTTTCTCGTCCGCCGAGGTCCCGGGCCGCGGCTGCTGCTGCTGCTGCGGAAGAGGGGCTGCGCCGTTCCCCCCTTCCGACTTGCTGAAGTTGAACAGTTTGCTTGGGTTGAAAGGCTTCGTGGGCGACTGGACCTTCTCGGTGGTGGCCTCCCGCTTGGTCTCTGGGGATTTGAGGAACTTGAAGCTGAGGAAACCGGGCAGTTTGTTGTCGGTGCCGGTGGGGGATTGCGGGGAACGCGCCCCCGACGTGCCGCCGCCACCCCCTGCGCCACCGGACAGGAACTTCCCCTGCAAGGGGATGATTTGCTTCAGTTTCATGACGTTGTTGGTGGCCAGCAGGGAGCTGGGCCTTTTGGGCTTCTCCGAGCCGTGGCCCGAGCCCCCCGGCCCCTTCCCTTTGGGCTGGCTCTTCTCGTGGCCGGTCTCGGGGCCCCCTCCGTCCGACTTGCCCTCCTCCCGCCCGCTCTCCCGTTCCTTCCGGGCGTGGTACTCGGCGTGGCGCTGGCGTTCCTCCTCCTCTCGCTTACGGCGCTGCTGTTGCTGGAAGTGGTGCTGGGCCTGGCGCTCGTGTTTCTGCGGAAGGAACACCACAGGGTCATGTTTCATGTTTTTAATTCACATAATATGCATTCAGGGACACGGGTGGCACTGTGGGTTAAACCACAGAGGCTAGGACTTGCCGATCAGAAGGTCGGCGGTTCGAATCCCCGCAATGACGGGGTGAGCTCCCGTTGCTCGGTCCCTGCTCCTGCCCACCTAGCAATTTGAAAGCACGTCAAAGTGCAGGTAGATAAATAGGTACCGCTCCAGCGGGAAGGTGTGTGCAAAACCAGGCATGTCGCTAGTCCTCATCATAAACTCTTGCGGGCTCTTGAATTAGAGATGAATGATCTCCTATTTGAGGGACGCGGGTGGTGCTGTGGGTTAGACCACAGAGCCTAGGACTTGCCGATCGGAAGGTCGGCGGTTCGAATCCCTGCGATGGGGTGAGCTCCCATTGCTCGGTCCCTGCACCTGCCAACCTAGCAGTTCGAAACCACGTCAAAGTGCAAGTAGATAAATAGGTACTGCTCCGGCGGGAAGGTAAACGGTGTTTCCGTGCGCTGCTCTGGTTTGCCAGAAGCGGCTTAGTCCTGCTGGCCACATGACCCAGAAGCTCGGCCAGTAAAGCGAGATGAGCGCCGCAACCCCAGAGTTGGCGACGACTGGGCCTAATGGTCAGGGGCCCCTTTACCTTTACCTAATATACATTCTTTACAACAAACAACTACAAAATAAGCAGACAACTCCAAAATAAAATCATATGTAACAAAACCGTAAGTCTCATGTTTACACTGGTCTCCTCTCTGATACCTTTACTTAATATTTCTTGCCGCTTTCTGCTTTACTTATAGAATCTTTATAGAAATTTTAATCTCTTAAATACTAAACCGATCTTTAACAATTTCAATTAATCCCTTCCAATCCCTCCCCCGCAACCCAGCAGTTCTCTCTAACCGCATGAGATACTAGAATGATTAGAATGCAGAACCAAATTTCTTGAATTCACGGCGATGGCAAAATTAACAGCATCAATTAGAGGAACGCCCTCCCATCAGATGTCAAGGGAATAAACAACTATCTGACTTTTAGAAGACATCTGAAGGCAGCCCTGTTTAGGGAAGTTTTTAGTGTTTGATGTTTTATTGTGTTTTTAATATTCTGTTGGGAGCCGCCCAGAGTGGCTGGGGAAACCCAGCCAGATGGGCGGGGTATAAAGAATAAAATATTATTATTGTTGTTGTTGTTGTTTCTCTTTTTCGGAGGGGAGGTGTTTAACCTAAATGCAGAGCATGCGCCACTCTGGCCAGACAGTCTGTGGGCAGGGAGGGTCTCATCCTGCGTACCAGATGGAGCTGGTAGACAGGCGCCCTGGACACAGAATTGACCTGCGCCTCCATGGACAGCTGTGAGTCCAAAATGACTCCCAGGCTGCACACCTGGTCCTTTAGGGGCACAGTTACCCCATTCAGGACCAGGGAGTCCTCCACACCCGCCCACCCCCTGCCCCCCAAAAACAGTACTTCTGTTTGTCAGGATTCTGAGTTTACCCTTGCAGCACGTTCAAAGCCATCCCCGGGGTCAACAGAGCTTGTTCCTGAGTAACCGCGTGTGACTGGGCCAGACTCACCTTAAAAGCCTCTCGCCGCTGGTACTCCAGTTTTGCCATTTCCTCCGCCACCCAGCCGGGGATGTCCGGGATAGCCACTTGGATGACGTACTTGAGTAGGAGGGCAAAATGCTATGGGGAGAAAACAGTGGGGTGAGAAGGGCTGAGGTCTACAGCTCCCTGGGCAGAAGACATCGCCATTGCTGCTATTGTCTTGCTTTCCAACACCTCCCCATGTGAAACCATGGTTTGCCGGAGTCTTGCGAACCATGGCTTTTTAGAACCATGGTTTGCTGCATAGCTGTCAACTTACAGATTTGAAAATAAGGGGCCAGCAGCCTCGAAAATAAGGGATCAGCAGCCAAAATAAGGGATTTTCAGGGCACAGGTATGTTCAGCTTCTGAGCCCCTCCGAGCTAAAGGCAGAAAGCCCAGCCGGCAGCCAAACGAAGCCTCAAGCGGTGGTTCCCACAGCGCAGCAACCCGGCAAAGGGGATGCAGCAAGGAAAACCACCGTCACCTCTCCGCTGGGAAGCGCTGAGCAAAGGCGATTTGATCGGCACAAGGCATGCAAGCTCCACCCCCCAGTCGTTCTTAGACTCCTTATTGGGTGAGCAACACAGCCAAGCAACACAGTTGGAGCCTCCCTCCTCCCTGGCCGGCAGGGAGGGAGGGAGAGGAGCTGCTTCCTTTGAAACCCGGGAAATTTAAGGGACATCATCAATAAGGGACAGCAGCGGGACACGGCGCTGGGATACGGGACTTTCCCGCCAAATAAGGGACGGTTGACAGCTATGGTTTGCTGCCATGTCAGAACCTTGCTGAATGGTCGTTTGTTCGGCAACCCGACCCATGATGTTCGCTGAGCTGGGGTGCAAAGGCAAGAGCCACACAAGGAGCAAACCGTTGGTTTCTTTGCTCGACCTGTGGTTAGCACCAAACCACGACTTTAGTGTTCTAGCTCAAATGGAGCCCAAGCAGAAAGGCAGATCTTAGTGGGCGGACCTGGGACTTCCCAGTTACGGAACTGGGGTATTTCAGCTTGGGATCGCGGTCCGAAGGGTGAGAACCGAGTTGGGTATGTGTGTGTACGGCAGAAAAGGGTGTTACCTCCAGCACCACCACGGATATGATGGCCCCCTCTGGGCTGAGCCAGGGGAAGAGGCGTTGAAGTTGCCCACACTGACCGATCAAGTAGCAGTTCACCACGATGGCTAGGACACCCATAGCTTCCATCACCTTCTGCAGAAGGGAAAAGAAGGACATTTTTTCTAAAAGAGACTAGCAATTTTCGGCAGAACCCTTGCTGCTGAGATTGCTTATTTCCTCCTCCCAACCAACCCGTTTTCCTTTTGTGTCGTGGCTTCGTAAGAGTTATAAACCTGAAGTCAGGGACTGTTTCGTTTGTGGGGATTTTTATTGTTATTATTTTAATTTATGCCCCGCCCATCTGGCTGGGCCTCCCCAGCCACTCTGGGTGGCTCCCAACAGAATATTAAAAACACGATAAAACATCAAACATTAAAAACTTCCCTAAACAGAACTATCTTCAGATGTCTTCTAAAAGTCAGATAGTTGTTTATTTCCGTGACATCTGATGGGAGGGCGTTCCACAGGGAGGGCGCCACCACCGAGAAGGCCCTCTGCCTGGTTCCCTGTAACCTCGCTTCTCTCAGGGAGGGAACCACCAGAAGGCTCTCGGAGCTGGACCTCGGTGTCCGGGCTGGACGATGGGGGTGGAGACGTTCCTTCAGGTCTACGGGTCCGAGGCCCGTGAGCAGTATTGGAAGGAAGTTAAAGCATGAATTCTAAGCAATTCACCTCTTTTAGAAAAATGGTTTTATAAAACAATGGCCAGTGTGGAAGAAGGGGACAGAGAGAGAGAGAGAGGGAGAGAGAGATCACCAATAATACTGGAAGTCAGGGTCATCCGTTGTAACGGACTTGCCTGGAGATTTGGGACAGATGGAACGAACAACTTGCTTCATGGAAGAAGAATAAATTTACAGAAACTGCTGCCTCAGGACACAGCCTTGGGTTCAGCAGGTGAATGCGAAGTCACAGGGAGTGAGGTGAGGCCCTAATGGATGGCTATGACAGTTAAATGGAGCCTCCAGGTATAGAGGCCATCTGGCGCTGTGGGTTAAACCACAGAGCCTAGGACTTGCCGATCAGAAGGTCGGCGGTTCGAATCCCCGCGACGGGGTGAGCTCCCGTTGCTCAGCCCCTGCTCCTGCCAACCTAGCAGTTTGAAAGCACGTCAAAGTGCAAGTAGATAAATAGGTACCACTCTGGCGGGAAGGTAAACGGCGTTTCCGTGCGCTGCTCTGGTTCACCAGAAGCAGCTTAGTCATGCTGGCCACATGACCCGGAAGCTGTACGCCGGCTCCCTCGGCCAGTAAAGTGAGATGAGCGCCGCAACCTCAGAGTTGGCCACGACTGGACCTAACGGTCAGGGGTCCCTTTACCTTACCTGCCACTCCCCGATGCTTTCCACCCGCTGGCCAAAGGGACGTTGGAGGCCCGTGCAGAGCTTGAAGGCATCGCTCCGTATCTCAATGATGTTGTTGATCAGGGCGCATGTGGCGGCCAGAGGGAAGGCGGATGAGAAGAGGACCACGTAGCCAAACTGGATGAACATCTCCTGATAGTCTTGGAAAGTGTCCTGGATTGGAGGGGTGGGGGAGAAAGAGAAATGGGGGGGGTGTGTATGAGAGAGAGAGAGAGAGAGAGAGAGAGAGAGAGAGAGAGAGAGAGGAGGGAGGGGATTTGTTTGCAAGAGAGAATAACAATAGTGTTATTACCGTATTTTTCGCTGTATAGGCCGCACCTTGTTTTAGAGGGAGAGAACAAGGGAAAAAAATTCTCCCCCTCTCTGCTCAGCGCCCCTTCAGCAAAGCAGCAGGAGAAATGGAGCCCCTTCCATTTCTCCTCCCGCTTAGCGGAAGGGGCGCCGCGCAGCTCTCCCTCTCTGCTGAATCCAGGAGAGTCTTGCTCTCCCAGCTTAATCAAAAGGAACCCGAAGCCTTTGGAGCGCAGCACGAGTTCCCGCTGCGCTCCAAAGGCTCCAGGCGACTATCCCTGAAGCCTGGAGAGTGAGAGGGGTCGGTGCGCACTAACCCCTCTCACGCTCCAGGCTTCAGCGAAAGCAACGCAAAGCCTCCGGAGCGTGGAGGGAGAGCTCCCTGTGCACTTCGGAGGCTTCGTGTTGCTATCGCTGAAGCCAAGGAGCCTGCATTCGCTCTATAGGACGCACACACATTTCCCCTTTTCCCCCAGGGGGAAAAGTGCGTCCTATAGAGCAAAAAATATGGTACATTGATGATGACTCCTTCGTTTCAACAGGCCTCGTCAAAGGAGGACGCAGCTGGATATAGTATAATACAGTCATACCTCAGGTTACAGACGCTTCAGGTTGTGTTTTTTCCGGTCACGGACTGCCGAAACCCGGAAGTACCGGAATGGGTTACTTTCAGGTTTTGGCGGTTGCGCATGTACAGAAGCACTAAATCGCACTTTGCGCATAAGCGCCGAATCGCAACCCACGCGTGCGCAGACGGCCCCCTGCTGAAAAAGTTTGCTGACCCCTGTTCTTGCCTCTGAGACTACTGGGTTATTATCTCTCGTTCATTCCTGAGGTCCCCAACCACTTTTCTGTCCCATAGCTGTCAACTTACAGATTTGAAAATAAGGGACCAGCAGCCTCGAAAATAAGGGACCAGCAGCCAAAATAAGGGATTTTAGTCAACCAGCTGAAATACGAAGTTAAAAGGGACCAGATAATTTGGGAGAGCAGCGCCGCTTTTTAGCCCTTCGTTTCCAGAGGTTGCTGCTCAAGAAACCAGCTGATGAAACACTGCAATTAAATAACTACAAGCAGCAACCACTTTTTGCGCAAAACGAAGTCCGAGCTATGAAGATGCTATTGCAGTTCTGTATCTTTTCTCTCATGCTCCATCTGCAGCTCTCAGTTCCATCAGGCGGGGCAGGAGGAAGGGGGGGGAATAGCGCCCGAAGTAAACCCGCAGATCAGACCATCTATGCTAATTTACCACTACAAATCTACGGGAGAAGCACTTGCGGTCCTTCCTCCGCTTTCCCCCTCTATGGTTAGCCCTTGGAACACCTGCCCGCGCCTCCGCCTCCTCCTCCTCTCTCTGAACTGCTTTCTCTATGGTTGCCCTCGCTCTCCTCTCAAGGCTCCTCAGTCCCGGCGGGGAGGGGCTCCCGGGGGCCGAGGCTGGTGAGAGGAGGCCGGAGGGGGGCGGGCCGGGCAGCCAAGCAACACAGTTGGAGCCTCCCTCCTCCCTGGCCGGCAGGGAGGGAGGGAGAGGAGCTGCTTCCTTTGAAACCCGGGAAATTTAAGGGACATCCATCAATAAGGGACAGCAGCGGGACACGGCGCTGGGATAAGGGACTTTCCCGCCAAATAAGGGACGGTTGACAGCTATGCCCTGCCTGTCCCCCCGTGCTTCACCCCGATGTGCCTTCCGTTCCTCTTCCTCCTCTGTGCTGCCTCGAATGCCGGCTTGCTCACCTCGTATTTCTTCATGCAGCTCTCCACCTCGGCCTGGGCCAGCTGGGCGGCGAAGACCTCCTCCGGCGGGTCGATCCAGGAGCTCCTGCTGGGCTTCCGCCCTTCCTCTCCCTCCTCGCCTTCCTCGCCCTCTTCCAGGGGGTTCCTGGCACCCCGTGGCCTCCGGGCCCTCATGGTCACCGCCGGCTCCTTGGCTTCCGGCGCTCCCCGCAAGGGACTCCCAGAGGCCCCGTCGCTCTCGTCGTCGTCCTCGCACAGCTCGAAGACGGAGGCCGGATCCATGCCTTTCTCCACCATGGTGGGGCTGCCTTCCTCCAGGAAGCTGGCCCCTTCCTCCAGACCCGGGTCACCAGCCTTGCGGTCGGCCTTCTCGATGAAGCTCACTTTCTTCAGCTTCAGCCCGCAGTCGATGATGCTCTCGTCCTCCGAGTCGGAGTCTTTCCTCTCCTCGTCCTCTTCCTCGGGGACGCCGCAGCCGCCGTTGAGGCATTTCTTCTCCCCGCGGGGAGCCCCCTCCTGACCCTCGGCTGCCTCCGGGCCGTGGCCAGCCGGGGGGTCCCCGCCGTGCCGGGGGCCCCGGTGGTGGGCTCCGCGGGGCCTGGCCGGGGCGCACTTCTGGGCCAGCAGGCGAAGAATAGTCTGGGCCGCCTCTCGGAGGTTCTGCGCGCTCAGATCCCCGCGCTTGAACTTGCTGTAGAGGTGCGGCTGAGAGACCTCCTTCACGTTCTGCAGGAACTGGCGGGTGATGAGGAGAGTCGCCAGCATCTGTTGGGAGGGACGTGAGAAGAAGGAGGCTGGTCAGGGAACTGGGTGGCCACCTGACCCGGATGCTTGAACTGAGATTCCTGCACTGCAGGGGGGGGTGGATTCGATGACCCCCCGGGGGTCCTTTCCAACGCTACGATTCTAACTTAAGAGAATCCCTGTAGTGGGAGCTGGGCCAAGCCCAAGGAGGCCCACCAAGCCTAGACTCCTATCTTCATAAGCGGCCAAGCAGATCCTCCCCCCTCAAAAGGGAAGTCCCTAGAAAGCTACAGCCTTCTCCCACTTTTGTTCTAAGGTAGACTGGCCATGTCCATGGAGGCTCTATTTAGGAATAATGAGAACAGCCCCGAGGCAGCTGAGCTGGGCCAGAGGGGGCCCAATAAGTCCAGCCTCCTGGTGAACCAGGATATGAGCGCTACAGCCTTCTCCCACTCCTGTTCTAAGGTAGACTGGCTATGTCCATGGGGGCTCTATTTAGGAACCGTAAATAGAGGCAGCTGAGTTGGGCCTACCTAAATCCAACCAAATGAACCAACCCCATCCTCCCAATGGGAACCCTAAAATCAAGAAGGGAACGCACAAATATCCTCTCTCTCCTCGCTTGTGATACCTTGCGACTATTTGGAGATATTGACTCCCTCCAAGAAGGGACGCGGGTGGCACTGTGGGTTAAACCACAGAGCCTAGGACTTGCCGATCAGAAGGTCGGCAGTTCGAATCCCTGCGACGGGGTGAGCTCCTGTTGCTCAGTCCCTGCTCCTGCCAACCTAGCAGTTCGAAAGCACGTCAACTACAAGTAGATAAATAGGTACCGCTCCGGTGGGAAGGTAAACGGCGTTTCCGTGCGCTGCTCTGGTTCGCCAGAAGCGGCTTAGTCCTGCTGGCCACATGACCCGGAAGCTGTACGCCGGCTCCCTCAGCCAATAAAGCGAGATGAGCGCCGCAACCCCAGAGTCGGCCACGACTGGACCTAATGGTCAGGGGTCCCTTTACCTTTACTCCCTCCAAACTGTCCAGGTTTGGGAGCATTGCTGCCGCCTTTGGGAGCGAGCTGTAAGCTGCCTCCTAGATAGGGGAACGGGTGCCCGTGTCTCCCTCGTGTGAGACGTTGTCAGGGTCTCGAACGGCACGACCCTTGACCCTTGGGCCCTAGGCACGTTCCCATAACAGCACAGGCCAACCAATATGAGATAAAAAATCTGGTCTTTCTCCCAGGTCCCCACTCCATCCCTCTGCCTTTTCCGCTCCCCCCAAGACCCCAGCCCAGCGCTCCTACTTTGGAGACAGCCAGCTGCCAACAGAAACTCATCAGGCCCTTAAAGGAGATGAGGCAGAGGTGGAATTGGAGAATGACGGTAGGAAGGAGGGCGTCTCTGAGTTGACGCACGAGGCTTTGGAAGAGGGAAAAGATGAGCAGGAGCTGAGGAAGGCGGAGGGCCGACAGACGGACAGAGGGAGAGAGAGACACAGAGAGAGAGAGAAAATGCAAAATCAAAACAGAACCGAAAAACGATGCAACGAAACGGGAAGATGAAGGGTTTGAAGTGCCTGGCGACCCATCTTGGATGCGTCGGCTGGGTTCTTTAAGACACTGATGGGCGCCCATCGGGTTCACGTTCCAGAGGGGGGATTCTGCCAGGCAAAGGTAGACTGCCCCTGCCCATGGAGGCTCCATTTAGGAACCGAAAATGAAGGAATGGGTTTCTGTGCAGTCAGTTTGAAACTGACCCAAAATCCCCATTTTCCTCCTCCAAGGGAGCATTTCTAAAATGCATTAACTTGAGCTTTTCAAGCTCAGGAAACTTGAGCTTGAGTCAATGTATAAACAGAAAACCAAGCTGTATAAACAAGTGCTCAAAGCCCTCTCCCTTATCAGTCCATGACGGCAATGAGTGGCCTTGGCTGTTCCAGTGGAGCAGGGATGGCACGTCTGGGTCTTATCTTACATCTGACCACACCCTGACGCACAGACCTAGTCCGGGAACAGCGCCAGGAGAGTTGGTGACCTTCTTACCCCAAGATAAGAGTGCCGGAACAGGAATATCCTTATATGGTCAAGAGTACAGGAAGAGGAACACACTTTTATGGTTAAGAGTACCAAAGCAGAAACATCTGTGATGTCAACCCGCGTGTACAAGCTGACGTGGCTGGATTCCTGGGGAAGGGGGGAGAGGGTGCCTGGAGGATATATATACTGCATGAAATTTCTAATTTCTTTGGACTTGCTGTGGACTGACCACGCAAGTGCCTTCTGCTATCCGGATAGCAGAAGAAATGAGAAACCCATAAGAAACCAAGGCATGTTCTGCAGCCAGATCGGGCCAAAGGGGAGCCATCTAAGGCCGGACTCTTATCCTCAAAGTCACCTAGATGCTTGCCCCCAAAGGGAAGCCCCCCCAAGCAGGGCCTGAGGACCACGGCAGCAATTCCCCCCCCTTGTGGTTCCCCAAGCAACTGATGTTGGGGAAACGGAGGCATTTACTGTTGACTGTGATTGGAGGACATCTCTACTGTGGCAAGTAGCCCTTCGATAGCGTTCCCCTCTATGCATTTTCTTGGACCTCCCCAAAGTGGATTTCTGGTGTCATCGTTGGCTCTGCGAAGCTGGCATCTGCCGGCGAGCGAGTGGAAAACTGGAACGCTCTTATTACAGCTCAGGGCGGAGGAACAGCGATTAAAGCAAGAATTGGCGGATGCTAAGGGGATGCGGGTGGCGCTGTGGGTTAAACCACAGAGCCTAGGGCTTGCCAATCAGAAGGTCGGCGGTTCGAATCCCCGCAATGACGGGGTGAGCTCCCGTTGCTCGGTCTCTGCTCTTGCCAACCTAGAAGTTCGAAAGCACATCAAAGTGCAAGTAGATAAATAGGTACCGCTCCGGCGGGAAGGTAAACAGCGTTTCCGTGCGCTGGTCTGGTTCGCCAGAAGCGGCTTAGTCCTGCTGGCCACATGACCCGGAAGCTGTACGCCGGCTCCCTCGGCCAATAAAGCGAGATGAGCGCCACAACCCCAGAGTCGTCCGCGACTGGACCTAATGGTCAGGGGTCCCTTTACCTTTACCTTAAGGGGATGGGAAGAAATTTGGTTCCGTTTACACAACCCACCCGGGCTCACTCTTCTAGAAACAAGGCGGGGACCGAAATGCCGCGATTGTTCAAA
Source organism: Podarcis filfolensis (assembly GCF_964270895.1). Lineage (NCBI taxonomy): Eukaryota > Metazoa > Chordata > Lepidosauria > Squamata > Lacertidae > Podarcis > Podarcis filfolensis. The sequence continues at coordinate 8,376,342 of NC_139622.1, forward strand.
ATTGTCACTTTTCTGAATTTTGCAATTTGGTTCTCCAATGGGGGTGTGGAGTCAGGGGGGAGTGTTCATTAAAAATGCATCTATTGGTGCAAATCACACATACAAATCTGCTCTGTTAGGCAAACGGGCTTGCGGGTGCTTGGGCCAAATCGCGGAATATGGGAATGCAAGTATTAGGGTTAGCTTTCGTGATGACTTTTAAAAATACCGTATTTTTTGCTCTATAAGACTGACCTTTTCCCTCCTAAAAAGTAAGGGGAAATGTGTGTGCGTCTTATGGAGCGAATGCAGGCTGCGCAGCTATCCCAGAAGCCAGAACAGCAAGAGGGATGGCTGCTTTCGCTGCACAGCGATCCCTCTTGCTGTTCTGGCTTCTGAGATTCAGAATATTTTTTTTCTTGTTTTCCTCCTCCAAAAACTAGGTGCGTCTTGTGGTCTGGTGCGTCTTACAGAGCGAAAAATGCGGTACTTGATTCACAGACTGAAATGGGAAGGTGGAAGATGGAATCCAGGAGGAGGGAAGTGAGGAAAGCCAGAGAAACTGAAATGGAGGGTTCCCACCCTCCGCCCCAGTTCTCACAGTTTCGGGCACTGTGACCTAATAATAATAATAATAATAATAATAATAATAATAATAATAATAATTTTATTATTTATACCCCGCGAATCCCATACCTCCTTGAGGCGGTCCATGTCTTTGAGGTAGAATCCGATGTAGAAAAGACTTAGGTATGAATTTACAAACTGAAACTAGAGAAAAAGAGAGAGGGGAGATGTTATATATATATATTTACTGCGCTGCGCTCCCCAACTCCTGGGGCCTGTCCCCGGTTAACCTAACTTGGGAAGGCTACATTAAGTGTGGGATATTTATTTTATTTTTTTAAAATAATTTTTATTGAATGGTTTTATGTTACAAAAAACAGTACAGCCATACTACCACTAAATATAATTAAAAAATAAAAATCACATACATCGATATTTAGTTTGTTATTTGTTATTTACCATTTTATTTCCTCCCAAACATTGCATACAACAACACACATATGTGCAGACACCCACACACTCACACAAAATGATAATAATGAAAGTAAATATTTTTTTCCTTTTTATCTTCCAAAATCTTTTCTTCAACTTTGACTTCCTGTCAAGCCCCTTTGCATATATTTTATCTTACATTTGAATGTACACAAAACAATAAACCTTTCTATATAATTTTTATAATACATTCTCAAAACATAATAAATCCTTAATTGTTCTCCACCTCCTTTTAGTTCCTTTATCACTCGAATGCTAGCATGGAGTCAAAACTATTATTGTATTTTTGAACATATCTTCTATAACCATCCTGCTTTTCTGCAACTTTTTGCTTTGAGTTTCCTCCGAGTTTACTAGTCAATTGAGCCGAATAAGTGTGGGATATTTAAAAGGCAGTCAAAAACAACCATTCATGTTTTTCCTAGATAGACACATTTCCTGTAAACTTGCTAGAGAGGAGTCTCTGAGAGACACTCCTGTTATGCCCTGACAGGCGTAACTATAGATTCTCCAAACTTCCCTAAACAGGGCGGCCTTCAGACGTCTTCTAAAAGTCAGATAGTTGTTTATTTCCTTGACATCTGGCGGGAGGGCGTTCCACAGGGCGGGCGCCACCACCGACAAGGCCCTCTAGCTGGTTCCCTGTAACCTCGCTTCTCGCAGGGAGGGAACCGCCAGAAGGCCCTCGGGAGATGGACCCCGGTGTCCGGGCTGGATGATGGGGATGGAGACGCTCCTTCAGGGATACTGGGCCGAGGCCGTTTAAGGCTTTCAAGGTCAGCAGCAACACTCGTGCTCGGAAATGTACTGCTGCCTCCTCCTTTCTCCCTTGCTCTCTCTCTCCCCCAGCCTGCTGTCCAACAGGTGAAGTCGGACAACGCAGCCCATTTCTAGCTGCCCCCCCCACCCGCGAGGAAGCCAGCCAGGTTACAGCCGGTTAGCAAAGGTGCCTTTTGCTGTCTCGACAAACTGTCAAGCCCACTAGGGTGTTGGGGCTCCCGGCTGCTGTCCAACAGGTGAAGTAGGACGACACAGCCGACTTCTAGCTGTACACACCACCAGTGGGGAAGCCAGCTGGTTTCAAGCAGGTTATCGAAGGCTCTTGTTCCTGTCTTGACATCGTCAGACCCACTAGTTTGACGCACCGGACTTGGACCATCGGGTCCATTGAGGCCAGTAATGTCAACACTGGGTGGCAGCAGCAGCCCTCCAGGTTCCCAGGGGGTCTGCAGGGACTGAACTTGGTACATTCTGCATGCAAATCTGTGGCTCCCTCCACCGTTCCCACAAACGTGTGGCAGCCCAACAGTTGCACCCGGGGAGCCCAAACTCACCAAGACCATTTTGATGATGAGGTGTTTTTCGTAGGCACTCTGCAAGCGGTAATTTTCTGCAAGGAGAGGGAAATGTCATGCTTAGGATGTTTATCTCAAAGAACGAAGGAAGGGGTGGAAAGAAAGGGAGGGAGGGAGGAAGGGAGGAAGGAGAAAAGGGAGGAGAAAAGAAGGAAGGAAGGAGGGGAGGAGGGAAGAAAGAAAGAAAGAGGAAAGAAAGAAAGAAAGAAAGAAAGAGGAAAGAAAGAAAGAAAGAAAGAAAGAGGAAAGAGGAAAGAAAGAGGAAAGAAAAAAGGAAGGAAGGAAGGAAGGAAGGAAGGAAGGAAGGAAAGAAGGAAGGAAGGAAGGGGAAAGAAAAAAGGAAGGAAGGATGGAAGGAAGGAGGGAGGGAGGGAAGAAAGAAAGAAAGAAAGAAAGAAAGAGGAAAGAAAAAAGGAAGGAAGGAAGGTAGGAAGGAAAAGAAAAAAGGAAGGAAAAGAAAAAAGGAAGGAAGGAAGGAAGGAAGAAGGGAAGGAGGGAGGGAGGGAGGGAAGGAAGGGGAAGGAAAGAAAAAAGGAAAGAAGGATGGAAGGAAGGAGGGAGGGAGGGAGGAAAGAAAGAAAGAAAGAAAGAAAGAAAGAAAGAAAGAAAGAAAGAAAGAAAGAAGAAGGAAGGAAGGAAGGAAGGAAGGAAGGAAGGAAGGAAGGAGGCAAATCCCGCAAAGAATTCACCCATGTCGTTCAGCCAGTAGGCGATCTTCTTGTAGATTTCGTCGCAGGCGGTGACGATGACGGCCAGCACAATTTTTGGCAGGAAACGCACGATGCGCGGCAGCTCCTTAATGCTCAGCACAAATTCCTGGCGAGGGAAGAGAGAAAGCGGGGGTCCGCGCAGGGAGGGCAACGAGGAGGGTCGTTCGTCCCCCCCCCCGAAAAAACTCGCTGCTCGGAAATGCCAATCAAAACCAATACCGTGCGCAGAAGCGGCGCCTCTAGATACAAACTTCTTGGGGTACTTACGAACCCCCGGAACAAGTTAAGTTCGTACCCGGAGTGTCCACTGTGTACGGCGAATAAATAAGCTGAGAGATTTGTCCAGAGAAACCGAAACGGATTCAGTTAAGGTAAAGGGGCCCCTGACCATTAGGTCCAGTCATGGCTGACTCTGGGGTTGCGCCGCTCATCTCGCTTTACTGGCCGAGGGAGCCGGCGTACAGCTTCCGGGTCATGTGGCCAGCAGGACTAAGCCGCTTCTGGCGAACCAGAGCAGCGCACGGAAACGCCGTTTACCTTCCCGGCGGAGCGGTACCTATTTATCTACTTGCACTTTGACGTGCTTTCAAACTGCTAGGTTGGCAGGAGCAGGGACCGAGCAACGGGAGCTCACCCCGTCATTGCGGGGATTCGAACCGCCGACCTTCTGATTGGCAAGTCCTAGGCTCTGTGGTTTAACCCACAGCGTCACCCGCGTCCCTTCAAACGGATTCAGTTACTTCTCGTAAAAATAAGAAGAAAGCAACAGATAGGTTGAATTAATAAGGAAGATGATGACAGTGACAACCCCATAATCGGTCTCTCCCTCCTGCGAAAACTTCCTCCCCTCCGAAAACGCCCGGCTTTCCCCGCTCACCTGTAGCTCGAAGCAGCCCAGCATGGCGAGGAAGACGAAGGAGAGGCAGAAGAGGCAGACCGGGAGGCTGACCAGGCACTGGAAGAGGAACCGCTTCCAGGGCGGGTAGTAGAACTCCTCCGAGTTGGTGACGGGGCTCACGCGCTTCACCCCCTGCGGGCGGGGAGAGGGGTCAGCGAGGTGGCGGCCGCAGAGAGCTGCCTGCCCGGAGGAGCGAGGGAAGATTGTGGGCCCTCTTGCAGCAGGGAGAGCTCAGGCCCCTGGGGGGCGGATGCGGCCCCCGGAGCCTTTCTATCTGCCCCTGGGGGGTCTCTTTAGGAACCTCGGGAGAAGAGGAGTGAGTGAATGTGACCCCCGAAACCTTTCTATCTGGCCCTGGAGGGTCTCTTTAGGAACCTCAGGAGCAGATGGGTGAATGTGGCCCCCAGAGCCTTTCTATCTGGCCCTGGAGGGCCCCCTTAGCAGACTCAGGAGCAGAAGGGTGATTGCGGCCCCTGGAGCCTTTCTATCTGGCCCCTGAGGGTCTCCTTAGGAACCTCAGGAGCAGAGGGGTGAATGTGGCCCCCGAAGCCTTTCTATCTGGCCCTTGAGGGTCTCCTTAGGAACCTCAGGAGCAGAGGGGTGAATGTGGCCCCCAAAGCCTTTCTATCTGGCACTTCAGGGACTCCTTAGGAACCTCAAGAGCAGAGGGGTGAATGTGGCCCCCGAAGCCTTTCTATCTGGCCCTGGAGGGTCTCCTTAGGAACCTCAGGAGCAGAGGGATGAATGTGGCCCCCGAAGCCTTTCTATCTGGCCCTTGAGGGTCTCTTTAGGAACCTCAGGAGCAGAGGGGTGAATGTGGCCCCCAAAACATTTCTATCTGGTCCTTGAGGGTCTCATTAGGAACCTCAAGAGCAGAGGGGTGAATGTGGCCCTCAAAACCTTTCTAACTGGCCCTTGAGGGTCTCCTTAGGAACCTCAGCAGCAGAGGGGTGATTACGGCCCCCGGAGCCTTTCCATCTGGCCCTCGGCAGACTCCTTAGGCCACACCCTCTCTCTTAAGGGAGGGAGGGGATGGTCTGGGCTTCTCCACAACGTTCTCTCCCCTGCCCCAGTTCCCAGGGCTGGATCCGGTGCCGCCACTGACCCGGAACTGCGGCCGCGGCTCCTCGATGGACTCCGCCGGCGTGTCCAGGGTGCCCCACTTGTAGGCGAACTCGGCCCCCCGCCGCTTCCACTCCTCCAGGAACAGGGTGGCCCAGATGACGTTGAAGATGGCAAAGATCACACAGCAGACGTCCCGGCTGGTCTGGTGGGGGAATAAAGGTAAAGGTAAAGGGACCCCTGACCATTAGGTCCAGTCGTGGCCGACTTTGGGGTTGCGGCGCTCATCTCGCTTTACTGGCCGAGGGAGCCGGCGTACAGCTTCCGGGTCATGTGGCCAGCATGACTAAGCCGCTTCTGGCGAACCAGAGCAGCGCATGGAAACGCCGTTTACCTTCCCGCTGGAGCGGTACCTATTTATCTACTTGCACTGGTGTGCTTTCGAACTGCTAGGTTGGCAGGAGCAGGGACCGAGCAACGGGAGCTCACCCCGTCGCGGGGATTCAAACCGCTGACCTTCTGATTGGCAAGCCCTAGGCTCTGTGGTTTAGACCACAGCGCCACCCGCGTTCCTAATGATTAGTAGTTTGCATCAAATATTTACACCTATTATTATTTCATGTTATAGCAAGATTCTAGAGACTAGATTATGAGTCTTTGTAAACCGTGTTTCGAAAGGAACTTTTGTTACTGCCAAACGCCAATGTGTTTGCATCATTAAATTTGCTATGAATACAAAAATCATTTTAAGTTAGAGCACAATAATTATTCCACTATTCATATACTTCTTCATTGTATTCCACTATTCATATATACTTCTTCTTCATTGTATTTCAGTCCAACAATTACTTTGATAAAATACATATTTTGCTATGTGCAAATGGCTTTGGATACTCATTTAGGTCCATAAATTACCATATAGCATAGGCAAACTCGGCCCTCCAGATGTTTTGGGACTACAACTCCCATCATCCCTAGCTAACAGGACCAGTGGTCAGGGATGATGGGAGCTGTAGTCTCAAAACATCTGGAGGGCAGAGTTTGCCTGCTATCTAGCATGCATTCAACACAAAAACACAGTGGCAATTTGTTGTTGACAAAGGACAGCTGGACATATAAAGGGCCCCATTACCTTCAGGAGCTGAGGGCCGCATCAAACCGAAATCCGGCCCTGCCTCCCTTGTTATTTTACTCTCTCTTCCCCTCCCCTGTTCTATAGGTAACCTGTCCTCACCTGATCGTTCTCCGTGAAGGTGTAGAGAAGGGAGCCGAAGACGGCCGGGTAAACCATGGCCGACGTATAGAAGCCCAGCCAGGCGAAATACATGGCGATTTTCACACCAAAGTAGTCACAGATATCATCTGGGGGTGGCAAGGGGAAGGAAATAAGAACATAGCTGGAGCAAAGTTAATTCAGCACCCTGTTCTTTTATTCAGGAGATGAATGAATTTTATTATTTCGGTCACAGACCAGTTTCCAGCCCACATACAATGTCAAGGAAGTCATAAAACACAATAGGGATACATTTGAATTTGCAATTAGGTATAACAGGGACAATACAGATATAGCAACAGTTTTAAAAATATATAAATTAAAACTTAGATTTAGAAGATGCAATCCTGCGTGAGGAATGGGAAAGCCTGCACCCTCCAGATATTATTATTATTATTATTATTATTATTATTATTATTATTATTCTGCCCATCCTGTTCTTTTATTTTGAAGATGCCTTCTTGCCTGAGGAAATGTAGCACCTCTCTTTTTGCTCAGGAACGGGGAAGGCTGTACCCTCCAGACAACAACAACAACATAATAACAATAATTTATTATTTATACCCTGACCATCTGGCTGGGTTTCCCCAGCCACTCTGGGCGGCTTCCAACAGAACACTAAAATGCAATAACCTATTAAACATTAAGAGCTTCCCTAAACAGGGCTGCCTTCAGATGTCTTCTAAAAGTTTGGTAGTTGTTTTTCTCTTTGACGTCTGGTGGGAGGGCGTTCCACGGGGAGGGAGCCACCACCGAGAAGGCCCTCTGCCTGGTTCCCTGTAACCTCGCTTCTCGCAGGGAGGGAACTGCCAGAAGGCCCTCGGAGCTGGACCTCAGTGTCCGGGCAGAACGATAGGGGTGGAGACGCTCCTTCAGGTATAACAATTGTTGTCGTTATTATTAATATACTGCCCACCCTGTTCTCTTATTTCAAAGATGCATTCCTGCATGAGGAAGGGTACACACCTCTTGTTTTGCTCAGGAATGGAGAAGGCTGTAGCCTCAAGATATTATTCTTATTAGTGCTTTTTTCTTTTAAAAACATTTAAGGGTACTGTAATGGTTGCTTGTGCGTAAATAGCCGCCGCTCTGGGCTAGGTTGGCTGGTTAAACCATTTCTCGCCGGACAGCCACCCACTCCGTGGCTGTTCAGTCGCTGGCAGAATCCGTCAGTGGGCGTTTCTTAAACCTTTTCCAACATAAACGTTGTTTGACGCCCAGTCTCCTCCTACTCTCCCTGCGCGGAAGTCTTCTGCGCAGGGAGGGCGTGGGTAGCGGAGGACCTGTGCTCTCCCCGCTGGTGTCCAGTGAAGAGTCCCGGAGCCCCCTCTCTGCTTCCCCCATTGGCCCCCCTCTATCCCTGGTGTAGAGCTGATTTTCTTCCTCAACAGGAGACCTGCCTCTCTCCCTGCTTGGCCCCTCTCCAGCATCGCTGTGGAGCCTCGCCTCCTCCTCCTCTAGTTCCGATGGCAGTTCCCTGACAGGTACTCTCATTTTGACTCAAGAAAATAACCATTTTCTAGTTCAAATGGGGGGAAATAAATGCAGCAAATGGACAAAAGTACAAAGATGCACAAAACTGTTTAGGGGTAAGCTTACCCCTCCGTACCCCGCAGGAAAAAAGCACTGGGTATTACTACCAATATTATTATTATTATTATTATAATAATCTTCATCAAAAGATCGATGGGTGGTTCACAAGATAAAAGCACAAGATAAAAACACAAATAAGTAGTTAAAAACAACAAAACAATCCCCCCACCCCCTAAAAACAAAACACATTTGGAAGGCTGTAGAATATCAATTAGCCAAAGCCCTGGTTGAAGAAGAACCTTTTTGCCTGGCGCCTAAAGGTGTAAAAGGTAAAAGGTAAAGGACCCCAGACGGTTAAGTCCAGTCAAAGGCGACTATGGGGTTTGTGGCGCTCATCTTGCTTTCAGGCCAAGGGAGCCGACATTTGTCCACAGACAGCTTTCTGGGTTGTGTGGCCAGCAGGACTAAACTGCTTCTGGCACAACGGGACACCGTATCAGAAACCAGAGCGCATGGAAACACCGTTTAGCTTCCCACCGCAGTGGTACCTCTTTATCTACTTGCACTTGTGTGCTTTCGAACTGCTAGGTTGGCAGGAGCTGGGACAGAGGAACGGGAGCTCGGTCTGTCGCAGGGATTCGAACCGCCAACCTTCTGATCGGCAAGCCCAGAGGCTCAGTGGTTTAGACCACAGAGCCACCCGCATCCTGAGAGAAGGGGGAGAACATCTCTCCTTAGATCAGGGACAGGGAGGGGAACCTGCGGCCCCCCCAAGTGATCTCGGAACAGGAGGGAGACAGGGAAGGATGGAATTGCATACCCAAAGGTTGCGGTTCGCAAATGGCTTGGACCCACGATTTCATCAGCCGGTTGAGGATCCGTTGCTCGTGGATGGGGAAGACCTGCTGGAGAATGCCGCGGGCAGCCAATTCGGGAACTGCGGAGAAAAGAAAGGGGGCGCAGGAGTTAAGCGGAGCAGGGGTGCCACACAAGCCCCCTTCGACCATGGATGCGTCAACAGCAGCTACCAAAGCTCTAGGTAAAGGGACCCCTGACCATTAGGTCCAGTCGTGGCCGACTCTGGGGTTGCGGTGCTCATCTCGCTTTATTGGCCGAGGGAGCCGGCATACAGCTTCCAGGTCATGTGGCCAGCAGGACTAAGCCGCTTCTGGCGAACCAGAGCAGCGCATGGAAACACCGTTTACCTTCCCGCCGGAGTGGTACCTATTTATCTACTTGCACTTTGACGTGCTTTCGAACTGCTAGGTGGGCAGGAGCAGGGACCGAGCAATGGGAGCTCACCCCGTTGCGGAGATTCGAACCGCCAACCTTCTGATCGAGAAGTCCTAGGCTCTGTGGTTTAACCCACAGCGCCACTAGTCCTTTGCAATTCAAAAGTTTAAAAACAGACCTACTTTGCCCTGTTGGACCCCAAGAGTGGAATGAGCTTTGGGGGTGGGCGGGCAGGCCAAGTCCCCTCCTCAGAAGTGGTACCTCCCCCAGCAAGTTTCTGCCAAACGGATGAACTAGAAGGATGTGGCAGAAGGATGACAATGGCCATATAATGGTTCCTTCTTCCGGTTGGGCTCGTCGCCGGTTTGTGTTTACTGACTTTAAACTGAGCTTTATTTCTTGGTTGATTATTTTATGTAACGTAAAGGTAAAGGGATCCCTGACCATTAGGTTCAGTCGTGGCCGACTCTGGGGTTGCGATGCTCATCTCACTTTATTGGCCGAGGGAGCCGGCGTACAGCTTTCGGGTCATGTGGCCAGCATGACTAAGCCGCTTCTGGCAAACCAGAGCAGCGCACGGAAACGCCGTTTACCTTCCCGCCAGAGTGGTACCTATTTATCTACTTGCACTTTGACGTGCTTTCAAACTGCTAGGTTGGCAGGAGCAGGGACCGAGCAACGGGAGCTCACCCCGTCATTGCGGGGATTCGAACCGCCGACCTTCTGATCGGCAAGCCCTAGGCTCTGTGCTTTAACCCACAGTGCCACCTGCGTCCCTTTTATGTAATGTAGAGACGGATAGATATATAACTCTCCTCATTGTGGTGCCCAGAGTAATGTAAAATCTGAGAGCTAAAGTTAGACGAAACACATGGTGCCAATATCACAATATATGTTTCATTTGGAAATTTACGTTCGATTGAAACTTTTTTTTGATACAGTGGAACATTGCTTCTTGAACTTAATCCGTTCTGGAAGCCTGTTTGACTCCTGAAACCATTCGGAAACCAAGGAGTGGCTTTTGATTGGCTGCAGGAGCGTCGGACGTTCGGCTTCTGAAAAACGTTCGCAAACTGGAATACTTACTTCCGGGTTTGAGGCATTTGGGAGCTGATTTGTTTGACAACTAAGCCGTTCAAGAACCAAGGTACCACTGTATTCCCTGTTATGGAGATGGTCAGGATTTGGAGGTGGCGGCGAAGGAAAGGATAAAAGCATCTAAATTTGGGGATATCAAACCTGTCCCCTCCCCGCCGAAGTTAACAAATTTGTAATGGATGGATTTGGCCCAGGAATTCTGCCTGCTGAATCCAACTCAATTCCTCCCTTACTTTTTAAAAGGTGCGCACATGCCATAATATCCCAGAGTTTTGTGGCTTTTTAAAACGTCGCTGAATTTCAAAAGCAAAATGGGGAACTCTCCAAAATTCAAAAGACCCAGCGAAGGATTCTGTCTGGTTATTCAGGCAGCGCACAAATCTCAGTTCACTTCTTCAGGCAGACAGACAGACAGACACCAATCTATTTCAAATTTCAAAAGCAAAATTGGAAACGATCCAAAATTCAGAAGAGTCAGCAAAGGATTCTCTTTGGTTGTTCTGACAGTACACAAATCTCAGTCCAGCTCTTCAGGCAGGCAGACGCCGCTCCACATGCCCCGCCTTCTGGCCCCATCCCCACTCACCGATTGGCTGGCCTTCCAGGAAGTGGATGTTGTGCAGAACTTCGCCCTGTTTGGCTCGCAGGTTCTCCAGCCAATACCTGATGATGCTCTGACGTTCCTGAAAGAGGGGGGAGGGGAAAGCAGTGAATGGACCACCCGGCGTCACCAGCCCTTAGCTGTCAACTAAAAGATTTGAAAATAAGGGACCAGCAGCCTTGAAAATAAGGGGTCAGCAGCCAAAATAAGGGATTTTCAGAGCACAGCTATGTTCAACTTCTGAGCCCCTCCGAGCCAAAGGCAGAAAGCCCAGCCAGCAGCCAAACGAAGCCTCAAGCGGTGGTTCCCACAGCGCAGCAACCCGGCAAAGGGGATGCAGCAAGGAAAACCACCGTCACCTCTCCGCTGGGAAGCGCTGAGCAAAGGCGAGTCCCCAGGCAACGCGGCCGATTTGATCGGCACAAGGCATGCAAGCTCCACCCCCCAGTCGTTCTCAGACTCCTTATTGGGTGAGCAACGCAGCCAAGCAACCCAGTTGGAGCCTCCCTCCTCCCTGGCCGGCAGGGAGGGAGGGAGAGGAGCTGCTTCCTTTGAAACCCGGGAAATTTAAGGGACATCATCAATAAGGGACAGCAGCGGGACACGGCGCTGGGATAAGGGACTTTCCCACCAAATAAGGGACGGTTGACAGCTATGGGCTAACAGGACCAGTGGTCAGGGATGATAGGAACTGTAGTCCCAAACATCCCCCTGCATGTCCACTCTAGGAAAACAAGGATTGTTGCATTTGACTGCCATCTATGTATCACATCCCACACAACTTAGTCCTGCGGGCAACACCCACCTGAGAAGTGAAAAAATAAAGTTCGTTTTCGATGTTCTCGTAGATGTAATCCTCCTCGCAGGAGAAGCTCCGCATCCCGCCTCCGAACTCTGCTTTCACCGGCTTCCGCAAGCCGATCTCATCCGCCCCCCGGAGCAAACTGCCGAGAAGAAAATAAGGGACCAGCAGAAAGGAGACTAAGAGGGGCAGGAAGTCTGCACATGCTCTGAAGCCCAAGCAGCTAAAGTGGCGACTAGACAAACCTATCAGCTATTGCAGCTTTTGGTCTGCAAAGCAATAGTTCCCTCCTTTTTTGATTTCCCAGCTGCGCCAAATGCACCCTTAACTTCACGATAGCAACGATTATTTCCTGTCGAAGTTTATTTCCCGTTCAAAGGGTTTTTGCTGTGCATTATCCCCATCAGAAGTTAACAATAGAAGATGTTGCAGCCCGTTGACGACTTAATATTCTCTAACCTAATTTCAGGGTTTCGTCCCTGCTAGCTACAGCAACAATCTTGAGTCAAAGTTAATTTGTTGTTGTTTGCGACCATTCTTGGGCCTTTCAGCCAAAAAAAGGAGATAAAAGATATTCTATTCACACTTTTGAGGAATAGGCAAAGATACACTATTAAACTACAGCGATGACCAATTTATACATAATATACCTTGAGACACAGACCTGCACAAATACCGTATTTTTCGCTCTATAGGACGCACTTTTTCCCCTCAAAAAACTAAGGGGAGATGTGTGTGCGTCCTATGGAGCGAATGCAGGCTCCTTGGCTTCAGCGACAGCAACGCGAAGCCTCTGAAGCGCAGAGGGAGCGCTCCCTCCGTGCTCCGGAGGCTACGCGTTGCTTTCGCTGAAGCCTGGAGAGCGAGAGGGGTCGGTGCGCACTGACCCCTCTCGCTCTCCAGGCTTCAGGGATAGCTGCCTGAAGCCTTTGGAGCGCAACGGGACCTCGCGCTGCACTCCAAAGGCTTCGGGGTTAGCTGCGCAAAGCCTCCGCAGGACAGCGGGGTGAAGGCACCCCGCTGCCCTGCGGAGGCTACAAAGGCTGTCCCCGAAGCCTCAAGCCTTTGGAGTGCAGCGGGATCTCGAGCTGCGCTCCAAAGGCATTGGGTCAGCAAAAGGAACCCGAAGCCTTTGGAGCGCAGCGCGAGGTCCCGCTGCGCTCCAAAGGCTTCAGGGATCTTTGAGGCTGGCAGTGGGGGAAAGCAGTGCTCCCTCCCATTGCCAGCCCTACAAGCTTGGGGGGCAGCGGCAAGGCTGCGCGCAGCCTTTGCGCTGTTCCCTGACTTGCTCTTGAACGCACCTTGTTTTAGAGGGGGAGAACAAGAAAAACAAAATTTCCCCTGTTCTCCCCCTCCTATGGTCCGGTGCGTCCTATGGTCTGGTGCGTTCTATAGAGTGAAAAATACGGTAAGTTTCTATATTGCACTGCATATCAGACTTGAGCGAAATGAGCTTGCTTCGACTTTTGATCTTGATTTAAAGCAACAGACGATGGATTTGCTCAGGACAGAATAAAAAATACTATTATTATTTTTTTTAGAGGAGGGAAGGCTGTCTACACTTTTCCCGTCCATTCAAAAAGCTCCATGCATCTCTGATAGCATGTTTAGGTAGGCGTGGGAAAAGTTCTAGCCCATATCCAGTGGAGACAATGGACTGGAAGGCCGCATCCTGAACTCTCTCCTCCCCAAGCAGTGGTACCTCAGAAGTCGAACAGAATCCGTTCTGGAAGTCCGTTTGACTTCCAAAACGTTCGGAAAGCAAGGCATGGCTTCCGATTGGCTGCAGGAAGCTCCAATCGGAAGCCCCGTCGGACGTTCGGGTTCCAAAGAACGTTCACAAACCGGAACACTCGCTTCCGGGTTTGCGGCGTTCGGGAGCCGAAACGTTTGACTCGCAAGGCGTTCGGGATCCGAGGTACGACTGGAATTCCTTAGAATTCTGACATGGTTTTAAAAGGCAGGGAAAGGAGGGTTGTCCGGCGAGGAAGAAAGACCCTCCTCGCTTCCCGCTGGCCCACCGTACGCCCACACGCCCCAAATCTGCCGCCCTCCGGAGACGAGACCTGCCTTTCGTAAGTCGCTGTGACGAAGAAGGCGTAGACCCGGGTGTGTTTGTGGTGCCGTATCTGAATGATGAGCTCTGGGATACCCAGCCGGATGTGGTTTAGCAGCCACAGAAGTGTGTGGTCGTCGGTCGTGTCTAGAGAGGCATTTGGAAAAGGAAGAGTGAGAAGAAGAAGAAGAGAGAGAAGAGTTTTATTTTATCACTACCCTAAGGAGTCTCAGGTGGCGCTGTGGGTTAAACCACAGAGCCTAGGACTTGCCAGTCAGAACGTCGGCGGTTTGAATCCCCGCGACGGGGTGAGCTCCCGTTGCTCTGTCCCAGCTCCTGCCAACCTAGCAGTTCAAAAGCATGCCAGTGCAAGTAGATAAATAGGTACCGCTCCGGCGGGAAGGTACACAGTGTTGCCATGCGCTGCTCTGGTTCGCCAGAAGCGGCTTAGTCATGCTGGCCACATGACCTGGAAGCTGTACGCCGGCTCCCTCAGCCAGTAAAGCGAGATGAGCGCCGCAACCCCAGAGTTGGTCACGACTGGACCTAATGGTCGGGGTCCCTTTACCTTTACCTTTAAGGAGTCTCAAAGCGGCTAACATTCTCCTTTCCCTTCCTCCCCCACAACAAACACTCTGTGAGGTGAGTGAGGCTGAGAGACTTCAGAGAAGTGTGACTAGCCTATCGTCACCCAGCAGCTGCATGTGGAGGAGCGAGGAATCGAACCTGGTTCACCAGATTACGAGTCCACTGCTCTTAACCACTACACCACACTGGCTCTCTGAGTGGTCAGATACGGATTTCAGGCACTCCAGGGCTGCGGTGGTTAGTTAATTTTAAACACTCGGATCAACCAGTTAGGGATCTTTCGACTGATTTTTATTTGAACGTGTCCGTTGGAACTCTCTGCCACTTGATATCAGGTGAGTGCCATCACTGTACCTTTTTTGGCACCTGCCGAATAAATTCATTTTTAGACAAGCCTCCCCTGGTGCTTAGAAATTTGTTTTAGTGTATTCTGCTGCGTTTTTAACTTCCTGCATGCTTTTACGTTATGCTTGCAATTTTGTTAAGTCGTTATTTTATTGCTTTTATCTCTCCCCCCTTTTTTTTGTAAACCGCTTTGAGGCTTTTCTACAAACAAACGGTACAGTGAGGCCACAACGTAACCCCCATCATTCAGCCCAGAAACTGAGGTCCAGCTCCGAGGGCCTTCTGGCGGTTCCCTCCCTGCGAGAAGCGAAGTCGCAGGGAACCAGGCAGAGGGCCTTCTCGGTGGTGGCACCTGCCATGTGGAACGCCCTCCCGTCAGATGTCAGGGAAGAATGGCAAACCAAGTTGATGGACTACGCCGAAATGGCAAAATTAGCTGGGGAGCTCAGAAATCAAGAAGACAAGAACTTTAAAAAAAGAATGGGGAAAGTTTATAATTTATCTATGAGACCACTGTAAGCAGCTTATAACATTAGCAGGATGTTAACCACACTTGTAAAGAAATGGAAAGTATGGATAATTTAGATGGATAAAAATCTGGATAAGAATTGATATGCAGTTGTGAATATTATCATTGGGACCTATGTAAAGGGATGGGAGGAGATTCAGAGCAATCTTGATATTTGGATTTTGAATTGTTTTTTGTTGTATGTTTATATTTTTCAAAATCAAATAAAATATATATGCAAAAAAAGAACTACACCACCGACATCTGAAAGCAGGCCTGTATCTGGAGGTTTTTATTTTTCCCCCCTTCATATAAATTTTTATTGTTTTCTTCATATAATCCTTTTTCCAACAATCCTTATTATCACAATATAGTCCCTTCGACTCTGCCGAGTCTTGACTTCCCTCCCTCCCCGCAGCTGGTACATACATGACATATTTATTGCTCATATTATTGTCACAACTCTACTATTTTACATTGAAGTTATTATTCCAGTCCTGCTAGTGTCTTTAAACTTTTTTTTGTATCTGGAGGTTTTTAATGTGTGATGTTTTATTATATTTCTGTTTATGCGGGAAGCCACCCAGAGTGGCTGGGGCAACCCAGACAGATGGGCAGGGTACAAATATAATGATAATAATTAATAATAATAATAATAATGATACGGAAGGGGGGGCATGTCTTCTTCACCTTCTTCTTCGCTACAATATATCCATTTATTTCCAATTGTCAATGTCAAAAGGGACTAAAATCTATAAAATTCATATAAAATCAACGTGCCAATTTGCTCAATTTCTCTAGGACTCCATCACACCTCCCCTGTCCTCCATAATCCCTCAAGCAAGGTGTCAAGACCCTAATCCTGTCAAATCACTCTGCCAAGCCTTTCCTCCAGGAAATGCCAGTACATGGACCATTGTCTTCTTATCAGGATGTGCTTATCTGCGCATATCTCCAGCTCTGCATATTCCCCCCTTCCTCCTCCATATGTTAATCCTGTGTAACCCAACCTCTTCTTAATGTATTCATGATGTAATCTGTGTAACCCAACCTCTCTTTAATGTATTCATGATGTAACTGGGATGTATTTTGCACTGTATTCTGGGACATGGAGGGAAGTTTCAAAAGTTCATGTCACCCCTTTCTCGCTGTTCAATCTCGCCTTGAACCTGTTGCGCAATAAACTTGGATCTTCTGCATCTTGCTCCTGTCTCCAGCTGAGCTCATTTTCCTCCGCAGGGACCCGCGGACTTAGTCCGACGAGCTGGGTGGCAGAGCAGCCTCGCACCCAGATTTTTACCGTAACAAATAATGTGAAAAGTATTGGTCTTATATATGATCTAGGCAGCTGGAATCATAATTGCAACTCAGTGGGAAACAGACCCAAATTACGTTGGGCCCTTGGAGAATGCTCCCTTTAAAGCCCTAAATGGCCTCGGTCCAGTATACCTGAAGGAGCGTCTCCACCCCCATCGTTCTGCCCGGACACTGAGGTCCAGCTCCGAGGGCCTTCTGGCGGTTCCCTAACTGCGAGAAGCGAGGTTACAGGGAACCAGGCAGAGGGCCTTCTCGGTGGTGGCGCCCGCCCTGTGGAATGCCCTCCCATCAGATGTCAAAGAGAAAAATGACTACCAAACTTTTAGAAGACATCTGAAGGCAGCCCTGTTTAGGGAAGTTTTTAATGTTTGATTTTTTATTCTGTTTTTAATCTGCGGGGAACCACCCAAAGGACTGATAAATTGGAAGAATAGAGATATGATTCTACTGCAATGCGCTCTACGTGGGGCTACCTTTGAAGGTGACCCGGAAACTGCAATTAATCCAGAATGCGACAGCTAGACTGGGGACTGGGAGTGGCCACCGAGACCATGTAACACCGGTCTTGGAAGACCTACATTAGCTCCCAGGACATTTCTGAGCACAATTCAAAGTGTTGGTGCTGACCTTTAAAGCCCTAAACGGCCTCGGTCCAGTATATCTGAAGGAGCGTCTCCACCCCCATCGTTCTGCCCGGACACTGAGGTCCAGCTCCGAGGGCCTTCTGGCAGTTCCCTCCCTGCGAGAAGCGAGGTTACAGGGAACCAGGCAGAGGGCCTTCTCGGTGGTGGCGCCCTCCCTGTGGAACGCCCTCCCACCAGATGTCAAAGAGAACAACAACTACCAGACTTTTAGAAGACATCTGAAGGCAGCCCTGTTCAAGGAAGCTTTTAATGTTTGATATATTACAGTATTTTAATATTTTGTTGGAAGCCGCCCAGAGTGGCTGGGGAAGCCCAGCCAGATGGGTGGGGTATAAATAATAAATTATTATTATTATTATTCCTCTGAAACAGAGCTATAAGGGGGGAAATTGCATGCAGTTTGAGATTTCGATGAGGACTAGAACCTCCAGGCACTTTTAACATGACTTGGCATTGCTTTATCACATGTTTGATGTTTTATTATGTGTTTAACATTCTGCTGGAAGCCGCCCAGAGTAGCTGGGGAGGCCCGGCCAGATGGGGTATACCGCATTTTTCGCTCTATAACACGCACCAGACCACAAGGCGCACCTAGTTTTTGGAGGAGGAAAACAAGGAAAAAAATATTCTGAATCTCAGAAGCCAGAACAGCAAGAGGGATCGCTGCGCAGTGAAAGCAGCAATCCCTCTTGCTGTTCTGGCTTCTGGGATAGCTGCGCAGCCTGCATTCGCTCCATAGGACGCACACACATTTCCCCTTACTTTTTAGGAGGGAAAAAGTGAGTCTTATAGAGCAAAAAATACGGTAAGTAATAAATTATTATAGTTGTTGTTGTTATTTACAGCGGAACCGCCATTTTAAGAACCCAAGCCTGGAAAATCTGTAACCAGACTTGATCATCCGATAACGCGGACGTTTTTTTCTTGCATAACAAGCTCCCACGGTATGCATTATACGTGCCTGCTTCGTATTTTAGTTTTCCTCTTTTTGCACTTCCACGTGTCCTTACAATTACACCGTTTCCGTTTTATGTACGTTACGAAACGAATTAAAAATAAATAAATCGGGCGAGTGACGCAATGGCCAGGTTCCCTCGGGGGATCTTCCTGATCAAAATTGGGGGGGGGGGATCACATTGGAAGGCTTAAGAAGAGAAACTCATATCTCTCTCTCTCTCTCTCCTTTTCCTCCATACTACATTACGGTCTGGCCTCTCGCCCAGCCCTGGTGTCTGATTACAAGCGATCGAGCCTGAAACCAGCATGCAGCGATCTTCGTTTCCCTTCCCGGAATTGGGGGGGGGGGCAAGGGAACCACTAACCACCAGGGCCTTGGCAAAGTCAGCTTTTTTCAGCACGCAGAACTGATCTGGAAATTTCTGCACCTGCCCGTTTTCCTTTGCGGCTATGCAGGTAGACAGTGCCTGGATGTGGAGGCTCCATCCCTAGCTGTCCATCCCTACTATTCTTTGGGTTCGCTGTGGGGGGGGGGAAGGACCGTAGGGTAAAGACCCCTGGATGGCTAAGTCCAGTCAAAGGCGACTATGGGGTTGCGGCGCTCATCTCGCTTTCGGGCCGAGGGAGCTGGCGTTTGTCCGCAGACAGCTTTCTGGGTCATGTGGCCAGCAGGACTAAACCGCTTCTGGCGCAACGGGACACCGTGACAGAAAACAGAGCGCAGGGAAATGCTGTTTACCTTCCCGCCGGAGTGGTACCTCTTTATCTACTTGCGCTGGTGTGCTTTCGAACTGCTAGGGACCACATAACACCGGTCCGGAGAGATCTGCATTGGCTCCCAGTACATTTCCGAGCACAATTCAAAGTGTTGGTGTTGACCTTTAAAGCCCTAAACGGCCTCAGTTCTGTATCCCTGAAGGAGCGTCTCCACCCCCATCATTCTACCCGGACATTGAGGTCCAGCGCCGAGGGCCTTCTGGCGGTTCCCTCATTGTGAGAAGTGAGGTTACAGGGAACCAGACAGAGGGCCTTCTCGGTGGTGGCGCCCTCCCAGTGGAACGCCCTCCCTTCAGATGTGAAGGAAATAAGCAGCTATCTTCTCTTTAAAAGATATCTGAAGGCAGACCTGTTTAGGGAAGTTTTTAATATTTAATGCTGTATTGTTTTTAACACTTGATTGGAAGTGGCTGGGGAAACTCAGCCAGATGGGCGGGGTATAAATAATAAATTATTATTAAATTATTACTAGGTTGGCAGGAGCTAGGACAGAGCAACGGGAGCACACTCCGTCGCGGGGATTCGAACCGCCGAACTTCCGATCGGCAAGCCCAAGAGGCTCTGTGGTTTAGACCACAGCGCCACCCGATCC
Source organism: Podarcis filfolensis (assembly GCF_964270895.1). Lineage (NCBI taxonomy): Eukaryota > Metazoa > Chordata > Lepidosauria > Squamata > Lacertidae > Podarcis > Podarcis filfolensis. The sequence continues at coordinate 8,395,729 of NC_139622.1, forward strand.
TCTGCCTGCAACCCTGGACGGCCGCTGCTGCCAGCCCGTGTAGGCTAAACTGAGCTAGTTGGAGCAGAGTGCTGACTTGGCAGCAGGCAGCCTGCTATGTCCCTCTGTTTCAAACCAAAGAACTGAAACTGCCGAATTTGGCAAAACGCACCTGGCAGGGTCATCAGGACATCGCAGTTTTCCGTAGGCACCGTTTTCATCCATGATTTGTGAGACATGATGTAACGGCCAGCCTGCAGGAGCCTCTTTCCGAAGAGCTTATCTGTGGGGTGAAGAAAAGCAAGGATGAGCCAGTTAAAACATCCCGCCTTTCAAGAGCGGTGTGCAGTACGACGGCAGGTGGGAACAAGACCAGCATTGCATCTTCATCTCTTCTTATATATATATATATTTATTAATTTTAGCATACAGAATTATAAAACGTACCACACAATTTATCACAGGTACAATCTTACTGGGCTTCCATCAGCACCTCTGACAATCCTCCGTCTTAATCACTTCTTATGCATTTCTTAACTTAATATTGCCTTTACATCTTTCAACGTATCATCTCTCCTTTTCCGTTTTTACAATATTTCCCATAATACTCCTCACAGAACTTCTTGCAATCCTACAAACGTCGTCTGATCAGCACAAATACTTTTCAAATAGTCCGTAAATTTACTCCAGTCTTCGGTAAACCTCTGGTCCCGCCGGTTTCGGATCCTTCCTGTTAGTTTGCAAGTTCTGCATAGTCCATTAACTTCACCCTCCATTCTTCAATCGTCGGTAACTCTTCTTGCTTCCATTTTTGGGCCAATAGTATTCTTGCTGCTGTTACTGCATATGAGAAAAGCTTACATTCCTTTCTATTTATATCACTCCCCACAATGCCCAATAAAAATGCTTCTGGTTTCTTTATAAATGTATATTTCAACATTTTTTTTCAACTCATTATAAATCATCTCCCAGAAGCATTTCACCTTTTTACATTCCCACCACATGTGATAAAATGTTCCCTCTTTTCCCTTACATTTCCAACATTTGTACATTTTTGCTAACTTAACCGGTGTTATATACCATCTATACATTGCATCTTCATCTCCGTTGGGTTGCCAACTTATCAGAAAGCAAAGCTAGGCATGCTCCTCCTGCGCCTTTAAAAGCTAGTCTGGCTCACAGTGATGTCACTGACAAAGTTGTCCCAAACCCATACAAATATATATATGAATTTCATTTATAAAAACGTAAGAGTGAGACAGGAAAAGAAAGAAAAATATACAGGTGTGCTTATTCTTATTATCCTAATACACATAATGAATTGCCAATAAACTAATATGTCTGCTTAAACTCCTTCCAGTTATCGTTGCATTTTTCCAAAGAAAGTCTGCATCTATAAGCAGTCCGTTCATGTTGCCAATATCTCCACATTGTTGAGCCATAGATTAAGGGGAATCATATCTCTATTCTTCCAATTTATCAGTCCTTTGGGTGGTTCCCAACAGATTAAAAACAGAATAAAAAATTAAACATTAAAAACTTCCCTAAACAGGGCTGCCTTCAGATGTCTTCTAAAAGTCTGGTAGTTGTTGTTCTCTTTGACATCTGGTGGGAGGGCGTTCCACAGGGAGGGTGCCACTACCGAGAAGGCCCTCTGCCTGGTTCCCTGTAACTTGGCTTCTCGCAGTGAGGGAACCGCCAGAAGGCCCTCGGAGCTGGACCTCAGTGTCCGGGTAGAACGATGGGGGTGGAGACGCTCCTTCAGATATACTGGACCGAGGCCGTTTAGGCAACGCCTGCCCAGAAACTTCTGAAGTCTTGAAAACAAGATAGTGCTTAACCACCCTGGTGCTGTTCTGAGCACAAATAATCACGGCCGTGCCAGAAAGCACCTCTGGAGTCCCCTTACCAATAGTTCTCTTCTCTCCAGGGTTGCCAAACCTCCCCTCAAGGGCAGTGTTCCTACGCTTTCAATGGCCACCCTGGCAGCCAAAATCCAACAGGTATGGCTTTCCATCCTGCAGTCTACCTCGCGTCCAGCTCGTTTGCAACCCTGACCCTCCACACAGGTGCACAGCACAGGGACAAAGGCGGCGACGTTCAGAAACAGGTAACCCCGAAAAGCCATCGGAATGAAAACCGGAGACACAATGATAGGAACAGAAACATGCTCTGCAGCCGGAAAGAAAGGTTTGCAGGGCGAGCCGACAGCTGCTAATGTTTTACGACAGGCCTAAAACTCGGCGCCTGCAAGCTCCCCGGTTTGTCTCATCTCTGAAGGATGTTGCTGTGCGAACAACTTGCCCCCTCGGCAACTCGATCAAAGAAGTCCCTTACCTGGTTGCTGAAAGATGCCAGCAGCAGTTCGTTCCCCACGCCAGCGCCTTCCGCTGGGAGAACAGTGGAAAGGGGGAGAGAAAGGAGGGGAAGGAGCAGGGATGCTAAACGCTACCCGTCTCTATGGCAACCGCCTCCGGTGATGGAGTTCCCACCAGAACGGATGCACGGGGCCAGGCGGTCTCCTTTGTTCTGTTTCCCACCCGTTCCGCTTCTCCAGAGCAACGGAAAGTCCAAAATTAAGGGGCAAGAACAAGGCTTGGTCTGGGGCTTGAAAGCAAAGCCGCCAGGCCATGCAAAGACTTGGCTATTTTGTACGTCCGTCTGTGTAGAAATACACACAGGTGCAAAGGGCATTCAGTTTTGCCACATGTTCGTATGATTCATAAGAGGCCGGCTGCTGGATCCGGCCCAAAGGAGGCCTATCTAGAGGGACGAGGGTGGCGCTGTGGGTTAAACCACAGAGCCTAGGACTTGCCGATCAGAAGGTCAGCAGTTTGAATCCCCACGAGGGGTGAGCTCCCGTTGCTCAGTCCCTGCTCCTGCCCACCTAGCAGTTCGAAAGCACATCAAAGTGCAAGTAGATAAATAGGTACCGCTCCGGCGGGAAGGTAAACGGAATTCCGTGCGCTGCTCTGGTTCGCCAGAAGCGGCTTAGTCCTGCTGGCCACATGACCCGGAAGCTGTCTGTGAACAAACACCGGCCCCCTCGGCCAATAAAGCAAGATGAGCGCCGCAACCCCAGAGTCGGCCACGACTGGACCTAACGGTCAGGGGTACCTTTACCGTTACCTTTTAAACAGTTTTCTTTAAATATAAAGCTATATAGAAATTATTATTATTATTATTATTTCTTCATTGGGAAAAACCAACCAACCTAGGTTGCGGTTGCCACAATGGTATGTTTAGCCGCCATTTGGTGACTAGCTTATATATCTGAGTTTCTAACACTGCTTTCTCCCACTCTTTGCCATTCTAAGGTAGACTGGCTCTGTCCTCAGAGGCTCCATTTAGGAATCTTAAGAAGCTAAGAGGAGCCCTGAAGCAGCTGCATCAGGCCAGAGGAGGCCCTTTGGAGTCCAGAATCCTGTTTGCACTGTAGTTAACCGGATGACTCCAAAGGGGAGCCCCCAGGCACCACCTGAGTGAAACAGGTGAGCCCCCATCGTCCAGCCCGGACACTGAGGTCCAGCACCGAGGGCCTTCTGGCGGTTCCCTCACTGCAAGAAGCCAAGTCACAGGGAACCAGGCAGAAGGCCTTCTCGGTGGTGGCACCCTCCCTGTGGAACACCCTCCCACCAGATGTCAAGGAAATAAACAACCATCTGACTTTTAGAAGACATCTGAAGGCAGCCCTCTTTAGGGAAGTTTTTAATGTTTGATGTTTTATTCTGTTTTTAATTTGTTGTGAGCCGCTGGGAAACCCAGCCGGATGGGTGGGGTATATATTATTATTATAATAAAACTATTTATTTCGCAAACAAACAAACATTCATCACTCACATAAACAGAAGTACAAATAATACAAATATAAATAATACAAATAATAACCCACGTGATAAAGGAAAAACAAAAAAGAAAGGGAGAAAAGAAAAAGAAAATATTAGTATACCCATGTGACTTCCCTCCTCCAATACTCATTATCCCTTAAAGTTCTTTTTTACATCGCATTGTACACATCTCTTCTTTAATATTCTTGGAATATTATTATTATTTCCTACGTCTGCTTTACAAACTTAGTCTATACACACCGAGATATTCTTCTTAGAACAGAGTTTACTACTACTGCTACTACATTACTCTCCCCGCTTGTGATTTCCAGAAATGGTTATTAGAGACATTTACTGCCTCCAACACGGTGTTAGAAACCTTCTTGGCATCACGGATACCTTGCGCCACACACAAAATATCCGGCCGGACTGGAACGGGCGGCAGGAAATGGGTGTGAGGCCTTGGTTCGCAGCCAAGGGGGTGCAAAGAGCACGGCTGCTCTCGGATCAGGCCTCGCAGAGCGATAACAAGCAAAGGTTCGCCGCCCTAAGTAGGGGAATAATGGGGTCAGCGAGCTCCCTGGAGCCTGAGCCACCTCCCTCTCGAAAGCTCTGCGCCGACCAAAATTAATTCTAGCTTTCCATCCGCTTCGTTAAGGGCTTAGCAAGATTTGGGGCATGCCTGTCCCCACCCTCGCTTGCAGACACAAATTTGCATAAATCTTACATATATGCTCATTTATATGCACAGATTCAGGTTCCCAAGCGTAGTGCGGAAGGCAGGCCTGACGGCTCCTCCTGCCCCATGGTGCCCACGGAAAAATCCTTCTGTTGATCCTACACCCCAAATCCGTTCCCTGTCAGTCCTTTGGACCCCAAAAGCCCCCGCTCAGTTCCACCTGGCACTTAGTCATCTGTAGGAAAAGAGTGGCTGGGGCAACCCAACCAAAAGGGGAATATATAATATATAATAATAATAAAATAATAATAATAATTTATTCTTTATACCCCACCCATCTGGCTGGGCCTCCCCAGCCACTCTGGGCGACTTCCATAGAAACCAAAAATACACTAAAATATCACACGTTAAAAACTTCCCTGAACAGGGCTGCCTTAAGATGTCTTCTGAATGTCAGGTAGTTGTTTATCGTTTTGACATCTAATGGGAGGGCGTTCCACAGGGCGGGCGCCACCACCGAGAAGGCCCTCTGCCTGGTTCCTTGTAGCTTTTGCTATTTATTATTATTATTATTATTATTATTATTATTATTATTACTACTACTACTACTACTACTGTGGGATGCGGGTGGCGCTGTGGGTTAAACCACAGAGCCTAGGACTTGCTGATCAGAAGGTCAGAGGTTCGAATCCCCGCAATGACGGGGTGAGCTCCCGTTGCTCGGTCCCTGCTCCTGCCCACCTAGCAGTTCGAAAGCACGTCAAAGTGCAAGTAGATAAATAGGTACCACTCCGGTGGGAAGGTAAACGGCGTTTCCGTGCGCTGCTCTGGTTCGCCAGAAGCGGCTTAGTCCTGCTGGCCACATGACCCGGAAGCTGCACGCCGGCTCCCTCGGCCAATAAAGTGAGATGACCGCAGCAACCCCAGAGTCGGCCACAACTGGACCTCATGGTCAGGGGTCCCTTTACCCCTTTACCTTTACCTTTAATACTACTATTACAGTGGTACCTTGGGTTACATACGCTTCAGGTTACATACGCTTCAGGTTACAGACTCTGCTAACACAGAAATAGTACCTCGGGTTAAGAACTTTGCTTCAGGAAGAGAACAGAAATTGTGCTCCGGCGGCACAGCAGCAGCGGGAGGCCCCATTAGCTAAAGTGGTGCTTCAGGTTAAGAACAGTTTCAGGTTAAGAACGGCCCTCCGGAATGAATTAAGTACTTAACCCGAGGTACCACTGTATTCTTATTCTTGTTGTTGTTGTCGTCGTCATTATCGCAGACGACTCTGGGGTTGCGGCACTCATCTCGCTTTACTGGCTGAGGGAGCCGGCGTTTGTACACAGACAGCTTCCGGGTCATGTGGCCAGCATGACTAAGCCGCTTCTGGAGAACCAGAGCAGCGCACAGAAACGCCGTTTACCTTCCTGCCGGAGCGGTACCTATTTATCTACTTGCACTGGTGTGCTTTCGAACTGCCAAGTGGGCAGGAGCAGGGACTGAGCAACGGAAACTCCCCCCATCGCGGGGATTCAAACCGCTGACCTTCCTATCGCAAGCCCTAGGCTCTGTGGTTTAGACCACAGCGCCACCCGCGTCTCATGTACTGTCTTATTCATTTTCTAGCACAGCACATTGATTATTGCTTTCATTTTTCGGATCAATGGTCTCGTTAGATAGTAAAACCCATGCTAAACTGCCATTTTAGGAGTTGTTTTTAAAAGCCTGGAACGGATTAATCTGTTTTGCATTACTTTCTATGGGAAAGTGAGCCCTGGTTTTGGAACGCTTTGGTTTTGGAACAGACTGCCTCCTTCCAGATGTTCCCGTACTCCAGTTCCCATCGTCTCTGAGCACTGGCCATGCTGGCTACTGGGACTGATGAGAGTTGAAGTCTTGCACGGTTCCCAGCTCCATCCTTTCTGGGATGGTTAAGAAGTGAGCTGTGAATCTGGTCCATTTTCACAGGCTTCAACAAATCCAGTTTTCTTCTGGGGTATGTGGATGGGCTCGTAACGCGTCCTACACACTAGGCTGAATCGTTTCAGGATTCGGCATTGCCTGCGAAGCTGGGGAGGTTCTGGAGAAGGACGTTGAAAGCTGCCCTCAGCCTCCAAAAAACCCCAGCACTCATCCAGCGTGGATGACAAAGAAGGCCTCTCTTCACCCATCAGAGTCATCTGGGTGCTGTTTGGGCGGGAATAAAGACTGCTTCTCTCGGAGCAAGGAAGGAAACAGTCCAGGCATTGTGGCTGCCCAGGGACAGCCTTGGCACAGGAATAGTGGGGGCAGAGGCTGGCATTGCTGGGAGAATATATGTACATGATAGATGCGCACTGGCAGGCAGCAGCCTAGGCTTAGAGGAGGGTGTTGATCGCAGCGCAGAGGAGACGGAAAAAAACAGGACATACCGTATTTTTCGCTCTATAAGACGTACCAGACCACAAGACGTGCCTAGTTTTTGGCGGAGGAAAACAAGGAAAAAAATATTCTGAATCTCAGAAGCCAGAACAGCAAGAAGGATCGCTGCGCAGTGAAAGCAGCAACCCCTCTTGCTGTTCTGGCTTCTGGGATAGCTGCGCAGCCTGCATTCGCTGCATAAGACGCACACACATTTCCCTTTACTTTTTAGGAGGGAAAAAGTGAGTCTTATAGAGCAAAAAATACGGTAGTTGGGTCTGGGGCAGCAAGAGCTTGGCTTTCCGATGAATGTTTGATGCGGGGCAGAACTTTGATATTGCAGACTCCCTTCAGCACTCGGAATCAGCACAGTTCCAGCGATGTTGGCCCTGAATCAGGAAGACTATGCCCTGTGTTTTCTTGTTGCCCGTACATCCGGAAACATCTGCAAAGTGTATCCTGTTCCCTGGCTTAGTTCCGATTAAATCAGCCCACGGGACAAAGAGGTCTGCTTTTCCTTTTTAACACCTCGGCTCCGGATAAACTTCTTGTCGCTAACCAAAAACTGCCGACAAGAACCCAAACGCCTTTTGCAAAGCTTGCAACCTGTTTCTTCCCACAGTGCCCGGTGCTATGTGCATTTTGCTCAGCAGAAAAGTCCTGCTGAATCCCATGGGACTTACTCGCAAGTAAGTGCACACAGGACCGTGGCATCAATTAACCGGCAGAGGGGATTTAAAACCCAAACAAAAACCTGTTGCCTGGAGGTTTGTGATGGCCTAGCAGTTGAGGTCTTGCAACGCATTTTGGTTTGGCACACCAGATTTCCTGCAAACCAAATCTTTCCCCTCCAAATTGCTGCAATAAAAACATATATATATATTTTGCAACTGTTTTGGCAAGTGATCAGACTGAATGCAGGTACATCTGGCATCTGATCTCATTTCTCTCACACACTTTATAATGTTTGACACTGCTGGGTTTTCACCAGAGTTAAGTAAAGGTAAAGGGACCCCTGACCGTTAGGTCCAGTTGTGGCCGACTCTGGGGTTGTGGCGCTCATCTCGCTTTACTGGCCGAGGGAGCCGGCGTACAGCTTCCGGGTCATGTGGCCAGCAGGACTAAGCCGCTTCTGGCGAACCAGAGCAGCGCACGGAAACGCCGTTTACCTTCCCACAGGAGCGGTACCTATTTATCTACTTGCACTTTGCGTAGATAAAGTGCATATATAGATATATATTATTACTACTACTACTATTACAGTGGTACCTCGGGTTACATACGCTTCAGGTTACAGACTCCGCTAACCCAGAAATAGTACCTCGGGTTAAGAACTTTGCTTCAGGATGAGAACAGAAATCGTGCTCCGGCGGCTCAGCAGCAGCGGGAGGCCCCATTAGCTAAAGTGGTGCTTCAGGTTAAGAACAGTTTCAGGTTAAGAATGGACCTCCGGAATGAATTAAGTACTTAACCCGAGGTACCACTTTATTCTTATTCTTATCGTTGGTGGTGGTGTTGTCACTGTCGCAGATAACTCTGGAGTTGCGGCGCTCATCTCGCTTTACTGGCCGAGGGAGCTGGCGTTTGTCCGCAAATAGTTTTTCCGGGTCATGTGGCCAGAATGACCAAGCCGCTTCTGGCGAACCAGAGCAGCGCACGGAAACGCCGTTTACCTTCCCACCAGAGCGGTACCTATTTATCTACTTGCACTTTGACGTGCTTTCGAACTGCTAGGTTGGCAGGAGCAGGGACCGAGCAACGGGAGCTCACCCCGTCGCGGGGATTCGAACCTCTGACCTTCTGATCAGCAAGTCCTAGGCTCTGTGGTTTAACTCACAGCGCCACCCGCGTCCCGCTCACCAGAGTTAGCAGGAAGCAAAACTGGGCACACTTCTCTTCAAAACAGAATAGGCCCAACTGAATCAGCCTCGGTAAGTTACTGCAATTCCTAACACATCTGACTTAATGTAAGGACATAAGGAGATCCAGAAGTATTTTTACTTGGCATTGTAGGATATGATGTTAATAGACAGGATTGTAAGTTGTTTTTACATGCAGTGACAGCAGCAAGAATATTATTGGCACAAAAATGGAAACAAGAAGAATTACCGACGAAAGAAGAACGGGAGGCGGAATTGATGGACTATGCAGAATTAGATAAATTAACAGGAAGGATTCGAAACCTGAGGGACCAGAGATTCTTGGAAGACTGGAGTAAATATATGAACTGTTTGAAAAGGAATGGCGATGAGCAGTTCACGCTAGTAGGATTCCAAGAAGTTCTGTAAGGAGGACTATTTGAAATATTGCAGGAAAGACTTTGGGAAGAAATGCTAGTTAATGATAATTAAGAGTAACAGAGAAATTAAGAAATGCAGAATAAGTGATAAAGAACGAAAAATCATCAGAGGTGTTGACGGAAGTCTAAAATATTGTATAAGATAAGAAGTTATGCTATATGATTGTTGGAAATGATATGTATATGTTTAACTTGCTCTGTGTGGAGATGTCCTTCCTTTAAGCCAGGGGCTGGCAAACTACGGCCCGGGGTCCGGATGCGGCCCACCAGGCTCGTAAATCTGGTCCGCGGACCCTGCTGCCTGCTCAGTCAGTCCCTGTGCTGAGCTAAACCGGCGCAGCACGGCGCTTCCTTGAACAGAAGCTGCGGACGCCTCGCCGCGCGGGGACTGACTTCCGTGATGCTAGCACAGCTTCAGATTGGCTGCAGGAATCTCATGCAGCCAATCCGAAGCCTTGCCACCCGTGTGCTGAGGTAAACCCGGCGTGGCCATGGACAGAGAGGTTAGCGAACAGGCAACGGGTCTGGTCCGTGCCATGGGCATCATGAATGCGGCAGCTAGACTGGTGACTGGGAGCGGCCGCCGAGACCAAATAAAAAGACCTACATTGCCTCCCAGTACGTTTCCGAGCACAATTCAAAAAGTGTTGGTGCCGACCTTCAAAGCCCTAAATGGCCTCGGCCCAGTATACCTGAAGGAGCGTCTCCACCCCCATCATTCAGCCCGGACACTGAGGTCCAGCTCCGAGGGCCTTCTGGCAGTTCCCTCATTGCGAGAAGCGAAGTTACAGGGAGCCAGATAGAGGGCCTTCTCAGTGGTGGCGCCCGCCCTGTGGAACACGCTCCCACCAGATGTCAAAGAGAAGAACAACTACCAGACTTTTAGAAGACATCTGAAGGCAGCCCTGTTTAGGGAAGCTTTTAATGTTTAACAGACTACTGTATTTTAATACTTTGTTGGAAGCTGCCCAGAGTGGCTGGGGAAACCCAGCCAGATGGGCGGGGTATAAATAATAATAAATTATTATTATTATTATTATTATTATTATTATTATTATTATTATTATTATATTCACCCGGAGCTTGGCACACCTGCTGGCCCTGTGCCTGGCGCCCGGCTTGGCGGCTGCACTGGAGCAGCTGGAGGGCAAGCTGTCCGCCGCCTGCCCAGCGCTTCACATGCGTGGCCTGCCCGCCGACCTGGCCTTGGACGACAGGCCGCAGCGCATGGTGCACGCCACCTGGGAGCTCTGTGGGGACGGGCCAATGGAGCGGCCACTGCTCGCCAACAACGCGGGTGAGCGGGTGGAGCCGAGACGCACTCCTGAGCGCGTGCAGAGTGCGTTCCTCCTCCAGGCCCGGAAGCAACTGCGGGATCGGCTTGCAGGGTATTTATATTTTTCAAAATATAGTCCGGCCCCCCACAAGGTTCTGAGGGACAGTGGACTGGCCCCCTGCTGAAAAAGTTCGCTGAGCCCTGCTTTAAGCTGTCCCAAATCGTCCAACAAGCTGCACCGGAAATAATTCTCCATTCCCATAAGGCCCAAGACATAAGAGCAAGGGGGAGGGGGGGCCCCGGACAATACACATCCAAAGTGGACCTCTGCGGCATGCCATGGCACCGAGATGCCCTGCTTTAAACCATAGCTTGGGAACTTCTCCCCCACCCTTACCCAGCAACTGTGTCCTGGGGCAGCTGTGTTCCTTAGCAAAAGGTGGGTGTTCCAGGGGTCTTGAGCCTCGGGTCCCTAGCAGGCCTGCCCCATCACCCTGAGCTCTTTCTGCCAGTTCTGCAGGCATCCCTCCCCAGATCCCCCACTCCTAACCTTGGGGAGCCTGAATTAAGGTCACCTTTGCTGCAGAATCAAAGAGCTGTCGCTCATTCAGACAACTGGGGCGGTTTGGCAGCTTGGTGGTGGAAGAGAAAGCTCTCTCAGACTCAGGAGTGCCTGCTTGGCCTCACAGCTGCGGGTGCCATCACGCAGCGTGCATGACCCTGGCCCAGATATTTGTGGGTGCCCGGCTCCTTCGCGGGGGGATTTGTGAGTGCTCAGGCACCCAGGGAGCTGGCACCTATGGATAGACTTCTATCTGTCCCATGGAGATATTTGCACCCATTGTAGGGGCAGAAGGTGGACCAAACTGGTCAAGGAATCTCCAGCTGTTAAGCGCATCCGAATTGCCTGCGGTGAAGGCGAGGGACTCTCTTCTGGAGACGCCTGAGTTTATTTATTTATTTTTTTTAAAAAAATGTAAATAAATCCCAGGCCATTGGGGGCAGAAACAATCCTCCCGGACCTACGAACCGTGCCGAAAAGCGTCAAGGTGCGAAGCCTCGGTCTACCCAAAAGGGTCCAGTATGGAGAGCCTGGTCGGTCCGGTCGAAAGGCCTTCGGCGTTCGGATTTGCGCTTCCTCTGTCCTTCGGCACCGCGGCAGACCACGGCCCTCGGCCGCCTCCTCGCCCGCAGCTCAAGCGACACGTGCTCCCTCCGAGCCCCTCGGACGCCTCCCCGGCGGTGCCACCCCGAGGAGCGCATCCGCAGTGGACCGCAGCGCCGGGGCTGCTTCTCCCGCTCCGCTGTGCCCGCGGCGGCAATTCCGCACTCCTCCTCCGCAGGAGCGTACGGCGGAGGAGAATTTCTGAATGGGCTGAGCATCCCCCGCTCCCCCCCGCCGGCACGTTGTGGAAGGATGACATCAGGCGGAGAGAGAGAGAGCGGACCGAAACGGTGTCGGGTCCAAGCGTGCGTAAAAATACGCACCGGTGGAAAGGAGGACCCCCCTAAACAGCTTCCGGAGACCCTCTTCCCGAAAACCCGTGGCTGGCCATTGCACAACAAAAGGCTGGGGCGAGGGTCTTCCTTTCTCGACAGCGGAAGGGGCTTAACGATTTCGAGACAATAGCTCGACGCCCAAGAGATGCGCTTTCCCGGGTACCACGGATGCTCCGCATCGCTCCTTTCGCGCCGACGACCCTCCTCCCCCTATCCCGGGTTTAGTCGGGTCCAAAGGTTCGGTTTCCCCGAACTTTGGCAAAGTCTGCTGGGCACCCCCGAAAAGCAGGAAAATCCGGCCTCATCTCTCGTCCACCCCCCTCCCCACCCTTGCACCACTGTTGTTTCCCCCACCCTCCCAAGGGATAGCGCAGCGGAGGTGGCCCAAACCTCGCCAAATACTCACCCAGGACCCCGGTGGCAGCTGGCCCGGACGCCTCGCCATCTGTGGCGCCCCTCTTGTGGCGCTCGCTGTCCTGGGAGCCCGGCGCCGCTCCTGCCCCGCTCTCTGGCATCGCGACTGAGCTCAAGGTTGAGGGCTGGACCGCAAAGAAGACAGCATTGCAGAGGCCGGGATGCAGGCTTCCCCGCTAGCCAAGAAACCCCGGGCTGCTGCTCTCACAATAGCCAGCGCGGCGGCGGCTGCAGCGGGAGCGCAGGACGGCCGACGACCTGCCGCATCCGAAGCGCCATCCCGGCTGGCAGGAGAGGGGTGCAAAGACCCGAGGCAGGTGCGCAAAGGAGGGGTCTCTCTCTCTCTCTTTTCCCGGGCCAGGTGAGCCCCTGCCGGAGAGCCTCCAACACAACCAGCGCCGAAAGGTGCCTCCGAGCGAGCGAGGAGACAGCCAGCCAGAAGGAGGGACAAAGGAGAGGGTGGGGGGAGCTGTTAAGTTAAAAGGCAAGGAGCTTTTAATAGTCTGGTTGGCCTGCGTCTCCTCAGCGCCATCTGCCAGCAGCCTGCGAGGGATCAATTTCCTCCCTCCTTCAAGATTCTGAGACTTGAGAGCTAGCGGATAAGTCAGAATCATCGGACTGTGGCGTTGGAAGGGAACTCGAACCCACGACTCTTGAGAGATAATAATAATAAATTTTATCTATACCCGCCCTCCCCAGCCAAGACCGGGCTCAGGGTGGCTGACACCAGGTATAAAAACAATTGATTGAAATGCAACTTAAAAACAAGATTAAAATGCAGCCTCATTTCAGCAGAAACTCAAATCAAAAACTTCTTTGGGGAATTAAAACGTCAAGTCTTCACCAAGGCCAACTATCCAAACTGGTCCTACGTGGGCCAGAAAAAAGCCAGGGAAGTCCCCAAATAGGAGTTCCATCGCAAAAGGAGAAAGGGAAAAGGAAAGAGGGGGAGGGGATCAAGTTGATTCCAAACCAAAGGTCAGGCAAAGTCTCCTATGCTCCACGGACATGGAGCCATCTCAGTTAAAAAAAATTATACCCAGTTAGAATGAAGCAAGGGCGAAGGGGGGACTTGAATAAAATATTATGGGAGGAGCAGGTAATCCCTGACACCCCACATAATCGATCACAAGATGCGAGACAAGCACAACATTTGAATGGCAATGCCCATTAACTTTAGTAAAGGGACCCCTGACCATTAGGTCCAGTCATGGCCTACTCTGGGGTTGCGGCGCTCGTCTCGCTTTACTGGCCAAGGGAGCCGGCGTACAGCTTCCGGGTCATGTGGCCAGCAGGACTAAGCCGCTTCTGGCGAACCAGAGCAGCGCACGGAAACACCGTTTACCTTCCTGCCGGAGTGGTACCTATTTATCTGCTTGCACTTTGAGGTGCTTTCAGACTGCTAGGTTGGCAGGAGCAGGGACCGAGCAACAGGAGCTCACCCCGTCATTGCGGGAATCTGAACCGCCGACCTTCTGATCGGCAAGCCCTAGGCTCTGTGGTTTAACCCACAGCGCCACCAGCATCCCTTATTAACTTTAGGGGGCTCAAATATTTCATTGTGGGTGGGGGCTGAAGGGACTTCGGCCCCTAGGAGTTGGCTCCTATGGAGTGAAGCGTATGGAAGGAGGTGGATGGAATTCTCCAATAACTTATCCTATATACACAAAATACGTTGTTTGATTTAATATCTCACCCCCCACATTCCTACTGAAGGACGTGGCAGGATTTTTAGCCGAAACAGAGCAAAAAACACCATATTCATACCCTGCATTCCTGCAAAGGCAACCCAAAAGCACTTACAATAAAAGAAGTGGTTTGTTTGTTTTTAATGCATGTTCACAGAATTTTTTTTTTTTAAAAAAAACCTCAGTTGAACCCAGCAAATCAATGAAACAGTGTGAGTTCACCAGCGGGGCAGGAGAGGACATCGTTATGTACTGAAGTTCTCACCCTGGGCCAGCAGGGGGATACTGTAGATAGTTATGCAAATGAAGGATCGAAAGTGACGTTCAGTGATTGGATAGTTTTAGAAAGTTGCTACAGTTACATTGTTCTGGAGCTCTATATAAGCAGGCTGACCGAGCCCTTTAGTTCAGTTCTGTTCTGGCCTCGGAATAAACAAGAGCTGTTTGAAGAATTGCTGTGTCGTCTGATATGTTCACCCACAACTTAACAGACATCTCATTTTGGCCATCTGGCTCCTGAGAGATAAGATCGCGCCTGAATATGGAGGCTTGGCTTGCCTAGGCCTCTACCCTCTGCGGAATTTATTTGACAAATTGTAATCGCCACAGTAATAATCTTCCTCTTTTTTATTTTTAAAAAAGGCCACCACAATTCCAGGACACCCTCTCTCTTGAATTTACTGCCCAACTGGTTTGGCCATGGGATGCAGCAGCTAGACTGGTGACTGGGAGTGGCCGCTGGGACCATGTAACACCAGTCCTGAGAGATCTGCATTGGCTCCCAGTACATTTCCAAGCACAATTCAAAGTGTTGGTGCTGACCTTGAAAGCCCTAAACGGCCTCGGTCCTGTATACCTGAAGGAGCATCTCCACCCCCATCGTTCTACCCGGACACTGAGGTCCAGCGCCGAGGGCCTTCTGGCGGTTCCCTCATTGCGAGAAGCGAGGTTACAGGCAACCAGGCAGAGGGCCTTCTCGGTGGTGGCACCCACCCTGTGGAACGCCCTCCCTTCAGTTGTGAAGGAAATAAGCAGCTATCCTATCTTTAAAAGACATCTGAAGGCAGCCCTGTTTAGGGCAGTTTTTAATATTTAATGCTGTATTGTTTTGAACACTTAATTGGGAGCCGCTCAGAGTGGCTGGGGAAACTCAGCCAGATGGGCGGGGTATAAATAATAAATTATTATTATTATTATTATTATTATTATTATTATTATTATTATTATTATTATTATCATCAGCCTTGGTATTTATGGGACAAGGAGAAAGGGTTTCTCTTAGAATCACAGAATCGTGGGCTTGAAAAGGGACCCAAGAACCATCTATGCAATAAAGGAATCACAGCTAAATAATCCCTCTTGTTAGATATTGTTGTGATATTTGGCCTTCCGGGAGTTAGAACTCCAAAATAGCTTGCTGATCGCTTAGGAGGCTGTTTCTGCTCTTTAAAGTGGGCCTTTCCCCTTCCCCACTTTGGCTCACCGCTTCTTTTTGCTGAAGTCGCCTTAAAAACCTTCCCAGATTTCTCTTTTCTCCGGGGTTGTTTTCTTGTCTTGACCTCAGACGTCTCCTTGGGTCCCCCAAAGGTCAGGCTGTTATTTCTAGAGACAGGGACCCGAGATGGGTGTAAAAATACCAGCAAGGTAACTTGACCTGGGGTGTACGAGGTCCCTTTGCTGAGGTTGAATTTAAGGCCTGTAATGTGTTTGGGTTCAGTGTACGCATGTGTGAAGTGTCATTTTGGGGCAACATCACCACTTTGCAAGGGACCCTTCTGGGTAGGGGAGCACTTTTTGGGGATATTGTTTAAAGCTCCAGATCATTCCGGAAACTTGAATTTGCCAGCACTGTGTAGCATTTATCGTATTTTTTGCTCTATAAGACTCACTTTTTCCCTCCTAAAAAGTAAGGGGAAACGTGTGTGCGTCTTATGGAGCGAATGCAGGCTGCGCAGCTATCCCAGAAGCCAGAACAGCAAGAGGGATTGCTGCTTTCACTGCGCAGCGAATATTTTTTTTCTTGTTTTCCTCCTCCAAAAACTAGGTGCGTCTTGTGGTCTGGTGCATCTTATAGAGCGAAAAATACGGTATATGGGCTTCCTTTAAAAAAACGAGTGTGGGGCTGAGCCTTCTGAAAATCTGCCCCGCCCCCCCCCCCCATTATTTTAACAGGACTCATGAAATCTGCAAATTAGAAAGATGTATAATTGTTTTTAAGGCAGTCCACTGACAACATTGTTTGCCTTTATTCCAAACAATGATTCAGCAGCAAATACAGTGGTACCTCAGGTTAAGAATTTAATTTGTTCTGGAGGTCCGTTCTTAACCTGAAACTGTTCTTAACCTGAAGCACCACTTTAGCTAATGGGGCCTCTTTCTGCCGCTGCGTGATTTCTGTTCTCATCCTGAAGCAAAGTTCTTAACCCAAGGTACTATTTCTGGGTTAGCGGAGTCTGTAACCTGAAGTGTCTGTAACCTGAAGCGTCTGTAACCTGAAGTACCAGTGTATTGATTTTTGGTTGCTGATGCTCCACGTGGTTAAGGACATCAGCTGCAGCAGACCAAAAAGAGGCCCAGCCAGTACAACGTCCTGTTCTCACGGTGGCCAGGCAGATGACCCAACAGAAAAGCCAGAGCTGTTCTCCACCATTCATGATCCGCAGCAAGAATTCAGAGGTGCCCTTGTCTCCAACCGTGGCTGGATGTCTCTATGGAAAACATAGCAATCCCCCTTCTCAACAAATATGCCCAATCCGCTTTAAAGTAGGTTCCTCTTCTGGTCTGATTCCCAGTATCCCTATCATCAGTATAGAGATAAACAAAAACTGCACAATTGTTTCTACTCAGAAACAATCCCCAATGGATTCAATGAGGCTCGCTTCCCAGGGAAGTGGAGGTTAGGATTGCGACCTAAGTTCTGTGTGTTTCTAGGTGTTAGGGGGACGTGGGTGGCACTGTGGGTTAAACCACAGAGCCTAGGACTTGCCAATCGGAAGGTCGGCGGTTCGAACCCCCACGATGGGGTGAGCTCCCGTTGCTCGGTCCCTTCTCCTGCCAACCTAGCAGTTCGAAAGCACATCAAAGTGCAAGTAGATAAATAGGTACCGCTCCGGCAGGAAGGTAAACAGCGTTTCCGTGCGCTGCTCTGGTTCGCCAGAAGCGGCTTAGTCCTGCTGGCCGCATGACCTGGAAGTTGTACACCGGCTCCCTTGGCCAGTAAAGCGAGACGAGCACCACAACCCCAGAGTTGGCCATGACTGGACCTAATGATCAGGGGTCCCTTTAACTTTACTTAGGTGTTATAAGAAAAAACTGCCCCTTTATCCCTTATGGGGTATCCAAGATCCTGTATAGAGTCCTTATGTAGGTTCTCTATCAGTAGGAGAAAATAACAGAGGCCAACCAGAGAATATTGAGAAGCAAAGCAGCTAGTAAGTCTGATCTTCATTATTGCAACAGGGTCCCCTGCTCACCCCACGCAGGGAGGGAGGAGAGGAACCCAGAACATTGGTGTTCAAGCTCTTATATAGACTTTTGAAACTGCGTCCCCTGTAGCTCAAGACCACCCCCCAAAACATCATACATACATCACAGAAAGAGGTGGTCCGCAGCAGAAATTTGAGCGCGTTGCTTCTCTCCTGTCTGCCAGGATACCTGACAATGCCTTATCTGATGGCCTTTTCTGGGTAGCTGGGCCATTCCTTGGAGATGGTAAACACATAGTTCCTGAATCTCTTACGCATGTTGAGAGTGTGCCAGGCTGTATTTGCAAACGGTCCAAATTGGAAACCTTTTCCCATTTCCTTCCTCCTTGCAGAGAAACATCTGAGGTCAATTTAGGAGAGTCGAAGTGGCTTCAGGATTGTTCTGTACTATTTCAGACACGTGGTTTGTATACTTATGCATGTGTTTGCCTTGTACATTTAGGAACATTTATATAAATGTATATATATATAAATTTATGTGTATATATGTATATCAACAACCTCAGATATGCAGATGACACAACCTTGATGGCAGAAAGTGAGGAAGAATTAAAGAACCTTTTAATGAGGGTGAAAGAGGAGAGCGCAAAATATGGTCTGAAGCTCAACATCAAAAAAACTAAGATCATGGCCACTGGTCCCATCACCTCCTGGCAAATAGAAGGGGAAGAAATGGAGGCAGTGAGAGATTTCACTTTCTTGGGCTCCATGATCACTGCAGATTAAAAGACGCCTGCTTCTTGGGAGGAAAGCTATGACAAACCTAGACAGCATCTTAAAAAGCAGAGACCTCACCTTGCCAACAAAGGTCTGTATAGTTAAAGCTCTGGTTTTCCCAGTAGTGATGTATGGAAGTGAGAGCTGGACCATAAAGAAGGCTGATCGCCGAAGAATGGATGCTTTTGAATTATGGTGCTGGAGGAGACTCTGGAGAGTCCCATGGACTGCAAGAAGATCAAACCTCTCCATTCTGAAGGAAATCAGCCCTGAGAGCTCACTGGAAGGACAGATCCTGAAGCTGAGGCTCCAAGACTTAAGCCACCTCAGGAGAAGAGAAGACTCCCTGGAAAAGACCCTGATGTTGGGAAAGATGGAGGGCAGAAGGAGAAGGGGACGACAGAGGACGAGATGGTGGGACAGTGTTCTCGAAGGGACCAGCATGAGTTTGACCAAACTGCGGGAGGCAGTGGAAGACAGGAGTGCCTGGCGTGCTCTGGTGCAGGGGGTCACGAAGAGGCGAACACAACTAAACGACTAAACGACAACATATGTATATATATGTATTTATATAAATTTTTATTTATTTATTTATAAATGTATGTATATTTATGTATATATATAAATTTATATAAAGACCTTAGAATTCCTATAAAACTAGGGTAAAACTTTTTTGCAATCTTCCCCATGCGCGCCCACGGACCAGGATGAAGGACAAAACAGATGGGAGCCCCCGCCAACCCTTCCAGGCCCTCCTCGACCCTCCCGCGCCCTGTGGATAAGGAGGAGACCCACGAGTCCTGTGCAACGGTGTTTGCAACACAGAGGGAGAACCATGCAGCCCTGCAAAAACCCAGCGCCAGGGCGAGATCCCAAATAAAATGTTATGTTTCACATGCAAGCGCTGTGATGCGGGAGGGCGGGTTTGCGGCGGGGAGAAGCCCGTTTGGTTTTCTCTCTCTTTTTTTTTTTTGCATAAAGGAGGCAGGAGACGCCGAGAGGGAGGAGGAAAGATTGCAGCTGCAGGTTGCTCGCTTTGCAAGGAGACACCCGCTCCGGCGACAGGCCAGCTCGTAATGGATCACTCAGTGATTATTTCCAAAAAGGCTCCCCCACCCCGGAGCAGCAAGGACGTGACGTCACCCCAGGGTTCAGCTGGGTGCACGCGCCTTCCCTTTCGGGGGATGCAATGCAGGCTAGGGCTCGTTTCGCGAGGGAGGCAAGCGTGCACCTGCGCATACGCAGAGTGCATTTCCCCCACGGTCCTTCACAGAGCAGCAAGCGAGCTATAGGGCCGGGAAGCGGTCCATTTTTCTGCAATTCTTGGGTTAAACTTGGTTCTGAGGAGCCCAATAAAACCCATCGCCCTCTCTATTATTATTATTATTAATCGAGTTTATATAGGCAAGCGTTTGCAAACCTTTACAAAACCATCAGCCAAATTATTATTATTATTATTATTATTATTATTATTATTATTATTATTATTTATCGAGTTTAGATAGGCAAGCGTTTGCAAACCTTTACAAAACCATCAGCCAAATAATAATAATAATAATAATAATTATTTATCGAGTTACAGATAGGTAGCCGTGTTGGTCTGCCATAGTCAAAACAAAAAATTTTTTTTCCTTCCAGTAGCACCTTAAAGACCAACTAAGTTAGTTCTTGGTATGAGCTTTCGTGTATATCTGAAGAAGTGTGCATGCACACGAAAGCTCATACCAAGAACTAACTTAGTTGGTCTTTAAGGTGCTACTGTATTATTTATCGAGTTTAGATAGGCAAGCGTTTGCAAACCTTTACAAAAACATCCGCCAAATAATAATAATAATAATAATAATAATAATAATAATTATTATTATTTATCGAGTTTAGATAGGCAAGCGTTTGCAAACCTTTACAAAACCATCAGCCAAATAATAATAATTATTATTATTATTATTTATCGAGTTTATACAGGCAAGCGTTTGCAAACCTTTACAAAAACATCCGCCAAATAATAATAATAGAAGAAAAAGATGCTCAAATGGCAGATATTGAAGTTTCCACCATTATCTCGCTTTGGGATCAGTCGCCGCTTGGAAATGAAAACTTTAACCAAGCTTCAAAGCCGTGCAATTTTAAACCTAAAGTCTCTGCGGCGGCAGCAATAGCAGAAAAAAAAAAAGGCTCGAGGCCCCGCCCCTCCCGCTAAGCCCCTCCCCTCCTTCCCTCTCCGTTCCATTCCCCCCGCCCCTTTCCCACATCCACCAATCGCGTCGCAGAAGGGCGCACCCACGCCGCCCGCAGTTGAAGCCGAAAGCGTGCGTCACTGCCGTGCTGGCAAGGGGGGCTTGCAAAAGGCTGCGCTCATTCATGCAATAGGTTGCGCGCAGGATGGAGCCTGGGAAGGGGGCAAGCGTGCTTCTGGGAGGCGGGGCTTTGCACCAGTGACTTGCTGGAGGGTCATGTGGAGTGCCTTGCAGGGGAGGCTGTTGTTTGCGAGGAATCCTGGCACCTCCAAGGTGTTCTGCAGGTAGGTGGCTGTGGGTGGGTGTGCGCGCAGAGTAGCTTTCTCCAGGCGCAGCAATTGCCAGCGGTTGCATTTCCTTGTTGTTTAGTTGTTTAGTCGTGTCCGCCTCTTCGTGACCCCCTGGACCAGAGCACGCCAGGCACTCCTGTCTTCCACTGCCTCCCCCAGTTTGGTCAGACTCATGTTTGTAGCTTCGTCCTCTGTCGTCCCCTTCTCCTTGTTCCCTCAATCTTTCCCAGCATCAGGATCTTGTCCAGGGAGTCTTCTCTTCTTATGAGGTGGCCAAAGTCTTGGAGCCTCAGCTTCAGGATCTGCATTCCCTAACCCCCTGTTATAAGAAAAACTGCTCCTTTTCCCTTATGGGGTACCCAAGAGCCCATATAGAGTCCTTTTGTAGGTTCTCTATCGGTAGGACAAAACTGTTGTTGTTGTTGAGTCGTTTAGTCGTGTCCGCCTCTTAAAGACCCCCTGGACCAGAGCACGCCAGGCACTCCTGTCTTCCACTGCCTCCCGCAGTTTGGTCAAACTCATGCTGGTAGCTTCGAGAACACTGTCCCACCATCTCGTCCTCTGCCGTCCCCTTCTCCTTGTGCCCTCCATCTTTCCCAACATCAGGGTCTTTTCCAGGGAGTCTTCTCTTCTCATGAGGTGGCCAAAGTACTGGAGCCTCAGCTTCAGGATCTGTCCTTCCAGTGAGCACTCAGGGCTGATTTCCTTCTGAATGGAGAAGTTTGATCTTCTTGCAGTCTATGGGACTCTCAAGAGTCTCCTCCAGCACCAGAATTCAACCCCCTGTTATAAGAAAAACTGCTCCTTTTCTCTTATGGGGTACCCAAGAGCCCATATAGAGTCCTTTTGTAGGTTCTCTATCGGTAGGAGAAAAATAACAGAGGCCAACCAGAGAATATTGAGAAGCAAAGCAGTTAGTAAGCCTGATCTTTATTAAACTGTTGCAATAGGGCGCTCACTGCCACACGCACCACGATCTAAACAACTGAGCTATGCAGCTGAAGAACGTTTAAAACCGGCCTTAGAATGTTTCAAACTATTAACAGCTTTGAGTTGGTTTTCAGAATCGTAAAACTGCTTTATAATGTTTGGCATTTGGTTTTTGAGTTCCGTTATCTATTTGCCAGCCCTTGGCTTCTTTGGGAGGAAGGCCAAGGTATAAATTCAGTAAAAATTTGTTGTTGAATGTTGCTTTGTTGTTTATTTTAAAGTTCTTGTTACTTTTTGTATTGGATCAGGTTGTTACTGTTCATGTCTGATGTTTTTATACGTGTTGGAGGCCGCCCAGAGTGGCTGGGGCAGCCCAGTCAGATGGGTGGTATATGTATGTATGAATGAATAAACAAATAAATAAATGAAATTGATTAAATAAAGTGTTATATATGCCTTTTCAAGAGTAGCAGGGAAATCCATGGTGGAAAAGACGCTCCAGCTGCAATGGCTGTCTCTACTGTTTGTTGTTGTTGTTGTTTAGTCGTGTCTGCCTCTTCGTGACCCCCTGGACCAGAGCACGCCAGGCACTCCTGTCTTCCACTGCCTCCCGCAGTTTGGTCAAACTCATGTTCGCAGCTTCGAGAACACTGTCCCACCATCTCGTCCTCTGTCGTCCCCTTCTCCTTGTGCCCTCCATCTTTCCCAGCATCAGGGTCTTTTCCAGGGAGTCTTCTCTTCTCATGAGGTGGCCAAAGTCTTGGAGCCTCAGCTTCAGGATCTGTCCTTCCAGTGAGCACTCAGGGCTAATTTCCTTCAGAATGGAGAGGTTGGATCTTCTTGCAGTCCATGGGACTCTCAAGAGTCTCCTCCAGCACCAGAATTCAAAAGCATCCATTCTTTGGCGATCAGCCTTCTTTATGGTCCAGCTCTCACTTCCATACATCACTACTGGGAAAACCATAGCTTTAACTATATGGACGTTTGTTGGCAAGGTGATGTCTCTGCTTTTTAAGATGCTGCCTCTCCTGTTATAGGCAGTAAATGCTTCTGAATACCAGTTGCTGAAAATCACAACTGGGGGAGAGTTGCTGCTCTTGCACTTAGGTCCAGCTTGTGGGCTTCTCTTGGTACTGTAAGAACAGGAGGCTGGACTAGATGGGCTCCCTTTGCCCCGTTCCAGCTGCTGCCCGGCAGTTCTGACGCTCGCCAGCCATCTCACCTGTCCCATTTCCTTCCACCGCAGGTCGTGTTGCCGAGCCGCGAAGAGGGACACCATCTTTGCGCTGTCTTCGGGCCACGGGAAATGCGGGGTGGCCGTGATTCGAACCAGCGGCCCGGCCAGCAGCATGGCCCTGGTCCGCCTCACGAGGACGGAGGTGCCTCCTCCAAGAGTTGCCACGCTGCGGCGGATCTGCGACCCCCGGTCTGCCGAAACCCTGGATCGTGGCCTCGTCTTGTGGTTCCCAGGTGAGCAAATCTGGGCACCTGCGCTTGAATGTATCTGTGAGGGTGAGGGGAGACACTCCATCAGGCAAGGCCTCCTTCCACCTGCCTTGCCCTACCCTCCAGTCTCTGCTTCTCAATGTGTATTGTATTGTTTTATGTACTGTGGCTTGTCATTGTTTTATTAATTATAGTTTAGCTATTAATGTAACTGTTGAGTGGATTTCTGTTTAACTTTTATATGTTGATATTATTATTTTATACTATTCTGTGGGTTAAACCACAGAGCCTAGGACTTGCAGATCAGAAGGTAGGCGGTTCAAATCCCCGCGACGGGGTGAGCTCCCGTTGCTCGGTCCCTGCTCCTGCCAACCTAGCAGTTCGAAAGCACGTCAAAGTGCAAGTAGATAAATAGGTACCACTCCGGCGGGAAGGTGAACAGCATTTCCATGTGCTGCTCTGATTCGCCATTTGTGCTGCTCTGGACGCCGTGACGGAAACCAGAGCGCTCGGAAACACCGTTTCCCTTCCCGCCACAGTGGTACCTATTTATCTACTTGCCCTGGCGTGATTTCGAACTGCTAGGTCGGCAGGAGCTGGGACGGAACAACGGGAGCTCACAGATAGATAAAGACTAAAGGCCTGGTTATAGAGGGATGTGTTTGCTTGGCGCCTAAAGATATGCAATGAAGGCTCCAGGAAAGAGCATTTCACAAGTGGGGAGCCACCACAGGAAAGGCCCTATTCTCGTGTTCCCACCCTCTGGACGTCTCATGGAGGAGAGAGACAAAGAAGGGCCTCGGAGAATGATTGCAGGGTCTGCTTAAAAGTGTATTACCGAGGTTTGATGGCTCATGACACCACTTTCTTTTTGGAGTGATACCATAAAATTATGTATCAGTGGAACGATAATTTAATGAAGAACATAATGCAGCAAAGTTTGTTCAGGCATCTGTATTCTGTCAAAAGCTATAGCCAAATAACCAGAAAAAGGAAGCACAACTTGCTTAAGGTTGATATGCAGTAGCTTTTCTTCATTTGAATGTAGCCAGTCAGGTGTTATGAGCCATCAAACCTCAGAAACACACTTTTCCCAAAAGGTTTCCCCAATTTTGGCCACTGGCCTTTTGCCTGACCCTACATGGACTTCTTGGCTTCTTATGACTCCTCTTCCGATTCTTTGCATCTGCTCTTTCCGGTGCAGCAATTATAGTAATAATTCTTTAAAGTTCTGCCCTGCCTTTTCCTCGCATGGGGCACCTAGGGGCAGCAGGCGGCAAAGGGGTAATTAATCCCAAGCGCTGTGTTGTTGTTGTTTTTCAGGGCCAGGCAGTTTCACGGGTGAAGACAGCGCAGAGTTCCATGTCCACGGAGGGCCGGCTGTGGTGAGCGGCGTCTTGAAGGCTTTGGGTGTGTCTTCCTACCTGTGTTCCAGGCTGACTTTGTTAGGCTGGGTGACTTGGGCTGAATGACCCTGTTTTGAAGACCTCTTCTCTTGTTGCTTTTTGTAAAAAAAATAAAAATATTTTAATTAATTTTCCACATTTACATTTTCACAATTGAAAACAAAAATTAACTCACATTTCTACCGGATCTAGATTTATACAAATGTTGTTGTTTAGTTGTTCAGTCGTGTCCGACTCTTCGTGACCCCCTGGACCAGAGCACGCCAGGCCCTCCTGTCTTCCACTGCCTCCCCCAGTTTGGTCAAACTCATGCTGGTAGCTTCGAGAACACTGTCCCACCATCTCGTCCTCCGTCGTCCCCTTCTCCTTGTGCCCTCCATCTTTCCCAGCATCAGGGTCTTTTCTAGAGAGTCTTCTCTTCTCATGAGGTGGCCAAAGTACTGGAGCCTCAGCTTCAGGATCTGTCCTTCCAGTGAGCACTCAGGGCTGATTTCCTCCAGAATGGAGAGGTTTGATCTTGCCGTCCATGGGACTCTCAAGAGTCTCCTCCAGCACCAGAATTCAAATGCATCCATTCTTCGGCGATCAGCCTTCTTTATGGTCCAGCTCTCACTTTCATACATCACTGCTGGGAAAACCATAGCTTGAACTATATGGACCTTTGTCGGCAAGGTGAAGTCTCTACTTTTTAAGATGCTGTCTAGGTTTGTCATTGCTTTTCTCCCAAGAAGCAGGTGTCTTTTAATTTCATGACTGCTGTCACCATCTGCAGTGATCATGGAGCCCAAGAAAGTAAAATCTCTCACTGCCTCCATTTCTTCCCCTTCTATTTGCCAGGAGGTGATGGGACCAGTGGCCATTTATACAAATACATTATCACAAATCTTCTCTTTGAGATTCTTTGAATCGCTAGACTTCCCTCCATTCCCTCTTCCGGTTCCTTTATATATAATCCAAATTCTTCTTTATTTCCATACTTACACAGTGGTACCTCCGGTTGCAGACGGGATCCGTTTCAGAGCTCCGGTCGGATCCTGGGGTTTCCGCAACGGGAGGTGCCTGTTCTGTGCATGTGTGCGGTGCGGTAGAGTGCTTCTGCGCATGTGTGCGCGGCAAAACCCGGGAAAAATATACTTCCAGGTTTGCTGTGTGCGTATCCCAAAGTATATGTAACCGGAGGTGAATGTAAGGAGAGGTACCACTGTCCTTTTCTAATTATTATTTCCCGTATTTTCTCTCTCTAATTTTCTACTGGTTGCAAGCATTAACTTGAAATCTTGCCAAGGTATCAAACCTGTTTGCAGTATTTCTGCACATAAACAATAAACGGTTGCCACTCTTTCTTAAACTTCTCGTTGTCATAGTCTCTGAGCTTTGGCTGTTAATTTTGCCGTTTCTGCATAGTCCATTTGCTTGATTTGCCATTCTTCTTTCGTCGATATCTTTTCTTCCTTCCATCTTTGGGCTAACAATATTCGGGCGGCTGTTGTAGCATACATAAATATTTTCTTCTGTTCTTCAGGGAGTTTTCAGTGTCTAAAACTCCTGGTAGAGAACAAGGATCTAGAGATCACGCTCAGGGTGGCCAAATTCTGTGCGACTGCCATAAAACTTAGGGAACAAGCTGTACTACCAAAATGATTAAGGTTTTAAATGACAGTTTTAGGTTATATTTTAGTGATCAAGATCTAATATATATTTTTAACTGCCACTATATCTGAATTGTCTGTGTTATACCCAGTTGCAATTCAATGTATTCCTGTTGTGTTTTATGATTTTCTTGATATTGTAAGTGAGCCGGAACTGGTCTGTGACCGTAATAATAAAATTCATTCTCATTCATTCTTCAGGGAGTTCAGTTCCCATCAATCCTAGTAAGAAAGCTTTTGGGGTTTTTTTTAAAGCAAAGGTTACTTTAAACATTTTCTTCAGTTCGTTATAGATCATTTCCCAGAAGCTTTTAATAGGAAGGCCTCTTCTCTTGGTTCCAGGCTGCCTCCCTCTACTGCGCCTTGCCGAACCCGGGGAGTTCACCAAACGGGCCTTCCAGAACGGCAAGCTGGACTTGACCGCGGCGGAAGGCCTAGGGGACTTGATTCATGCCGAGACGGAAAGCCAGCGCCGGCAGGCTCTCCGCCAGATGGAAGGGGACTTGGGACGCCTCTACCGGCGTTGGAGCAACACCCTCACAAAGGCAAGGGGATTGGGGTCACTTACTGGGTGAAAAAGCAGAGACGCGGGTGGCGCTGTGGGTTAAACCACAGAGCCTAGGACTTGCCGATCAGAAGGTCGGCGGTTCGAATCCCCGCGACAGGGTGAGCTCCCGTTGCTCGGTCCCTGCTCCTGCCAACTTAGCAGTTCGAAAGCATGAAGTGCAAGTAGATAAATAGGTACCGCTCCAGCGGGAAGGTAAACGGCGTTTCTGTGCGCTGCTCTGGTTCGCCAGAAGCGGCTTAGTCCTGCTGGCCACATGACCTGGAAGCTGTACGCCAGTTCGCTTGGCCAGTAAAGCGAGATGAGCGCTGCAACCCCAGAGTCGTTTGTGACTGGATCTAACGGTCAGGGCTCCCTTTACCTTTACCTTTTTACATAATTACTCTCTCCTCTCTGACCAATAAAAGGAGCTGCTTACCTTTTTTTGTTCCTGCAGGCCTTGGCCCACCTTGAAGCCTACATTGACTTCAGCGAAGACGACAACATTGAGGAGGGGGTCCTTGCTCAAGGTAAGCCTGCCATGGGGGAGACCCCACTTAGAACCTTCCTCCCACGCCCAAATAAATGTTGATCTCTCAATGGTTTGGCCCCAACGGCAGCGATAGAAGCGCAGCTACATTCTCAAGGATGCCGCCCTGCTTTTAAAATAAAAGGTTGGACAATTAATGAGTTGCTGCGCCATCAAAGATAACAGATTTGGACAACATCCCGGAATTGGAACGGAATCAGACGAAGCTGAGCTGATAAAAAGGCAGCTGGAAAAACTTTATATTAGCAGAGCTATATTCGGAGGATGAAAGTATATGGTGTTTGACGTGAATGAGAATCCTGGACCCAGGGACAAAAAATTACCAAGCGTTAATATCAAGATGTGGAAAATATGGAAACAGGAAAGAGAAGCAGGGCTAAGCTGCGGAAATATGCTCCAGAGATCCAGACCGTGGGGAGCTCCAAGAAATTAATAAATACAATTTGGGCTATAATTTGATCTTTTTTATTTTAGTCTTTTGGTGGGACGTGGGTGGGGCTGTGGGTTAAACCAGAGAGCCTAGGGCTTGCCGATCAGAAGATCGGCGGTTCGAATCCCCGCGATGGGTGAGCTCCCGTTGCTCGGTCCCTGCTCCTGCCAACCTAGCAGTTCGAAAGCACCTCAAAGTGAAAGTAGATAAATAGGTACCACTCTGGTGGGAAGGTAAACGGCGTTTCCGTGCGCTGCTCTGGTTCGCCAGAAGCGACTTAGTCCTGCTGGCCACATGACCCGGAAGCTGTACGCCGGCTCCCTCGGCCAATAAAGCGAGATGAGCGCTGCAACCCCAGAGTCAGCCACGACTGGACCTAATGGTCAGGGGTCCCTTTACCTTTACCTTTATTTTAGTCTTTTATTTTTTAATTGAAGTATTATGATTGGATATTTAATTGGATGTTTTTTATTGGAAAATCAATAAAAATGATTTAAAAATAAAATAAAATGTGAAAGGTGCTGGGGGAAGGAAGGAAAAGCATTGGAAAGCCAGGAAGGGAAGTTTTTTTGGGGGGAAATGTGCAGTTTTGAGACAATAGCTGTAATTGGAGAGGCTTTGTCTTTTATTTCTTCCTTCCGACTTCTTCACAGTGGAAGAGGCTGTTGAGGCGTTAGAGAAGGAGCTGCGGGAGCACTTGCAAGATGGCCGCCGCGGCGAGAGGCTGAGGGACGGAGTCCATGTGGTGATCGCAGGGCCCACCAACGCTGGGAAAAGCAGCCTCCTCAACCACCTATGTGAGCATGAAGGACATTGGGTGGTGGCAGGGAGTTCTTTGGGCATGGCGTGAATGGGGAAAAAAAGTTGGGGCTCCTCAATTATATTCTGCTGTTTTGTACCTTTGCCACCCTGGGCTTCTTTGGGAGGAAAAAAGCGGATAGAAATTTAACAAAGAACAATGTTTTCAGTCCTGATCTGCATGGTTGGCCTGATTTACATGTTGTTGTTGAGTCGTTTAGTCGTGTCCGACTCTTCGTGACCCCCTGGACCAGAGCACGCCAGGCACTCCTGTCTTCCACTGCCTCCTGCAGTTTGGTCAGACTCATGTTAGCAGCTTCGAGAACACTGTCCCACCATCTCGTCCTCTGTCGTCCCCTTCTCCTTGCGCCCTCCATCTTTCCCAACATCAGGGTCTTTTCCAGGGAGTCTTCTCTTCTCATGAGGTGGCCAAAGTACTGGAGCCTCAGCTTCAGGATCTGTCCTTCCAGTGAGCACTCAGGGCTGATTTCCTTCCGAATGGAGAAGTTTGATCTTCTTGCAGTCTATGGGACTCTCAAGAGTCTCCTCCAGCACCAGGATTCAACCCCCTGTTATAAGAAAAACTGCTCCTTTTCCATTATGCGGTACCCAAGAGCCCATATA
The DNA here is from genome assembly GCF_964270895.1 of Podarcis filfolensis. NCBI lineage: Eukaryota > Metazoa > Chordata > Lepidosauria > Squamata > Lacertidae > Podarcis > Podarcis filfolensis. Next base: position 8,424,894 of record NC_139622.1, read on the forward strand.
GAGTCCTTTTGTAGGTTCTCTATCGGTAGGCACTGTGGTCTAAGCCACTGAGCCTCTTGGGCTTGCTGATCGGAAGGTCGGCGGTTTGATTCCCCGCGACGGAGTGAGCTCCCGTTGCTCCGTCCCAGCTCTTGCCAACCTAGCAGTTCCAAAGCACACCAGGTCAAGTAGATTAATAGGTACCATTGTGGCGGGAAGGTAAACAGCATTTCCATGCGCTCTGGTTTCTGTCATGGTGTCCTGTCGCGCCAGGAGCTTTTTAGTCCTGCTGGCCACATGACCCGGAAAGCTTTCTGTGGACCAACGCCGGCTCCCTCGGCCTGAAAGCGAGATGAGCGCCGCAACCCCATAGTCGCCTTTGACTGGACTTAACCGTCCAGGGATCCTTTACCTTTTACCTTTTTTATTCAGGTTCTGTTTGGGGGCTTCCTATAATTAGGGGCATCTTGTTGGCCACTGTGAAGACTGGTCGCTGGACTGGACGGGCCACCTTTGGCCTGATCCAGTGTGGCCCGAAAGCCAGTGTGGTGTAGTGGTTAAGAGCGGTGGACTTGTAATCTGGTGAACCGGGTTCGCTTCCCCGCTCCTCTACCTGCAGCTGCTGGGTGACCTTGTCACACTTCTTTGAAGTCTCTCAGCCCCACTCACCTCACAGAGTGTTTGTTGTGGGGGAGGAAGGGAAAGGAGATGGTTAGCCGCTTTGAGACTCCTTTGGGTAGTGATAAAGCGGGATATCAAATCCAAACTCCTCTTCTTCTTCTTCATCCAGCTGCAGTGTTCTTTCCACCTTCTGAGCATCGGTGATTGCTTCTAAAGTCTACCTTCCCTCCCTAATTCAACTGTGGTCCTCCCTCAGGTCAGAAGCCGGCAGCCATTGTTTCCCCCATAGCAGGGACCACACGGGATGTGGTGGAGGCGGCGTTGAACATCGGCGGGTTCCCTGTGGTGCTGAGCGACACGGCAGGGCTGCGGGACACCAGCGATGTTGTTGAGATGGAGGGAGTGAACCGGGCTCGGCAGAGGTGAGTGGGAAAAGGCGGCAGCAGTATCTTCTCTTGCTGTCAATGATTTTTTTTAAAAATAAGGTTCTTTATTGATACAACAAGAAAAAAAAAACACCACAAATACCAAATTACACACAAGAATAACCATAGACACATAATTTTCTTAGCAAACAATAAAACATCTATTGGTCTTAACACTAAAGACCCAACCTCCCGTCTATTCCATATTTCAAATTCATATTACTTATTGCCAATACACACTTTTATCATAATTAAACTTATTCTTAATAAATCTAATTTCTTATATCTATCTTGCAACTATTACTGAAGTTCCTCGAATGCTGCAACAGAATTTGAACTACTATATTTATTTTTCAGATATTCTTTGAAAACCTCCCATTTTGAAACAAATTCCTGTTTTGATTTATTCTTTATTTTTTCTGATAAACCATCTAATTTGGCATATTCTGTCAGCTTTTGGATCCAATCTTGTATAGAGGGGATTTCATTACTTTTCCATTTTGCTGCGATCAAAACTCTTGCTGCAGCCGTCGCATATAAAAAGATACCCTTCCTCTTTTGTGGAATATCCAATATTTTTTATGCAAAGGAGAGGTTGGAAACCTAAATGCTGTTTAGTGAGATGCATTGTTTCAAATGCAGACTCGCTAGGAATACAGTGGTACCTTGGTTCTCAAACTTAATCCGTTCCAGAATTCCATTCCAAAACCAAAGCGTTCCAAAACCAAGGCATGCTTTCCCATGGAAAGCAATGCAAAACACATTAATTCGTTCCAGACTTTTAAAAACAACCCCTGAAACAGCAGTTTAACATGGATTTTACTCTCTAACGAGACCATTGATCCATAAAATGAAAGCAATAAACAATCTACTGCAGTCACACCATCCATCAGTAGCTGAACTGGGTTACACAGTCACAAAAACGAAACAAAACGAGCCACATAGACAGAAACGCAAAATAAATTGCAAAAACAGACAGACCTCATTGTAACACTCAAATCGGAAGCGGAACACTCAAAACGAAAGTGTGGCACTCAGAATGGAAGCGTTGCACTCAAAACGGAGTATGTTCGGCTTCCCAAAAAAAGTTCGCAAACCGGAACACTTACTTCTGTGTTGGCAGTGTTTGGGTTCCAAGTAGTTTCAGTACCAAGGCGTTTGAGAACCAAGGTTGTTGTTGTTTAGTCGTGTCCAACTCTTCGTGACCCCATGGACCAGAGCATGCCAGGCCCTCCTGTCTTCCACTGCCTCCCGCAGGTTGGTCAAACTCATGCTGGTAGCTTCGAGAACACTGTCCCACCATCTCGTCCTCTGTCGTCCCCTTCTCCTTGTGCTCTCCATCTTTCCCAGCATCAGGGTCTTTCCCAGGGAGTCTTCTCTTATACAGAGTCGAATTGTCTGCACTCCCTGGCAGTGGCTCTCCAGAGCTTCAGAATGTGGAGACGTGTTTATGGATTGGGACCTGCTGCTCAACCCTTGAGCTCTTGCAAATTTCGAAGCGACCATTGCTGTCTGCTCTCGTAAGCTTGGACACATAGCTACCAATAATTGGGAATAAGAGGGATTGCTGCCTGCAGAAGAACAGCAAAGCAATGTTTGGGACGTGGGTGGTGCTGTGGGTTAAACCACAGAGCCTAGGACTTGCCGATCAGAAGGTCGGCGGTTCGAATCCCCGTGACAGGGTGAGCTCCCGTTGCTCGGTCCCTGCTTCTGCCAACCTAGCAGTTCGAAAGCACGTCAAAGTGCAAGTAGATAAATAGTTACCACTCCGGCGGGAAGGTAGACTACAGGTCTTTCCTTCTGCAGTGTTGGATGGCAGGTTGAGAGGAGTTCCTTACCAGGACAGACTTTGCTCGTGTGCTCAAGACATCGATTCCATAAAACATACTGTATTTTTCGCTCTGTAAGACGCACCAGACCACAAGACGCACCTAGTTTTTGGAGGAGGAAAACAAGAAAAAAAATATTCTGAATCTCAGAAGTCAGAACAGCAAGAGGGATCGCTGCGCAGTGAAAGCAGCGATCCCTCTTGCTGTTCTGGCTTCTGGGACAGCTGCGCAGCCTGCGTTCGCTCCATAAGACGCACACACATTTCCCCTTCTTTTTAGGAGGGAAAAAGTGAGTCTTATAGAGCAAAAGATACGGTATTTTGTTGCACTGAGCTAAGGCTTTTAACTGGCTCTCTGTTCCCTGCAGGGTAGAGGTTGCTGACCTCGTTCTTGCCGTCCTGGATGCAGCGGAAGTGGCCCAGAAGCCTAACCAACTGGTCCCCGCCTTGCTGGACATCCTGCCGCCGGACGATCCGAAAGGGACCCGGCCGTACTTGCTGGTTCTGAACAAGATGGACCTGCTTGGCGACAAGGAACGGGCGGATCTGCTGGCGAACTGTGCCGACTCGGACTTGGTGCCGGCCTGCTTTCTCTCTTGCAAAACGGGAGAAGGGATCTCTACCTTCCTGAGCGTGTTGGGGAAGCAGCTGGCCCACATGTGAGGACGGGGAGAGAAGGAGCCATGAGGGATGGGCTGAGCTGGGTTGGGCTTGCCCCTCTCTCCGGCAACTCTGGAGAGCTGCAACCGGTCAGTGTAGGCAACACTGAACTAAGTGGACCAGTGCTTTTGACTGGGTTTAAAGGTAAAGGTAAAGGGACCCCTGACCATTAGGTCCAGTTGTGGAAGCCTACTTAACAATGTTTGGAAAATAAGGATATGACAAGAATTTGTTTGTATTGTTTGTCTTTTCTGTTTGTGTTTTTTATTTGTGTTATAAAATGAATATTTTTTTTTGAAATAAATAAACCCAGTCAAGGGACGCAGGTGGCACTGTGGATTAAATCACAGAGCCTAGGAGTTGCTGATCGGAAGGTTGGTGGTTCGAATCCCTGCAATGACGGGGTGAGCTCCCGTTGCTCGGTCCCTGCTCCTGCCAACCTAGCAGTTTGAAAGCATATCAAAGTGCAAGTAGATCAATAGGTACCGCTCCAGCGGGAAGGTAAACGGTGTTTCTGTGCGCTGCTCTGGTTCGCCAGAAGCGGCTTAGTCCTGCTGGCCACATGACCCGGAGGCTGTACGCCGGCTCCCTCAGCCAATAAAGCGAGATGAGGGCCGCAACCCCAGAGTCGGCCACGACTGGACCTAATGGTCAGGTGGTCCCTTTACCTTTTAAGGCAGCTTCCTAGGTTTGCAGTTCCCCCTATACAGTGGTACATCGGGTTAAGTACTTAATTCGTTCCAGAAGTCCGTACGTAACCTGAAACTGTTCTTAACCTGAAGCACCACTTTAGCTAATGGGGCCTCCTACTGCTGCCGCGCTACCAGAGCACGATTTCTGTTCTCATCCTGAAGCAAAGTTCTTAACCTGAAGCACTATTTCTGGGTTAGCGGAGTCTGTAACCTGAAGCGTCTGTAACCTGAGTTACCACTGTACATACAAAGCCTTTTACCTAACCACAGTAAATGTCTCTTCTTGCCCTCCAGGTGCGGCGACCCTCTCGCAGGCTCCCCCAGCCCCACGCAAGCGCGCCACCAGCTCAGCTTAGCCAAATGCCTAGAGGCCCTAGGGCGCTTTGACCACTACCAGGCCGTGGATGTTGCTCTGGCCGCGGAGGAATTGCGGCAGGCCCGGCGACTGCTGGGACGTCTGACGGGACAGGTGGGGTCTGAAGAGATCCTGGAGCTCATCTTCAGGGATTTTTGCATCGGCAAGTGATGGAGTGACGCGACGGGGTGAGCTCCCGTTGCTCGGTCCCTGCTCCTGCCAACCTAGCAGTTCCAAGGCACACCAGTGCAAGTAGATAAATAGGTACCACTCCGGCGGGAAGGTAAACAGCGTTTCCATGCACTGCTCTGGTTCACCAGAAGCGGCTTAGTCCTGCTGGCCACATGACCCGGAAGCTGTACGCCGGCTCCCTCGGCCAGTAAAGCGAGATGAGCGCCGCAACCCCAGAGTCGGCCACCACTGGACCTAATGGTCAGGGGTCCCTTTACCCTTAAGTGATGGAGGCAAACAGAGAGCATCTTATCCCACCTTTCAGAGGCGGGTGCAACTGGAGCATGGCGCTATCTGGCGCTTGGGGGTGGTTCTGCGGTTCGAAGTATATTTTGGCCGGGGCAAAGGGACCTTGAGACTCTTTTTTTTTAAAAAATAATTTTTTATTGGAAATTTTATTTACAACATAACACAAACCCCCCACCCCCCAACACAGAAATCCACCCCCATCAGACACAAACATAAACAAACAACAAGCATAATATACAACAATACAAACAACCAAATAAAAGACTTCCTTTATCCTGTTTCTGGCATCCTTATTTACTTCTTATAAACTGTTTCCTTTATGAATAATGATTAAGATTTTTCTAATTATAACTTAAATATCCACAAAGTCTCCTGCAGACATTAATCGAAACAAGTCCAGGTATGTATTTTAGGGCACTGTTTTGTGAAGTATTCTCTGCATTTTCCCCATGCTTTTTGAAATTCTTGTCTAGTATGATCTCTAATTGCCTCTGTTAATCTAGCCAGTTCAATATACTCTAACAGTTTGTCTTGCCGTTCCATTTTTGTTGGCACAATTTCTTTTCCCCAGTTTTTAGCAATTAGGATCCTTGCCGCTCCTGTGGCATAGAGGAATATTTTCTGATCTTCTCTTGCTATACCTGCGTCTGTTATCCCTAGTAGAAAAGCTTCTGTATTTTTTATAAAGTTATACTTAAACATTTTTTTAAGCTCGTCATACACTATGTTCCAGAAGCTTTTGATTTTTTCACAGGTCCATCAAACATGTATCCCCTCTGTTTTACCACACCTCCAACACAGATTTGTTTTTGTCTTATACATTTTAGCTATTTTGGTAGGTGTTCAGTACCATCTATAAAACATCTTGATTAGATTTTGGGACCTTGAGACTCTTGTCAGTGGATGGGATAGCATCAGAGCAGGATTTTGCAGAGGGAAAACAGTGTTTGGGGCAGAGCACTGATGTTCCGGATTTCATACGTTTAAAAGACTTTAAAAGGCTCGTTAAAGTAATAAATGTTGGAAATGTCAAGAAAAAGAGGGAACATTTTATCACATGTGGTGGGAATGCAAAAAGGTGAAAAGCTTCTGGGAGATGATATATAATGAGATGAAAAAAATGTTGATATATACATTTATAAAGAAACCAGAAGCATTTTGACTGGGCATTGTTGGGAGTGACATAAATAGAAAGGAATGTAAGCTTTTCTTATATGCAATAACAGCAGCAAGAATATTATTGGCCCAAAAATGGAAGCAAGAAGAATTACCGATTGAAGAATGGAGGGTGAAATTAATGGACTATGCAGAACTAGATAAACTAACAGGAAGGATTCGAAACCGGCGGGACCAGAAATTCACGGAAGACTGGAGTAAATTTACGGATTATCTGAAAAGTATTTGTGAAGATCAGACGATGTTTGTAGGTTTGCAAGAAGTTTTGTGAGGAGTAGTATTGGGAGTATTGCAAAAATGGAGAAAGGGGAGGATGATTTGTTAAGAGATGTAAAGGCAATATAAAGTTAAGAAATGCATAAGAAGTGGTTAAAATGGTGGATCATCAGAGGTGCTGATGGAAGTCTAAAAAGATTGTATAAGTGATAAGTTTCGTGGTACACTTGATAATTTATATGTTAAAATCAGTAATATATATATATATATAGGCTCGTTAAAAGAGCGGTTATGCATTTTATGCTGTGCAGAAAACAGGATGATGATGTTTTAATAAAATAGTTGCGAGAAGTTCTATATTGAGGCAGATGTTTATTTTGAGAACTGAGATTTATGTATGACGACGGATTTATATATATTTATTTTCTACCCTTCCACAGAAGAGGCAGTGTCTTATCATAGCTTTTCAGCTGAAGCAAATTACAGATGATGGTTGACTGTTCTCTTTTCAAGTTTGAGAAACGGCTTTTGAAATGTTGTTATCAGTGTTGAAAATGTTTTCACACACACAAACTTCACTAAAAACTTCCAACATTGTTGCATATTGTGCCTGAAAATTATGTTTTATTTGGCTTCAACTGGAGTGGGGAAAGGTGCAGGGGGGAAAACACTGCAAAGGATATCATAGGACTTAGTAATTTTTCTGCCCATCTTGACTAAATAAGATCCCTGCATTTTGCTACCAAAAAGAAAAAGCCTTTTTCTCATGCAGTCTTAAAAGCGTCCAATTTTCCCCAGAATAAAAGGCTAATCTACATTGTTCGCTGAAATAAAATATTTTTATTTTTCACCTTTATTGCATATTGGGAGAACTGGGCCAAAATGAACAAGATGAATTTCAATAGCCACAAATATTGTTCCACATTTTACCTCACCATTTTATGGAGGGGGGGGTTATTAAAAGAGGGGAAATGACAAACAAAAGTATTAAAAGGCTATCTCAGAATGAGCAGAATGCCTTTCCCATCTGAAAGACATTTTTTAAAAAAAGGTTTTAATAAATTTCACCTCACGATTTTAAGGAGGGGAGTTATTGAAAGAGGGAAAATGACAAAACAAAATTACTAAAAGGCGATACATCCTATCTTGGAATGAACACAATGAAAGGGACATTTTTTTAAAAAAAGAGCATTTCAGACATTTTACCTCACCAATTTAAGGAAGGGGGTTGTTTAAAGAAGGGAAACGAGTCCTGTTTGGCGCAACTCTTTCAAATATACATAAAAACGAAAAAGAAATACGGATGTGCCATCTCTACATCATTGGTTCACTATTATGATTGTTTATTTTTTGTAGGGATGTCTTTATCTCACTTAAATTGAACTGGACATATGATTCTCAATTTGAATATTGATTCGACCTCCTTAATCTACCCACAACTCTGGCGTTTTCCTGAGGGGAAAAGCCATATTCCCTCAGAATTGTTTCTCTCCTCAGAGCACGGAGGCCGGGACTTCGGGAGACCTGTGTTCTGATTGGCTCTCTGCCTTTGACGCATTCTCCCATTGGCTCTGAGGGGTGCTCCTCTCAGAAAGCTTATATATTACAGTGGACGGTCGGGTTGCAGACGTGATTCGTGCGGGATGCACATTTGCAACCCGCATCTGTGCACACTTGGGTTGCGATTTGGTGCTTCTGTGCATGCACAAAGTGCAATTTAGCGTTTCTGCGCGTGCGCGGCCGCCGAAACCCAGAAGTAACCCGTTCAGGTGCTTCCGGGTTTCGGCGGTCCACAACCCGAAAAAAAAACACACAACCTGAAGCGTCTGTAACGTGAGGTATGAGTGTGAAAGGATCGAAGATTTTTGGGATATCATTTATAACAAGTTGAAGAAAATGTTCAAGATCCCATTCCCTAAAAAACCCGAGGCATTTCTATTAGGACTTACGACAGTAAAAATTAAAAAGAAGTTTAGCTGCATCAACTGCAGCAAGGATTCTAATAGCAAGAAATCGGAAGGGCGAAAGCATCCCTTCAAAGATCGATTGGCAAGCCAAATTAATAGAGAGCAAATTAATTAGCAAGGAGAACGCGAACAGTGAGAGGAAACTGAACACAAGAAGTTCATAAGGAATGGATAATAATTAAGGAATATCTCAAAGGGTACTGTGACAATAAAAGCTTCCTGGCAGATACATACAGAATGAGCCATGCAATATAAAATATTTGTTGGAAAGTGTCAAATTAAGTCAAAGAAAAACAACTTTATGTAACTGTGTAAATAATAGTTTAATTGCAAATCAGTACAATGGGCTTAGTTGGACATTTCTTCACTGATTCACACATCAGATATAATTATGTTCTTTTTCTATTTGCATGCTCATCTCTTTTTCTTCTGTTCTTTTTTCTATTTATACTCTTTACAATCGCTACAATTCATTGAATGTAGTCGGTATTGTACGCATGCATTTTAAGGTTTTTCTTGTTCAATAAAATTTAATAATATTTATATATATGTTTCAGTATCTGTACCAACATCTGACCAATGAGGGATTTGTCAGCAAATGGCAGAAAACCATGGCTAAAAAAGCCACCTCTATTGGTCTGTCTTCCCCCCAAGTGTATTACCTGGGTTATGAAGGCGCCCAAAAGGTTTTAAAGCAAAGATTATGGGATAATGCACACAGTGACTTGTGATCTCGGTCACACGCAGTCTCTAGTCCGCTGGCAGCAGGAGTTCAATATGGGCATGTCTTTGAGTTAACATCTTACATCAAAAACCTGACAGTACCAAATTATCGAAGGCTTTTCACCAAAGCCAGACTAAACGTCTTTCCTTCTGCAGTGTTGCATGGCAGGTTGAGAGGAGTTCCCTACCAGGACAGACTTTGCTCGTGTGCTCAAGACATCGATTCCATAAAACATATTTTGTTGCACTGTGCAAAATATGAGCAAGCCAGGGCTGAACTGATACTACCCTTGCTGGTACCTTTCCCGGGAAAATCAGAGGCTCACTATGTCAGGTTCCTATTGGAAGACCGGACAAATGCTAGAACATTAGCAGTGGCAAAGTTTTTATCGGTGGTTGCAAGAACCAATGAGCCCTATATTCTAAACAAAATGCTTGATGAACCTTGAGGTAGGCTGTATGAATTGTGTATTGATTTGTAATGATTTGTTGGGTCTCTGGACCGTAATAAAGATTGATATATATATATATATATATATATATATATATATATATATATATATATTCAAAATTGTGGGATGTTTTATACACGGATACAATCTCCCCCCATTTTCTCAGTTTGGAGTCATATACATGGGGGCATATTATACACAGAAAAATACGGTAATTTTGCATGAGTGCTAGTTAGTGCATGAATGAGTTACGGCCATAGAGTTGTATTCCTAGACTCAGGCCACACCCCCTCACCTCTGGTAAGGGAGAAAGTAAAGCTTTTTCTCTGCCTTTCTCTCTGCACCATGTAACTGGCCAAGAATGATGTGCTCAGACTGGATGCTTCAAACTATATTCTGTATTTTATACCCAAGAATATTCCATGTGTGTTCTCCTTTGCTGCTGAGAATGTGCTGTGTGCATGTATCCAGGAAGAAGTCTCTGAAAAGGAATACTCTATAGTAAAAAAATTCTATCGTTGGTTCCATTTGTATTTATAATTTCAGGAGACTGTTGTAGGAGAAAATGGTATTTGAAAACAATCTGTTAAATCAATAAAAAATTGATCAACAGATCAGAGGAATTCAGATTGAAAAATAATATTTAATAGACTTAGTTTTCTGCATTGATTTTCCTCGTTAGATGATCTCTACTGTTTTGCTGGGGCCTCAGAAGAATAATGAAGCATTTGTGGGGCTAAGATGCAGCCCAGGAGACCAGCCCCGGAGGCCAAGATGGAGAAGATCTCCACAGCCACCATGAACTTCCCCTTCGTACTCAGGTAAGTTGGGACAAAGGAGACCCAGACACTGCAAAAGACCAGCATGCTGAAGGTGATAAACTTGGCCTAATTACAGCTGGCAGGCAATTTCCTAGCTAGGAATAATAATAATAATAATAATAATAATAATAATAATAATAATAATATTTATACCCCGCCCATCTAGCTGAGTTTCCCCAGCCACTCTGAGCGGCTCCCAATTAAGTGTTCAAAACAATACAGCATTAAATATTAAAAACTTCCCTAAACACGGCTGCCTTCAGATGTCTTTTAAATAGAAGATAGCTGCTTATTTCCTTCACGTCTGAAGGGAGGGCGTTCCACAGGGCGGGCGCCACCACCGAGAAGGCCCTCTGTCTGGTTCCCTGTAACTTCACTTCTCGCAATGAGGGAACTGCCAGAAGGCCCTCGGAGCTGGACCTCAGTGTCCGGGATGGACGATGGGGGTGGAGACGCTCCTTCAGGTATACTGGGCCGAGGCCATTTAGGGCTTTCAAGGTCAGCACCAACACTTTGAATTGTGCTCGGAAACGTACTGGGAGCCAATGCAGATCTCTCAGGATCGGTGTTATGTGGTCCCGGCGGCCACTCACAGTCACCAGTCTAGGAAAGCCACCGTGAAGCTGATGAGAGACCCATGTAACCCAAAACAGTGTTAAACATGGTCGCTGAACCTTCATTACATTCCACTACATCTCTCCAACAGAGGAATAAAAGTCCATGTTTAGGAATGGAAGAGAGGTTCCTAGCCAAACTGCACAGATAACAGCTTGTGCCAGAGGACAGGCCAGGACAATGAAGTTTATCAGTTGCTTCTTCAACAGTTTTTGTGCCATGTTTCCTGGCTTGGTAGTCATGAAGGCCAGAACTGTTGGGATGCGTCCGGGGAGATGGGGGCATTTGGCAGGCCCCCAGCTGGCGCCAGCCACCGGCCGGCAGCCAGGCGAACTCCGGTTCTTGGAACAACATAAAGCAGCGACTCAAGCCTCAGAAGCGTTCAGAAGCTTAAGCACACAAGCCAGGAGAGATAAGAACTCTTTGCAATGGAGGTGGCGGACAGAGACATGTGTAAGCAATATTTACAGGCGTTTATTCGGGACGCAGGTGGTGCTGTGGGTTAAACCACAGAGCCTAGGACTTGCCAATCAGAAGGTTGGCGGTTCGAATACCCCCCAAAATCGGGGTGAGCTCCTGTTGCTTGGTCCCTGCTCTTGCCAACCTAGCAGTTCGAAAGCACGTCAAAGTGCAAGTAGATCAATAGGTACCGCTCTGGCGGGAAGGTAAACAGCGTTTCCGTGCACTGCTCTGGTTCGCCAGAAGCGGCTTAGTCCTGCTGGCCACATGACCCGGAAGCTGTACGTCAGGTCCCTCGGCCATAAAGCGAGATGAGCACCGCAACCCCAGAGTCGGCCACAACTGGACCTAATGGTCAGGAGTCCCTTTACCTTTATCTTTATTCAGCATAGCTCAGGAACAAAGGAAGAAACATGTCTGCTTCCCTTTGTGTCCAGCAAAACAGCAGCAAAGCAAAAGCAATATACAAACGGAAGTTCCCAGCAAGCCTGTGCTGGAAGTAAACAGGCATGTGACACACTACAGTCATGCCTGTTCCTTCTAAGGTGGAACGAAACTATATCCTAACAAGAACCACCGTGACAGCTTTTGCCAAGATGGAAGAAATAGAAACTGAGAAGGTGATGCCAAAAGCCTTGAGTTCTTGACCGGGAAGAAGGTGGGATATATGTATATTAAAGGTAAAGGGACCCCTGACCATTAGGTCCAGTCGTGACCGACTCTGGGGTTGCGGCGCTCATCTTGCTTTATTGGCTTAGGGAGCCAGCGTACAGCTTCCGGGTTGTGTGGCCAGCATGACTAAGCCACTTCTGGCGAACCAGAGCAGTGCACCGAAACGCCGTTTACCTTCCCGCCGGAGCAGTACCTATTTATCTACTTGCACTTTGATGTGCTTTCGAATTGCTAGGTTGGCAGGAGCAGGGACCGAGCAACGGGAGCTCATCCCGTCGCAGGGATTCGAATCGCCAGCCTTCTGATCGGCAAGTCCTAGGCTCTGTGGTTTAACCCACAGTGCCACCCACGTCCCTCATATGCATATTACTAATATATAAAACTACGCCATCAAGCTGGGTGTGTGGGCCAGCATCTCCCGCTTTCTTCAGCAAGTGGTATTCAGTCATCCACTGTCTCTTGCATACTGAGCGTAACCCTATTAAAATACTGACCATCATCATACCTCACGGCATTGTGCTCCAGATGTTTTGGACTACAAGTCCCATCAGCCCCATCCAGCATGCCCAGTGGTCAGGGATGAAAGCAGCTGGAGTCTAGGAACTTTTGGAAAGCACCATGTTAAGGAAGGCTCCTTAACAGCAGTTACAACACAAAAAAAGCCACCAGCATGATGATCTAGCACCGAGGGCCTTCTGGCAGTTCCCTCACTGCAAGAAGCCAAGTTACAGGGAACCAGGCAGAGGGCCTGTGGAATGCCCTCCCACCAGATGTCAAAGAGAACAACAACTACCAGACTTTTAGAAGACATCTGAAGGCAGTCCTCTTTAGGGAAGCTTTTAATGTTTAACAGACTACTTTGTTGGAAGCCGCCCAGAGTGGCCGGGGAAACCCAGCTAGATGGGAGGGGTATAAATAATAAATTATTATTATTAGCATCCCAAGGCTAGGGACAACAGTATCATAGGCCCCAAGAACAGCACCCCACAGTGAAATTTGGAAACTATTCCAGTGTCCTGCTGTGAACACTTACTTGTAATCCTGTTCCAGAGGAGGTCATGAAAATTTAAGATTTCCAAATACAATCTCTTCGAGCTTTAAAAGCGCACCAATAGTGATGTCCCCCGGTCTGTACAGTGGTACCTCAGGTTACATATGCTTCAGGTTACATACTCTTCAGGTTACAGACTCCACTAACCCAGAAATAGTGCTTCAGGTTAAGAACTTTGCTTCAGGATGAGAACAGAATTCGGGCTCCGTCGGTGCGGTGGCAGCAGGAGGCCCCATTAGCTAAAGTGGTGCTTCAGGTTAAGAACAGTTTCAGGTTAAGTACGGACCTCCGGAATGAATTAAGTACTTAACCCGAGGTACCACTGTAATAGGCACCTGGAGCTCAAAAGGCCTGGTCAAGAGGCACGTATCCCTCTGTGAAATTTCAGCTGCCTGAGGCGGAAGCCAAAAGAGCGACAGCAGCCACATCATTGGCAGGATGAAAGGAACCTTTTCCTTGCATGCCAGCAACAAAACTGGGTACAGAGCGCAGAAAGAAGCTAACTATGCAGGTTCTATCTGGGGCTATGGAGCAGCGCAGGGAGAGATGGTCAGACAACAAGGTGCTTGTTCTGCATCCCAGCCGCACCTGGAAGGCCTCGCATTGCATCATTATCACAAACATGTTTTGCTCTTTGTTATTGACACGGTGGGTGGAAATCCACAGAGGTTTAGCAAGAATTACTGTCATTCTGATAATTCCACTGGAGAAAAATAACCACAGCTTTGAAGCTCTGGACTCACATTCAAAGAGGAAAGTCTTAAGTTTGCGTCATTCTCTACTTGTTTGTGGTTAGTTGGACTCAGGGGATCGGCCTTATTTGCCAGGTCCTGATCTTCAGCTGATGTGGAGCTGAGCAGCAGTTTCCAACCCAGGGTTTGCTTGTGGCAAGCTTAGTTAACTCTGGCTGGTAATGAATTCAGTCCCCCGAGGCTGCCCCATAGGCAGGAGAGGTTTCTGCAAGTTTGGAAGCTTTGCCAACTGGACCTTTGGATATATGGTGGAGGGGAAAAACAACCCATACTCACCTATGGTGTAATTAACACAGACGTTATTCTTCACACAGGAAATTTAGCCTGGGAAAACTCAACCTTGGCTTTTGTTGTTGTTGTTTAGTCGTTTAGTCGTGTCTGACTCTTCATGACCCCCTGGACCAGAGCATGCCAGGCACTCTTTTCTTCCACTGCCTCCCGCAGTTTGGTCAAACTCATGCTGGTAGCTTCGAGAACACTGTCCCACCATCTCGTCCTCCGTCGTCCCCTTCTCCTTGTGCCCTCCATCTTTCCCAACATCAGGGTCTTTTCCAGGGAGTCTTCTCTTCTCATGAGGTGGCCAAAGTATTGGAGCCTCAGCTTCAGGATCTGTCCTTCCAGTGAGCACTCAGGGCTGATTTCCTTCAGAATGGAGAGGTTTGATCTTCTTGCCATGGGACTCTCAAAAGTCTCCTCCAACACCATAATTCAAAAGCATCAATTCTTCGGCTATCAGCCTTCTTTATGGTCCAGCTCTCACTTCCCTACATCACTACTGGGAAAACCATAGCTTTTAGTATACGGACATTTGTTGGCAAGGTGATGTTTCTACTTTTTAAGATGCTGTCTAGGTTTGATTTAGCAGGCTCTTCTCTAAAATCTTTACCGCCATGCATCCCAAAAGCAACATTGAGACTGGAGGCAAGTCTCCCTTCAGTAGAAGTATGGACTTGGCAAAGAACTTGGCAAAGAACTTCTGGCTCTGCCTAAACTCAAATCCCCCCGGTTTACTATCCCTAGTACTTCAAGACTCCCATTAAAGTGCTTGGCTTAAAACCGTCTATCAAAAACTTCACTCTTGAGGCCTATCCCCACAACACCTACTCACTATGGGCCCTACTAAAGCAAACAGTCTAACTGGTAAATGTCTAAAAGATATCGAGCATCAGAACAACTTGGCCACTACAGTGGTGCCTCGCAAGACGAAAAGAATCCGTTCCGCGAGTCTCTTCGTCTTGCGGGTTTTTTCGTCTTGCGAAGCAAGCCCATTAGCGGTTTAGCGGATTAGCGCTATTAGCGGCTTAGCGGGCTTAGCGGATCAGCTGATAAGCGGCTTAGCGGCTTAGTGGATCAGCTGTTAAGCGGCTTAGCGGCTTAGCGGATCAGCTGTTAAGCGGCTTAGTGGATCAGCTGTTAAGCGGCTTAGCGGATCAGCTGTTAAGCGGCTTAGCGGATCAGCTGTTAAGCGGCTTAGCGGATCAGCTGTTAAGCGGCTTAGCGGCTTGGGAAAAAGGGGGGGGGAGGAAAAAAACCCCGCAGGAACTCGCAAGACATTTTCGTCTTGCGAAGCAAGCCCATAGGAAATTCGTTTTGCGAAGCACCTCCAAAACGGAAAACCCTTTCGTCTAGCGGGTTTTCCGTCTTGTGAGGCATTCGTCTTGCGGGGCACCACTGTATAAGGAAATTCTGCCCTTGGTATGTTCATTTTCCACCTCTCCATTTTGATTCTCTGGCTCCATATCTGCACAAACTTATTATCCCAAAATATAGACGTGCTTTTACACTTGCAAGACTGGATGTTTTGCCATCTGCTGTCAATTCCAAAAGATCCCGCCTGAGAAACGTCTTTGCCCCTGTGGAGATGGTAGCACCGAAACAGTGGCACACGTCCTCCTGTCTTGTACTCTCTACAAAGACCTGAGGAACGAGATCCTCACCCCACTCGTACTCACCATCCCAGGGCGCTCAACCACTGCCACAATGCCCTTTCTTCTATCAGATCAAAATGAGCAGATAACAGCAAAGGTTGCTAGGTTCATAGCAGGGGCAATCAGAATAAGGGCCACTAACTGATGGCTGATTCAGGACTTTGAATTGTGCTCTTATATCAAATTCCCTTTTCTGCATATACTGTAATGTTTTACTGTTGCTATGGCCATTGGCTAATGCGAATAAAGTTTTAACTTGTTCTCTAAAATCTAATATAGATTAGAACAGGTGCCTTGGGGGAACGCTATAGCACCTGTGGGTGCTGGATTGGTGACTCCTGATCTAGCCTGCAATGATTATGCATTACTAGGCCATATCACCAACAAAAGTCCGTATAGTAAAAGCTATGGTTTTACTATATGGGGGGATTCGAACTGTCGACCTTCTGACTGGCAAGCCCTAGGCTCTGTGGTTTAAATGAGTATTTAAAATTAAGGTGTCAAAAAAGGTTTTTTATGGTCCATATAGTTAAAGCTATGGTTTTCCCAGTAGTGATGTACGGAAGTGAGAGCTGGACCATAAAGAAGGCTGATCGCCGAAGAATGGATGCTTTTGAATTCTGGTGCTGGAGGAGACTCTTGAGAGTCCCATGGACTGCAAGAAGATCAGACCTCTCCATTCTGAAGGAAATCAGCCCTGAGTGCTCACTGGAAGGACAGATTGTGAAGCTGAGGGCTCCAAGACTTTGGCCACCTCATGAGAAGAGAAGACTCCCTGGAAAAGACCCTGATGTTGGGAAAGATGGAGGGCACAAGGAGAAGGGGACGACAGAGGATGAGATGGTTGGATAGTGTTCTCGAGGCTACCAGCATAAATTTGACCAAACTGCGGGAGGCAGTGGAAGACAGGAGGGCCTGGCGTGCTCTGGTCCAGGGGGTCACGAAGTGTTGGACACGACTAAATGACTAAACAACAACAGGCCATATCACATTATCTTCGCCAACCCACCTGAGCTAGCCAACTTTTGGCGCCGTCCTGGGTGCCATCTTAGATTTCAGTTCCACACAGAAACAACTTCGGACTCTTGACAGGCCAAACTTCCGTGGGTGACACAAACATGTTTTTCTCCGCTTGTGTCGAGAAGGGAATCCGGCACTATGTCATTAATTTTTTCTCCTATGGAGTAATAAGAATAATGGGGGGGGGGGTTTGCTTCTGAACCCTTCCCCGCCCAAAGCGCCGTGGGATATCTACTCGCCAAGTAAACAGCAAAGTCTGAACAAAACAGCCTTATTATAAATACACCCTGAACCTTTCCAATTGGGAATGCGATGGAGAAGGGGGCGACTTGATGTGTGGCTGTTTTGTCGCTATTTAAAAAAACAAAACAACTGCATCTCGGCTTCGTGATGAATCTGTTTCTAAGCTAGGAGGAGAGGTCTCTTCATGCCAGTGATGTTAATTTGGCTGCTGCTGCTGCTTCTGTTTTGGCTTCTGCCTCAGGTAACCAGCATGGGCTCCAAGAGCAAGTGTCTGTTGACCAGGCCTTTCAGACACCAGGAAGACTATTACAAGCCAGGAGACCTGATTGTGGGGGCAAATCTACCCCTCATCAGCGCCGTCGACTTGATGAAGTCCTTCTACATTCCTCCCCAAGACCAGGAATACTGCTCTGACCAGTAAGTGCCCTCAGGAAAGTTCTGGTTTGCCCTGGCTTCAGTGATCTGCATCAAGGGGGATGCTGACATCTGGAATTCCCTGGTTCAGATTCCCCCCCCCCCCCGAATTATCTGAAATTACAACTTTTTTTAAATTATATTTTTTCTTCATTTTCAAATACAAATTTATACAACCAAATCTCATTTTATCACATGTTTTCCATTTTTGACTTCCCTCAGTTTCTCTGCCAATCTTCCGTTTAATTTATATTGTAAGCGCATTTCTAAACTTAATATTGCCTTTAAAACTGTCCTCCCCCCTCTTGTTCCCTTTTTTACAATACTCCTCAGTTCTTCACAGAGCCTCTTGGAAACCTACAAGCGTTATCTGTTCATCACATAAACTTTTCAAATAATCTGTAAACCTTCCCCAGTCCTCGATAAACTTATAATCTCGCTGATATCGAATCTTCCCTGTTAATTTGTCCAATTCTGCATAGTCAGTCAGTTTCAATCTCCATTCTTCCACTGCCCTGGTTCGGATTTTGAACCTGTGCCGCTCATAATGGGTTACTTTAGCCCATGTTTTCTTTTAATCATAATTTTTTAAAAATTGATTTTCATACCATTTTCAAATAATTTCACCTGCCACTCCATTTTAGTTGGTATTTCCTTTCCTTCCCACCATTTAGCTATTAACATTCTCGCAGCAGTAGTTGCATACATAAATACCTTTCTGGAATCCTTTAGAATATCTGCAGCTATGATGCCTAAGAGAAAGGCTTCGGTTTTTGATAAAAGTTAATTTGGACTTTTTTTTTAGCTCGTTATAAATTATTTCCCGAAACTTTTTTCATCTTACTACATTTCTACCACATGTGGTGCATTGTTCCCTCAATTCTTTTTATTATTATTATCAAATGTTTTATTTAGGCATACTTACAAACAAACAAAATAATAAGATACAGACACTTAACCACAAAATTAACCGAAAAAGTAAGAACAAAAGGAACATAAAATACCACACCCATGTGACTTCCCTCCACCAGTTCTTATCATCTTTAAATCATTTAAATTTAAATTGCATCTCATTTATCATTTATAAACCACAGAGCCTAGGGCTTGCTGATTGGAAGGTCAGCGGTTCGAATCCCCGCGACGTGGTGAGCTCCCATTGCTTGGTCCCTGCTCCTGCCAACCTAACAGTTCGAAAGCACATCAAAGTGCAAGTAGATAAATAGGTACTGCTTTGGCGGGAAGGTAAATACCGTTTCCGTGCGCTGCTCTGGTTCGCCAGAAGCGGCTTAGTCCTGCTGGCCACATGACCCGGAAGCCGTACGCCGGTTCCCTCGGCCAATAAAGCGAGATGAGCGCCGCAACCCCAGAGCCGGTCACGACTGGACCTAATGATCAGGGGTCCCTTTACTTTTATCTTACTCATCATCCATTATGTGGGTTGTGCATGGATACACACACACCTCCACTTTCCCCAATTGCAGGGATATGCCGGTGCCCAAGAACTACCAGCACATCCTGGCCCTGGTGTTTGCCATCGATAAACTCAACGAGGATCCGGCGCTCCTTCCCAACATCACACTGGGCTTCCGTATATACGATGACAAAGAGAACGTGAGAAGAATCTTTCAGGACAGCCTGTCTCAGCTCTCCACACGGGGGAAACTGGTGCCTAATTACAAGTGTGATCGGCAGGACAAACTGGTGTCCGTCATTGGGAGTCTAGACATCAAAGCGTCAAGGCAGATGGCATCCGTCTTGGGCACCCACAAGATCCCACAGGTAAGGAGATTAATCTGGGCTAGATGGAAGTGAGCTGGAGAGCTCCGTGGCATTGCTGCAATGTATAATAACAGCAGCAGCAACAACAACAAAAATAATATAATTTGTACCACACCCATCTTTATTATATTATTATTAATAATAATAATAAAGGGATAAAACATCAAACATTAAAAACTTCCCTAAACAGGGCTGCCTTCAGATGTCCTCTAAAAGTCATATAGTTGTTTACTTCCTTGACATCTGGCGGAAGGGCGTTCCACAGGGCGGGCGCCACCACCGAGAAGGCCCTCTGCCTGGTTCCCTATAACCTCACTTCACGCAGGGAGGGAACGGCCAGAAGGCCCTCAGAGCTGAACCTCAGTGTCTGGGCTGGACGATGGGAATGGAGACGCTCCTTCAGGTATACTGGGCCAAGGCTGTTTAGGGCTTTAAAGGTCAGCACCAGCACTTTGAATGATGCTCAGAATATGCTTTCATTGGAGTATGTAAACCTGATGGCAGGAGCTTCCTGCAGGTAATCAGAAGCCACGCTTTTGAACATTTTAGAAGTTGAATGGATTTCCGGAACAGATTTCGTTCGACTTCCGAGGTACGACTGTATTCCCAAAGCTCAAGAAAACTTAACCCCTCACTTTGTCAGCCCACATAAATCCTTATTCGTGAATCAATGATCCGTACATACAAGCCATCTCTCCTGCTATTTTTCACACACAAACGACTGACTGGTTTTAACAAACACGAACTCCTCTCCACTAAGCGTTCCATTCCTGCCCAAAACACACAGTGTGTGTGTGTGTGTGTGTGTGTGTGTGATAAAAGGTAAAAGTAAAGGGACCCCTGACCATTAGGTCCGGTCGTGACCGACTCTGGGGTTGCAGCGCTCATCTCGCTTTACTGGCCGAGGGAGCCGGTGTACAGCATGTGGCCAGCAGGACTAAGCCGCTTCTGGCGAACCAGAGCAGCGCACAGAAATGCCGTTTACCTTCCCGCCAAAGTGGTACCTATTTATCTACTTGCACTTGACGTGCTTTTGAACTGCTAGGTGGGCAGGAGCAGGGACCGAGCAACGGGAGCTCACCCTGTCGCGGGGACTTGAACCGCTGACCTTCTGATCGGCAAGTCCTAGGCTCTGTGGTTTAACCCACAGCGCCACCCATGTCAAGCAAACTTTTAAAATAAAGCTCTTCTTTTTTTCAGCTCGGTTATGGTTTGTTGAACCCTGTTTGGGGAGGACAAAGCTCCTTTCCTTCTTTCTACCGGATTGACCCTAACGAAGCCTCGCAGTACGTAGGCTTAATCAAGCTCCTCCTCCATTTCCACTGGAATTGGATCGGGGTCTTTGCTCCAGATGATGAGAGGGGCCAAAATTTCATCCAGACCCTGCGGCCCATGCTTGCGGAAAACGACATCTGCGTCGAGTTTTTTAAAACGATTCCTCGGGACGACTTGATGCGCGACGCCATTTACTTTGATGACCCGCCTGTTTATCGCTGGGAAGCCGAAGTGGCGATTGTCTTCGGGGACAACGTTCTCATCGAGCAAATAACAGGCCGCTTCTACGCCCACAAGAAAGAGACTTACGAGTCGAATTGGAACGTTTGGACAATTTGGATCCTGACTTCCCACTGGGAGTTTTCTGCGATGGGAGTCCCCTTCCACTGGCGGTCTCTAAGGTTATTGAGCGGTGCTCTGTCCCTCAGAGCTCACGCAGGAGATGTGCCGGGCTTTGGAGATTTCCTCGGGTCCTTGGATCCAAGGCAGCCCCGGGGGGACGTATTCCTCCGCGACTGGTGGGAAGGTGCGTTTTACTGCGAGTTTGTCATAACGGACCGGTTTCCTCCAGAGGAGCTGAAAAACTGTACCGGGGAGGAGAAGGTGGATGACTTGCCCCCGATCTTGTTCGAAAGGAGAATGACAGGCCGCAGCTACGGGGTCTATAATGCCGTCTATTCTGTAGCACACGCGTTGCACGTTTTGCACTCGCCGGGGTCAAAACGGAATGCGGCGTCGGGTGGCAAAAAGCTTCTGGATCTCCAGCCATGGCAGGTAACAGAATCTCTCTGACTTCAGTGCCAGATTTACGCATAAGCTAAACAAGCTATAGCTTAGGGGAGCACTCTCTTAGGGGGCCCCACAAAATTTAACAACAACAACAATCTTTATTATGGTCCAGAGACCCAACAAGTCATTACAAAGCAATACACAATTCAGACAGCCTACCTCCAGGTTAAACAAACATTTTGTTCAGCATATTGGGATCATTGGTTCTTGCAACCACCGATAAAAACTTTGCCACTGCTAATGTTCTAGCATTTGTCCGGTCTTCCAATAGGAACCTGACATAGTGAGCCTCTGATTTTCCCAGGAAAGGTACCAGCAAGGGTAGTATCAGTTCAGCCCTGGCTTGCTCATATTTTGCACAGTGCAACAAAATATGTTTTATGGAATCGATGTCTTGAGCACACGAGCAAAGTCTGTCCTGGTAGGGAACTCCTCTCAACAAAATTTAAAGGGGGGAAAAACTGGATGTACATTTCCAAAATATAAGATAAAAAACGAATAAAATAAAACCTACACACAGCAACAGTGTTTTGTGTTGTGTAGGCTCCCGTGTTGTAAGTAAGGGGTCAGCAAATTTTTTCAGCAGGGGGCCGGTCCACTGTCGCTCAGACCTTGTGGGGGGCCAGACTATATTTTGAAAAGAAATAATGAACGAATTCCTATGCCCCACAAATAACCCAGAGATGCATTTTAAAGAAAAGCACAAATTCCACTCGTGTAAAAACACCAGACAGGTCCCTCAAATAACCCAAAGATGCATTTTAAATAAATGCACACATTCTGCTAATGTAAAAACACGCTGATTCCCAGACCATCCGCAGGCCGGATTGAGAAGGTGATTGGGCCGGATCCGGACCCTGGGCGTTAGGCTGCCTACCCATGGTGTAGACAATATTGAGCTCGATGGGCCCGATGCTTATTTGGTATGGGGTAGCTCCTTATGTTTCAGGTCTCTTGCATCCGGAATCAGCCCACCCATTATCTTAGTATGTCTGCCATTTCAGATCCACGCGACTTTAAGGAACATCCGCTTTAACAACAGCGCTGGAGATGAAATATCTCTTATCGAAGACAGTAAGAGATCGGTTGACTGGGATATCCTGAACTGGATCTTTTACCCGAACGGGTCTTCAGCGAAAGTGGAAGTTGGAAGGGTGGGGCTTGCGGCTCCCCCAGGCCAAGACTTCACCATTAACTCAGATGCAATAGTGTGGGGTGCCGAGGTGGGTAGCAGGCAAATATTCTTGGGGTAATGGAGAAACAGAGAATCCTTAAGCTCAGTCCCTTTGGAAATGGAAGACTGGGGCATATAAAAAGCTTCATCAACAATTTGGTCCTGGATAAATTAACATTTTAACTGAGCCTTTATCTTTTCGATAAGAGTATTTCTTTTCCCCCTGTGTCGATGAACCATTTTCATCACAAAGGAAACTTCTTTTGAGTGCTTCTACAACCTCTTCAGTATTCTTCTTCTTTGGCGATCCCTCGTAGCCGAGTAAGATTTTCTTCCGTGAACGCGGTTTTAACAGTGACTGTGGAGGCCAATTCTGGATCCACACGTCCTTCCACAGTGGGGACATTGGTACCCGGGCGGGAGTTGATCCTGGTGAGGGTTTGCCAAACATGCCTTCCTCTTAGCACATTTCTCCCTTTCGTCCTGCGTTCGAGTGTCTTCGAATCCCACGACACCTTTGGTAAAGGCTGTTCTCCAATTGGAGCACGCGCAGGCCAGTGTTTCCCAGTTTTTGGTGCTTATACTACTTTTTTTTACATTTGCCCCAAGAGAGTCTTTGAACCTCTTTTGTTGACCACCGGCATTACACTTCCCATTTTTAGAATAGAGTAGTTTGCTTTGGGAGGGACGTGGGTGGTGCTGTGGGTTAAACCACAGAGCCTAGGACTTGCCAATCAGAAGGTTGGCGGTTCGAATCCCCGCAATGACGGGGTGAGCTCCCATTGTTCGGTCCCTGCTCCTGCCCACCTAGCAGTTCGAAAGCACGTCAAAGTGCAAGTAGATAAATAGGTCCCACTCCGGCGGGAAGGTAAACGGCGTTTCCGTGCGCTGCTCTGGTTCGCCAGAAGCGGCTTAGTCATGCTGGCCACATGACCCGGAAGCTGTACGCCGGATCCCTCGGCCAATAAAGCGAGATGAGCGCCACAACCCCAGAGTCGGCCATGACTGGACCTAATGGTCAGGGGTGCTTTTACCTTTACCTTACTAGTTTGCTTTGGAAGACGATAACCAGGCATCCGCACAACACGGCCGGTCCAACGAAGCTGATTTGTATTAGACAAATATTGATGCTGTTGTAGACGGTTAAGAGACCAAATGCAGTATAATGCAGGAATACCAATCGAATGTCCCTTTTATCCCTTTTAGACAAACCGTTTTGCCAGATGTGTGGAGAGGTGCCTTCCAGGGCACAGCGTCAAAGTGAGAGAGGGCAAGCCTGTTTGCTGCTATGGATGTGTCCGTTGCCCAGAAGGAACCTTCTCTAATCAGACAGGTAGCTCATTCCCCCCCCCATTTTTTTTAAATTAAAGATTTTCTTGTTTTACAGAAGTATGTGTAATGTCTCTCATATTTTTTCCGTGTAACATTTTTACAAATCAGTTTCATTTGTTGAGACATTGGGGGGGGGAGGGGGAGGGGGGAAGATGGGGGTGTGTGGGTGAGGTTGGGTGGCGATGTTTCTATTTTGCTTAATGTATGTAGATTGGACTTGTTATTTCTTTTCTTTACCATTAGAACTGTTTTATAAAATTGATGAACATTAGAAAAATGTTGGAATGAAATTACTTGGCTTTAGCAAAAATGTTTAAAGAATTATGAAAGAATGTTATGGTTATGAGAAGCTGGTAAGGACAAGATTTAAGTTTTAAGCTTTAAGATTTATCTTATTATAGAAAGATAAGACTAAAACAGTTTAGGGTAATGTAATGACAGAATATTATGAAATATGGAAAGGATTTGCTGGGATAATTAACAACTAGGATACAAAGAAAGGGAGGAGGAGGAGGTCTAAGAAAGAAGGTAATGACAGTTGAGGATTTGGAAATAATGAATTTGTTTTTTAAATGTTTTTAATTGTTTGTGATGTATTGTTGTATTTTTTTCTCTTTTTTGTTTTTTGTTTGAATCTGCTTTTTTTGTCTTTATTTTATTTTGTAACATTTTGAAAATTCCAATAAATATCATTTTTTAAAAAAAAGTGTGGTGTAGTGGTTAAGAGCGGTAGACTCGTAATCTGGTGAACCGGGTTTGCTTCCCCGCTCCTCCACTTGCAGCTGCTGGGTGACCTTGGGCCAGTCACGGTTCTCTGAAGTCTCTCAGCCTCACTCACCTCACAGAGTGTTTGTTGTGGGGGAGGAAGGGAAAGGAGAATGTGAGCCGCTTTGAGACTCCTTCGGGTAGTGATAAAGCGGGATATCAAATCCAAACTCTTCTTCTTCACCTCATTCCAAAAACAGTGTCTGTTGCCATCACAGTTCTTCTGTCCCACAATAATAATAAATTGCCAAGGGGTCATCTCAGTTACCAAGGTTTCTTTTATCCTTCTTCAATTATACACCCAATTTTGCAATCTTCTTTGCAAACATTCAACCTTAAGTTTTTAGAATGCAACATCTTTTTTTAAATGTGTGTTAAAGCAAACGTGCCTATGTTCCACTAAATTGTACGCTCCATTGATTTCTAATAGGTTGACTCCTTGATAAGTGGGGAGGATTGCCGCTTAATCTGATTTTGAATATACCGTACTTTTCTGTGTGTTAGACGAGGGTTTTTTTTTACTCGAAAATAAAGTAAGAAGTGGGGGGGGGGTGTCCTCTTATACATGGGAAGTGCAGAGGGGGGGACGGGCAATTGGTTGCATCCACGAGCAGGATCTAGCGATTGGGTGGGTGAATGGTGTCTGATGCAAGGGCTGCTTTGGATAGGCTGCCGCTTTGTCAAATGGGCAAGTTATCTGCAGATGTGGCAAGGGCTGCTTTGGATTGGCTGCCGCTTTGTCAATTCGGCTTCTGTCACTTGCGATTGTTAGCGTTTGTCAGTAGGGTGAGTGATTTTTGGTTCGTCATTCCCTCCCCCCCCCCAAAAAAAGCTCAACAACTCAGTGCCATCTCCCCCCATTTTCTTAAATTTGAGCCCCCCAAAATAGTGGGCGTCTTACACATGGGGCATTTTATAGACGGAAAGTACAGTAAATTGTTTCATCACTGTGAGTTTATTTGTATGCAGCTTTTCCATGATCGAACCATGTTCAACTTTGAACATGGTTCAATCATGGGAAAGCTGCATACGAATAAACTCACGATGATGAAACAGATTATATGCAGGGAAACAAATCACAGCAACATCTCAAGCTTATGCACCGTCACGAAACAGAACACAACTGTAACGAAAAGTCACAGTAATGTCCATATAGGGGAAACAAACACATCATGCAAATAAACACTAAAATAATGCCCAACAATAAAATACAAAACTGCTTCTCCAGTTTTCAACGCTTGGTATTTCATTTTTCATTTTTAAAAAGAACCCACAGTGTATAAAAATCATAAAATCACCAAATGAGAAACAAGGATGATTGATACCAGCCCAGAAATTTGGTTCGGGTCTGAAAAGACTTGATTTTTTTTTAATGCAGTGGAAAATTGTACTTTTGGCCCCACATAATGAGGTGGAAGAAGGATCCCTCAATCTCTCTGTGACCTGAACTGGTCAAAACAATAATTTATTTTGTCATGCCTGAGATACAGTGGTACCTCTGGTTAAGTACTTAATTCATTCCGGAGGTCTGTTCTTAACCTGAAACTGTTCTTAACCTGAAGCACCACTTTAGCTAATGGGGCCTCCTGCTGCCGCCACGCGATTTCTGTTCTCATCCTGAAGCAAAGTTCTTAACCCGAGGTACTATTTCTGGGTTAGCGGAGTCTGTAACCTGAAGCGTATATAACCTGAGGTACCACTGTACTTAAAATGGTGGCTTGTTTGTTCCAGATGCAGTTCAGTGCGTCCAATGCCCAGACGATCAGCACCCAAACGAGAAACGAAACCAGTGCGTTTCCAAGAAAATCAACTTCCTTTCCTATCATGAGATCCTGGGCTTTGTTTTGGTTTTCCTTGCCCTTTTCTTCTCCCTACTCACCTCTCTAGTCTTGGCAACCTTCATTAAACACCGAGACACACCCATTGTCAGAGCCAACAACCGGGACCTCACCTACGTCCTTCTCCTCTCCCTCCTGCTCTGCTTCCTCTGCGCCTTCCTCTTCATCGGCCGACCCGGAAAGGTCACCTGCCTTCTCCGACAAACGGCTTTCGGCATCGTCTTCTCTGCTGCCGTTTCTTCCATCTTGGCCAAAACCGTCACCGTGGTCCTGGCCTTCATGGCCACCAAGCCAGGAAACACGGCGAGGAAACTGCTGGACAGACAACTGACCAACTGCATTGTCCTGACCAGCCCCATGATCCAAGTTGTTATCTGCGTGGTGTGGCTAGGAACCTCCCCCCCGTTCCCAAACTTGGACTTTCATTCCCTAGTTGGAGAGATTGTAGTGGAATGCAATGAAGGTTCCGTCGCCATGTTTTATTCTGTCCTAGGTTACATGGCCTTGCTGGCCCTCGTCAGCTTCACGGTGGCTTTCCTAGCTAGGAAGTTGCCCGACAGCTTTAACGAAGCCAAGTTTATCACTTTCAGCATGCTGGTCTTTTGCAGTGTCTGGGTCTCCTTTGTCCCAACTTACCTGAGTACGACGGGGAAGTTGATGGTGGCTGTGGAGATCTTCTCCATCTTGGCCTCCGGGGCTGGTCTCCTCGGCTGCATCTTTCTCCCCAAATGTTACATTATTATCCTGAGGCCCCATCTCAACAGCAGAGATAATCTGATTAGGAAAAGTCTGTCCAGTTGATATTAGAGCACAATATACAGGGGGTATAGGTTTTAGAGCCCATGCCAGCTGGGGCCAAAACACTCTGAGCTTTCATTCCATAGTATGTGCTATGCAACGTATATCTGTATCTTGCTTCTCCAGCAAGTTCGATTTTGTGTACGCTTTCCTCCCTTTCCTCCGTTTACGATATACGATATCTTTATTGTCATTGACCCATGCAGAACAATGAAATTGAAAAACTACATAAAACATTCAAAACCCCCTAAAAACTCTGAAACCCCATTTTAAAATACACTATACTATAGAGACCCCTTATGCTGTGTTTAGAACCAGAATTGCATTTGCATAGAAACTGTTTCTCAGGTGGCTAGTCCTGGCCTTTATAACCCTATACCTTCTTCCAGAAGGCAGAAGCTGGAATATTTGCCATAGTCCTGTCAGGTAAAGGTAAAGGGACCCCTGACCATTAGGTCCAGTCGTGACCGACTCTGGGGTTGCGGCGCTCATCTCGCTTTATTGGCCGAGGGAGCTGGTGTACATGGGTCATGTGGCCAGCAGGACTAAGCCGCTTCTGGCGAAGCAGAGCAGCACACGAAAACACTGTTTACCTTCCCGCCGGAGCGGTACCTATTGATCTACTTGCACTTTGATGTGCTTTTGAACTGCTAGGTTGGCAGGAGCAGGGACCGAGCAATGGGAGCTCACCCCCTCGCAGGGATTCGAACCGCCGACCTTCTGATCGGCAAGTCCTAGGCTCTGTGGTTTAACCCACAGCGCCACTCGTGTCCTGTCAGGTAGGCTTGGCTAAATTAATACAGATGGTAGGTGAATTGAGGTTGAATCCTGACAAAACAGAGGTACTGTTTTGGGGGACAAGGGTAGATGTGGGGGACTCCCTGGTCCTGAATGGAGTCACTGTGCCCCTGAAGGACCAGGTGTGCAGCCTGGGAGTCATTTTGGACTCACAGCTGTCCATGGAAACGCAGCTTAATTCTATGTCCAGGGTGGCTCCATCTGGTACGCCGGCTGAGACCCTCCCTGCCCACAGACTGTCTCTCCAGAGTGGTGCATGCTCTGGTTATCTCCCGCTTGGACTACTGCCATGCGCTCTGCATGGGGCTACCTTTGAAGGTGACCCGGAAACTGCAATTAATCCAGAATGCGGCAGCTAGACTGGTGACTGGGTGTGGCTGCCGGGATCACATAACACCGGTCCTGAGAGATCTGCATTGGGTCCCAGTACATTTCCAAGCACAATTCAAAGTGTTGGTGCTGACCTTTAAAGCCCTAAACGGTCTTGGTCCAGTATACCTGAAGGAGCATCTCCACTCCCATCATCCAGCCCGGACACTGAGATCCAGCGCCGAGGGCCTTCTGGTGCTTGGACTACTGCCATGCGCTCTACGTGGGGCTACTTTTGAAGGTGACTTGAAAACTACAATTGATCCAGAATGCGGCTACCAGACTGGTGATTGGGAGAGGCCACTGAGACCATATAACACCGGTCCTGAAAGGCCCACACTGGCTCCCAGTATGTTTCCAAGCACAATTCAAAGTGCTGATGCTGACCTTTAAAGCCCTAAACGGCTTCAACCCTGTATACCTGAAAGAGCATCTCCACCCGCATTGCTCAACCCGGATACTGGGGTCCAGCTTTGAGGGCCTTCTAGTGGTTTCCTCTCTGCAAGAAGTGAGGTTACAGGGAACCAGGCAGAGGGCCTTCTCGGTGGTGGCACCTGCCCTGTGGAACGCCCTCCCATCAGATGTCAAGGAAATAAACAACTACATGACTTTTAGAAGACATATAATACGTGCTATTTTACTGCGGTTTTATAATTTGCTCTAAGCTACCCAGGGTGGCAGCTTATATTGGTAATAGTAGCAGGTGTTGTCAATAAATTGTGTTTGTGTTTTTTTTGGGGGGGGAGTGTTGCAGGGGTAGGGTGAGGGGGGCTGTTGGGGCATTGGCCCCGGGCATATTTTTTGGTGCAAGTTTGCAAAACAAGGAAGAAGAGATGGGGTGGGGGGGTTTGCAAATAGGGTGGAGGAATGCAGTCCCCTTCGGCACCCCGCTTGTCACTCCCCCCCCTCCAGGATTATGAGGAACCAGCTCTTTGGGCGATTGGTATCTGGTGCCCTTTTAAATGTGTTGTGGAAGGAGAGGATTACTTGCTTGTTTTTGTTCCTATTATTATTATGCATTTTGTGTTTTTCTATATTGTAATTTTATGTTGTCAACCGCCCCTGAGGTCTACAGGTATTCATGAAATGCAAATTTAATTAATAATACAAATTATACTAACAACCATTAATGAGTGCTGTTTGGGTTCCGTCAGTCAACCAGTTACAAATCCACCTAACAGTTACCTCGTCCAGCACACATTTTACCAGCTTCACTCTCCTTTCAATTCTTTGCTTTGCCAGAGGTTGTGCCAACCTCTTGCCGTCACCCAGGAAGGAAAGAGCCTCAAAATCACGAAAAGGAAAGACCCGATAAGTGGAATGGGCTCGACAATTCGTGGGGAATGAACAAAGCAAGACGACAGAGGTTGGCTGACTATTTGTCGAGGGTGCTTTAGTTGAGATTCCTGAATTGCGGGGGTTGGACTAGATGACCCCTGGGGTCCCTTCTAATTCTATGGACTCCTCCCAGCATTTCATTTTATTATTGCAACACACACACACACACCTGAATAACGGCACTTGTGCTATTTGGCACTTGTTTTCACCACATTTTCGGAGAGCCAAGGAAAAAAAGTACAAGATTAATGCTCAGCCAATTTGCTTTACTGGATAATATACGTTTGAGAGAATGCAGCAGAGCAAGGGGCTGATTCCAGTTTTCACCCTCCCTCCCAACTTCTTTTCCTCTCCCTGTTTGGCCATCCTGCCCCCTTAGGCATATAACCAACCAAAGTGGACTTGGGGCAGATCCACTGAAATCATACAATACTGTGCATAGAGATCTCAAGCATTATACTGCTTTAGGCAGCCATGGTGGCTTCCTCCCATAAGAATCTTGGGAGCTGTAGTTTTCTCCCCCATAGAACTACCGTATTTTTTGCTCTATAAGACTCACTTTTTCCCTCCTAAAAGGTAAGGGGAAACGTGTGTGCGTCTTATGGAGCGAATGCAGGCTGCGCAGCTATCCCAGAAGCCAGAACAGCAAGAGGCATTGCTGCTTTCACTGCGCAGCGATCCCTCTTGCTGTTCTGGCTTCTGAGATTCAGAATATTTTTTCCCCCTTGTTTTCCTCCTCCAAAAACTAGGTGCGTCTTGTGGTCTGGTGCGCCTTATAGAGTGAAAAATACGGTATGCTTCCAGAATTCTTGGAGTGGAGAAATGGGTCGACTGTTCAACCTCTCTGGGAATCGCCACTCTAAGAAGAGGCAAATCACATAAATGCACTTGCAAATTGAAGACCCCATGGACCCACTTGCTTCAATAGGTTGCAGGTGGGTGGGATTGCAGAACGAAAGGCATACAGGTTATTAAGCATGCAGAAGGATTTTTTATACATATATTGAGCAAAGGGTGCTGCTGCCTGTTGCTTCTTCTCTTCAGGATTCCATGGTTTTCTTGATCCAGGGAAGGAAATGGGCGATGCGAGAGTAGACTCCAGGAGGGTACGAGTTACCAAACGAGACGATTCCTTGTACCACGCCTTTGCACACCATGGGGCCCCCGGAATCACCCTGGGGGGAGAAAAGCAAACATCCTCACTGCTACAAGCTCCTCAAACCAAGCCAGCGTGGTGCAGTGGTTAAGAGTGGTGGACTCGTAATCTGGTGAACTGGGTTCGCATCCCCCCTCCTCCACATGCAGCTGCTGGGTGACCTTGGGCCAGTCACACTTCTCTGAAGTCTCTCAGCCCCACTCACCTCACAGAGTGTTTGTTGTGGGGGAGGAAGGGAGAGGAGAATGTTAGCTGCTTTGAGACACCTTCAGGTAGTGATAAAGTGGGATATCAAAACCAAACTCCTCCTCCTCTTCTTCTTCTTCTTCTTCTTCTTCTTCTTCTTCTTCTTCTTCTTCTTCTTCTCAAACTGCACCATTCAATTGCAAAGATCTGGGCCTCTGGCTCCAATTAGAACCAGTGCATCTGAGAGTTAGAGGGAGGTTCTCTAGTCCAGCTCAGTGTGGACCCTCCAAGTGTCTCTATTTTCCAGGGACGTCCCTGATTTAGAGATGCCATCCCGGTTTCTGATTTGACCCCTTAATGCCCCACTTTTCCTTAGGACGTACCTGAAGGAGCATCTCCACCCCCATCGCTCATCCTGGACACTGAGGTCCAGCTCCAAGGGCCTTCTGGCAGTTCCCTCCCTGCGAGAAGCGAGGTTGCAGGGAACCAGGCAGAGGGCCTTCTCAGTGGTGGCGCCCGCCCTGTGGAATGCCCTCCCATTAGATGTCAAGGAGATAAACAACTATCTGACTTAAGAAGACATCTGAAGGCAACCCTGTTCAGGGAAGTTTTTTTGATGTGTGATCTTTTATCGTGGTTTTAATATTCTGTTGAGAGCCACTCAGATTGAATGGGGAAACCCAGCCAGATGGATGGGGTATAAATAAATTATTATTATTCTTATTTACATTGGAAAAATATTGGAGGGTATGGAGTTGTTATTGGATCCCCAAGCCACCTGAAGGCAATCCTGTATAGGGAAGGGTTTTTTAAGACCCAGTATACCTTCAGGAGTGTCTCCACTCCCCTCGTCCAGCCTGGACACTGAGGTCCATCTCCAAGGGCCTTCTGGCAGTTCGTTCCCTGCAAGAAGTGAGGTTACAGGGAACCAGGCAGAGGGCCTTCTTGGTAGTGGCACCCGCCCTGTGGAATGCCCTCCCATCAGATGTCAAGGAGATAAACAACTGTCTGACTTTAAGAAGACATCTGAAGGCAGCCCCTGTTTAGGGAAGTTTTTGATGTGTGATCTTTTATCGTGTTTTTAATATTCTCTTGGGAGCCGCCCCCAGCAGCTGGGCAAACCCAGCCAGATGGGTGAGCTATAAATATTACCGTATTTTCCGCTCTATAAGACGCACCAGACCACAAGACGCACCTAGTTTTTGGAGGAGGAAAACAAGAAAAAAAATATTCTGAATCTCACAAGCCAGAACAGCAAGAGGGATCGCTGCGCAGTGAAAGCAGCAATGCCTCTTGCTGTTCTGGCTTCTGGGATAGCTGCGCAGCCTGCATTCGCTCCATAAGATGCACACACATTTCCCCTTACTTTTTAGAAGGGAAAAAGTGAGTCTTATAGAGCAAAAAATACGGTAAGTTGTTTCTGTTGTTGCTGCTGTTGCTGTCGTTGTTACTATTATGTTACTGGTCTGACTCCCAAGGGTGGTTCAGAACTTTCCTTTGGTTCCTGAGCATTGGCTGATGGGAGTTGGAGTCCAGCCGGGGGGGGGGTGGGGGCCACAGATTCCTCCATCCCTGACCTCCCCCTCACCTGGCTTGTATCCCGAAGCTCATTGTGGCTGCCGGCACAGATCATCGCATCGTTGAGCTGCGGGTAGATCTTCATGCACTTCCTCCGGCTGTAGATGGTGACGTTGGTCTCAAACAGCCTCTCTGTGTCCTGGTTGTCGTCAATCAGGCCCCAACCTGCCAGGCTGCAGGGTGTCCCCTCGGGGAGGTCGCTGCTAGATTTGGGCAGGGGAATCATCTGGACGTATTTGTTCAGAGTAGCCTTGTGGACCAGCTGCAGGAAGGAATCAGGAGACGCGGGAGGGTTATCCAACCTCCCTTTGCAATCTGAAGTCTACTCTGGAATTAGGGTTGCACCTGTCCTTTATAATAAGGGATTGTCCTTTATCTCAAGGGAAAATGCTTATCCCTTATTTGTCCCTTATTTCTCACTTTCTCCTCCTCCTCCTGGGACGCGGGTGGCGCTGTGGGTTAAACCACAGAGCCTAGGGCTTGCCGATCAGAAGGTCGGCGGTTCAAATCCCCGCAACAGGGTGAGCTCCCATTGCTCAGTCCCTGCTCCTGCCAACCTAGCAGTTCGAAAGCACCTCAAAGTGCAAGTATATAATTAGGTACCACTCCGGCGGGAAGGTAGAAGGCGTTTCCGTGCGCTGCTCAGGTTCGCCAGAAGCGGCTTAGTCATGCTGACCACATGACCCGGAAGCTGTATGCCGGCTCCCTCAGCCAATAAAGCGAGATGAGTGCCGCAACCCCAGAGTCGGTCACAACTGGACCAAATGGTCAGGGGTCCTTTCACCTTTTCCTTTTTACCTGTCCTTTATAATAAGGGATTGTCCTTTATCTCAAGGGAAAATGCTTATCCCTTATTTGTCCCTTTCTCCTCCTCTGCTAAGGCGAGCACTGAGCTCAGCTCTTCCCTCCCATCTCTACCAGTGTCCCTCCTGCCCGTCTGATTTCTCTCCCTTACTTTACCCTACCCTTCCCTTTTACCCTGTTTGAGCACATTACACCAATCCTGGTCCGACTGCACTTGGCTACCAATGAGTTTCCGGGCCCAGTTTGAAGTGCTGGTTTTGACCTATAAATGGCTCAGGACTGCAATACCTCAAGGACCCCCTCTTTCCATATCGACCTACCCGGACCCTGAGATCATCTTCTGAGGCCCTTCTTCGTGTGCCCCCTCCTCGAGAGATCCGGAGGGTGGCAACACGAGAACGGGGCCTTTTCTGTGGTGGCTCCCCATCTGTGGAATGCTCTCCCCAGGGAAGTTCGCCTGGTGCCTTCATTACACACCTTTAGGCGCCAGGCAAAAACGTTCCTTTGGTTGATCTGATTTACAACTTATGCCCTTTTAAAATGCTTTTTTGGGGGGCTATTAGGTTGTTGTTTTTATTTTTATTAGGTATTTTGTGGTTTTATATCTTGATTTTATTCTGTGAACCGCCCAGAGACCTCTGGGTATAGGGCGGTATATAAATTCAATAAATAGAATAAATAAGTCCAGTGGGTGACTCAGCTGTGGCACAACAGATGGGCGCAGAGAAAGGCGAGCTGGGTTCTTCCAGGTCCATTTCCCCTTTGTTTCCCTCTTAAAATAAGATAACACACAAGCTGAAAACTTATCCCCCCACAATTGCCCGGCTCCACTGCACTCTATTGCCAAAGCCACACACCGTCACCGGAAGCAGCGGATCTTCCAATTAGAGGTAGAAGCCAAATAAAGTTTTTAAAAAGAGAAACCAGGCTTAAATTGACTGATTTGGCGAAACGGAAGCCAAAAAGGAAGTCAGCTTCCGATTTCTGTGGACAGGTTCTGCAAGGGACGTTTTTGTGAATGGGAGATAAAGAGGCGTTTACAGCCATGGAGATTTATCAACAATTTGACTTGGGTATTTGAAACTGTTTCCTTCTTTTGTGTGTGTGTGTGTATATATATATATATATATATATATATATATATATATATATATGAATGAAACAGTTGTGTCAAGTTTCCTTTTGGGGGGGAAGAGGATACAATTTGACATCTGAAGAGAATCTGACAGACTGATAATTTTGGCAGAGTAAGAAGCAAAAAGGGACGCAGGTGGCGCTGTGGGTTAAACCACAGAACCTAGGACTTGCCCCTTCCTCCTTGAGGTCACTGCCTTTTTTTGTTTAATTGTTATTTTATTTATGTATTTCAGATTTATCCACCAAGGCCACTGGCTTTGAGGGTCCTGAGAATGGAAGAGGGAGCCTGGAGCAACTTACCTTGAGCAAAAGGATATCGTTTGAAACCGTTATCCTATTATATTCCGGGTGCATGTGGTACGACTCAACGCCGATCACCTGTTGAGTGTTCTCGATGGCAGAGCGGTCGTGTGCCCCCAAAACCACGGTCATCTCGCTGGAAAACAAGGGCACCAGTGTGCATTGGTAAGGGTTAGTGAACCATGAATCAACCCTCAGCAATCGTTCTCTCTTGGTGACAGGTAGGATGGGGGAATCTGTCCATTTCCCCAGTCTTAAATTCAGTTCTTCAGATTTCTACACCAGTTTGCCTAATAGGTTGGTAATGACCTAAGACGGCATCTCTGCTACTTTGTCCCGGAGGTGTATAACTTTAGGTCACATGGGAAAAGGTATTCAGCTGCAAATCTCCATTTGGAGGGACTTGGTCTTTGTTCTCAAGCACCGTGGAAGAAAGCATGTGTCCTAATGTTTTCTCTCCACGAGAGAACAGCTTTGGCTGGAATGGAGCATGTGAGAGCTTTGTTTACAGCTCTGGCCGAAGTTATTTAATGTTTCTAAGATGCTGAACCTAGGCCTGGACAAGCATATGATTTCACACGACTATTCGGATGTAACATTAATTGTTTTGGGTCTGTTTTGCAACGAGTTCTGCTAGCAAAGCTTTGAAACCTTTTTGGAGTGGGAAATTTTTGATTCCATAAGCACCAGCTTTTATCCATCCCATTGCTTCCATATGTGCAATATTGACAACTGCAGTTCTGCTTGCAAAGAGCAGGTGGTTGCAGCAGCGGGGAGAAGGGAGAGAGAGGGAGAGACTTCACCTTGCAAAGCTCATTCGCTTCCGCATTTTTCACTTCCCCAGCTGGCTACAAAGGCATTGCCAGCACCTGTACAAAAGACCAGCTTCCGCCCATTAGCTTGGACCCTGGCAACCACTAGGGAATAGTGAGACGTACCTCATGCAGTGTGCAGCCGTCATTACCCACTGGGGGTCCACCAGGAACCCGCCGCAGCCATAGCCCCCGTCCATTTTGAGGGCTGCCATGTAGGGTCTGGAGTGGGGTACTGCTTCCTGGCCTCCGACGATCTGGCTCCGCAAATGTGCTGCAAAAATAAAAATAAAAATCACGAGGTTGAATCCTGACAAGACATAAGTACTGTTTTTGGGGGACAGGGGGCAGGCGGGTGTGGGGGATTCCCTGGTCCTGAATGGGGTAACTGTACCCCTTAAGGACCAGGTGCGCAGCCAGGGGGTCATTCTTGACTCACAGCTGTCCATGGAGGCCCAGGTTAATTCTGTGTCCAGGGCAGCTGTTTATCAGCTCCACCTGGTATGCAGGCTGAGACCCTCCCTGCCCACAGACTGTCTCTCCAGAGTGGTGTATGCTCTAGTTATCTCCCGCTTGGACTACTGCAATGCACTCTACGTGGGGCTACCTTTGAAGGTGACCTGGAAACTGCAATTAATCCAGAATGCGGCAGCTAGACTGGTGACTGGGAGTGGCTGCCGGGACCACATAACACCGGTCCTGAGAGATCTGCATTGGCTCCCAGTACATTTCCAAGCACAATTCAAAGTGTTGGTGCTGACCTTTAAAGCCCTAAACGGCCCAGTATCCCTGAAGGAGCGTCTCCACTCCCATCATCCAGCCCGGACACTGAGATCCAGCGCTGAGGGCCTTCTGGCGGTTCCCTCATTGCCAGAAGTGAGGTTACAGGGAACCAGACAGAGGGCCTTCTCGGTAGTGGCGCCCACCCTGTGGAACGCCCTCCCTTCAGATGTGAAAGCAATAAGCAGCTATCCTATATTTAAAAGACATCTGAAGGCAGCCCTGTTCAGGGAAGTTTTAAATATTTGACGCTGTACTGTTTTTAGCACTTGATTGAGAACTGCCCAGAGTGGCTGGGGAAACTCAGCCAGATGGGCGGGGTATAAATATTAAATTATTATTATTATTATTATTATTATTATTATTATTATTATTATTAGCGGAGGTCAGCGTCTGTCTGTTGCCTGTTGCTAGTTTTAAGGGCACCACCCAGGTCGGCTGGAGGAAGAGATCTGGTATACTGTTCCTTGAAATGGAAGCTCCATTATTCCCATTATAGACAAGCTGTTGAGTAGAACATGATAATATGAGATGAAACTGCTGGATCAGGCTCCCTGGCCCATCTAGTGCCTTGTTGCTTAGTCGTTTAGTCGTGTCCGACTCTTCGTGACCCCATGGACCAGAGCACGCCAGGCACTTCTGTCCTCTAGTGCCTAACAGAGTCTAATTCTCTTTTAAAACCACTCAAGTTGTTGTTGTTGTTGTACTTATTTATACATACACACCCCACCCATCTGGCTGGGTTTCCCCAGCCACTCTGGGTAGCTTCCAACAAAAGATTAAAAATACAATTAAAACATCAGTCATTAAAAACTTCCCTAAACAGGGCTGCCTTCAGATGTCTTCTAAAAGTCAGATAGTTGTTTATTTCCTTGACATCTGGTGGGAGGGCATTCCACAGGGAGGGTGCCACTACCGAGAAGGCCCTCTGCCTGGTTCCCTGCAACCTCACTTCTCGCAGTGAGGGAACCACCAGAAGGCCCTCGGAGCTGGACCTCAGTGTCTGGGCTGAACGATGGAGGTGGAGACGCTCCTTCAGGTATAATGGACCAAGGCTGTTTAGGGCTTTAAAGGTCAGCACCAACACTTTGAATGGTGCTCGGAAATGTCCTGGGAGCCAATGTAGGTCTTTCAGGACCGGTGTTATGTGGTCTCGGCGGCCGCTCCCAGTCACTGGTCCGGCATTCTGGATCAGTTGTAGTTTCCGGGTCACCTTCAAAGGTAGCCCCACGTAGAGCACATTGCAGTAGTTCAGGCAAGAGATAACTAGAGCATGAACCACTCTGGCCAGACAGTGCGCAGGCAGGGAGGGTCTCATCCTGAGTACCAGACGGAGCTGGGAGACAGCTGCCCTGGACACAGAATTGTGCTGCATGAAAGACTTCCTTTTACCTATCCTGGATCTTACAACATTCAGCCGCAGCGGATGCCCTTCTGCGACTTCTAGCGTTACAAGAGAAGGGAAGAAAACCTCCTTCTTCTATGCATCATTTTACAAACTTCATTCATGCTTCCTCTTTACAGTGGTACCTCAGGTTAAGTACTTAATTCGTTCTGGAGGTCCGTTCTTAACCTGAAACTGTTCTTAACCTGAAGCACCACTTTAGCTAATGGGGCCTCCTGCTGCTGCTGCGCTGCCGGAGCACGATTTCTGTTCTCATCCTGAAGCAAAGTTCTTAACCTGAAGCACTATTTCTGGGTTAGCGGAGTCTGTAATCTGAAGCGTATGTAACCTGAAGCGTACGTATGTACCACTGTACTCACCTTTTCTCTAAACAACAACAACAAAAGCCCTAAATGCTGCAACCTTTCTTCCTAGGCGAGTTATTCCATCCCCTTGACCATCTGGGATAGCTGCACAGCCTGCATTCGCTCCATAAGATGCACACACATTTCCCCTTACTTTTTAGGAGGGGAAAAAGTGAGTCTTATAGAGCAAAAAATACGGTATTTGCCACCCCTTTTAAAGGGCTGACTCCAAGTAATTTCTGCTCAGAGCAGACTCATTGAAATAAATGGACCTTAGCCACGCTCGTACATTTCAATAGGTCCACTTGTAAACCCTGAGAGGCATTCAGCTAAGTCCTACTCTGGGTAGTCCCATTGCAAATAATCTCTGTTGGGGATTCCCTTCCAGATCTACAATTCTAGTCATGCCTATTCATTTGAATGAGTCTGCTTTAGGACTCATGTTGGATACAAACTTATGTTTATGAACGTTCTCTGGCTGTGCAAATCTGGCACTCTCTTCTCTTGCACACAGGGACGTGGGTGGCGCTGTGGGTGAAACCACAGAGCCTAGGACTTGCCGATCGGAAGGTCGGTGGTTCAAATCCCCGTGACGGGGTGAGCTCCCGTTGCTCGGTCCCTGCTCCTGCCAACCTAGCAGTTCGAAAGCACGCCAAAGTGCAAGTAGATAAATAGGTACCACTCCGGCGGGAAGGTAAACGGCGTTGCCGTGCGCTGCTCTGGTTCGCCAGAAGCAGCTTAGTCATGCTGGCCACATGACCCGGAAGCTGTACACCGGATCCCTCGGCCAATAAAGCGAGATGAGCGCCGCAACCCCAGAGTCGGTCACGACTGGACCTAATGGTCAGGGGTCCCTTTACCTTTACCTCTCTTTCACACGGCTGGTGCCATTCTGGTGATATAAAAATGAACGGCACTCGCACCCTGAACATCTCAAAGGGAAGGAATTGAGACTGGCTTAGCCTGAAAGGGAGCAGCAGAAAACAGCTCATCAAAGACAGTCCTTTGTTTTTTGTTTAACTCACCTGTTTGGGCCCATGACAAGGACAGGAGTAGAAGTAGGAGAGGGCGACCGAATCTCAACATCTTGACGTTCTGCTACGTTCAAGCTACGGAACTGCCTGGCACTTAACTGTCCAGCCCCTCAAACTCACAGCTTTTATTAGCGTTGGACTACACCTCCCCCAGGAAGCAACGGAGACGTGAAAATCTGATAGTGGCGGTCCCAAGCACGCTTAAGCAAGCTAAAACGGCAATCAGATAGCGAGGCGGTTGGAGGATGGGTGGCGGCTAACAGATTGAGATTGAATCCTGACAAGACAGAAGTAATGTTTTTGGGGGACAGTGGGTGGGCAGGTGTGGAGGACGCCCTGGTCCTGAATGGGGTAACCGTATCCCTGAAGAACCAGGTGCTCAGCCTAGGAGTCATTTTGGACTCATAGCTGTCCATGAAGGCGCAGGTGAGTTCTGTGTCCAGGGCAGCCATCTACCAGCTCCATCTGGTACGCAGGCTGAGACCCTCCCTGCCCGCAGACTGTCTGGCCAGAGTGGTCCATGCTCTGGTTATCTCCTGCTTGGACTCCTGCAATGCGCTCTACATTGGGCTACCTTTGAAGGTGACTTGGAAATGACAACTAATCCAGAATGTGGCTACCAGACTGGTGACTGGGAGCAGCTGCCGTGACCATATAACACCGGTCCTGAAAGGCCTACATTAGCTCCCAGTACGTTTCCGAGCACAATTCAAAGGGTTGATACTGACCTTTCAAGCCCTAAACGGCCTCGGCCCAGTATACCTGAAGGAGCATCTCCACCCCCATCTTCTAGCCTGGACACTGAGGTCCAGCTCCAAGGGCCTTCTGGCAGTTCCCTCACTGTGAGGTTACAGGGAACCAGGCAGAGGGCCTTCTCGGTGGTGGTGCCCGCCCTGTGGAACACCCTCCCATCAGATGTCAAGGAAATAAGAAACTACCTGACTTTTAGAAGACATCTGAAGGCAGCCCTGTTTTTAATGTTTGATGTTTTATCATATTTTTTAATATTCTGTTGGAAACAGCCCAGAGTGGCTGGGGAAACCCAGCGAGATGGGAGGGGTATAAATAATAAATGTATATTCATCATCATCACCATATGATTGGATCCTGCTGGGGTTCAGGAGGCTGCCATGCAGTGTGCCCAAACTGTGAAATGCCTAGGTAAGGATCATGAAGAGGTGTGCATGCA
Source organism: Podarcis filfolensis (assembly GCF_964270895.1). Classification (NCBI taxonomy): domain Eukaryota; kingdom Metazoa; phylum Chordata; class Lepidosauria; order Squamata; family Lacertidae; genus Podarcis; species Podarcis filfolensis. The sequence continues at coordinate 8,465,423 of NC_139622.1, forward strand.
CGCGAAAGCTTATACTCAGAACAAACTTCTTATTTGTTGTTGTTGTTTAGTCGTTTAGTCGTGTCCAACTCTTCATGACCCCCTGGACAAGGGCACGCCAGGCACTCCTGTCTTCCACTGCCTCCCGCAGTTTGGTCAGACTCATGCTGGTCGCTTCGAGAACACTGTCCCACCATCTCGTCCTCCATCGTCCCCTTCTCCTTGTGCCCTCCATCTTTCCCAACATCAGGGTCTTTTCCAGGGAGTCTTCTCTTCTCATGATGTGGCCAAAGTATTGGAGCCTCAGCTTCATGATCTGTCCTTCCAGTGAGCTCTCAGGGCTGATTTCTTTCAGAATGGAGAGGTTGGATCTTCTTGCAGTCCATGGGACTCTCAAGAGTCTCCTCCAGCACCAGAATTCAAAAGCATCAATTCTTCGGCGATCAGCCTTCTTTATGGTCCAGCTTTCACTTCCATACATCACTACTGGGAAAACCATAGCTTTTACTATACGGAACAAACTTAGTTGGTCTCTAAGGTGCTACTGCACAGTTTTTTAATTTTTATATATATTTTGACTGCGTCAGACCAACATGGCTACCTACCTGAATCTAGAATCACTTGTGTTGGTTCTCTTACTATTCGCTTGTTGTGTTTCATTGGTGGTGAGAAAGGTTGTGGTTGGCTTAGGGTGTGGTTGGTTGTCTTTGGCTGGCTGTAGAGAGATTTGTTTTTGTGTGTGAACGGTGTGTGTGTGTGTATTTTTGAATCAGGTTAGCCAGATTGATTCGCATGATGTCGGTGGGTTCTTGTCGCTCACTCAGTGCTTACGGTAGTTAAAGGTATGGAACTCGCTCCAAACAAGATTGTGGTGGTTGTCAACTTTGGATGGCTTTGAAAAGAGGTTGAGCCACAACGTCCGTGGTTCCAACCTCCACAATCGGAGGCGAAATATTCTCAGAGTCGAGAGTGGATTTCATGCTCTTTATTCAGCTCATAGTGGTGAGGAGGAATGAAAGTCCCCCCAAAGTATCTGCTTTATATACATTATTTACACAATGGGCCCCATGTGATTGGCTAATTCCGGGATTCACCTGTAGGCCAATCAGGTTGTGGATTCACTTCTACCTAGAACTGGATTGGGTGGCTCCTGTGGACCAATCAGACTGCTGCATTCTGGACCCTATTGTTCTAGGACCAATCAGACTGCTGCATTCTGAATCCTATTGTTCTAGGACCAATCCGACTGCTGCATTCTGGATCCTATTTTTCTAGGGCCAATCAGACTGCTGCATTTTGGATCCTATTGTTCTAGGACCAATCAGACTGCTGCATTCTGAATCCTATTGTTCTCGGACCAATCAGACTGCTGCATTCTGGACCCTATTGTTCTAGGACCAATCAGACTGCTGTATTTTGGATCCTATTCAACTCAGTACATAACAGGAGGCCATCACACTTCTGAAATCACAGAGGAGGAGACTTGCTCTTTTATTCGAATCCTGCTTGCAGGTTCCCCACTGCTGGAGCTTCTGGTTGGCCATTGTCCGAACAGGTTGCTGGGCCAGATGGGCCCCCTTTAGCCTAATCCAGCACCCGGGCTCATCTTATCATGTTCTCATGTACCTTCCCTTTCTAAGAACTCTCTGATAGCTTAGTGGCCTTCCAGTAGGAGATGACCTTAATTGTAGGAGGGAGGCAAAGGAGGTCCTTCTGTCAGATGACTGTTCAAACTGAACGATGGAGATAACGCCATGAGCTGCTTGGTAAACGACAAGGGGCTGGTGATTAGCTTTTAGCTGGCATTATCTGCCATTTTCCACGCAGAACTGGTGGTTAAAAGTCTGTTAGACTTTGGGCAGATTAAATGGTGGAGTGATCTGTGCTGGGTGGAGAGAGAAGAGATCTTTGCTGAATCAATAGGGCGCCCTGAAGTCTCCCACAGAACTGCTTTGGTTACCTGGTTTTTCCTGCTAGCGAGAAGGACGGGCAGAGACCCTAAACGGGCTTCGGGACTCCTCTTTCTTTGCCTACTTCATACTGCATTGCTGGGCATACCCTCCAAGTTGCCAGTGCCGGATTTATGTATAAGCTAAACAAGCTATAGTTTAGGGCCCCACTCTCTAGGGGCCCCAAAAAAATTTAAAGGAAAAAACCAACTGGATGTACATTTCCAAAATATAAGATAAAAAACAAATAAAATAAAACCTACATACAGCAACAGTGTTTTGAGTTGTGTAGGCTCCTGTGATGTAAGTCATGGGCCCCGCCTGCTAGCCTGCTCCCTAAAATATCACTGGTTTGCTCCTTTCTATATATAGGGTGGCGCTGTGGGTTAAACCACAGAGCCTAGGACTTGCCGATCAGAAGGTTGGCAGTTCGAATACCCGCGATGACGGGGTGAGCTCCCGTTGCTCGATCCCAGCTCCTGCCAACCTAGCAGTTCAAAAGCACGTCAAAGTGCAAGTAGATAAATAGGTACCACTCCGGCGGGAAGGTAAACACCGTTTCCGTGCGCTGCTCTGGTTCGCCAGAGGCGGCTTAGTCCTGCTGGCCACATGACCCGGAAGCTGTACGCCGGCTCCCTCGGCCAGTAAAGCGAGATGAGCGCCGCAACCCTAGAGTCAATCACGACTGGACCTAATGGTCAGGGGTCCCTTTACCTTTATATATAGGGTGCCTACGTTCTGCATGGATTGGTTGCATGGCAATATGCGCAAATGGCTTGAGATACCTATGAGGTCCATAAATGACCATAAAGCAAACAAAACAACAGTGACAATTTGTTGTTGACAAAGGACAGCTGGACATAGAAAGGGCCCCATTACCTTCAGTAGCTTAGGGCCTCATCAAACCTAAATCCGGCCCTGCCTCCAAGTGTCCCTATTTTCCATGGACAGTCCTCCATGCTTGTTCCGCCTGTTCCCACAAGTGCTGCCATGTGGCAGAAGAAAGGCACGAGCCATTTATTAAGATATTTATTTCCGGCCAGCCGTGTGCTTCTCCACATTGCAGGGCTAGTTTTCTTTTAGCAGCAACGCACGTTGCTCTGTGAGTTGCCCTTCTAGGATTAAGTGATGTGCACTGTTAGTGCGGTCCAGTGAGAATGTGGAAGTTGGTCTCGAGTCTGGACCGGTTGAAGAACAGCTGCTGTAGACATGTGCTGCATGGACCAGTGGCTTCACTCAGCAGAAAGCAACACCCTATGCTCCTGTATCTCAAGGGGAGAGCTGTAGTTCAGTGACAGACCATTCGCATTGCATGCAGAATTCGGTGGCCTTGTTGCTCACTGGGCGGCAAGACGGTTTGAGCATCTTACACTGATCACTGGCTACTGATTAGTTTCCGGGCCCAATTCAAAGTGCTGGTTTTGACCTATAAAGCCTTAAACGGCTCAGAACCGCAATACCGCAAGGACCGCCTCTTTCCATATGAACCTACCCGAACCCTGAGTTCATCTTCTGAGGTCCTCCTTTGTGTGCCGCCTCCTCGAGAGGTGCGGAGGGTAGCAACACGAGAACAGGGCCTTCTCTGCAGTGGCTCTCCATCTGTGGAATGCTCTCCCCAGGGAAGTTCGCCTGTTGACTTCCTAATACACCTTTAGGCGCCAGGCACTAAGGTTCCTTTTTAACCAGGCCTTTGGTTGATCTGTTTAACATCCTATACCCTGTTAACGCGGGTGGCACTGTGGGTTAAACCACAGAGCCTAGGACTTGCCAATCAGAAGGTCGGCGGTTCGAATCCCCGCGAAGGAGCTCTGTCCCAGCTCCTGCCCACCTAGCAGTTCAAAACCACATCAAAGTGCAAGTAGATATATAGGTACCGCTCCGGTGGAAAGGTAAACGGCGTTTCCGTGCGCTGCTCTGGTTCGCCAGAAGTGGCTCAGTCATGCTGGACACATGACCCGGAAGCTGTACGCTGGCTCCCTCGGCCAATAAAGTGAGATGAGCGCCGCAACCCCAGAGTCGGCCACGACTGGACCTAACGGTCAGGGGTCCCTTTACCTTTACCCTTTTGAAATGTGGCTCTTTTCCGGGGGGAGATGATATTGGGTTGTTGTTTTTATTCTGATTATATACGTTGTGACCTTTTCTGTGAACCTCTGTGAGACCGCCAGGTATAGGGCAGTATATAAATTCAAAGAACAACAACAAGGCAGAAGGTCCCAGGTTCAGTTCCCAGCTTTTCCACTTTAACAAGTGGAGAGGGATGTTTGCAACCATGCTGCATGGTTTAAGACTGCTTTTCAGAAAAACCAGCTACACAAAGCTTGGACTACCGCTTGGACTACTGCAAGGCGCTCTACGTGGGGCTACCTTTGAAGGTTACCCGGAAACTGCAATTAATCCAGAATGCGGCAGCTAGACTGGTGACTGGGAGTGGCCGCCGGGACCACATAACACTGGTCCTGAGAGATCTGCATTGGCTCCCAGTACGTTTCCAAGCACAATTCAAAGTGTTGGTGCTGACCTTGAAAGCCCTAAACGGCCTCGGTCCTGTATACCCGAAGAAGCGTCTCCACGGCCATCGTTCAGCCCAGACACTGAGATCCAACACCGAGGGCCTTCTGGCAGTTCCCTCATTGCGAGAAGTGAGGTTACAGGGAACCAGGCAGAGGGCCTTCTTGGTAGTGGTGCCCCCCCTGTGGAACACCCTCCCTTCAGATGTGAAGGAAATAAGTATCATCCAATCTTTAGAAGACATCTGAAGGCAGCCCTGTTCAGGGAAGTTTTTAATATTTAACGCTGTATTGTTTTTAATACTTGATTGGGAGCCGCCCAGAGTGGCTGGGGAAACTCAGCCAGATGGGTGGGGTATAAATTGTTGTTGTTTAGTCGTTCAGTCGTGTCCGACTCTTCGTGATCCCATGGACCAGAGCACGCCAGGCACTCCTGTCTTCCACTGCCTCCCGCAGTTTGGTCAAACTCATGCTGGTAGCTTCGAGAACACTGTCCCACCATCTTGTCCCCTTCTCCTTGTGCCCTCCATCTTTCCCAACATCAGGGTCTTTTCCAGGGAGTCTTCTCTTCTCATGAGGTGGCCAAAGTCTTGGAGCCTCAGCTTCAGGATCTGTCCTTCCAGTGAGCACTCAGGGCTGATTTCCTTAAGAATGGATGCGTTTGATCTTCTTGCAGTCCATGGGACTCTCAAGAGTCTCCTCCAGCACCAGAATTCAAAAGCATCAGTTCTTCGGCGATCAGCCTTCTTGATGGTCCAGCTCTCACTTCCATACATCACTACTGGGAAAACCATGGCTTTAACTATACGGACCTTTGTTGGTAAGGTGATGTCTCTACTTTTTAAGATGCTGTCTAGGTTTGCCTTTCTCCCAAGGAGCAGGTGTCTTTTAATTTTGTGGCTGCTGTCACCATCTGCAGTGATCATGGAGCCCAAGAAAGTAAAATCTCTCACTGCCTCCATTTCTTCCCCTTCTATTTGCCAGGAGGTGATGGGACCATTTATACGGGGTATAAATAATAAATTATTATTATTATTATTATTATTATTATTATTATTATTATTATTATTATGCAGATTTGCTTGAGGGCTGTTATCATTCCCCCTTTCTCCCCTGCACATCCTTCTGTCTTTTAGTCTATCCCCTTACGCTTCTTTCTAGGGTGTATGGGGTGTTAGGAGAGGGTCTTATGCTCCTTCTGGAACAGTTTCTCTGTTTGGCACAATTCTCAGCGGCGGTTGGGGACCTGCCAAGATCACACCACACGCATCATCTCACTATCTGATTGCTGTTTTAAGAAAGGAAGAGGAATCAAATGCACAGTGATTGTTGTTTTTTAATAATATTTTTTTTAAAGTCTTCACGATGGACAATTAAACACCAGGCGTCTCTCTCTCTCCTTGGCAAGCAAAGCATCCATTTGAGATAATTCCACCATCCTCTTTTTCTCCTGCTCCTTCCCTTCTTGTTGGCCCAACCAGATGAGTCAAAGGAACTCGTGAGCTCATATGGACTACTGTATTTTTCGCTTTATAAGACGCACCTAGTTTTTGGAGGAGGAAAACAAGAAAAAAAATATTCTGAATCCCAGAAGCCAGAACAGCAAGAGGGATCGCTGCGCAGCGAAAGCAGCAATCCCTCTTGCTGTTCTGGCTTCTGGGACAGCTGCGCAGCCTGCATTCGCTCCATAAGACGCACACACGTCCCCTTACTTTTTAGGATGGAAAAAGTGAGTCTTATAGAGCAAAAAATACGGTAAGTGTTCTGGCCAAGGCAGTGCAAAACCCTTCTGTTTCCTATTTGCTTAGGATCTGGGAGACGTTTAATGTCCGCCATCAAAAATGCCCTGTTCATTCCCAAGACGGAAGTGTAAGCAGCTGCAAGGAAACCACCCCTCCCCAGGTTTGCAGAAGTCGTTTTTGGTGCTGCAATCCATCTGTCTCGAGAGACAACGGAACGCACCTCCTCTCTGGGGTGCAAGCCTGGGCAGTGTGTCTGGAGGCCCTGAGCAAGACGAAAAACGCGCAAGACGAAAGAGTTTTCCGTTTTTTGAGTCGTTCCGCAAGACGAATTTCCCTATGGGCTTGCTTCGCAAGACGAAACGTCTTGCGAGTTCTTGCGAGTTTGTTTCCTTTTTCTTAAAGCCGCTAAGCCGTTAATAGCCGTTAATAGCCGCTAAGCCGTTAATAGCCGTGCTTCGCAAGATGAAAAAACCGCAAGACGAAGAGACTCACGGAACGGATTAATTTCGTCTTGCGAGGCACCACTGTATCTGCTTCTCAATTTGTATTGTATTATTTTATGCACTGTGGCTGTTATGTACTGAGTTGAATAGGATCCAAAGGGAAGCAGTCTGATTGGTCCTAGAACAATAGGGTTCAGAATGCAGCAGTCTGATTGGTCCACAGGAGCCACCCAATCCAGCTCCAGGTGGAAGTGAATCCGTAACCTGATTGGCCTACAGGTGAATCCCAGAATTAGCCAATCACGTGGGACCCACTGTGTAAATAATGTATATAAAGCAGATATTCTGGGGTAGCTTCCATTCCTCCTCACCACTATGAGCTGAAGAAAGAGCATAAAATCCACTCTCGACTACAAGTATATTTCAGTGGCTTGCCGTTGTTTCATCAATTGTAGTTTAGAAATTATTTATTGTAACTGTGGAGTGGATTTCTGATTAACTTTTATATGTTATTATTATTATTTTGTTGTTGTTGAGTCGTTTAGTCGTGTCCGCCTCTTGGTGACCCCCTGGACCAGAGCACGCCAGGCCCTCCTGTCTTCCACTGCCTCCCGCAGTTTGGTCAAACTCATGCTGGTAGCTTCAAGAACACTATCCAACCATCTCGTCCTCTGTCGTCCCCTTCTCGTTTTCCTGTCGTTTTCCCAACATCAGGGTCTTTTCCATGAGGTGGCCAAAGTCTTGGAGCCTCAGCTTCAGGATCTGTCCTTCCAGTGAGCACACAGGGCTGATTTCCTTCCGAGTGGAGAGGTTTGATCTTCTTGCAGTCCATGGACTACTTTCCCAAGTTGCTCCTCATTTGCCGCTACAGCACATGCAGAAACTACCTTCTTGGCCGTTGGACACACTCTTGGCCTTGTCCACTCAATCCACCAGAGCCTGTCCTCACATGTAAGGGAAACCCCTAACTCACTGAGCGTTGGAGACCCTCCGGCTGCCCTCACCTGGTTTAGCCAGCCAGTCAAAGCCGTTCCAGGGATTGTGGCCGCTGTTGCATGCTGACAGCTTCTGGGAGCCCCAGGTGAGAGCTGTTTGCAAGGTGGGGACCAAAGATGGACAAACTACCCCAGGTGGAGCACAATACAGTGGTACCTCAGGTTAAGAACTTAATTCGTTCTGGAGGTCTGTTCTTAACCTGAAACTGTTCTTAACCTGAGGTACCACTTTAGCTAATGGGGCCTCCTGCTGCTGCCGCATGATTTCTGTTCTCATCCTGAAGCAAAGTTCTTAACCTGAGGTAATATTTCTGGGTAAGTGGAGTCTGTAACCTGAAGTGTATGTAACCTGAAGTGTATGTAACCCGAGGTACCACTGTACACCACCACCAGAGGTACTTCCCCTTCCCTAACACCCCATACACTCCCACGTTGTTAAGGGCCTTAAGGCAAGAACCTTGGTAAAGGTAAACACAAAGTAGTCCAGTCAAATGCGACTATGGGGTTGTGGCACTCATCTCGCTTTCAGGCCGAGGGAGCCGGTGTTGGTCCACAGACAGCTTTTTCCCGGGTCATGTGGCCAGCAGGACGAAACCGCTTCTGGCGCAACGGGACACCGTGACGGAAACCAGAGCGCACGGAAATGCCGTTTACCTTCCTTCTACAGTGATACCTATTTATCTACTTGCGCTGGCATGCTTTCAAACTGCTAGGTTGGCAGGAGCTGGGACAGAGCAACGAGAGCTCGCTCCATTGTGGGGATTTGAACCGCCGACCTTCTGATCGGCAAGCCCAAGAGGCTCAGTGGTTTAGACCACAGCGCCACCCGCAAGAACCTTGAGCCTGGCTTGGTAGCGTATGGGCACCCAGTGCAAGCTTTTGAGCACGACTTATGTCCCCATCAACGGCCACAGCAGAGTTTGAAGAAGAAGAGTTTGGATTTGATATCCTGCTTTATCACTACCCTAAGGAGTCTCAAAGTGGCTAACAATCTCCTTTCCCTTCCTCCCCCACAACAAACACTCTGTGAGGTGAGTGAGGCTGAGAAACTTCAGAGAAGTGTGACTAGCCCAAGGTCACTCAGCAGCTGCATGTGGAGGAGCGGGGAATCGAACCCGGTTCACCAGATTACGAGTCCACCGCTCTTAACCACTACACCACACTGGCTCACACACAGCAGTTTGCACCAGCTGGGTCTCTCCCCGAAGCCCTGCTACAAATGGAGGATAAATCTAATTCTGTGTGTATTTTAATATTGCTTGCAAAAAGGTGTATGTGAGTAAAAAAAAGATTCATACCAAAAAATGTGTTTATTGAGGAGAAATTTTCACTAAGACGCTGGCAGACCTATCACAGGAGGATCTGGGAAAATAAACGCAGCGTGCACCGCAAATTGCTGTGGAAATGTGAAGAAGTGAAATTAAGATGCAGGAAAAAATATAGACCCAATTTGACAGATTTGTCCAGGTTGCAAGAAGAAAAGGGCACTCTTTCTGCACATGCCGGCTTCTGCTCCCCCATGATTCCCCCCCCCCCAAAAAAAAGGGTAGGAAGGAAACCATATACTGCCCCAGATTCTGTCACTTTACTTCCGCAATTTTCCGGGCTGGTGGGGCTGCGAACAGTTCGTTTCTGGAGCAGATAACACGGAAGCGAGAGCTAAACCTCCACCGTGTTCCACCAGATTTCTGGAAGCGGTTTTATGTTGTGTGAAAGCTCGAATATGATGCAGAAATAAGCAGGGGAACGGAACAAACGGCTGTGCGAACGCTGCCTCAGGAAGTTAGCTGGAGTCAAGGCCTAGGACTCAGGTACATCGATGCTTTGTTTTGTTTTCAGCGTTATAACACTGTGGCACCAGATGGCGCTGTAGAGTCCGATCCTCTGGCAATTTTCCCATTATGAGCTTACAATGCGTTTTTCTGAAACGTACAGATCCAGCCCTAGTCAACCACATATTGTTTGTGGACTGGAAGGAACAGCCAATACTGATCCTGTCGGTTGGGCCAAGTTCCGGACATGGGACCAGGAAGCAGAGACCGAGGGTTTCTGCTCCCGTTTCTCTTTTCATCAGGGTGGCATAGCTGTCAACTTACAGATTTGAAAATAAGGGACCAGCAGTCTATAAAATAAGGGATCAGCAGCCAAAATAAGGGATTTTCCGGGCACAGGTATGTTCAACTTCTGAGCCCCTCCGAGCCTAAGGCAGAAAGCCCAGCCAGCAGCCAAACGAAGCCTCAAGGAAAACCACCATCACCTCTCCGCTGGGAAGCGCTGAGCAAAGGCGAGTCCCCAGGCAACACGGCCGATTTGATCGGCACAAGGCATGCAAGCTCCACCCCCCAGTCGTTCTTAGACTTCTTATTGGGTGAGCAACGCAGCCGAGCAACACAGTTGGAGCCTCCCTCCTCCCTGGCCGGCAGGGAGGGAGGGAGAGGAGCTGCTTCCTTTGAAACCCGGGAAATTTAAGGGACATCATCAATAAGGGACAGCAGCGGGACACTGCATTGGGATAAGGGACTGTCCCGCCAAATAAGGGACGCTTGACAGCTATGCAGGGTGGCCAAAGAGCACAGGGTTTTGAAATCCCTTTTGAATGGAGCGGGTCTCAGCCTGCAATAGCCAGGTTCACCCTGCCACCTCTGGGATTCCCAAGGGGTGATGCTGCTGGACAGATCTTGGTGCCCGCCGGCGTTTTAAAACGGGCCTTTAGAGCCGCCGGTTTTGCATTCGGTGCGCCAGGCCTCCTCTAAGGCAAACGGGTGGAGTCATTGGGATCCTTTAGAAGTGTCCGCAAGACCCTTCTAGACCAGGTTGAACTCATCAAGGTAGGCGGCCAGGACCGCGTCCTTAATGTCCTCAAAAACCGTGCCAATGTTCTGCGTGTCCGTGGCACAGGTGAAGTGGAAGTAAAGGATCCGTGGCCTGTGGACGTCGCCGGAAGGACCCCCTCCCAAGTCGCCGCCAGGGACCAAGAACTTCCTGAAGATGTCCATGTACATTTCAAGGATGAACTGCTTGGCCGCGTGAGCGTCTCGCTTGGGGCCTGGGAAAATACAAGGAGATAGCCTTCAGGTGTGCCAATGCTAGGGGGCGGTGGTGCTGTCAGCCCCCTCAATATTCCTTAGCAGGGGGCTCAGCCTTGCCCAATATTGAGGGGGCAAAGGAGACCGAACCACTGAGCAGCGGCAGCTAGACTGGTGACTGGGAGCGGCCGCCGAGACCACATAACACCAGTCTTGAAAGACTTACATTGGCTCCCAGTACGTTTCCGAGCACAATTCAAAGTGTTGGTGTTGACCTTTAAAGCCCTAAACGGCCTCGGTCCAGTATACCTGAAGGAGCGTCTCCACCCCCATCGTTCTACCCGGACACTGAGGTCCAGCGCCGAGGGCCTTCTGGCGGTTCCCTCGCTGCGAGAAGTTACAGGGAACCAGGTAGAGGGCCTTCTTGGTAGTGGCGCCCGCCCTGTGGAATGCCCTCCCACCTGATGTCAAAGAGAAAAATAACTACAAAACTTTTAGAAGACATCTAAAGGCAGCCCTGTTTAGGGAAGCTTTTAATGTTTAATAGGTTATTGTATTTTAGTGTTTTGTTGGAAGCCGCCCAGAGTGGCTGGTGGGACCCAGCCAGATGGGCGGGGTATAAATAAATTATTATTATTATCATTATCATCATCATTATTATTATTATTAGCTCAGCATCAAAGGCAGGCTTCTCCTGAGCACGAGAAAGACATACAACGTCACAGGCGTGCAAAAGGTTAAGGACCCCTGGACAGTTAAGTCCAGTCAGAGGCAACAAGAGTGCACGGAAACGCCGTTTACCTTCCCGCCACAGCAATACCTATTTATCTACTTGCACTGGCGTGCTTTCAAACTGCTAGGTTGGCAGGAGCAGGGACTGAGCAATAGGAGAGCTCACCCCATCATGTCACCCAGTGTGTTTCACGGCTAGGTCAGGATTTGAATCTTAATCTACCAGGCCCATAACTGACGCTCGAGAATGCTGGGCTCTGCACTAGTTGGCTGGAGGGAGGAGGAAGTATTACCTGGGAAACTTGGGAAATAAGCAGCCAGGTCGGAGCTCAGGATCTTCTCCTCCAGGATGTCCACCTTGTTGAGGAAAAGGATAATGGAAGTATTCCAGAACCACGGAAGCTCCAGGATGGTTCTGAAGAGGTCGAGACTCTCCCTCATCCGGTTCTAACTCGTGGAAGTGGAGGAAGAAGGGAAAAGGAAGCACTTAGGAATCGGGCCTCTCACTCAGTCGTGCCTTCACTGCCCAGAAGATTCAGAGAAAAGGAGTCTTCCCTACCCAGGGATGCCCAGGGCTGAACCTCAGACCTTCTGCCCACTAAGCAAAGCCTCTACCATTTTCCCCTCAAAGTGAAGCTAAGAGCCTAGTCCTCTTTGTTTTGAATGAAAGGCTGTGTTATGCGTTTGCCTGAGCTTGAGTCTGGACTAAGGATTCTGAGCCCCTGTGTTCTGATTCGATACATGACGTCCAATCACAGAACATTTCAGGATTTGGGCCTCTGCCATTGGCCCTTGAGCTCTGAGCCGTGATTCGCAGCTTGGACGTTTAGACAGCCAATCACGTTGGGAGTGGGAGTGGCCCAGGCTTTCAGGTATGTATATAAGCAGTTGCTTTGCCCCTGTTTCCCAGTTATGTAGTGCAATAAAGGTTCTTGCTGTTATCACCAGCAGGTTTCAGGCAGGTTGACAATTCCCAGCCCTACCTGAAGATGCCAAGCCTGAGACCTGCTATTGAGCTACGTTCTCTTCTTTAAAAAATAAAAATAAAACAATATTCCAGTCCTCGTGACTTTGAAGGGCTTGTTTGAACAGGAATGGGCCAGCTAGAGTTGCCATATTTTGAAGAGCAAAAAAGAGGATGCTATGACCAGGGCCGGATTTAGGTTTGATGAGGCCCTAAGCTACTGAAGGTAATGGGGCCCTTTCTGTGTCCAGTTGTCCTTTGTCAACAACACATTGTCGCTGTTTTTTGTGTTGAATATATGCTCAGTGGTAATTTATGGACCTCATAGGTATCTCAAGCCATTTGCACATGTGGCCGCGCAACCAGTCCATGCAGAATGTAGGCACCCTATATATAGAAAGGAGCAAACCAGGGATATTTTAGGGAGCAGGCTAGCAGGCGGGGCCCATGACTTACACCAGAGGAGCCTACACAACACAAAACGCTGTTGCTGTGTGTAGGCTTTGTTTTATTTGTTTTTTAATCTTCTATTTTGGATGTGTACATCCAGTTTTTCCCCCTTTAACTTTTTTTGGGAGCCCCCAAGAGAGTGGGGCCATAAGCCATAGCTTGTTTAGCTTATACAGTGGTACCTCGGGTTAAGTACTTCATTCGTTCCGGAGGTCCGTTCTTAACCTGAAACTGTTCTTAACCTGAAGCACCACTTTAGCTAATGGGGCCTCCTGCTGCTGCCGCGCCGCCGGAGCACGATTTCTGTTCGGCAAAGTTCTTAACCTGAAGCACTATTTCTGGGTTAGCAGAGTCTGTAACCTGAAGCGTATGTAACCTGAGGTACCACTGTATGTAAATCCGGCGCTGGCTATGACAACTCTCATTTAAAAAAACCCCTACCATAGGTAGGATATAGAAGCTGTGATTTTATTGCTGGGGGGGGCAGGAGAAGAGGAAAGCAAATCTTTAGCCCCCAGTTTTGTTTATGTCTCATCCAGAAATTATAGCCAGAGACTTTCTGGCAAATTGAAAAAAAAATTCCACCCGGACAGAATTTTTACCCCTGAAAAAGAGGGCGTGTCCTGGGAAAAGAGGACACATGGCAGCCTTACCTAGGAAGCTCAGAGGAATGTGACCTTTGCAGGGAGTGGGGCGCAGTGCTGTGTTCACCCGTTCCCCTCCAGGAGCCGTGGAAAGGAATAAATCCTGATAACAAAAGGTGCAGGGATGCCTCCTCCCCTTTCCAAAGGACATGAGAAGCTTAAATCAGCATAAAAAGGTAAAGGGACCCCTGACCATTAGGTCCAGTCGTGGCCAACTCTGGGGTTGCGGCGCTCATCTCGCTTTATTGGCCAAGGGAGCCGGCGTACAGCTTCCGGGTCATGTGGCCAGCAGGACTAAGCCACTTCTGGCGAACCAGAGCAGCGCACGGAAACGCCCTTTACCTTCCCGCCAGAGTGGTACCTATTTATCTACTTGCACTTTGACGTGCTTTCGAACTGCTAGGTTGGCAGGAGCTGGGACCGAGCAACGGGAGCTCACCCCGTCATTGCGGGGATTCGAACCGCTGACCTTCTGATCGGCAAGCCCTAGGCTCTGTGGTTTAACCCACAGTGCCACATATGGGCATAAAACCTAATGCTTGGAGGCCCTGGCCAGTTTTTAAACCTGGACAGAGTGGGATCTCGATCTGGCCAGACAGCATTTTTACCTAAGTGCCCAACTTTGGCCTTGGAGGGAGGTAGGAGAGTAGGCAGCAGTGAGGTAGGTTGGATCTGCCAGGAGTTGCGATGCCTCACCTGCAAATTACAGTATTTTTTGCTCTATAAGACTCACTTTTTCCATCCTAAAAAGTAAGGGGAAATGTGTGTGCGTCTTATGGAGCAAATGCAGGCTGTGCAGCTATCACAGAAGCCAGAACAGCAAGAGGGATTACTGCTTTCACTGCTGTCCTGGCTTCTGAGATTCAGAATATTTTTTTCTTGTTTTCCTCCTCTAAAAACTAGGTGCGCCTTGTGGTCTGGTGCGTCTTATAGAGCGAAAAATACGGTAAACTGCGAAATTCCCTGCTGCAGGAGGCAAAATTGCAGGACTCCCTCCCTTGGCCTGCTCTTCTTGTGATCTTAAAACCTGATTTCATCACACACAAACACACACACACACACAGAGAAATGTACATGCATTTTTAAAAAAAAATTCCTCCTCCTTACTTCGCTTGTGTTCTCCTCTAGAGATTGGTCATATTCACTGAGAGAAGCCAAGTAGATCAGGGCAATCACGTTCTCGAAACAGTGGATCCATTTACGGCGCTCCGATCTCTGCCCGCCTACATCAACGATCCTGCACAGGAAGAGAGATTATGTTTTTTTGGGCTTCTGGGTGGCTACAGATACTCACCTCCTGGGTTTAAGGTAACCTCCACCCCTGCTCCAATGAAACCGATGTAGAAGTTGCCCCCCCAAAAAAAAGGTGTAAAAAAGGGGGGGGATTCGAACTGTCGACCTTCTGACCGGCAAGCCCTAGGCTCTGTGGTTTAAATGAGTATTTAAAATTAAGGTGTCAAAAAAGGTTTTTTATGGTCCATATAGTTGAAGCTATGGTTTTCCCAGTAGCGATGTATGGAAGTGAGAGCTGGACCATAAAGAAGGCTGATCGCTGAAGAATGGATGCTTTTGAATTCTGGTGCTGGAGGAGACTCTTGAGAGTCCCATGGACTGCAAGAAGATCAAACCTATCCATTCTGAAGGAAATCGGCCCTGAGTGCTCACTGGAAGGACAGATCCTGAAGCTGAGGCTCCAATACTTTGGCCACCTCAGGAGAAGAGAAGACTCCCTGGAAAAGACCCTGATGTTGGGAAAGATGGAGGGCACAAGGAGAAGGGGACGATGGAGGACGAGATGGTGGGACAGTGTTCTTGAAGCTACCAGCATAAGTCTGACCAAACTGCGGGAGGCAGTGGAAGACAGGAGTGCCTGGCGTGCTCTGGTCCAGGGGGTAACGAAGAGGCGGACATGACAAAACAACAAAACTGCGGCCCGTGATTTGTTAGCCCGAAAACAAGCGAGGTCCCAAGCAAAGAAGAATGGCAACTTAAGCTGACAGAATATGCACAGCTCACAGACTTAGAATAAGAGAACAAGAAGAACATGCACTTAGAGAAGATGGGAAAACTTATACTGAATATAGGGGGGGTGGGAATTGTGTACACCTGAAAACGTTGGAAGCATTAAGATAAATTCAACAGTGTAAATAAGTTTTGATGGCTGCTGTAACGGAATACTGAATGGTATAGCTTATGTAAAATATGCAGGGATTTATGATATGCAAAATGAACCATGGAAAGAGAAGAAGGGAAGTCTTAATGGTAAAGGGACCCCTGACCATTAGGTCCAGTTGTGGCCGACTCTGGGGTTGCAGCGCTCATCTCGCTTTACTGGCCGAGGGAGCCGGTGTACAGCTTCCGGGTCATGTGGCCAGTAGGACTAAGCCACTTCTGGCGAACCAGAGCAGCACACGGAAACGCCGTTTACCTTCCCGCCGGAGTGGTGCCTATTTATCTACTTGCACTGGCGTGCTTTCGAACTGCTAGGTTGGCAGGAGCAGGGACCGAGCAACGGGAGCTCACCCCGTCGCGGGGATTCGAACCGCCAACCTTCTGATCGGCAAGCCCTAGGCTCTGTGGTTTAAATGAGTAAATTGTAAAACAGATAATTTAATAAAAAATACACACACACACACGAGTATAGATGAAGTTGTACCCAACTAAGGTTATTCTTGTGGTGGAGGCGGCGTCCAATGAAGTTGTATAATCTTAGAAGGGGGCCATGAGATAGGGCTAGGTTGTGACCATCACAAAGGGACTTTGCCCTTCTGAATTTGCCGCTACACTCATTTCAGCAGAGATCAACTACGGAGGCTTTGAAACCCATCGGCATCTCTCACCTGGTTTAGCCCACCAGTCAAAGCCATCAAGGCTGCACGACTTCAGATCCCGCTCCCAGTTCTGCTCACCTGAGCCTCACCTTCTGCACCGAAAAGCAGTACTCGTTGATGCCCGTTGTCGGCACCCGCGTCCGCAGGATGTCCTGGGGGCTCGGCACGTACCCTGCCGCTGCAATGCGGTCCAGGTTAGACAGGAAGCTGCAAAGGCATGTTAAGGATAGTTGTTTAAATTGTACATGGAAATGGGAAGATAACTTACTAAAGAAAGAGGAGGCTTCGCCCTGCCAGATTTGAAATTATATTATGAAGCATCTTGCGTCTGTTGGCTGAAGGAATGGATGAAATTAGAAAATACTGAATTGCTGGATTTAGGAGGTTATGATAACAGATTTGGGTGGCACACATATTTATGGTATAATAAGACAAAAGTCCATAAAGGATTTGGAAGCCATATATTTCGAAGATCTCCAGTAGAAACCTGGGATAGGTATAAAAACCTATTGGAATGAAAAACACCACATTGGTTATCTCCATTAGAAGCGATGAGCGTAAAAAAGGTCAATATGAGTGGGAAATGGATAACATATGGGAAATTAATATATATGGAAGGAAGTAAATGGAAACTGAAACAATATGAAGAAATTAAAGAATATGTTAATGATTGTTTACATTATCGCCAGGTCAACGAAATGTTTAAACAAGACTCTAAAGAAAAAGGATTTGATGAAAGTGGATCAAAGTTTGAATTAGAGATATTAAGTAATGATGCAAAATTTTTGTCTAAAATGTATAAATTGCTGCTTGAATGGCATTTGAAGGACAAAGAGGTTAAGTCGGTTATGATTCATTGGGCCAAAGATTTTCGGTCTAATATACAGCTGAGTGATTGGGTGAAATTATGGAAGGAAGGTTTAAAATTTACTGCATGCAATGCCCTAAAAGAAAATGTGATGAAAATGATGTATAGATGGTATATTATACCTGTCAAGTTAGCGAAAATGTATAAAGTCAGTAATAAATGTTGGAAATGTAAAAAAAAGGAGGGAACATTTTATCACATGTGGTGGGAATGTAAAAAGGTGAAATGCTTCTGGGAGATGATATATAACGAGTTAAAAAAATGTTGAAATATACATTTATAAAGAAACCAGAAGCATTTTTACTGGGCATTGTGGGGAATGACATAAATAGAAAGGAATGTAAGCTCTTTTTATATGCAGTAACAGCAGCAAGAATATTATTGGCCCAAAAATGGAAGCAAGAAGAGTTACCGACGATTGAAGAATGGAGGATGAAGTTAATGGACTATGCAGAATTAGATAAACTAACAGGAAGGATTTGAAACCGGCGAGACCAGAAATTCACAGAAGACTGGAGTAAATTTACGGACCATTTGAAAAGTAATTGTGAAGAACAGACGACGTTTGTAGGTTTGCAAACGGGGATTCGTTTAACCCACAGTGCCAACGATGTTGGTTAGAGTATGAGACTCTAAATCTTAGGGTTGTGGGTTCAAGTTTCACGTTGGGTTAAACCACAGAGCCTAGGACTTGCCAATCAGAAGGTCGGTGGTTCGAATCCCCGCAACGGGGTGAGCTCCCGTTGCTCGGTCCCTGCTCCTGCCAACCTAGCAGTTCAAAAGCATGTCAAAGTGCAAGTAGATAAATAGGTACCACTCTGGCGGGAAGGTAAACGGCGTTTCCGTGCGCTGCTCTGGTTCGCCAGAAGTGGCTTAGTCCTGCTGGCCACATGACCCGGAAGCTGCATGCCGGCTCCCTCGGCCAATAAAGCGAGATGAGCGCCACAACCCCAGAGTCGGCCACGACTGGACCTAATGGTCAGGGGTCCCTTTACCTTTACCTTACTCTAACCAACTGAGGGCTTTTGATAGTGCTGCACAGGTTGTTGTTGTTCACTAGATTTCATAGATTTTCTGTTGTTTAAATTCCATTACACTTTGATTACTTTTTAACTACTATCGTTGATTTGTTTTTAAGCTTTCTGTGTTTCTGTATGTGCTTGCTTCTTGTAAGCCTGATTGAATTACAGAATTGTAGAGTTGGAAATGGACTCCAAGGATCATCTAAGGAGCCCTGGTTCTGGAAGAAAGGCAGTTCAATAATTCCAGTGGATCTGCTCTAAACAGAACTTAGTTGTAAGCAACCCAAATGCGTCTTCTCTGAGTAGGATAAGACTGGGTGCAACCCACCACCCGGAAACCCGATAGATTTGCTCGTCCTTAAGCGGCAAACACAAATGCGCTCACTAGAAAGTGGAATCCAGCAAATGGTACTCGCTTCGCCTCTGGTAGCAGGTTCGGATCCCGCCATCTCTCCACAGGCTTTTGATCATCCGTGCATGGTGCGCATCCATCTCCTTCATTTTGTAAGTATCCACAGCCATCAGCAGCTGAGCATTTTGCTAGAAGCAGAGAGAATAACGTAATTTAATACTGTTGTTGTTTCAGTGGTACCTTGGTTTAAGAACAGCTTAGTTTATGAACAACTTGGATTAAGAACGCTGCAAACCCGGAAGTAGGTGTTTTGGTTTGTGAACTTTGCCTTGGAATCAGAACATGTTGGATGTGTTCCATTTGTAAATTGAATCCCCCGCTGCTATGGGAAAGCACGCCTTGGTTTAAGAACGCTTTGGTTTAAGAACGGGCTTCCGGAATGGATTAAGTTCGTAAACCAAGGCACCGCTGTATTTATTTTGATTCGACTGTAACATGTTTGTTAAAGAAGGAAGTGTCCTTGTGGGCAGCTTCTGGTAAGAGAAAAGCAATTACTTCTTTTATCTCTTACATCGTATGGGGACGCAAATGGCGCTGTGGTCTAAACCACTGAGCCTCTTGGGCTTGCTGATCAGAAGGTTGGCGGTTCAAATCCCCACGATGGGGTGAACTCCCATTGCTCTGTCCCAGCTCCTGCCAAGCTAGTAGTTCAAAAGCATGCCAGCACAAGTAGAGAAATAGGTACCGCTGCAGAGGGAAGGTAAATGGCGTTTCCGTGCGTTCTGGTTTCCATCACGGTGTCCCGTTGAGCCAGAAGCAGTTTAGTCCTGCTGGCCACATGACCCAAAAAGCTATCTGTGGACAAATGCTGGCTCCCTTGGCCTGAAAGCAAGATGAGCGCCGCAACCCCATAGTCACCTTTGACTGGACCTAACCATCCAGGGGTTCCTTGCCTTTATATGGTCTCAATGGCAGCTCCCAGTCACCAGTCTGGTAGTCACATTCTGGATTAGTTGTCATTTCCAAGTCACCTTCAAAGGGAGCCCCACGTAGAGCGCATGGCAGTAGTCCAAGTGGGAGATAACCAGAGCATGCACCACTCTGGCCAGACAGTCCATGGGCAGGGAGGGTCACATCCTGCATACCAGATGGAGCTGCCCTGGACAGAAAATTGACCTGCGCCTCCATGGACTGCTGTGAGTCCAAAATTACCCCCCAGCTGCGCACCTGGTCCTTTGCCCCATTCAGGACCAAGGTGTCCCTCATACCTGTCTGTCCCCTGTCCCCCCAAAACAGTACTTTGGTCAGGTCAGGATTCAACCTCAATGCTTTGGTCTTACCCTGTGGGTTCCTCTTCCCATGCCGTCGGACTACTCACCGCATTTTCCTGCTGGGCATAGGAGATCTGGAGAATGTCCATAGCCTTGACAATAGCCTGGATGGACATAAAGATGTTCTGATAAACCACCTTGGCGAATTCTTTGCGGTCTTCCTCCGTATAGCCCAAGCCATGGATTATTCTCATCTGTTTGATGAAGGTGCTTTTCCCACTCTCTCCAGTACCTAAAAGAAATCCCAGAGCTCTTATTTTCCCCCTTCATTTCATTACACACAAACACACACACACACTGGTTGTTTATTTTTCTTTTAAAAAACTCCTCAAAGCAGGGTATGAAAACCAGGGTCCGATGTAGCGGTGGTATTTGACTCCTACTAAGGTAGCATAAGAGCATGCAAGTGGCGCTGTGGTCTAAACTACTGAGCCTAGGGATTGCCGATCAGAAGGTCGGCGGTTCGAATCCCTGCGATGGGGTGAGCTCCCGTTGCTCGGTCCCTGCTCCTGCCAACCCAGCAGTTCGAAAGCACGTCAGAGTGCAAGTAGATAAATAGATACCGCTCCAGCGGGAAGGTAAACGGCAATTCCGTGCGCTGCTCTGGTTCGCCAGAAGCAGCTTAGTCCTGCTGGCCACATGACCCGGAAGCTGTACGCTTGCTCCCTCGGCCAGTAAAGCGAGATGAGCGCCGCAACCCCAGAGTCAGCCACAACTGGACCTAATGGTCAGGGGTCCTTTTACCTTTACTAACAATCCACGGCTCCAGCCCTTCCCAGATTTAAAGCTGGCTATCATATTACCTCTTAATCGTCTCTCCTTTCAGGCTAAAGGACGCCCAAATCACTCACAGTTTCCTATGACGACTTAAGACTCCAGGACTGTGACTGATCAAAATGGGCAAATGTCTCAGCTAGACTTCGAAAATGATTTCATTCAGTTTGTGTTTTTAAACAACCCCAGATGGGTGCATACCTTTCCAAACTAATGCACGGATCAGAAAAGTAATAGATTTTTAAAATTAGTGGTAGTATCGGTACTGTGTTGGCAAACTGCGGGAGGCAGTGGAAGACAGGAGTGCCTGGCGTGCTCTGGTCCAGGGGGTCATGAAGAGTCGGACACGACTAAACGACTAAACGGCAAGAATCGGTACTATTTATGTGCCCTTCACTCCAGGCTCCCAGAGCAAGTTACAGCAATTAAAACATAAGATTAAAAACAGGTTAAAATATGCTGGGTCCTTTGCACTTTTCTGAATTTTGCAATTGAACGAAAAACAAAGCCAGTGACAAAATAACCTATTCTATAGGGTAAGATATGCACACTGGAAGGACAGATCGTGAAGCTGAGGCTCCAAGACTTTGGCCACCTCATGAGAAGAGAAGACTCCCTGGAAAAGACCCTGAAGTTGGGAAAGATGGAGGGCACAAGGAGAAGGGGACGACAGAGGACAAGATGGTGGGACAGTGTTCTTGAAGCTACCAGCATGAGTTTGACCAAACTGCGGGAGGCAGTGGAAGACAGAAGTGCCTGGCGTGCTCTGGTCCAGGGGGTCACGAAGAGGCGGACACGACTAAACGACTAAACAACAACAGCATGCACAACTTTAGATCAAATACAAAATTCATATTGGCACAAAGTTGTAGCCAGCGTTGCTCCTGTTCAGAGGAGTGCCATTGAAGTAAATTATCGTTAATTTCAGAGTGTATACTTGGAACAGGATCTATGGCCGAAGTCTAGAAGCAGATGAATCTACTCGCCCCTAGTCATGGCAAGGGTTATCTGAAAAGGTGTGTCCTAGTCACACTTCTTAGGAGTCTCTCAGCCCCACTCACCTCACAGAGTGTTTGTTGTGGGGGAGGAAGGGAAAGGAGAATGTCAGCCGCTTTGAGACTCCTTAGGGTAGTGATAAAGCAGGATATCAAATCCAAACTCTTCTTCTTCCCTGATAAGCGGTGGTGCTTTCAAGCGAGAGAGGAATGTTAGCTTTAATTTAAAACGAGAAACGCCTTGATTCTCACTTTCTGAACCAATTTGAATACTAAAACGAAGTCATCCTTCAAAATCTGCTCTTCTCTGAATCTCAGAACTGCAGAGTTGGAAAGGGACCCTAGGGTCATCTAGTCCAACCCCCTGCAATGCAGGAATCTCAACTGAAGAATCCCTGACCGAGGGCCACCCAACATCTCTTCCAAAGCTTCGTCTGAAGGAGACCCTGCCTCCTTCTGAGGGAGTCCATTCTGCTGTCGAACAACTCTCAGATAGTTCTTCCTAATGTTTAGCTAGAATCTCCTTTCCAGCAAGGTGAGCCCATTGGTTCAACTGCATTTCAGCGAGAAACTACCCGATCCTCACTTTCCAGGCCAATATGCGCACTGGAAAAGCAGCCGTCCGAAATTTGCTCTTCTCTGAACTTTGCCAACCAAGCAATGTTTAAGTGCCGTATTTTTCGCTCTATAAAACGCACCAGACCACAAGACGCACCTAGTTTTTGGAGGAGGAAAACAAGAAAACAAATATTCTGAATCTCAGAAGCCAAAACAGCAAGAGGGACCGTTGCGCAGTGAAAGCAGCAATCCCTCTTGCTGTTCTGGCTTCCAGGATAGCTGCACAGCCTGCATTCGCTCCATAAGACGCACACACATTTCCCCTTACTTTTTAGGACGGAAAAAGTGAGTCTTATAGAGCAAAAAATACGGTATATCACACACCAGCAGATCTACTCAGGACAGAGTAGTGGTTAGAATGTCAGACTAGGACCTGGGAGGATAAGGTAAAGGTAAAGGACCCCTGGATGGTTATGTCCAGTCAAAGGCGACTATGGGGTTGTGGCGCTCATCTCGCTTTCAGGCCAAGGGAGCCACAGACAGTTTTCTGGGTAATGTGGCCAGGACTAAACCACTTCTGGCGCAATGAGACACTGTGATGGAAATCAGAGCGCACGGAAACACTGTTTACCTTCCCATCGCAGCGGTACCTATTTATCTACTTGCGCTGGCGTGCTTTCGAACTGCTAGGTTGGCAGGAACAGGGACAGAGCAACGGGAGCTCACTTCATCGCAGGGATTTGAACCGCCGACCTTCTGATCGGCAAGCCCAGGAGGCTCGGGCCTGGGAGACCAGGGTTCAAGTCCCCTCCACTTGGCCATGAAGCTCACTGAGAGTGACCCCAGAGGCCAGCCGCTGCCTCTCGGCCTAATCTACCTCGCAGGGTTGTTGATGGGATTAAATGAGGAGGGAGAGAACCACGGATGCCAGGCTCTTTGGAGAAAACAGTGGGGTATAACTGGAATAGATCCATCAAGTTATATTAAAGGGACCCCTGACCATTAGGTCCAGTTGTGACCGAGTCTACGATTGCAGTGCTCATCTCGCTTTACTGGCCGAGGGAGCCGGCGTACAGCTTCCGGGTCATATGGCCAGCAGGACTAAGCCGCTTCTGGCGAACCAGAGCAGCGCACGGAAACGCCGTTTACCTTCCCACTGGAGTGGTGCCTATTTATCTACTTGCACTTTGACGTGCTTTCGAACTGCTAGGTTGGCAGGAGCAGGGACCGAGCAACGGGAGCTCACCCTGTCACGGGATTCGAACCGCCGACCTTCTGATCTGCAAGTCCTAGGCTCTGTGGTTTTACCCACAGCGCCACCCGCGTCCCTCAAGTTACTTTACGAGGTCGATAAGAGAGCTTTAGGGGCTTGTTGGGAACAATTATCCATGGGGCACAATTGAGAAAGCTAGGAAAGAGGAGGAAGGGAGAGTATTATTTCTTGCTAGCATGGAAGGCACTAGAGGAGACTCCTGAGAGTCCCATGGACTGCAAGAAGATCAAACCTCTCCATTCTGAAGGAAATCAGCCCTGAGTGCTCACTGGAAGGACAGATCCTGAAGCTGAGGCTCCAAGACTTTGGCCACCTCATGAGAAGAGAAGACTCCCTGGAAAAGACCCTGATGTTGGGAAAGATGGAGGGCACAAGGAGAAGGGGACGACAGAAGACGAGATGGTGGGACAGTGTTCTCAAAACTACCAGCATGAGTTTGACCAAACTGCGGGAGGCAGTGGAAGACAGGAGTGCCTGGCGTGCTCTGGTCCAGGGGGTCACGAAGAGTCGGACACGACTAAACAAACAAACAAAAAAGTATGGAAGGCTAGATCATGCTCCAAGCCCATCACTCAAGCCTCAAGCCTCTCCCCAACCTAGCATGCAGCTCCTTGTCCGAGGGGCAGTTACTCACCGAGCAAAAGCAACTTCAGCTCCCACCGATCTCTCTTCTTCTGCTCCTGAAGAAGCCGGTTGATTTCTTTATCTATGGCGACGGCGTTTTTCTCCTCCTCAGAGAGAAAGCAGATGCACCAGACCATCGTGGCGGGACGTGAGATGGGGTCCCCCCTTACCAATCTCGGACCAGACGGAAAAGACCCCACCCCGATGAAAAGCATGCACACCACTAATTTTTTTTGAAGTGCAGGAGGTTTGGTAAGAAAAATGTCCACGGATGCACGGTCCAAGCCCTCCTCCCTAAGGAGGAGGGACCCAGGAAGAGATGGTGCGAGATCAAGTTTCAGCAGAACAGGGAATCCAGAGGCTCGATCACAGAAGCCTTCCAGGATCCATAGCTGGCAAGGTGAGGGATCTCATGGGAATTGTATGATCCAAGAGGTTGCCCATGGAGAAGGAAAGCAAATACTTGGGCTGAGATCAGACATGCAGGCAGCTATAGGGAACTGTTTGCGAAAGTTCCCCCTCCCATTCGTAGGAGCTGTGCCCAACCGCCGTAAATTCCATTCCACTCATTGGAACCGCTCAGCATCCACCTTCCAGCGACCGCAAGGTGACCCAGGAGCTTTTAAAAGCAAGGTGTCGATTGTCCTCTTCAGGCTGGGCTCCCCATCTTTCAGATAAAAGGTTTTTAAAAAGGAAGGAAGTTAGCCCCAGTTCACTTTTGTTTCTTCACGATCACCTCCACCTCCACCCATAGTTTTTTCCATCAAACAAAGTGGTTGGTTTGTTTTTTTCAAATAATCTTTTTTTAATTATAAAATTCATATCCTGCCTTTCTTCCCAAAGGAGCCCAGGGCAACAGACAACCAGAGATAGAACAGTACAAACATCTTAAAAATAATTTCAGTGCAGATACAGACATCATCACAACAACAAACAACAACAACAACTTATTATGTATACCTTGCCATTTGGCTGGGTTACCCCAGCCATTCTGGGCGGCTCCCAACAGAATATTGAAAACATGATTACACATCAAACATTAAAAACTTCCCTAATAAGGGCTCCCTTCAGATGTCTTCTAAAAGTCGTATCATTGTTTATTTCCTTGACAACTGGTGGGAGGGCGTTCCACTGGGCGGGCACCACCACCGAGAAGGCCCTCTGCCTGGTTCCCTGTAACCTCATTTCTCTCAGGGAGGGAACCGCCAGAAGGCCCTCGGAGCTGGACCTCAGTGTCCGGGCAGAACGATGGGGGTGGAGACGCTCCTTCAGGTCTACTGGGCCTTTGAGGCCATTTAGGGCTTTAAAGGTCAGCACCAACACTTTGAACTGTGCTCAGAAACGTGCTGGGAGCCAATGCAGGTCTTTCAGGACCGGTGTTATGTGGTCTCGGCGGCCACTCCCAGTCCCCAGTCTAGCTGCCGTATTCTGGATTAGTTGCAGTTTCTGGGTCACCTTCAAAGGTAGCCCCATATAGAGCGCATGGCAGTAGTCCAAGCGGGAGATAACCATAGCATGGACCACTCTGGCGAGACGGTCCACAGGCAGGTAGGGTCTCAGCCTGCGTACCAGATGGAGCTGGTAGACAGCTGCCCTGGACACAGAATTGACCTGCACCTCCATGGACAGCTGTGAGTCCAAAATGACTCCCAGGCTGCGCACCTGATCCTTCAGGGGCACAGTTGCCCCATTCAGCGAGTCCTCCACACCTGTCTGCCTCCTGTCCCCCAAAAACAGTACTGCTGTCTTGTCTGGAGAAGATCTCAGCTTAGAAAGCTTGTTGGAAGAGGAAGGTCTTTGGCTGGGGCCGAAAAAACAACAGAGATGGCACCTGACTTAAATTCAAGGGGAATGGAGTTCCAAAGGTCAGGCCAATAGCCCATCGAGTCCTCTGTCCTGTTCTCACAGTAAGAAACCAGATTCTGCTTCTGGTGGACTCTGGTGGACTCTCAAGCAAGACCTAAGTGCCAGAAGAGAAACTCTCTCCCTTCCTGAAGTTTCTGGCAACTGGTATTCGGAAACGTTTCAAGAAAGACCAGTTTCCTACAACGCGCACAAAGCACTTCCTGATACGATGGCACCTGCAGGATGCCCTTACCTGCAGATTGAGTGGGTTTATAAGGGGTGAGACCACCTTTCAGGTATCCTGGCTCCCTGGTGTTTGGGGGTTTTCTACATCAAAACCAAGGGACACAAGTGGCGCTGTGGTCTAAACCACTGAGCCTCTTGGGCTTGCCGATCAGAAGGTCGGCGGTTCGAATCCCCGCAACGGAGTGAGCTCCCGTTGCTCTGTCCCTGCTCCTGCCCACCTAGCAGTTCGAAAGCACGCCAGCGCAAGTAGATAAATAGGTACCGCTCCGGTGGGAAGGTAAACAGCATTTCCGTGCGCTCTGGTTTCCGTCATAGTGTCCCGTTGCACCAGAAGCGGTTTAGTCCTGCTGGCCACATGACCCGGAAAGCTAGCTGTGGACAAACGCCGGCTCCCTTGGCCTGAAAGTGAGATGGGCGTGCAACCCCAGAGTCGTGCGCGACTGGACCTAACGGTCAGGGGTACCTTTAACCTTACGTCAAAACCAGTGCCTTGAACTTAGCCCAGTAGCTAATTTGCATGGAATTGGAAGAAGGCCAGTGATCTGGTTCATTGACTGGTTAACCGCACAAGTTCCGGCTGGTTAATCTACAAAGTTGTGGTTGATTGATCTTACCCATTCAATTTGCATGCAAGTAAAAGCTGCTTTTCCGAAGGAAGAAAGATCCCTGAGATTAACTGCAGGAGCTTCACTGGCCGTTCCCCAAGTTGGTGAGGATCATAGAATCATAGAGTTGGAAGGGACCCAAAGGTCATCCAGCCCAACCCCCTGCAATGCTCATTTAACAACAACAAACAGAGCCTTCCGTGTCAAGGCCCCAGTCCTGTGGAACACTCTGCCACTAGATATCACATTTTAGATATTGCCTGCCGGGAAGTTCCCCATTCCGTCAGGCCTACTAATTTTGATGTGGTTTTTATTGTATGGTTTTATGTAAGATTGTTATAAACCACTCTGCTTGTTGTTTACGAACGGCAATATATAGCTATTTTTTTATAGGTCAATAAAATGAAAGAAAGGGAATTGGGGTTGAGGCAAAGGGAGCGGCGTGATTTGGGCTGTAAGCAGCAGCAAGCAGGTCACAAAAGAGAAGCAGAGAGGCTGTGGTTCGTTCGTAAGCTAGTCTGAAAACAGCGGAAGGAATGGAATGTGACTTTGTGCCATCCCGATAAACATTGCAGGGAACCGAACAATGGAAGATAGTAATGAACTCTCCCAGCACACCAGGTCTGGAACTAAAACGGGTCAGCAAACTTTTTCAGCTGGGGGCCGGTCCACTGTCCCTCAGACCTTGTGGGGGGCTGGACTATATTTTGAAAAGAAAACAAAAATGAACGAATTCCTATGCCCCACAAATAACCCAGAGATGCATTTTAAATAAAAGGACACATTCTACTCATGTAAAAACACGCTGATTCCTGAACCGTCCGCAGTCCAGATTTAGAAGGTGATTGGGCCGGATCCTTAGTTGCCCACCCATGAACTAAAATGTATATGCAAACTAGATTTTAAATTTATAAGATGCAACAGAGGTGCTGTTTGTAAGGAGGGAAAAGAGGGCAGCTGGAAGAATGGTTTAACTGCAAGTGAAGGATCACAACCGGACACTAAATAAACGATTCGGCTACGGGAGGAAAATGATTGACAGGAGCTGGAAACCTGATTTTAAGGCGTTGTATTAAAGTGATTCGGTTCCATCTGTAATAATTTGGGGGAATCATTTTAAAAAATAAATATTAAAAGGGAAGTGAGGAGGAAGTTCAAGGCTGTATTGTGGTTACTCCACACCTTCTGAAACAGTACGCAAAACGAAAACACAGCCATTGTCACAGCCATTGTCGGGATTTTGCAATACTTTTCTCCAACCAAGCAAGGTATTTGCAATGCGAATATACTAGGGGAAAATGCACATTCGATGCAAATTGCAAAAAAAAAAAAAGCATTCTACAAAGGAGAAATTGCTTTGCAAAATGTGCCTTTGAGCAAAATTGCATATTTTAGGAGGGATATAAAGCGATGGCTTACCCTGAGTCAGAACTTTGGTCTTGTCTGCACTGACTGGCAGAAGCTCTCCAAGGTTTCAGACAGGAGTCTTTCTCACTCCTGGTTGGAGATGCTGGGGTTCAAACCTTCTGCACTCAAAGCACATGTCCTGTCCCTAAACTACACTCCCTCCCCGTTTCAAAAAGGAGAAATCAGCCCTTCAAACGCTGCCAAATTTTCACAAGGACTTAAAAAGGCTAACGGGGCGAAACTGATGCGGGAATGCAGAGAGCTGAATTTAAAGATTTGGGAAAAGGAGGAACTGAGAGTGGCAGGTCCACTCGCACCCCAGCCAAGGAACATGCCCCTGAAACAATTCAGGTTTTTGTTTCGTAGGCATGTCCACTGGTCCCATCACCTCCTGGCAAATAGAAGGGGAAGAAATGGAGGCAGTGAGAGATTTTACTTTCTTGGGCTCCATGATCACTGCAGATGGTGACAGCAGTCGCGAAATTAAGCCTGCTTCTTGGGAGAAAAGCAATGACAAACCTGGACAGCATCTTAAAAAGTAGAGACATCACCTTGCCAACAAAGGTCCGTATAGTAAAAGCTATGGTTTTCCCAGTAGTGATGTATGGAAGTGAGAGCTGGACCATAAAGAAGGCTGATCGCCGAAGAATGGATGCTTTTGAATTCTGGTGCTGGAGGAGACTCTTGAGAGTCCCATGGACTGCAAACCTCTCCATTCTGAAGGAAATCAGCCCTGAGTGCTCACTGGAAGGACAGATCCTGAAGCTGAGACTCCAAGACTTTGGCCACCTCATGAGAAGAGAAGACTCCCTGGAAAAGACCCTGATGTTGGGAAAGATGGAGGGCACAAGGAGAAGGGGACGACGGAGGACGAGATGGTGGGACAGTGTTCTCGAAGCTGCCAGCATGAGTTTGACCAAACTGCGGGAGGCAGTGGAAGACAGGAGGGCCTGGCATGCTCTGGTCCAGGGGGTCACGAAGAGGCGGACACGACTAAACGACTCAACAACAACAACAGGCAGGGACTATTTTCGCACCTGTGCTCCAAACAGCACCTGATCTATCTGCAAAAAAAAAAAAGGTCCACACACAGAACATCAGGGTCAGTAAGGAAAAGGACAGACAAGAGGGAGAGGACATCAGAAAGGGGGCTACCTAAATTATCTTCCCGAAATGCCGCAACACAGACCTGGGTCCCCACCTGGAGAGGAGAGGCCTGCCAACTGCTTTCTCTGCACCAAAAGAACCCAGAAGGTTGCAATGGGAACTTTCTGTTCTGGTAAGTCTCCTCCTAGCGAGGCCTCATCCTGTTTGCTCACCGCCCCAGCTGAGATGTACCAATCCACAAAACTTCCCCCCTAGTTCTCGCTCGCAAAAGGCAAACAGAAATTGCACTTTTGCTGGCCCTGGGCTTGGTTTGTTTTTGAAAATGTGGTGGAGAAGGAGTTCCCCTTCCTCTTTCGGTACCTTGCGAAACCTCAGCCGCCCGCTGTACGTTTGAATTCCCACAATTCCTCGTCTGCATAAGAAACAAGGGGGGTGGCATTGATTTTATTTCCCTATGGTGTGCGTGATATACTGCAAATGATGGTTAAATCGAAAGCAACCCAGGTACAAGGAAAATAAAGCTCATTGCACACACACACCTCTAAAAAACTTTAAAAACACCCAAGTCGTATCCAATTGACCTACTCAGCCCTTCAGATACAAAGCCTGATGAGGAACGGTTGAAGGAGCTGGGTTTGTTTAGTCTGGTAAAGAGGGAATTGAGAGGAGACATTGATGATAGATTAGTAATTCTGTATTGTAATTGATAAGTGTAAACTGTTTACAGTGGTACCTCGGGTTACATACGCTTCAGGTTACAGACTCTGCTAACCCAGAAATAGTGCTTCAGGTTAAGAACTTTGCTTCAGGATGAGAACAGAAATCATGCTCCGGCGGCGCGGCAGCAGCAGGAGGCCCCATTAGCTAAAGTGGTGCTTCAGGTTAAGAACAGTTTCAAGTTAAGAACGGACCTCCGGAATGAATTACTTAACCCGAGGTACTACTGTATTTGCTGATGTGGGTTAAACCATAGAGCCTAGGACTTACCAATCAGAAGGTTGGCAGTTCAAATCCCCGCGATGGGGTGAGCTCCCGTTGCTCGGTCCCTGCTCCTGCCAACCTAGCAGTTCGAAAGCACGTCAAAGTGCAAGTAGATAAATAGGCACCACTCCAGCGGGAAGGTACACGGTGTTTCCGTGCGCTGCTCTGGTTCGCCAGAAGCGGCTTCGTCCTGCTGGCCACATGACCCGGAAGCTGTACTCTGGCTCCCTCGGCCAATAAAGCGAGATGAGCGCCGCAACCCCAGAGTCAGCCACGACTGGACCTAATGGTCAGGGGTCCCTTTACCTTTACTTTAATTTACTATGGGATTCTAATGGATTATTGAATATTGCTTTATTTGCTAGAAGCTGTTTATTTCAAAGTTATTGTGACTTTTTATATTGGATTAGATTTTTATTATTAATGTTTGATGTTTCATTGCTATTTTTAGATGTGTTGGAAGCTACCCAGAGTGACGGGGGCAGATGGGTGGCATGATAATAATAATAATAATAATAATAATAATAATAATAATAATAATAATAATTGCCATCTTCATCAGACTATGCTTTTTTTCTTCTGCTCTGGAGGGTCGGACCGGAAGCAGTGACTTCAAGTTACAAGAACGGAGATTCTGACTAAACATCAGGAAGAGCTTTCTGGCAGTGAAGGTAAAAAGGTAAAGGACCCCTGGACGGTTAAGTCCAGTCAAAGGCGACTATGGGGTTGCGGTGCTCATCTCACTTTCAGGGAGCTGGTGTTTGTCCACAGACAGCTTTCTGGGTCATGTGGCCAGCAGGAATAAACCGCTTCTGGCGCAGCGGGACACCGTGACGGAAACCAGAGCGTATGGAAACGCCTTTTACCTTCCCGCCACAGCGGTACCTATTTATCTACTTGTGCTGGTGTGCATTCAAAAAGCTTAGTTGGCAGGAGCTGGGACAGAGCAACGGGAGCTCACCCCGTCATGGGGATTCGAACCGCCGACCTTCTGATCTGGCAGTAGGAGCTGCTTGACGGTGGAACAGACTCTGCTTAAAAACCTCCAAAGAAGGTGATGGCCTCTCCTTCCTTGGAGGTTTCTAAGCAGATGGCCACTTGTCATGGATGCCTTAGCTGAGATTCCTGCATCGCAGGGGGTTGGACTAGATGACCGTGGGGTCCCTTCCATCTCCAGAGTTCTACGATTCCGTGTAGAACGGGGAATGTCTGTTGTCTGAAACCCGGAGGAGCTGCTGCCAGTGTCGGTGGCCCAAGGATTCCGACATCTACGTTCCTAACCCACCACAGCCAAATTAGATGTCTTTGGAGAGGCTTTTGCTCTGCAGGCTTGACACAGAAACAGAAAAGTGTCAAGCGATCTGGGATGGGGAGAGCAAACCCTTTCCACACAAGGCGTTGAACTTGAGCGTCTTCACCCCTTGCCAGGAAACTGACAAAGCCCTCCCTGCAAAAAAAAAAAAAACCCAGCCATCTCGCGCCCAGGAAACACAACCAGCCAGCGGCAGCAGGACCAAGATAAATATTAGTATTGCAAAGGACACGAAGGAACCAGAGTCCTTGGGTGTGCTTGTCTTCTCTGCACCCAGGCTGTTTATAAGAAGTTCCAAATGTTTAGAGGATTTGCGTTCCTGGTTAAGAGCACAGAGTGGAGAAAGGAAGAAGGGGGTAAATACAGTGTCGTCCATCACTCCCCAAAAGCGCAGCGAAAACACACAGGGTTCGGACCACCCACCTTTTTTGCAATTTACACTTGGGCGAAGAAGAGAGTTTCCTTTCGTCTGGTTCCGAAAATGCTTGCTGGCCAGTTTCGTCAGGCCAGACTGTGGCCAAGGCATTAGAAATCCACTCTACGCCATTCATAATTTTTATAAAACCTCTGTTGTGAAAGCACACTTCAAACATCCTGCTTTGGCTAAGCCATTTGTCTCCAGCCGTTACGGACCCCCCTTTTTTTTTACTTGTCTGTAACATGGGGCCTGTTTTTATTTTACCGTATATGTCCCTGATCATTTCTCTCATCCCCTTTGAAAGAAAGGAAGTCTTCTGCAGTGGTAAAACACAGCCCTCGTGAAAACAGGGCTCTGTCCCAACTATTCAACTTCAGGGCTAGATTGCAGCAGCAGCAGCAGCAGGAGACACTTTGCAGGGCTTCCCTAGCGCTTGGTCTGGAAAATTTGCAGCCAAGTGCAAAATGCACCAGCGGTTCGGGAGGAGACTGCACAGCTGCAGCGCTGGGAGACATTTATTGTTTAGAGAAAAGGTGAGCTAAGAGGCGAAAGGATACGAGGTTTATAAGATGCCTGGCATGGAGAAAGTGGATAATAATAATAATAATAATAATAATAATAATAATAATAATAATATATAATAAATAATAATTTATTATTTATACCCTGACCATCTGGCTGAGTTTCCCCAGCCACTCTGGGCGGCTCCCAATTGAGCGTTAAAAATACAGCATTAAATATTAAAAACTTCCCTAAACAGGGCTGCCTTCAGATGTCTTTTAAAAATAGGATAGCTGCCTATTTCCTTGACATCTGAAGGGGGGGGGTGTTCCATAGGGTGGGTGCCACCACCGAGAAGGCCCTCTGCCTGGTTCCCTGTAACCTCACTTCTCGCAATGAGGGAACCGCCAGAAGGCCCTCAAAGCTGGACCTCAGTGTCCGGGCAGAACGATGGGGGTGGAGACGCTCCTTCAGGTATACTGGACTGAGGCCGTTTAGGGCTTTCAAGGTCAGCACCAACACTTTGAATTGTGCTCGGAAACATCCCAGGAGCCAATGCAGATCTCTCAGGACCGGTGTTATGTGGTCTCCACGGCCGCTCCCAGTCCCCAGTCTAGCTGCCGCATTCTGGATTAATTGCAGTTTCTGGGTCACCTTCAAAGGTAGCCCCACATAGAGAGCATTGCAGTAGTCCAAGCGGGAGATAACCAGAGCATGCACCACTCTGGCGAAACAGTCTGCAGGCAGGGAGGGTCTCAGGTCTTGCTAGAACTCGTGGAATGTTGGAAGGTTTGGGGCAGATGAAAGGACGGACTTCTTGGCTCTCCGGGTAGCTCAGTTGGTAAGAGCACTGGACTCTTAATCTCAGGGGTCCTGGGTTCGAGCCCCACGTTGGGCAAATTTCCTGCCTTGCAGGAGGTTGGACTAGACTACCCTCGTGGTCCCTGCAGTTCTAAAATTTGTGAGGTGTATTGTTAAAACTATGGAACTTGTTTCTCCAGGAGGCAGCGATGGCTTGGATTGCGCAGTGTGGCTTTTGAAGAAGATGGGGCAAATTCAGGGGGGAGAAGGGCATCAGTGGTTACTAGCTGGAGGCAGCAACTCCCCAACACCAGTTGCTGGAAATTGCAGGAGGGGAGAGTTGCTCTCGAGCTGGTCCTTCATTTCCCACGGGGATCTGGTTGGGCACTGTGGGATCAGAACCCCGGACGATGATGGGAGACCGGCCTGATCCACAAGGCTAGTCTTGTATTCTTGTAACGCTTTTGCCTAGAGAGCTGCGATATGCCTCACCGGTGTCTCAAGTGACCAGAAAAAGAATTTGCTGCTCCTTAGTGACATCTGGTGGCTTGTCAGAAACCAGGCCTTTATAAAGAAGAAAAAGACAACTCAAATGTATGTGAATTAGACACTTTAGACCATGGGTAGGCAATCTACGGCCCTGGGGGCTGGATCTGGCCCAATCGCCTTCTAAATCCAGCCCGAGGACAGTCAGTGAATCAGCGTTTTTACATGAGTAGAATGTGTCCTTTGATTTAAAATGCACCCCTGGGTTATTGGTGGGGCCTGCCTGGTGTTTTTACGTGAGTAGAATGTGTCCTTTTATTTAAAATGCATCTCTGGGTTATTTGTGGGGCATAGGAATTCGTTCATTCCTTTTTCCAAAATATAGTCTGGCCCCCCACAAGGTCCGAGGGACAGCCCCCTGTTGAAAAAGTTTGCTGACCCCTGCTTTCGATCAACCCCACCCTGTCAGTCTTTGTCAACCTTCCAGATACCTTCCAGATATTTTGGGTTATCAGCCCCCAAGAAGCACAGATATATGATGCTGGGGCTGGCAGGCGGGGGGGGGGGGGGGACGGGACGGACTGTACTCCCAAATATCTGGAATGGCTGCAGGCCTGAGAAAATACAAAAATATTCAAGAAACACTAAGATCGGTAGTACAGGTTTAAGTGCTCTGATGTGCAACAAAGCCAACAGCTTTGAAAGCAGGCCGTGAAGAGTTTGGCATCTAGATCCTGCTCTGCCCGTTAAGATCTCTCTCCTCCACACACCCAATGGGGGCGGGGACCCATTACCAACGCCCCCTCCGACACCAGCCTTTTTTGCTTCCCCCGATTGGGAGAGGAGACAGCCGCTCAGCTCTCCATACCACGCTGATGGGTCGGGGCGAATGGTTCGCAGGTTGCCTTGCAAGTAGGATGGAGGTGGCAGAAGAAGAAACTGTTCTAGTGTCACGAGAGAGATCCGTATTCCATCTAAAGGCATCCTCTTTACCCATTTCGAAAACGGGAATCTCAGATCCCTCCCGGAAACTTTTATCGTCATGATTTTAGAATACTGAAATAACACCTAGCGCCCAGGGGTTAGTTCTAGGCAGCCGGCTAAATAATTCCCGCCCTCCAAACCACAGAGAATGAGTTCCTTTGCATGGACTTACAAGGACGGAGATTCCGACTAAACATTAGGAAGAACTTTCTGATGGCAAAAGCTGTTTAGACAGTGGGATTCCTCTGAAGGTGCTAAACTCTCCTTCTTGGAGGTTTTTAAGCAGAGGTTGGGTGGATCATCTGTCAGTTCTTTTACCTGAGATTCCTGCTTTGTAGACGGTTGGACCCGATGAATAATAATAATAATAATAATAATAATAATAATAATAATAATAATTTATTATTTGTACCCCACCCATCTGGCTGGGTTTCCCTAGCCACTCTGGGCGGCTTCCATAGAAACCAAAAAACACTAAAATATCATACATTAAAAACTTCCCTGAACTTCCCTTAAGATGTCTTCTGAATGTCAGGTAGTTGTTTATCGTTTTGACATCTAATGGGAGGGCGTTCCACAGGGCGGGCGCCACCACCGAGAAGGCCCTCTGCCTGGTTCCCTGTAGCTTTGCTTGTCGCAATGAGGGAACTGCCAGAAGGCCCTCGGCGCTGGACCTCAGCATCCGGGCAGAACGATGGGGGTGGAGATGAGCAGAGGATCCCTTCCAACTCTATGACTCTTAAGAAACAAACTCAGGGCTAGTGATATTCATGGACTTGTGTATCCCAGGAGACATAACTGCTGGAATTTTTGTTACCCGCCCCAACTCTATTGAAAAAGGGAAGGGAGAAAACAGGCCAAGAAGTATGTTGGCGTTTTTTTGTTTTTTTTTGTAAGGAACAGATTTTATTCCAATTTCAAACAATTTTTATTTCAGGAGAAAGATATGAAAATCGATTTCCATCAGGTACTTCTAAACAACGAGGGTCAGCACCCAGCAGACGAGAGAAACTGATGGATTTCCGGGAAGGCCCCGATCCTGCCTCACAGACTGGACAGAAATAAAGAGAGAGACAAGGACGGGGGGCCAAAAAAATTGATCCCGGGCCACATGATTCAGAATCCCTTCCCACCCACCCCTGCCCCCCCCCCCACGCGTTAAACATCACATGCAATTTTCAAAATGACGAAAAGGTTCCCCCACCCTCCCTTTTAAAAACAGCATTTTTTTAATATATATAGTAGTTTTCGTTCTCTTTAAATAGGATGTTTAAATGTTTCTTCTTTTTAAATCAGGATCTCTTATAATATACAAGTATAACCAAATAATT
The DNA here is from genome assembly GCF_964270895.1 of Podarcis filfolensis. Taxonomy (NCBI): domain Eukaryota; kingdom Metazoa; phylum Chordata; class Lepidosauria; order Squamata; family Lacertidae; genus Podarcis; species Podarcis filfolensis. The sequence goes on from NC_139622.1 coordinate 8,501,509, forward strand.
TTTCACCACACTTGTAAGAGAGAGTCTCTGGTAACTAAAGGGGGGGAAAAAAAGAAAAGTATGGGGCATTGGCACAAACCATAAACGCTTAAAAAAAAATTTACACACACGCACACACACACACACATACATACAGAGAGTACTGAGTTACAGACTTGAACCTCTGTTGGACTCAAAACCACCTTTTTGCTTTCAGTGAAGCGTAGTACAAATTAATGGCCAGAAGTAGGGGGAAAGCATTTGTTTTTAAAAGAAGTTATAAAAAGCAAAACAAAAACAGTGTGCAGGGGATGAACTAAACATGCAACTGAAGGCAATGAACAAACAAATAATTCTTCGCTTCCGGGAAGGAGAGGGGTTCTTTGCCGGAGGGGCTGATCACAAGGAAATGGAATGATGGCGGGTGTGTACTTTTGACAATCCTCTTCCTAAAAGGAGGTGAAGGGGTTCGAGAGCAGGTGCCTCTTCAGTAGGGCTTGGGGTTTTTTTTTCGTTTAAAGTGCACTGTGATCAGAACTTGGTCAACAGGTTGCTCCTTCATCTCGGCTTTTTTTTTTCCTTTTTCTTTTTCGAGTTTCTCCACCACCACCACACGCGAGAACCCCCAGGTCCTTGGCCCCTGGCACATCTGAAACCCCAAACCAGCTCCCGTCAGGTGGGCTGGGGAAAGAGGGACGACGTTGTGGGATGGCTTTGGCACATCGAGAGCAAGCGATGACCGGGTTCGAGGGAAGGGTCGCCCGTTGCAAAAACTGGTCCGTAAAAGGAGGCTTCGCAACAGCACCCGAGTGGAGGTGGGCAGGTGTCGCTCGCAAGAACCAACATCGCCTTCACGACGAGCGCGAATCCCGCTCCGTCCTCGAATCTGCGGCATCAATGGCCGCCCAACGGACATTTCTCTGCAGAAGGCCACCACCGTCCGACAAGCCAAGCCGGATTCAGGTAGGGAGCGCCCCCCCCCCCAAAAAAAGAGTCAATACGAGAGACACTAAGCTCCAGAAACTGGCTTCCCGGCTCCTAGATTTCTCAGGTACACACGTCCAATGCCTGCAGCGGACGTTGCAGATCGAGGTGTGTGCAAAAGACTCCAGGTGAGCGACGGCGAGAGGAAAGCCATGGCACGTTTGCAAATGCAGAACTTCCCCTTGCAGAAGAGTTGGCAAGATGTCAAAAACTGACACGGTCGTCCTGGCCTAAGCAGAAAGCCCCTCCCCTCCCTCACCGTTGTCACTCCCCACACCCCAAAAAACCCCACACACATTTAGACAAAACCAGGAATGTTATTCTAGAAAGCAGAGGCTGCCATGCCCTTCATCAACTGAACAGGACCTCTCAGCGTTCGTGGGATTCCTCTTCCTCCGTCTCCCAAGTGAAGAACTTATCGGGCTCGTGGTGCTGGGTGTGCGAGAGAAGCCAGGAATCCCCTTCCAAAAAACCAAAAGCAACGAAAGAAGAAATACGGCTCACTTCTGCTTTCTTCTGTAGTGTTTGGTGACGTGGAGCAGACCCAGAAAAACCTGGAGGCAGCACTCTGCGCCTCAACCCCCCCTGGAATGCTGCAGGTATCCACGTGCAATTAGGGTTTTTTTAGTAGTGTCGAGAGAAAAATGCAAAAAGAAGTTTTACCTAGTGTTGCCCTAAGCGACGTTTAAAAGCACAATTGACACTCCCTTTGCTGGCCCAACCTGGCCATTCGGAAATACGTAGAAGTCTCAGGCTGTCCTCCGTAGCATCTGATAAATTGGCTGTGAGCGCTCCTGAAGCCACGTTAGTGTTTGTCTCTACTTCTTCGCATCCAGAGGGCGCAGCTTAAAAAGCTCACCTTGCCCTCTCGAAAACGTCCCTTGCTCCAGCCCCGTGGCGATTCTCCTTCTGGCGAACCAGCGAAGAATTTCTCATCGGGGTCGGCTGTGTGGTTTTTTTTTTTTTTGGCACCGTCTCCTGCTGGCTTCAGAAAAGCAGGCTTTGCAGAACACGTTTTGGCACAAGAGAGTCCGGGAGCGGAACCTCTTCCTCCTGCCCCGCTTTGAAAAGCTGAAACCGCTGTCTCGGCCAAAGCAGATTCGCCGGTTCCGACGCTGGCCTGCCGCCGCTGCAGGTGGGCTCCCCACCCCCAGAATAAATACCTGTGCAACTGCTTCCGGTGGAACAAAGCTTTTGGAAGTTTAAGGGGCGCGGGAGGTTAAGTAGTAGCTACCGCTCACACTAGCCCTGGCAAATGAGGTGGCAAAAGCAGCAGCCTCTGCAAGCCACAAAACCTAGCGGATCCTTCCTCGTTTGGAGTAACCCTGAAGGATTGACACATGGGGGGGGGGTGTCTTACAAACCCAAGCAGTTGTTGGCATGTTACACACTCATATGGGCGAGGGAGAGGATCTAGGAGAATGAATCACAACCTCAGATCTCTCTCTCCCAGCCCAATTCAGGCTCCGCTCCCCCGCCATGCGAAACACGCAGAGTCCTCCCGCCGGGCGAGGAGACTCCCTACCGTGAGCTTACTTTTCTCTTAAAAAGATAATACAGCAACAACAACGTTCAGGCACTTTCCCTCCCCCACCCCCCGCAGGCTCGTTAGCTATTGCTCGGTTTGTAAGTCTATGAACAACAACAACAAAAGTACGGCGTTATGATGTAGCAAACTATATATAGTACAATAATTTAAAAAAAAGAAATCACAGTCTCAATATAACTTTCATAATTGATAAGGAAGGGAAGAGAATCTATACTAAGGTGGTACAAAAAAAAAGAGGAAGGAAAAGAGATAGCTTGTTTGTTTTTTTGCACTACTGTTAAAAGAGACAGAAGCTCCTGTTCTTCCCAAGGTGTCATCCAGGTACCCCCAAGTCCTTTTTGGGCAGGAGACGCCAAAGTTCCCCGGCAGAAAAGCAAAGCTGCTCCAGGGGAATCGTACGGCACGCGAGGCGAAGTACAAAGGAGCACCCAGTATCTTCCACGGCCAAGCGAGAGAGAGCTTGCCAGACCTTGGCCAGGAAGCCTGCGGACTCCCATCTTATCATTGGAACGGAAAGGAACAGTAAGAATTGGCTAACGCAGAAGGACAGAGTCCGAGAGGAAGGCTCGCCTTGGGCTGTCGACCAGAAAGCGGGAAATTAACAAAGTGCGAGAGAGAGAGTGGAAACGTGTCCCCTGTTGGTTTTTTTAAACTGTGAAATAAAAGCACATTTTTAAAAAAAATCATCATCATCACCAGCTATTCTGTGGAGCAGAGACTCCATGATGACAAGTGAGCAAACGAAACGAAACGAAAATAACCCCAAAGACCTTGCCACTCCACAGATCAATTTGCAATCATTACATCATTAAAAATCAAGATTCTTTTCCCCCCTGTACAATTTTGTTTTGCTTTGTTTAAATTCACGGGGTTCTCTCGTCTTTTAACTTTCTTCACAACAAAAGGTCTCCCGAGGATACCTGGGGAGGGGGGCGGGTGGGGGGCGGGTGGGTGGTGGGGAAGAAGAGGGCAGGCAAATGAAGGTCAGACTAGGTTATATTCCTTCAAGTTGAGCTGGAGGATGGTGTCCTTGACGGCCGCAAAGACAAACCGAATGTTTTCCGTATCTGTGGCACATGTGAAGTGAGAGTAGATGATTTTGTCGCTGTCGGGGTTTAGATCCACAAACATCTTGAGGATGAACTCCCGAGCCGCCTGGGCGTCTCTCTGGGGGCCTGAGGAGAGACAAGAAAACATGGGGTGGGGTTGGAGAGAGAAAACATGGGATGGGGTTGACATACCAACCATCCAGGAGTGGCAGGTGAAGTTGACAGAATATGCAGAACTTGCCAAATTGCCAGGGAGGATCCGGGACCAGGAAGATCAAAGATGCCAAAATAATTGGAGTAAATTTACGGAATATTTAAAGAAGAATTGTAAAGAGGTCAAGACACTAGCAGGATTGACATAATACCTTCAATGTATAATAGTTCTATTGTGAGAATGATGTACGCGATAGAAAGGGGTTAAATATACCAATTGCAGGGAGGGAGGGGAGTCGCGACTCGGCAGAGTCAAAGGGAATGTATGGCATTAATATGGTTTGTTGGAAAAGAATATGTAAGGAAAATAATAGAAAAAGAAAAGAAAAAGAAAAGAAAAAGAAAACATGGGATGGGACAAGGAGGAAAACAACAGCTCCAGTTAGGAGATCCCCACTCATGTTTACCCTGGCGTCCCCCCAACCGCTGAGATTCGAGAGGAGGCAGGATTGCTTCTGGTTTACCGTCACTGCCGAAAATTAAATCACCGTCTGGGTGTTTCGATTGCTATGGGTCAATTTTAATGGCCCTATTCGCAAACCGCTTTCGAGATTTTATAGGTTGAAAGAAGTCTATGCATCTACATAAACACAAAGGTCTCTTACCTTTCCCGCCCCAACCTGGCCACTGTGATCCATGTGATGGTCACCTCCAGGCTTGACTACTGTAATTCGCTCTATGCGGGGCTGCCCTTGAAGCTGTCCCAGAAACTCCAGCGGGTGCAGAATGCTGCAGCGAGGCTCCTCATGGGGTCTCTGCCATGGGAGCATATTCACCCAGTGCTTTTCCAGCTGCACTGGCACCCGGTGGAGTACAGCGTCAGATTTAAGGTGCTGGTTTTGACTTTTAAAGCCCTTCACGGCCTAGGACCCTCATACCTACGGGACCATCTCTCCCGATATGCCCCACAGAGGACCTTAAGGTCCATATATAGCAACACCCTAGAGGTCCCAGGCCCTAAGGAAGTTAGATTAGCCTCAACCAGAGCCAGGGCCTTCTCAACACTGGCTCCGGCCTGGTGGAATGCTCTGTCTCTTGAGACCAGGGCCCTGCGGGATCTGATTTCTTTCCGCAGGGCCTGTAAGACAGAGTTGTTCCACCTGGCCTTTGGCTCAGAATCAGTTTGATTCCCTCCCCCTCTTTCTTTTTCCTTTCTCCTCCTATGAAGAGATTGCTGCCTAATTGTTTTCATGTTGTATCTTAATCTTTTAAATTGTATTTTAATCAACTTGTTTTTATTATTGGTTGTTAGCCGCCCTGAGCCCGGTCTTGGCTGGGGAGGGCGGGGTATAAATAAAAAAATATTATTATTATTAAAGGGACTGGCGACTAATGTGGAGGAGAAGCAAGATAGGCCTAAATGATGTGTACAAGCTGAGCACCCCTCAACACTGTCTCCCCATAGCAGCATCCCTGACTGCCGGTCCTGCTCAGTGGCATAGCGTGGGGGGTGCAGGGGGGGCCGGCCGCACTGGGCGCAACATCTGGGGTTACGGCAAATCCACGGGTTAGGGGGCGCAAATTACTTGCCTTGCCCCGGGTGCTGACAACCCACGCTACGCCACTGGTCCTGCTAGCTAGGGATGAGGAACTCGGTCCAGGAGTATTGCCTGATCCTTTCTCAAAGCCATGTCAAGATGGTGGCAATCACCACTGCAGAGGCATAGTTTTCAGAAGCACCCCAACTCCTAAGTGGATTTCATAGTGAAGAAACTGACTGGTTCCTACAGGGAGGTGTTTAAACCGGCAGGGCCCAAGTACCTTGGCTGAGGTATTATGACATGGGTAAGCAAACTAAGGCCCGGATCCGGCCCAATCGCCTTCTCAATCCAGCCCGTGGACGGTCCAGGAATCAGCGTGTTTTTACATGAGTAGAATGTGTCCTTTGATTTACCGTATTTTTCGCCCTATAGGACGCACTTTTTCCCCTCCAAAAATGAAGGGGAAATGTGTGTGCGTCCTATGGGGCGAATGCAGGCTTTCGCTGAAGCCTGGAGAGTGAGAGGGGAGAGCCCCAGCGCCAGCCCCACAAGGTCGGGGGACAGAGGGAGGCGGAACGCCGCCATCCCGCTGTCTCCTGAAGTGGTTTGGAGGCTGGCGGCGGGGAGACCCCGCCGCCAGCCCCGCAAGCTCCGGGGACAGCGGGGAGTCGCAGCGCGTCTCCCCGCTGTCCCCGGACCTGGTCTGAAGGCGGGCTGCGGGGAGAAGAGCGCTTCTCCCCGCTGCTGGCACCACAAGCGCCTGGGGGGGAAATAATTTTTTTTCCTTTATTTCCCCCCAAAAAAACTTGATGCGTCCTATGGGCCGGTGCATCCTATGGGGCGAAAAATACGGTAAAATGCATTTTAAAAGGGTGCAGTGGTTTCCAGATGTGATATATATTGGCGTTATTTCCAGTTCTCCTCCCCCAGTGTAATACCATCTAGATCAGTGGTTCTCAACCTGTGGGTCCCCAGATGTTGTTGGACTACAACTCCCATCGTCCCTGAGCTCCGGCCTTGCTAGCTAGGGCTGATGGGAGTTGTAGTTCCACAACATCTGGGGGGACCCACAGGTTGAGAAAGGCAGATCTAGATGTTTTGGACCACAACTCCCATCGGCCCTAACCAGCACTGGCTGGGACAGATGGGAGCTGTGACCCAAACACCTGAATCAGAGTTGGAAAGGACACCCAAGGATCATCCAGCCCAACCCCCTGCAGTGCAGGAATTGCAACGGAAGCAGCCAAGACAGATGGCCGTCCAACCTCTGCTTGAAAACCTCCAAGGAGGCAGAGTCCACAACCTCCCAAGGGAATCTGTTCCACTGCCGAACAGCTCTTGCTGTCAGAAAGTTCTTCCTGATGTTTAAGTCAGAATCTATTTTCTTGTACAGTGGTGCCCCGCAAGACGAACGCCTCGCAAGACGAACAACCCGCTAGACGAAAGGGTTTTCCGTTTATCGATGCGCTTCGCAAGACGAATTTCCCTATGGGCTTCCTTCGCAAGACGAAAGCCCATAGGGAAATCTCCAGGACAGCGGGGAAGCGCAGCGCGTCTTCCCCGCTATCCTCGGACCTCCTCCGAAGGCTGGCGGTGGGGCGGAGAGACCTCCTCCCCGCGCCAGCCTTCGGATGGCTGTCCTGAACACTTGCGGTGGGAGGAGGGTTTTCCTTCCCACCGCCAACATTCAGGATGCTGTTCTGAATGTTGGCGGTGGGGAGGAAAAACCCTCCTCCCACCGCAAGCCCCGGGAACAGAGGAGAAGCGCTGCGCGCCTTCCCCTCTGTTCCCGTACCTGTCCTGAAGGCTTGCGGTGGGGAGAAAAGCCCTTCTCCGCACTGCCAGCCTGGCAAGCGGTCTCCATAGGAACGCATTAATTGATTTTCAATGCATTCCTATGGGAAACCGTGCTTTGCAAGACGAAAAACTCGCAAGAAGAAAAAACTTGCGGAACGAATTAATTTCGTCTTGCGAGGCACCACTGTAACTTCAAGTCTGTTTTAGAGAGAGACTGGTAAGAGCGGGGTGTTTTTTTTAAAAAAAACAAAACACAAATGTTTCTTACCATCAAACTCTGGGAAATAGTCCACGAGATGAGAGTACATTATCTTGTCTTCCAACAGATCCTTCTTGTTGAGGAAAAGGATGACGGAGGAGTTCTGGAACCAGGGATAGGTGATGATGGTCCGGAAAAGGGCTTTGCTCTCCTCCATACGGTTCTGCCGGGGGGGAAAGAGGGGTTCGAGGTGTCATGGTTGCAACAAGGTAAGAGATGAAATGCATCACCGGCGGGGTTTCTGTGTGTTGTTAAAGCGGTAGAGAGAATAGGCATACTTCTACACTAGGCCCTCAGCTATGGGCCACTGGTACCACCAGGACAATGAAGAAACAAGGACTGAGTGCAAAGACCTTGCCCAAAATCATATTAGAACCTTATCTGGCTTAATGTGGCAAACAGGAGATAGCCCAGCTGCTTGCCTTTTCTGTTATCGCCACATTTTCACCTGTGCCCGAGATTTCAACTGTAACTACTTTCAAACTACAGTGGTACCTCGGGTTAAGTACCGTATTTTTCGCTTTATAAGACGCACCAGATCACAAGACGCACCTAGTTTTTGGAGGAGGAAAACAAGAAAAAAAATATTCTGAATCTCAGAAGCCAGAACAGCAAGAGGGATCGCTGCGCAGTGAAAGCAGCAATCCCTCTTGCTGTTCTGGCTTCTGGGATAGCTGCGCAGCCTGCATTCGCTCCATAAGACGCACACACATTTCCCCTTACTTTTTAGGAGGGAAAAAGTGAGTCTTATAGAGCAAAAAATACGGTACTTAATTCATTCCAGAGGTCCGTTCTCAACCTGAAACTGTTCTTAAACTGAAGCACTACTTTAGCTAATGGGGCCTCCCGCTGCCGCCGTGCTGCCGGAGCACGATTTCTGTTCTCATCCTGAAGCAAAGTTCTTAACCTGAAGCACTATTTCTGGGTTAGCGGAGTCTGTAACCTGAAGCGTATGTAACCTGAAGCGTATGTAACCCGAGGTACCACTGTGTATGCCAGCAACATTTAGCAAATAAGGAGTCGTGCAATCTCACGCAGGTCAGGGAAGGGGAGGGCCTCCAGATATTGCAGGACTACAATTCCCATCATTCCTGACCCCTGTAGGCTGCTGGGGATTGCTAGCATCCTAAGGGCCATGCGTTCCCCCCCTGCCCTAGTTAATTGAGAGAGAGAGAAAGAGAAAACGCAGGTCTGTGGGGTTCCAGGGAAATTTCAAATTGGAAAACGTGCGCGGTATTTCAATTAAATTTTTTCCAGTTTGCATCAGAAAATTTTCCAACGGGATCTAAATGAGTCCATTTATTTTACCTGCATTTAGTCAATGAAATGTAGAGCTTTGAAACCACCAAGCTTACCTAACAGAGTATCTGCAATTGGCACCCATTCATTTTGACAGATGAAAACTTAAGGAATGGAAGATTTTCCACCCCACACGATGGGTAGGAGATATTTTTATTGTCACCCCCCACCCCCGCAAAACGTTCCTTCTCTGGGGTGATGTACAGTAAAGCTGAATCACAAATTTAAAACGTGAGATTCAAATAATCTGGTCCAAATACAGATTTGGAAATCCAGGACCAGCACAGAGCAGAACGTGCTCCTGCCGAACGGCTGAACGCAGAGAGAGCTAAAACAACCTTGGTAAAGGGCTAACAACTGCCGCAGAAAGCAGAGAGTGCTATTTATTTCTCAAATTCAGGCCCTGCGATACAACCAAACCTGCCAAGGCAGCTAAGTATGCCAGCAAGGTTTCAAAAAGCAAACTCCCCCATCCCCAAACGCAGACTCCTTCCACCTCACCCTGCTCTCTGTCAGGGGAACGATTTTAGAAGGCATGCTAAATTTGGAAGGAACAGTAGCCCCATTTCCTCTGACCCAGGCGAAATCTAGTTTCCCCCAAGGGTGCTCATAATTTCATCCAGTTTCTGACAGTCTGCAGACGAGTCTACGGGCTACTAGAGGGAGTGGGGAGGAAGGAGGGAGAGAGAGAACCAACTCAAAAGCACATTTCAGCCTTGCGGAAGCTATTTTAGCAGGTTCCAGAGACACACCAACAGGAACCTGGTGCAAAATAGTGTCTTGGCAGGGGAGTAGAGTCCAGGAACAGCATGCACACTTAGACTAACAATTTCCTTTCAGCACAATAACTGAGCACACAGTCCTTTCACACTCCCGGGCCCTTTTCCTCTCGCCCTCGCTCCCACAGCTTTCTTCATTTCATCAGTCCAACCGAGAGGAGGCCGGGACAGTTTTTTGTTCCCGCTATTGCGAGGCACAGCTGGGAGTCAAGAACCCTCGCAGTTCTTCTACAGATCACCCAGCAGTGGATGGGGTGGGCAGCTGGCGCCACCAGCGGCTTCTGCTGACCCCCAACTCGAGAGCAATGGCCGTACAGAAGAGCGGGCAACTGTGCCACGTGATCCCCTTTCAAATACGCCCAACAATTAAGAAACTCCTTTTAACAGGGATGCAGGGGGAGATGGAGGCTTCCTGCCACAGTTACATCTAGGCCACTGCGGTGTATGCTTTAAAGCAGCTGTTCTGATAGAGCGGTCCATCGGCAGTCAGGTTTTCTTCACTCCCAAAGTCTTTAAAGGTAAAGGGACCCCTGACCATTAGGTCCAGTCGCAGATGACTCTGGGGTTGCGTCGCTCATCTCGCTTTACTGGCCGAGGGAGCCGGCGTACAGCTTCCGGGTCATGTGGCCAGCAGGACTAAGCCGCTTCTGGCAAAACCAGAGCAGCACACGGAAACGCTGTTTACCTTCCCGCCGGAGTGGTACCTATTTATCTACTTGCACTTTGACGTGCTTTCGAACTGCTAGGTGGCCAGGAGCAGGGACCGAGGAGCTCACCCCGTCGCGGGGATTCGAACCGTCGACCTTCTGATCGGCAAGGCCTAGGCTCTGGGGTTTAGACCACAGCGCCACCCGCGTCCCCCAAAGTCTTTAGCCCGGGGCAAACTGAATAAGAAATGAAAAAGCCTACTGTGATGCGTTAGTAAAGGTAACCTAGCAGAGCTTTCCTAAGTAGCATTACTTGCGACTTGCAGGTCTGTTCACGTGGGCATTGCCCTCTGTCGGAGGTTTTGTTCTCATCAATCCACCCACCAGTACCAGCCAGGTTTCACCCCACTTTTTTTTCCAATAAAAGGAAAAGGAAACTTTTAAGCAGTGCGAGAAAACCAAGGCAGAAACAACTGGTGTCAGGCAAGCGCCAGGAGGGCTCGAGCCATGCCTGGCTGCCAAAGCTGTGTTACGAGTGTGTACACAGGGCTGGTCCCTCACCCTTTCATGTGCACGGAGCGTGTACGGCAAGGCTGGGGGGGGGGGAGAGGGAAGAGCCACCGACAGTTTGCCGAGACTTCCGTCTTAGAGAAATCCTGCACCCTTCCTGGACCCTCGGAGCTTAACACAAATGCGGGGAAAGCCTTTCCTGCCCCTCCTGTGGGGCACAGATGGTCAAGTCAGGAGGCCCAGTGGCCACCACTGGCCCACACCCAACGTTTTATTACTGCTCGTGCCCCTCCCTGCACAGATGGGAAATGAGCCGTCGTCGCTGCTGCTCCTAGCACAAAATGAGAGGTTGCTGCAGACATCTGGCACCACGGAGGTCCCTTTCATTTTGGACGGGAGGGGCGCCCTTTTCGGTCTGGAGGAACCACTTGCCAAGCAAGAGCACGCCACCCTCTGCAGCACCCCCTCTTTGCAAGTTTTGAGGGACATGTATAGTATTTTGGGGGGTGGGGGGGAAGATGACTCCTCCCTGGAGAATACATTCAGAGCTGGCACAGAGACACACACCCCTCTCCCTCAAGCAGATCAGTTTCCGAAATGTCTAGCCACCCAGGCTGAAGAATTTGGCTTACTGCTACTTTAGGCTGTTGGGAAACAGACAGATAAGTCCTGGCCCACAGCACACCAGTGGCCGACAACCCCAAACATTTTAGAAATAGTTCCAGAATCTGCAAATGCACATTTCTGCCGCTGCTGGGACCACCCAACGGCCACACGCCGCCCCTTACGTGCTGCGAGGGGTTGTGCTTACCTCGTTATCGGACTCCACCAGAACTTGGTCATATTCACTAAGGGCTACGAGGAACATGATGGAGGTTACGTTTTCAAAGCAGTGTATCCATTTCCTCCGTTCTGACCTCTGACCCCCAACATCCACCATTCTGAAAGGGAGAAAAAGGGCAGGTCTTCTTTAACACACACAATCACACAGAGAGATTTCCAGTCCATCAAGTTAAAAACGCAATACGCCGTTTTATACTTGCTTTTGGGTTGGAGGGAAGAGAGAAAAGACTGAGCAGGAACAAGTCTGAGGTTTGTTAGCTCCCCCCCGCCCCTTTTGGAAGACATCTCCCCTACCCCTCACGGGCCAAACTGGACATGTGGGCATGAGGAACAACTCAGCAATGCCCGACAAAACCATGACATCAAGTGATGCTCGTCGGGACTTCAATGCACCACGCAGGGTTTCTGAGGAGCGCTGAACAGTGCTCTGACGCACCGCCAATCAGCAGGGCTCGACCTCACTGCCTACCAGCTGGAGGGCGGTGGCTTCAAGCCTGTTTTCTGCAGGAATCGGTTCTCCATGAGGAGAACTGTCATGGCCACTTCCCAGTACCTGCCCTCTGGAACTCCTTGCCTATTGACACCAGGAACTTCCACTGCACTCTTTTTCAGTGCCTGCTAAATACACTTTTGTTTAGACAAGCCGACCCAGATGTTGTGGAGCGTTTTCATCTGTTTTCAGTTTGGTTTTGAACTGTTCAAAAGTCTTAAATTATCATCTATTTCTCGTATTAACAATTTTTTTGTTTTGGCAAACAGCTTTGAAGTTCTATACAAATCAAGCGGTAAATAAAATCAAGAGGTGTATAAATTTTATCAAACTTATTAGCACCTCATTAACCACAGGCAACAGGGACTGTCAGTATTAGTGGTCAGGGAAAAGCCTAGACCAGAACTTTCCAAACTGTGTGTTGTGACACGCTACTGCGTCGGTTAGGTGTGTCGCGCAAACGCTCCCTGTGCTGGAAAGGGTTTAGTTTGCTAGTACAGTGGTACCTCAGGTTACATACGCTTCAAGTTACATACTCCGCTAACCCAGAAATAGTGCTTCAGGTTAAGAACTTTGCTTCAGGATAAGAACAGAAATCGGCCTCCGGCAGCGCGGCGGCAGCAGGAGGCCCCATTAGCCAAAGTGGTGCTTCAGGTTAAGAACGGACCTCCGAAAAAAAAAAAAAAGAACGGACCTCCGGAACGAATTAAGTACTTAACCCGAGGTACCACTGTAAAACCTAATCACTGTGTCGCGAAATGATGCATGTCTAAAAAGCGTGTCTCCAACAGGAAAAGTTTGGAAAGCTCTGGCCTAGAAAAAGAGGCTTCAATCGATTGGGTGGACGAAGGCCAACAGTTGCTGTCCACCTGATATCAGGAGGAAGGGCATTCCACATGTTAAGAGCTGGTTTCAGAGGCAGGCGTGTCTCGGAATACCAGCTGCTGCAGGACCAAAGTGGGGACTCGCTGCTTGCAGGCTTCCGACTGCAGAACTGGATCTTCAAACAGATGGGTCTTTGGCCTCACCCAGCTGCAGGGCTTTTCCTATGTCCTTGGGACTGTACCGCTACAGATGGGTTGTGGCGGTGGCTCAGTGTTTGTGGAGAGCCTTCAAAGATGCAGGCCACGCCTAGTGCGGTCTCTTCATGGGGGAAAACCCTCTCCTGCTTTTGCTCCTGCAGAGAGCCAGTGTGGTGTAGTGGTTCGGAGCGGTGGACTCGTAATCTGGTGAACCGGGTTCGTGTCTCTGCTCCTCCACATGCAGGTGCTGGGTGACCTTGGGCCAGTCACACTTCTCTGAAGTCTCTCAGCCCCACTCACCTCACAGAGTGTTTGTTGTGGGGGAGGAAGGGAAAGGAGAATATTAGCCGCTTTGAGACTCCTTCAGGTAGTGATAAAGCCGGATATCAAATCCAAACTCTTCTTCTTCTTCTCCTGCCAACAGCACGACTTGTTGACTCGGAAGAGGGAAGAAAGGGTCGGAAGCGGCAGCCGTGTGACCGACTTTCCAGAAGCCCGCTAACTCAATGCCTTAACTGAGCTGGGCTTTCATTTTAAATGGAAGCAGCTTTGGGGGGGGGGGAGTATGTGAAACGTAAAAACGCTCCGAGAAAAGAAAGCAAGAAAAAAGCCACTGGAAGTTACCTGAAGATAATGTTCTCTAAGTCAAAGGGGTATTCTATGATCCCAGTTGTCGGGACTCTGACCCGCAGGACGTCTTGCTGGGTTGGGAGGTACCCTGGCAGGGCGATACGATCCACGTCGGTAAGGTAGCTGCAAGGAGGACGTGCAGGGGAAAAAGGAGGGAGGGGGGAAAGATGAAGGTGGCCTGAGCTTGCTTGCCATGTGTAGCGCTCCTGCCCCAAGAGCCTCAGCATTTTGAGTATGGAACCTCAATTATTCCACTCCGGGGGGGGGGTTCCCCCAGGGGGGAGGAAGAGCTGCATGCAAAATCCTCAGGAATCCTGTTCAGCCCTTGAGATTCGACAAAGCCCACCACCCGCTTTTCCGACATTACCTTGCCTCTAATAGTATTACCGTATTTTTTGCTCTGTAAGACTCACTTTTTCCCTCCTAAAAAGTAAGGGGAAATGTGTGTCCGTCTTGTGGAGCGAATGCAGGCTGTGCAGCTATCCCAGAAGCCAGAACAGCAAGAGGGATTGCTGCTTTCGCCGCACAGCAAATATTTTTTTCTTGTTTCCCTCCTCCAAAAACTAGCTGCGTCTTATGTTCTGGTGCGTCTTATAGAGCGAAAAATACGGTGCGTTTCTAAGCGTGCAGCTTCACGCCTGCAGAGCAATCTTCCTTCTCATGGGTTCTAATGCTCCCAGGACTCTTAGAGTCTACCTTTGCAATGCCCTAAAGGAACGCTTTTCTACGTCCCTGGCCCTTACAGCATATTTGCGGGGAAGGAAGAACGAGCCACAAAGGAAGCAAGCCAAAGGCTACGGAAAGAGTTCAGAGCCCTCCCTCCTGCCCGGGGGGGTGGTGTGGTCCATAATTCTGAATTAAATTCTCCTATAAGCTGGCACCACCATTCTTCCTTCCGACTGTGAAGAGCAAAACGGTGGCACAGCACCTCACCCCATTTTATTACGCCTTGGCTGGATGGGGCAAGCAGCCAAGGCGCACGATTTTGAGGATGCTCACGTTAAACCTCTGCTTATAATCGTGGGGGGTGGGAAGGCTCTGGAAGACTAAACTGAGCTGCCAGCCCCCCTCTTCCACCGGATCAAGCGTTGGGCAGGAGGCAGATTTGGAGCAATAAGAGTTTCTGAGCAATACCGCACTACTCCCATAAAGTTTAGTTCTCCAGTTTCCATGACCATCTTCCCCACAAACTTAAAACTATTAGACGCTGCAGCTTCTACAACACTATTGCATCTATATCTAAACATCAACACCACAATTCCAGGCCACCTTCCTCTAATGTTTACCGCCCTGGAGAAGACTACAAAGCAACTAAGCGGCTTGTTACTTCAGGTTATTCCCACTACCTGAGATTTCCACCTTGTAGCTTCGCCATTCTGAAAGCTCAGGGAGGGCAGGACCGAAAAGAAAATACTCATTAAACTTCATTTATAGCACGTGTCTAAAGAGACTGCAAGGTAACTAACAGTGCAAAATCAATTAAAGCCACATAAAATGGATTTCTAAAGTCCACCCCCCCCGCCCCCACAACCAGTAGCAAGAACTACAACCACCACCCCTTCCTCCTTGGAGCAGTGTGATGGCAACAACTAAAACACGAAGTTACTTTGTCTCCTCCTGGCCCCCATCCACCCCCCACCAACTGTCAGAGGCACAATTTCATTCAGGGAGGGGAGCCCAGAGACCCAAAATGACGCTGCATAGCAGCAACCGTGCTGAGAGCCGTACAGAGAGGACGGCGAGCCCTTACTATTTAGCAGAGTCGGAGAGCTGGTATTCTCGCCGCCGGTCGTAACACTCCTGGATTCCCGGGTCGTTCCACAACGTCTTAATTGCACTTATGTAGGGCTGCTCAAAGGACGAGACCTTTTCTACGTCCACTTCCCGGATCAGGAGCGCGTTGGCCTGCAGCGTGGCGCAGAGGAGAAAGCAAGAGGGGCTTGAAAGAGGCTGACCCGGATGACCCTCCTCCCCGCCTAGCATGTATCCCATTCCACCACCCCCCCTTACTGCTCCTTAGCTGGAGATCCAGTCCCGGCTGCTACAAATCCATTCCGGCACTGCCTGCACAAAGCAAGTAAATGTATACATACCATCTTTTTAACAAGACCACAGCTTTGGGCTTGTTTTTTTTTAAAAAAAATGAAGAGCAGTATGTACTGTATTTACTCAAGTCTAATATGCGCCCTAATTTTTGCAATGTACCGTATTTTTTGCTCCATAAGACTCACTTTTTCCCTCCTAAAAAGTAAGGGGAAATGTGTGTGCGTCTTATGGAGGCTGCGCAGCTATCCCAGAAGCCAGAACAGCAAGAGGGATTGCTGCTTTCGCTGCGCAGCGATCCCTCTTGCTGTTCTGGCTTCTGAGATTCAGAATATTTTTTTTCTTGCTTTCCTCCTCCAAAAACTAGGTGCGTCTTGTGGTCTGTGGCATCTTATAGAGCGAAAAATACAGAAATTTGGCAAAAAAAGAGAGGGGGGGCGTGAATTAGACACTACGTGCAAATAACTCCCAGCCCTACTGACCTCTCTCCGTTGACCAATGGGCTGGGGCGCCGCTGCACTGCTCAGTTCTGCCAGCCCCCTGCAGCCTCAGCGTAGCTTGCCTGCCCGCCCGCTGGTGCCTTTAAAAAGGCAAGGCGCTTGGCCGTGTTTGAGGGAGACGCCTGAGCTTGAGCAGCCTGAGAGCGCCAGTCATGAAACAGGAGACAAGCTCTCCCTGCAAGACAGCCAGCCTGGAGGTTGCACCTGGCCTGGGAGCAGCCAATCTGCACCTGGAAGTACTGTACAGTATTTGAGTGTAATGCGCACCCTGACCGTCGCAACGTAATTTGGCAAAAAGAGAGAGGTGTGCATTAGACTCGAGTAAATACAGGTACAGCAAATAATCATTAATTGAACTGCTACGTCAACAACAACACTGTTGCCAGGAAAGCCTTCGACCCTGCCCCTGACCACCCCACTATTCAATAATGTGCTGTGTTTGTGCCCCACCAGGCACAGGGTAAAGGAGACTGGTGAGAGACAGGGGTTCTAATCCCCTCGGTCATGGAGCTTACTGGGTGTGGCCAATGTCTCTCAGAGTAACCTACCTCACAGGGCTGTTGTGGAGAAATGGAGAGAGGGAGAACCATACATACCACCTTGAGCTCCTTGGGGGAAAGGTAGGATATAAATGTTAATAATAATAGGTAAAAAGGTAAAGGACCCCTGGACGGTTAAGTTCAGTCAAAGGCAACTATGGGGTTGTGACGCTCATCCCACTTTCAGGCTGAGGGAGCCAGCGTTTGTCCACAGACTGCTTTCCGGGTCATGGGACCAGCAGGACTAAACTGCTTCTGGTGCAATGGGACACTGTGGCAGAAACCAGAGTGCACGGAAACGCCTACCTTCCTGCTGCAGCGGTACCTATTTATCCACTTGCACTGGTGTGCTTTTGAACTGCTAGGTTGGCAGGAGCTGGAAGAGAACAACAGGAGCTCACCCCTGTCGTGGGGATTCGAACCGCCGACCTTCTGATCAGCAAGCCCAAGAGGCTCAGTGGTTTAGACCACAGCGCCACCTGTGTCCCTGTTAATAATATAGTCAAACCTTGGTTCCCAAACGCCTCCATTTTGGAATGTTTCGGCTCCCGAATGCCGAAGACCCAGAAGTAAATGTCCCGGTTTTCAAATGTTTTTCAGAAGCCGAACATCTGATGTGGCTTCTGCTTGAGTGCAGGAAGTTCCTGCAGCCAACTGGAAGCCACGGCTCGGTTGCCAAACATTTTGGAAGCCGAATGGGCTTCCGGAACGGATTACGTTTGACAACAAAGGTTTGACTGTAATAATAACAACAACAATAATAATAAAAATAAGCACACACAGCGCTTGAACTATTCTGGTTGTTACAGGTGTGATGCAGGTCCCTGAACATTCGATACCCCAGGGGGGGTTGATGCAAGCCCTTCAGGGAATCCTGAGTAGCATGCATGCCACTACAGACAACCAATGACGAGACAACAGGGGCGGAGGCTGTATATAGGCTGGGATGCAGGAATGGGAGCTGCATCGGTTCACCTTGTTCTGTTCATACTTGTACAGGATCTTCAAGGTCTCCATGGCCCTGATCATCGACTGCATGGCAGTGAAGATGTTCTGGTACACCAGCTTGGTGAAACCCTTCTTGTCCTCCTCGGAGTAGCCCGAGCCATGGATTATCCGCATCTGTTTAATGAACGTGCTCTTCCCACTCTCTCCCGTGCCTGGAGAGTAAATAGGTGGGGCAGGGTGAAAGGGACACAAGAAGACGACAAGGCAGTCAGCGTGGGAGCAGCACAAAGGGAGCAGAGCCAGCGCTGCGTTACGACCGACAGCAAGCAGTTTGCTTCCACATTCAACTTCTAGCAATGCCTCACTGAATATTACTCGGGGGGGGGGGAGAATATTAAACTGCTGCTGCTTTGTTTCCCCAGCCTGTGAAGAGGAGGAGCTGCTATCCCATCTCTCACTCCTTCCCCTTGACGAAAGGAACATTTTATGGAGGAGAAAAGCTGCATTTTATTCCTAAATCAGACCATTACCATGGTGAACCTAGTGTGTGTGTGTGTATGTGTGTCTACGCGTGTGATGGGGGGGAAAGCATTTTGCACACATAAGTAGCACAATAGCTAAGGGGTTTTTTTGGGGGGGGGGAGGAATCAAGCACGGCCTGTGAAAGTGGTTCTGAGGCCTGGTATGGTTGTTCTGTCTATGACTTGGGTTGGATCACCATCTTTCCATTGCACAGGCAGGCACAAAGGAAGGCTGACAGCCAATTAAACCATTTTAATCTTCTGGGTTTTGAGCACCCCACCTTAAAAAAAACAAAAGCTAGAAAGAGAACACACTTCCAATTTGCGTCTGAAAACTGCTTCATCTTCAGAATGAAGGGGGGCTAAAAACTGTGCTCATTGTAACCTGTAGCTTGGCTGCTGTCGTCAGAACAAGAGGCCAGCTTTTTAAAGATTTTCATGCCCTATTAACAGTTACAAGCCACAACCAGGTACTTTGTTAACCCAAAAAGAGCTGGTGTAACCTACTGGCTTAAGAATGTAAAGTGGGAAGTCCACTATTATAATCTTATCTCAAGGTATTTGTTTAGAAAGGCAGTTGTGGGATGTGAGATGAGAAAGATTTTTAAAGATCAAGATCAGGCCACCGCCAAGTGGATGGAGGGACATAATCCTGAGCATTTGTGGCATAACCTGGCGCTTAAAAAATGATTTTTGCTCAAATGCTGGGACTGAGGCTGCAATTTAAAGTGGGGGGGGGGGTGGAGAGGGAGAACCCCAGCTTTTGTTGTTGCAGGGGGGGAAATGGCATCCTGGCAGACAATTACTAAAAATAAAACCTTACACTCACCCACCTTAATAGGCCTAGGAGACTAGTCATCTACAATAAATCCTTGCCTCTTCCTTGTCAGATCACTCGGAAGTGGCTTTTTCAAGCTTTTGAACGGAGTGCTTTCAGTTTTCTTACAGGCAAAGCATTCAGCATCTCTTCCCATCCACCCCTACAGAATCCCAGGCTTGAAATCGTAGCTTCCCTCTCCTCCTAGTTCTCTGATTCAATCTGTCACCAAGTGGCCAAACATAGGCTAGAAGTTTCTACGTGTAAGAGCAGTTCTGGATCAAACCACAGGCCCACCCAGCCAAACACAGTGACTAACCAGATGTCCAAGGGAAGCCCACAAGCCTGAGGACACAAGTGCAACACACACACACACACACACACACACTTCCCCTCCCTACCCATCTAGGAAAACAAGAGGCACCACACAACTCAAAGCACTTGATAGAAGCTGCATCCTCACCAAAAACTCCTGAGGCAGCTCAGAATGTTTAAGAACAGAGCGACCACAAGTCACTCGCCTAAGAGTTAACAGAGACATCTTTACTAAAACGACAAAATTCTGAAGAATCTTTTGAGTTAGCCATTATCAAAATCACAAAGCAATCTGCATGAAAAAGCCATTTCTGTCTACAGTGGGGGCTGAAAAATACTTCCAAATCTAATTAGCCAGAATCAAAACTTTATGAGACAGTATCTTCTCTGTCACCCCTTTAACCCACTTCCCTCCCCGGAGAGTCACCCTTGCATAAACTGAATAATCTGAAACAATTACTAGGCCACAACGTCAAATTTTCAAGCTCATGGGTTCAGAGTAGGTCTCATAATATACCTAAAGAGGGATTTGCTCCCCGCCCGCCCCCCCAAGCCCATGTGAGCTACCTGCAGAGAGGAAGCCTTCCTACACTGAGCCTGGCATGGTGGTTTTCCTGGATCCGAAAAACCTTCACCAACAAGGCTCTAAAATTCATGGATTGGCTTGGGACCCAGGCTCCTAAATAAAGCACCTTCCCCATCTCAGACGCTACGATCAGCAGGTGAGCAACCTTGCAGGTGATGCCACCACTGGGGGCTGCCCGGTTGGCAGGGCCTTCTCTTTGGCACCTCCCAGTTTGTGGAATGCCCTTAGACTTTCAAGAGGAATTTAAAAACATTCCTCTTTACGAAGGCATTCAATGGCTACAAGGTACTGTTCCTGGCAACCTTGGCTGAGATAATGCGATTGCTAAACTGTTTTTAGAATGCACTGATATTGTGAGAGCTGGACCATAAAGAAGGCTGATTGTCGAAGAATGGATGCTTTTGAATTCTGGTGCTGGAGGAGACTCTTGAGAGTCCCATGGACTGCAAGAAGATCAAACCTCTCCATTCTGAAGGAAATCAGCTCTGAGTGCTCACTGGAAGGTCAGATCGTGAAGCTGAGGCTCCAAGACTTTGGCCACCTCAGGAGAAGAGAAGACTTCCTGGAAAAGACCCTGATGCTGGGAAAGATGGAGGGCACAAGGAGAAGGGGACGACAGAGGACGAGATGGTGGGACAGTGTTCTCGAAGATACCAGCATGAGTCTGACCAAACTGCGGGAGGCAGTGGAAGACAGGAGTGCCTGGCATGCTCTGGTCCAGGGGGTCATGAAGAGGCGGACACGACTAAACAATTGCCAACCTGGACTCCTTTGGGAGGAAGGGCGGAATATAACTTGCCTAAATTAATAATAAGGCAAAGACAAAAAGGGAGTTTATTTTATTTTTATTTTTATTTTTGTCTCAGACTCCCACAAATATTGTGTGGATTCGGGCAGGATAGGGGGGCGGGAGCTGCATGCCACGGGAGCAAGCCTTGCAGCCCTTCTCTACAGGAGTTAATATATGCAGAGGGCTTGAGCCAACAGGAAATCTATGAGCCACCTTAAACTGGCGTTCACCACCACTCTGCATAACCAACAGTAACATGCGGTTGAACATTTTATATATTTTTTCCACTGCTTGTTTTCCCACAGAAAAATCAGTTTCTTATGTTCATTAGCAACAGCGGATGGATGCCGATTACAAATAAAATATTAAGCAAACTTGGCAGCTCGCAACTTTGTTGCTTCGTTTACTAAACACAAAGAAAACAAACGTGTTAAATTGGGTCATTCTAGGGCACTGGGACATCTCCCTTCACAAACTGGGAAATTTCCCCCGCCGCTCGATTACCCAACTCGAATCACCCTAAGTTGCACAGGGGAAATTTTCCCGATTCAGAAATTTCCGGAAAGTCGACACCACTGGCCACTGATTTCAACTGCTGGAAGACAAACGCTGTTCCTAAAGTTCAGGCCTCAGAAAGGAGTTGTGCTCAGTCCCTTCTTCAGGCACAGATGGAAACAGCCTTGTGATTGGCAGCTAGTTACGAGCTCCCTGACTTGCCCAGGCCCGGTATATCAATAGTAGGAGGAGCCTGGCCTTCTATTCTCCCCTGGTCAACCGAGAAACACCCTCCTGCCTGCATGAAGCAAGTTGTCTGCAAAGATCCTGAATTAGACAACATCCACTCCAAGTTATGGCTGCCAGCTGACTTCCCCTCTGGAAAACAGAGCCAGCAACTCACGGATATGTTTACGTGAGTTCAGAAATTCTCCTCCTGCACGTATGAGGACTTCTGACAAACGCTTCCAAAGAATACCCCACCTCTCTTCCTATGAAGCAATTATTTCCCATATTTCTCATACCCGGAATACCATTTATTTAATGGCGGGGAGGAACAGAACCTGAAATGCACGTTTATAGAGTTTTCTCAAGTTGCTCGCAGAACAACCAGCCAGGCTTTATCTTTGCAAATTCAGGGCAGTCCCAATTAATATTGCCCATTCTGTCCCCCACAATTGCCCAGTCAGGGCACACGAATTGCACGTTTATCACAGCGGTAGTGGGTCTTCAGGGAGACTGCAACAGAGGAACGCCAGTATATCATGATCTGCTTATCTACTGGCAGAGAGGCCTATAATCATAGAATTGTAGAGTTGGAAGGGACCACAAAGGTCATCTGGTCCAACCCCCCACAATGCAGGGATCTTCGGCCCAGTATGGGGCTGGAACCCATAATCCTGAAATTAAGAGTCTTGTGGTCTACTGACTGAGTTATCCCTGCTCCAAACACACACACAGCAGTGTCCTAGTGGCTGGTGATGTGGGTTTTCCAGAAAATATTTTCCACTGCCTAATGCAGATCAATATCTGATCTTGCATGTTTATTTGGCTGTTATTTAGCAAACAAAGCAAAAAAAAAAAGGATGCCGTATTCATTTTGATTAAGGAAGGAAGTAAAAAGAGCAATGAAATACCCAAGAAAAATACAAGGGGAAAAAAGAGGTGTGGTTTAAATTATGGGCAAATTCAGAGATTCACTTGGAAATTCTCTCATTAGAATATTTGTAGATAATTTAAGGCACGGCAGCTGGACTGCCTATACTTCTAGGTAGTTGCTATTTTTAAAATGGAGGCACTGAACACAGGTGAGACGATAAACTCTGTACATTGTTTCATGCATCACTTTTAAAACTCTCTCTCTCGGGATAAAAATTGACAGGTAATGAATCCCTGCATATAACTTCTCATGCAGTGTCAAGGGGCAACCACCTAGGTTGAGCTGAGGTGACCAGTGGAGGACAGACAGGGTGACTGCTCCATCCTTTGTCCATTTGGTTGCAATTCTAACTAGCCCACCAGCCTCTCAGCAGACTGATAAATAATTCCACAGCCTAGTGACAAGGCTGTGAGAACGTATAAATTCCAACTGCCAGGTCTGACCGATACCTGTTACAGATTCACAATTTTATGCAATAATTGAATGAAATACTGTGTTTCAAAAGAAAGGGAGATTTTTAGCGATAACAAAAGAAGATTTTCTGTGGAAAATCCTCTGCCCAACATCACTGAAGCGGCTTCATTTCTCAAGGAATATTCCTGTCCCTCTACATTTTAAAACTTCTAACACTGAGGCAGCCTCAGGGGTTGGGAAAGAGGCTGGCAACACAGAGGCCAAGGACTGCTTAGAGGCTGCAGAATGACCCAACAGCGAAGACTCAAAAGGAAGTGCAGAACTGGGCAGCTAACTGGGCAGAGTCTAGATGTTCTGGACCACGGTTCCCCTCACCCATGGGGTGTTGATGAACAGACCAAACCACATCCTGCACACACGTCCCTAGGTCGCCCCAGATGAGCAACAGAAGCGGGGAAGAGGTATGGGGATTTAGAATGAATGACCGTCATTATTTGGGGACTCCCTCCCCACAAACCAATCCCACTAATCCAAGTGAACTAGCAGCAAATAAAATGGGGGTCCCCCCCCCTCAATGCACAGTTTGTAGTTGGGTGCTCCAGTGGGGAGTACCAGTCCTCCATAAGGACATCCACATAGACCACTGCTCTGCATGTGGTGAATCAAGGCCTGATCTAAGGTGGGCTGGAGAAGCAGTACCACCACTGTACAGATCTATGGTGTAAAATTAAAAAGTGTATCTCCAGGAGCAAAAGGTGGCCTGAAAAGGTTGAAGACCACTGCCCTAAACGATGCTAGTATCAACATAACAAAGCCTGTGCTTTAGAAGAAGGGTCAGCAACCTTTTTCAGCCGTGGGCCGGTCCACCATCCCTCAGACCATGTGGTGGGCCGGACTATATTTTGGGGAAAAAGAATGAATGAATTCCTACGCTCCACAAATAACCCAGAGATGCATTTAAATCAAAGGACACAGTCTACTCATGTAAAAACACGCTGATTCCCGGACCGTCCGCAGGCTGGATTGAGAAGGCGATTGGGCCGGATCTGGCCCCCGGGGCCTTAGATTGCCTACCCCTGCTTTAGAGCAAGCTCTGGGCAATGGCCCACCTAAGACAATACTTTTACCTGCTCAGATTGCTTCATACTCAATCTTCCCCCTCTAAAATCTTTCAAGTCAGCAATGGTGGTGAGGTGGAAGGTTTCCAGGTGTTTTATTTTCCTGAGGAAACATTTTTATTTCCTAAGTTCATTAGCAACCATGAATGGATGCCAAATGCAAATACATTATTAAGCAAGTTAAAATAACCAAAAAAACCCCCAAACAAAACAAAAACACACACAACACTGTTACTGAAATAAACATGCCAAATTGAATCACACTCTCCAGGTAATCAGAAAAATTTCCAGTGCAGATTACCCTAACCTGGATCGCAAAATTTCCCAGAAAATTTCCGCAAAACTCATACCTCTGCAAGCCAACATACATGAAAACTGCTAACCTCCAAAAAATGTTTAATAGCCAGCTTCTGCATGTCCACTACAAAGGTTTGTAGCCTGAAAGGGTCAGTTTTTGTAGAGTTTCTATATGTGGACACCTGGATGGGTTTCTCATTTGCCCAGGTGACTGTGGAAGAAGTATAACATTAACCCCAAGTCTCAAAAGCTACACATCCCAGGATGATTCAGGTTAACAGCCAGACACTCCTCCAAATTAGCAACTGCCAGCCATATATACATATATATCCTAAAAGTAAATCCCATATAGAAAAGATAATACTGTAATGGGGACATTACCAAGAAGAGATAAGCAGACATCATGAGTTCTGAACAGCCAATGGCAAAAAAAGAAGAAAGTTTCTTTGAAATAGCTGCTATTGGGGGGGGGCCAGAATATCCCGGTAAAATAACTTTTGATTGCCAATGGCTACCTGCTACAAGAAACACCCTGCTACCCGCTTGGGGTCTAGATTCTGGGAAGGAAGGAAAAAACTTTTGGAAGTTAGCATGTAACCAAAGCGAGATGTCAGAGTTTCCTGCTTCAAAAGATGAGCACCCCTCTCCTGCCAGCAGGTATAGTCGCAAGCAGAGCACAAGGAAACCCGAAGCTTTGAATTCTCAGTTTTCATACCAATGCATTTCTGAAAACTTGAGGGAGTGCAAAAACATCTTCGTGTATAAATAATGGCACCTTTTCTTTTTTAAAATAACCTGGACAAAAGCTTGTGATTTTCCAGCCTTAGTTGAGGCACCCAGGACCACATAAAGAAAATGACAGGCCAGTTGTAGACCAATCTCATGTTGGAAAGGCAGCATCTATAGTTCAAAAACCTGACTGCCAGAGCCTTATTGAGCTCCCAATACTTAGGTAGCTCAATGGATTCAAATTAGCTCCGCACTCTCTAAATGTATCCAAACACAGTTTGATCCCCAGAATTTCCTAGTTTGGCAGACTGGTGTGGTACTAATTGGACGGTACAGCATAATTTTATTAGAAACTTTGCTTTGAGGGTCAAAGGTATCTTTGTAGCGCATCCAGATCAAGTTCCCCCAAATTTCTTATTAAGGCTATTCAGCCTGAAGATTGTGAAGCGCTGGAACATTTTTGATTTTAATTTGCGTCACAGCAAAACTCCCAACGCTAGTTACTGCCAGGACTAAGTCATGAAAATCAACGTAAAAATAAGATTGTGCCCATGGACTGAGCCAAGTTATGACAACTATCCCCTGCACATTTATATGGGTTTAAGGAGATGGGAGTACCTGGATACAAATCACTTAACTTTAGAAGTTAAGCAGGGACCCCCATTTTATTTTACCAGATTATTTGAGTCCAACAGCATCGGGAGTACAACATACTGGCTCCCTCTGAGCTAGAGGGTCAGAGGCAAGACTACCACAAGCTGCTTCCTTCGGAGGGTTATTTCAGGTTTAAAAATGGCTTGAGCATAAAGCTGAGAGAAGGATTACAACTTTGTGACTCTAGAAAGCAAGCCCAGAAGAGATCTACATCTCAGCCAACCACATTTCAACCAGTCCTTCGCTCCTCGGGGTCATATTTAGAGGCCAAAGAACTCTCAACTAGGAGGAGAGAATCACCGCCTTGAAACCAAGAGACACTCAAGAGAAACACTATGCTAGTTTAACCATATTCATAACTGCTTTCAGTCTGGGTTGGCACCTAAAGTTCGAAACCAACTCCTTAATTTTTTATTTTGCTGCAGCTTAAAAATGTTAAGATTGAAAGTGGATGGGGGGGGGGGGCAGAAGGAATATTCTACAAGAGGTGAACATTTACAGGGCTGGTAGCCCGGAAAGGTGTGGGTTGCAGAGGTGGCACTACTAAACGCCTGGCACACAGGGAGGTGGGGCAGACACAAGGTGAGAGAGCTCCTTGGAGCATATAGTACAGGCTGAAAGTTGAGGTATGAGGTCGCTATGTGCCCAAAGAGGATGGGAAGATGTCAAAAAGGAAGAAGAGAGTCGTCAGTAAGGCTGGAAATGGAGGGGGGGGAGAGAAGAAATATTCATGCCTTGGATTCTATGCCTTAGGGAGGAAGGCAAACATTCCACACACACAGATGGAGGCAATTATGGGAAGGGGGGGGTTAGCAGGAAGGCGGATATCAGGAAGAAGAGCCACCATGGCAGCCTTTTGGCTAGGAAGCAGGATATAAATCCTAGGGAAAAATTCTGAAGAGACGTGATGAAAAGGGCCAAGAATGGAGTTGTTTGAGATAGTGTGGTGTTCTTAACTGAGGCGGGGCCCTTACTTTCGATTCTATTTTGTTTTTTTAAAAATAAAATAAAATGCAGCAATTCTGAGAAGGAAAGGAAGTCAGCTGTCAGGAAAGGGAGCCCCAACGAGAGTCTCATTGGCTAGGGAGTGGAATATAAATCCCAGGAAGAGCTGCATTATATAATAGAACCGACTGTTTCTTACAGTGTGCTCCTTAAGTCAGTAAGACTCACAAAGGGGCTTGCATTTTCTGACAGCAGAACCCTCCACCATGACAGTTCAACTTTCAGCGCTCTGGCTACCCCTCTGCTAATTATTTTTGTTCCCAAAACTTCTATACCCTGCTTCGAAACAACCAGCAGTCTCCACCCCTATGAAGGGCGCCCCCAACCTCCCCCACTTCTTAGGTGACATCCAACCCAGTTGAACTCTGAACGGACCTACTAAATCAACGGGACTTCAGCGATGCAAGGCCACCGATTTCAACGTGCATGCTTTGACTATGAAATTACATTAGGTACCAACCCTTACTCCATGCACACATGCTCAAAATGGAATGGGATCAAGATGTTGCGGGACAACGACTACATGCTCTCTGCCTGCGCTGGCTGAGGTGGATTGCAGGTGGAGTTCACCTACATCTGGAGAGCCACAGATAGCACTGGGGTTCAAACAGGTCAGTTTACCCCACCAGCCACTTTTATTTTACCCCCAACTGACACCCAGTGCTCTGTGGCTCCTGAAACCAGTGATCTTGCTCATCAAGGAGAGGTGGGAGGTCCTTAATAGGGATGAAGGGAGCAAGAGCTTTTGGGAGAAATAAAAAAAAGCCAAGGAGTGTCATATAAATAAATCTAAGAAAGTTAATTCCTACTGTCAATAATTCTGTCGTTAATAAAATACTGATGTGGAATGCTAGCCGAGGACGACTGGGAATTAGATGCTATGGGGTGAAGAGGGAACTATGAGGAAGACGAAGAGAAGCGGTAGGGTGAGAGCAGTATTCAAAATTAGCCAGTATTCAAAATTCACTTGCGACCAAGTGAAACTGCCTGGGCACAAAGATGGCGCCTGAAATCTCCAAAATATGCCTGGGGATCATTGGATCTTGACTGTTTTCAAACACTCATACCCCGTCCTGTTGAATTCTATCAGATATTTTATGTGCACAATCAGAACAAATTTCAGGAACCAAAATGCTTTTTCTGGGCAGCCTGAGCAGGAGCAGTGAACAACGTTATAATTAATTGTTGTCGCTTGTCTTCACTCCCCACCCCGCAACCCAATGCCCTGCTCACAGTTGTGTAGAATATTCATACGTTATGAATGGTCCAAGTCACCATTAAGAAAAGGAGGTAGGAATAGGGCAATATATATGTGGACAGTCCCTAAATAAAGTGATTTTTCTTCAAGTTCTCCAAGCTCAAGGCTGGACTACCAGATGTTTAACTGATAATCAATCACAGCCAGTCCATCATTTGACAAATAAGACTTTAGACCCGCCTTGCCCCAAATGGCAACTAGACATTCCGTTTTCGCAATTGTAACCTTAGTTTAAGGAGCCATTTGGCACCTAGCTTATATATCTGAGTTTCTAACACTGGGTGAGAGACTCCAATAAAGCCCACCTGTTACTCTGCATGTGGTGAGAAGACCCCCAGAAAAGGGATATGAGGAGGTGCACTTGGGTGGTTGATTTGCTCTTGAGAAGATGTGGGGACAAATTCCTGGTCTCCTCCTAACCTACCTCACAGCATTATTGTGAGGATAAAAAAAACGAGGGAGGGAGAAAGGTGGAAGGACAAAAGCCACAGACACCACCTTAAGCTCTGAGGGGATAATGTACACAAATGAGTAAATAAATTTAAATCTACTAGGAAGATTAGAAGGCAGGCTTATGTTTGGTTTCTTACTGAGGAGGCAATATAGAAGGAAAGTTATTTGTGTGTAAACAGTAGAAGAGATTCTGCCACATTCTCTTTCGACCTGACCTGCTCCACTGGGCTGTGGTTATGCTAAAAATAAGGGAGAAGGAAAGAGTGGAAGAGAAGAAAGGGGCATACACATTTAAGCATACAAAGAGAAGGCGATTCTTATGTTTAGTTTGTCTTAAAAGGATTGATATGGAGAGGAAGTTCTTAGTTGGGGAAAAAATTGCCTCTCTCTTTGTACCTGACAAGGTTGTTGCAAGGATTAAAAAAAAAACAGCAGGAAGAGAAATATACCACACCCTGAGTTCCTTAGAAGAAAAAGCAGGGAGATGAAGTTTGAGACTGTAAGGCCCCATTTAAGGCACTAAAAGCTGTTAAGAGATACTTATTCCCCACAGCTACAATTCCCAGAGTTTCCTAGAAAGAGGGATTTACTGTTACACAACTCTGGAAATTGTAGCTCCGTGAAGGGAATACAGAGTCTCAGCACCTTTAACAAATTACAGTTCTCGTGATTCTTTTGGGGAAGTCATGACGGTTTAAAGTGGTAGGATAGAGCCTAATACTGTATACATATATAGGTTGCCATGTTGCACACATCTGTAAATGTATGTGCATAACATTATAGGGACAAATAAGCAGCAATATATATTTTGTATACCCGTTCTGAAATTTTCTACAATCAAGCAGTATATTAATTTTTTAAAAAATAAAATATGCATAGCTAAGCAACTGCAGTTGTATTACACACATAAAATAAACATCTATACACATTCTTGTGTGTGTATTATGTTTGAGTGTATGCACATAAACATACAGGGTGATGCCCATAACAGAATTGTATCCAACCAACCCCTACTCAGAACAGACCCACTGAAATTAATGGATCTAAGTTACGGTAGTCATGTCTATATACTCAAAGCAGAACTTAGGTGGATACAACTGAAAGTTAAAGGCACACAGGGATAAACCTAGATGAAAATCAACGAGGAAATGAAATAGGGATGCATGCACTTACAACATGAGTTGCATCCAACAAGATACTAATCAAAGCAGATCCACTGCAATTAATAATGGACCTCAGAAGAACTTAAAATTTCAGAAAGGATAGACTACGGGTGTTTTAAGTTTGTGTTTTAAAAATAGTAACAACAGGTTATATTTATGCCCTTTTATAAGAGTAGAACCACTGGTATCAATGGGCCTTAAACTCATTTAATTTAAATGGGCCCACTCAGAGTGCGAGTAACGTTGGATACAACCTATACTGTAAACTGAAAATCAAGGATGCTACTCAGGGGCTAAAAGAATGCTGTATCAACTGAAATTAATAGGTTGCATTCAACTAAGTTCTACTCAGAGTAGATCTGTCGACGTCAATGGACCCAAGTCAGTAATGCACTTGAATTCTAAGTGATGCTAAGACATCTCAGGTTGAATCCAACTAAGTTCTACTCAAGAGTGGACCCACCGAAAATCAATGGCCCCAGGTAAATCATAGATATTTCACAGAGACACAAGTAAATTTCAATGAGTCTACTAAGGATACAATCCAGAAGCTAACACTAAGGATGTAAACCCACTGCAGTTAATTGGTTGAACCAAACTTGCATCCTTACTCAGAGCAGACCACTGAAGTCAATGGACCCAAGTTAGCAGAGTCATTTATCTCCAATTGGTCTACTCAAATCAAGGCTAACATTGGACACAATCCATTAACTTCAATCGGCCACCATTCTTAGCATCCGTTTATGGGCTGTATCCAACTTTAGTAACAACAAATCCATTAAAAATTATTTACATTTCACAAAATGCACATAATTTCCTTAGGTCCAATGATTTCTCCAGCGGGTCTACTCTTGAGCAGAACTTAATGCTAAGACATTATGGGTTGACTCTGAAGATCTATTAGAATGAAATGGGCACAACTGACTTGTGATTTCTTGACAGCTGGGCCTACTCACGAGTGAAACTTCGGCTTCAACCCAGGGATGCCTTCGCATGAAGATATTAAGAGAGTGGACTCATTGGAATGAATGTACATGGTTTCCTTAAGACACACTGAGGGTTTTTTCTGGCAAGTCTACTCTTAAAACTTAGTTCGGACTCAACCTAGAGAGAGAGAGATGTTCTAATGTATTGGTTTTAATGCATCTCAGTGGGGTTTTTTGGTTGGTTGTAAGTTGATCTAGGTTGTCCTGGCCAAGATAAAGTGAACAACAATTTAATAAACAATAATAAATATATGTATGTATATGTATATAGCTGTGTGTGCCTGTGTATGTGTATCTATAGGTATGTGTGTACACATATGTACACAGATGTATACGTTCAGTCACTCTATGCACATATAGAATCTTAAAGAACTGGAAAGGACCCCAAGGGCCATCTAGTCCAACCCCCTGCAACGTGTGACTCTCCACTAAAGCATCCACGGCAGATAGCAAACAAACGACGTTGAAGATGATGCCAAAGACTATTCATGTGCCCTTTTCTTCATCTGACCTAGAGCAGCGGTTTTTAATTTATTTTGTTCTATAACTCGTCTAATGAATTGTGATTATGCAGCAATTATTTTGTTCAATATATACATACACGTGTGTTTGTGCGCGCACATATTAAAAGGTTTTTTAAAAAGGCAAATGACCCCTGGGTGGTTAAGTCCGGTCAAAGGTGACTATGGGGATGCGGCGGTCCCTGTGAGATACCACATGGGGGACAGGTGTTGCAGTTGCATCTATGGGGTAGCTCAGACTCGGGGCCATGGGTTCAAGCCCCGCATTGGGCAAAAAATACACATTCCTGCATTGGGGGGGTGTTGAACTAGATGATCCCCCTTGGTTCGCCCCAACACTACCATTCTATGATTTTAGTTTAGATAGAAATATTTGTGTGTGTGTATACCTATAGCTATATATCTACATATGTATACACACACACATATCTTTGCTCTATATGTGTGTGTGTACATATTTGTGTGTGTACTGGAAGAGAGCCTTCCAGTAGCGCCCACCCTCGGGAACGCCCTCCCATCAGATGTCAAGGAAACAAACAACTATCCAACTTTCAGAAGACATCTGAAGACAATCCTGTATCGGGATTTTTTTTTAAATGTTTAATGCTTTACCATTTTTTATGTGTTTATGTGTTGTAAGCCACCCAGAGTAGCTGGGGAAACCCAGCCAGATGGGCAGGGTATAAAGAATAAAAATATTATTATTAATTATATATACATATGTACATATTTCTGTGTGTACATATATATATATATGTGTGTGTGTGTGTATGCATGTGTATATGTGTGTATATATGTATACATTTTTGAGTGTACATATATATACACATTTGTGCGCATATCTTTTTTTGTGTGTATATATATATATATATATATATATGGGGGGTGGAGTGGGGGAAGACATAAATATATGTGTGTGCATACATTTTCTGTGTGTACATATTTATGTGTGCATGTACATATCTCTGTCTATATGTATGGGTGGGGGAAGGCATATATATGTGTGTGTTTACATTTTCTTGTGTGTGTGTGTGTTTACATATATATTACATGTGTGAATCCATATACTTTTTTCTGCATACTGTACAGTATATATACAAGCATGGGTGGGGTGGGCGAGGCATATCTATACCTGTATATGTATCTGTGTGTATACATTCTGTGTGTGTACACACACATATACGTATATATATATATATATATATATATTAGTTTTGTGCGTGTACGTATATATAAGCATGGGGGGTGGGCAAGGCATATCTATACCTATACCTGTATCTGTGTGTATACATTCTGTGTGTGTACACATGCATATTTGTATCTATATGTTAGTTTTGTGTATGTGTGTGTGTGTGCATATATATACACATACACACACACACACACACATATATATATATATATATAAAGCATGGGTGGGCAAGGCGGACATTCAAAGGAGGCCCCGTGGAGGGTTTTTGGTTTCGGTTCGGTTCCTAACGGGCCACGATATGTCTCTGTGTATATACATTGTGTGTGTGTGTACACATGCATATATGTATATATATATTAGTTTTGTGCGTGTGTGTGTGTGTGTATATATACATATAGATAGATAGATAGATAGATAGATAGATAGATATAGATATATAGATAGATATATATATATATATAAGCATGTGGGGTTGGCAAGGCAAGGCGGACATTCAAAGGAGGCCCCGTGGAGGGTTTTTGGTTTCGGTTCGGTTCCTAACGGGCCACGTCTCTGTGCGTATACACTGTGTGTGTACACATGCATATATGTGTGTATATATATATATATATATTAGTTATTTGCGTATGTGTATATATATATATAAAAGCATGGGGGTTGGCAAGGCAAGGCGGACATTCCAAGGAGGCCCCGTGGAGGGTTTCATTATTTCGTTCCGGTTCCTAACGGGCCTCGATTGGGGGTGGGGTGGGGATGTCGGTATGGGTCGCCCCCCTCCCCTCCCCCTCCGGAGGGTGTCTTCTGTCTCTCCGCCCGCCCGCCCCCCTCCCTCCCTCTTTCCCCCTCAGGACTGACCGAGCAAGAGGAGCTTGAGCTCCCGCCGGGCGTCGCGCTTGTCCCTCCGCAGCTGCTTCTCGATCTCGGCGTTGATGCGCTTCGACTCCTTCACCTCGTCGCTGAGGCAACAGGCCATCATGGACTCCAGCGTCATGGCTGCCGCCCACCCGCCCACCGGCGACGGCGGCGAACGGGAGGGAGAGGAGGAGGCGGCGGCGGCAGCGGCGAAGGCCTGGCTCCCTCAGCTTGGCCGGGCCTCCCTCGCTATTTTGACCGGGGCGCTTCTGTGTGGGTTTTCTCCCCCGCCGCCGCCGCCACCTCCTTCCTTGCTTCCTCCCCTCCTCCTCCTCCTCCTCAGCCCCAGCCGCCGCCGACCTAACTTGACGCGCCTCAACCCAACCTCAGCGACAAGCCGAGCGACGGGCGCCGCCGCCAATAGCAACGCCGCGCGGCGGCGTCTGGGAGCGCCCGATTGGGCGCGCGCTTCGGCTCTGGCCTTCCCACCCACATCTCTCTCCTCGGGAGCCAATCGGCGCGCGAGCCCCCTCAGGCGAGAGGCGGGCCACGGCGCGCGCCGCCGAAGCGATGCGATTGGCCGAGCGGCCGCGCCCCGGCCAATGAGGTAATGGCGGAGGAGGGGCGGAGAAGGGTTGGGTTGTTGTTTTTTTTGCACGCCGACGTGCGTTGAAGGTTGGAAGGAAGGCCCCGCCCCCTTTTTTCTTTTAAAGCAAGGTTGGTTGGTTGGTTAGATAAGAGATTTGGGAGGGGGAAGGAAGCGAGGAACGGTTGGGGCGAGCGGGCCGGAGAGAGGTGCGCATGCGCGCTAGCGGGCAGGGCCGCGGAGAGTTATGGGTCGCTGGAGGACTTAACGGGGAAAAAGAGAGGGAAAGCCTAGAGAGGTCACATTTTTTTAAACAAACCGTTTATTTTTATTTTTTTTTAAAAACCGGTTTTTTGTTTTAAAAAATTATGGTGGAAGCTTAAACTCAGGGCAGTGGGAAGATTATGGGCCTCTGGAATCGCCTCATATAGGTTAGGCCTCAAGCATGGGAAGAGTTAAATGTGTTCCTGAGCATGTGCAGAGTATTTCTCCCCTTCACTTCTGAATTTTGGGAACCTCTCCCTTTCCCCCCATTTATTTTCATTTTTTTTTGGTTTTCACAAAATTATAAACAAACACACACATAAAACAAACGAACATAAAAATTAAAAATTACACTTATTAACATTGTTAAGTGACTTCCTCGCTTCCCCTTGGTTGAATTTCATTGCATGTCCTTTTAACGGTTTTCCAAATCACAGTTTAACTTGAACATTTACATCCTTAGATCTTTTCATTTTGAAATTAAACATATTAATTCATCACTTAAATAAAATCCTAAGCCAATTAAGTATCTGCAAGCTGTTTCCAGTTAATTTGACTTAACATATTTAACTAAATAATCATTAAATTTAATCCAATCTTCCTGATACTCCTCCTCCTTCTGGTCGCGGACTCTTCCGGTTAGGTCGGCTGGCTCCGAAAAATCCATCATCTTCATCTGCCATTTTTCCACCGTTGGTAATTCTTGCGCTTTCCACTTTTTGGCTAGTAAAATTTGAGCAGCAGTTGTAGCATTTTTATTGTTGTGGACAATATGTAAGCCCCCCAACCCCCCCCCCATTATACGTGAAACATCCTTGCTTTTCAAGGAAGAAAATGAAAGAAGTGAAATAAAAGAGAAAGAATGGTGAGGATACAAAAAAAACAAAACCCACACATAGGAAGAGAGAAAAGTAAAAGAAAAAGCACAGAAAAGGACGTATATGAAGAAGCGAGAGGGACGACATAACCAGAACTCTGTAAGACCCATGAATAAATTTGAATAAATTGCCCTTCCAGAAAGTTTTTTTTTTAAAAAAAACAACATACCATTTATCGTATTTTTCACTTGCTAATTTCATGTGCTTATTTCCAGCATGTAAGTGTTCCGGTTTTCGAACATTTTTCGGAAGCCGAACATCCGACGTGGCTGTCGGCTATTGTTTCCGGGACGCCTGCACCAATCAGTGTTTGGTTTTCAAACACTTCGGAAGTCAAACTGGAACGGATTAAGTTTGGCGCTATTCTTTTTACTATTGATTCGGAAGGGGGGCATGTCTTCTTCACCTTCTTCTTCGCTACAATATATCCATTTATTTCCAATTGTCAATGTCAAAAGGGACTAAAATCTATAAAATTCATAGAAAATCAACGTGCCAATTTGCTCAATTTCTCTAGGACTCCATGACACCTCCCTTGTCCTCCATAATCCCTCAAGCAAGGTGTCAAGACCCTAATCCTGTCAAATCACTCTGCCAAGCCTTTCCTCCAGGAAATGCCAGTACATGGACCATTGTCTTCTTATCAGGATGTGCTTATCTGCGCATATCTCCAGCTCTGCATATTCCCCCCTCCCTCCTCCATATGTTAATCCTGTGTAACCCAACCTCTTCTTAATGTATTCATGATGTAATCTGTGTAACCCAACCTCTCTTTAATGTATTCATGATGTAACTGGGATGTATTT